>NW_026782679.1:0-721831 GCF_031769215.1 Ylistrum balloti | reverse complement strand
ACCTTTAAACATTTTTTATTGGACTGCAGTAGACTTCTGTCTACTCGAGAATGTTTTATTGTAACATTACATGTCTTAAATCCTTTTTTGAAACTGTTGAGATTTGTAAAATTCTGCATTAACTGAAAGATGTTGGTCTATATAATAGACTATGATTCGAATTTTATATATTTGGCCAGTTATATATCATTTCCAAAACTGCACCGAAGTAAAATACACACGTTTGCAACTCTATCCATGCTAAGTGAATATAATTATCATTTGGTAGCTGTTTACAGCATCATTTCTCTGTAGGTACTTCTCAATATCTCTCTAGACAGCTTAAGTGGAAAAAGCAGTCGGTGCCAAAATAGGAGCGCAGAGTGATTGCTTTAAGCTCATGCAAATATCTAACTTTTCCCCTTAAGTTCTCGCCCCATTCTGATATACAATGGACTCCATCTACAACGAGGGCAATAAGGTTTTCCCTCTACACTTTTGACATAAATGATTTTTTATCAAAATGGTTTTAATGCCGTTTCTTCAGAACAAAAAGCAAAAATCGAATGTTCCATTTTTATTCCGTTGACAATTTCGGGGTGCATATCCAGTTCTATTTTCGCAGCCGCAAAGTTCTATTTATGTTGACTCTGTATGTGGGCATCCATAAGAGGTCTTAAAGGTGAAATTACTAAAGTGACAGGGTTTGTTTTTTCCAGGATATATTTGGCATCTTCTAATTGGGTAAAAATCAATGCAATATTTTCCCTTCAAAGAATCAAATTTCTGTTTCTCCTTAGTTGCATCCGATTTTACAGAATCATAACTCAAAGGGCGAATAACTGCCTTGCTAGTGGACTTCATAAACAGAAATCACATCACACCGTGTTTTACTCAAGATACAATAGGGACAATGCAAGTGTATCGCAGGTTTAACAGTCATCCAACAATAAACACTCGTATATGAAAGAGGTGAAATAGGCGTTAAAAAATTGCTCATCTACTCTTCAGCTTACATAAAAGACATTGTTGGTTCATAAAAAACATTTTTTGCAAACTTAAAATCATATTCTTTTTACATGCGTCTACACAAATACCATTACTACGAACCAACCGCTTTAATATTTTGATAACTCAACTCGCTTAAAAAAGAAATCTTGAACTTTGGTCAAATCGGTAGCCCTTTATCAACTTTTATTTGTGAACCAATATCAACAGCCTAGAACTTTTTGTCATGGAGAAGTCGTATGAAGATTTCGACACATTTGACCGCTGTGACCTTTAACAAAAAGGAAATATCAATCACATGAACAAAATTGGTAAACCTTGATTCCAGCTTTCTACGGGCCGTTGGGGCATTTGGTTTTTTAGAAGTAGTGATTTAAAGAGTTTATACATTTGTCAAGTGACCTTGAAAATGGGAGAGGTAAAACAATGGCCGCCGGAGTAGGGGGAGTTGTTTCTGTTCGCCCGCTTCTTGGGATTTTTATGCAGCTTTTTAGCAGTTTGTATGATAGCTATCCCAACAACACGTGGCCTGTCTTGGATTTAAAAAATTCTTCATACGGGAAAGAGATTTTAGCAAGGACATTTTTACATAAAACAACAAATATAACAGAAAGGCCGAGTAATGTTCAGGTGAACACCTCTCAACTGACCATCTACTTGTACATGCTATTGTCAAATGACATTGAGCTTAATCCTGGGCCAGTAGAGCTGGGTCCTGGTGATAGAACAGGGACGAACTTTGCTCAGTGTAACTCACCTGTATACCCGGACATCATTGAAGTGTACTGTACTGGTTGTTTTAATTCTTGGCACAAAGAGTGTCTTCCTGACACCTATATAGAAGTTGGTGAGGAAAATTTACTGAAGTGGTTTTGTGACCGATGCATAGACAATGTCACTAATACAGATACTTTACAGTATTCATTTCCACAAAGTCTTATTGACAGCCAGGCTCCAGATGGACTTAAATTGTCAGCATGGAATATTAGAAGCCCAAACAACAAATTTGACGAATTTAAATCTGTAATCATAAATTCAACTGTGGATGTGATTGGAGTTACAGAAACATGGCTCCATGACAACCATCTTGACAAAGATTTCCAAATTAATGGATATGACCTCCTTCGTCTGGACAGGAAATCGAAAGTGGGTGGAGGTGTTGCTTTCTATTTGAAAAGTGATTGTCGTTTTGTCAGGAGAGATGATTTAATTACTGAAAATTTGGAATGCCTGTGGGTTGAATTACATCCCCTACATTCAAAACTTCTGATTCTTGGAATAGTGTATAAGCCTCCAAATTCTGAAAAAAAAAGTTGGATGGAATTATTCGAATCAGTGTTGGACAAAATATTTTGTGATCATGATGAAATCATTGTCAGGGGTTGTTTTAATATTGACATACTACAAGAAAGTACAGCAAGCAGACAAATTCAACATTTAATGAGTGACAGTTTCAACATGACAAACCTAGAAACTGTTCCGACAAGAACACAAGAAGCGGGACATGTATAGATCATATATGGACTACTACTCCACATAAACATACATGGAAGTACCTACCTTAGCTATGAGTGACCACTTCCCTGCCAGAGCTGTCCGAGTTAACACCAAGAAAGAAGAGAAGATACAAAACATCATCAAATACAGATACATGAAAAAGTTAACCATGAATCTTTCTACCAAGATGTTCTGTTCTATTTGGATGTTTTTGACCATGTAGATGACATGCTACAAACTTTCCAAACTTTGTTAATGGACATATAAAACAAACATGCCCCAATCAGGGAAAAGCGGGTGCGCTATCAAAACATTCCTGATTGGTGGACAGAGGACATTAACATTGCTATACAAATACGGAACAAGCATAAACGTGAGGGTCAAGTAGACTTATATCGCAAATGAAGAAACAAAGTTAAAGCTATGATAAAATTTGCAAAAATTAATTTTTTTCACATCTGTTTCAGATCAGTGTAAAAATTAAAAAAAAAACTACTGGAATAATCTTAAAAAACTTTATCCAAAGAAATCTTCAAGTTAGCCCAGTTTTATAAAAGATCAAAGTACCAATGAAACTGAAATAGGTTACTGTTTTAATGAATATTTCACAAATATAGCGGAACACTGTGTAAAAGAAACATGTAACAATGGCACTTCAGGTACTTTAGAGAGACTTAAAGTGTATTCCCAAGACAAACTAAGGGGATGTATTTTTAATATCCCCCGAGTAGAAAGTACTTTTATCGATGAATGAATTTAGATGTTAACAAGGCCACTGGGCTGGATAACATAAGTGCTAAATTTTTAAAGCACTGTGCCAAATCTATTGCCCCGATTGCATGTAAAATTATGAATTTCTGTGTTGATACAAAAACGTTTCCAGAAAATTGGAAATATGTAAAAGTGAGCCCTCTTTTCAAAAAGGGAAAAACAGAACTGTTGTGCAATTACAGACCAATACCAGTATTGCCTGTGTTATCAACGTGTTTAGAAAAACACATTCATGTCCATTTCTACACTAACCATCATTACAAATAGTTGGTATGAAGCTATTGACAAAGGTAATTTGACAGGTGTTCTTTTTTGTGGACTTCCGAAAGGCTTTTGACCTTGCTAACCACTCTGTGTTGTTGTCAAAACTGGAATTGTACGGTTGTTCATCTATAACAGTGAAAGTTATTTGAATGGGACATTTCAAATTGTAAACTTTCAAAACACTTTAAGTAATTATCTCCCACGTACAGTCGGCATCCCTCAAGAGTCAATATTGGGGCCACTTATTATTCATTTTAAATGTAAATGATCTGCCTCTGATTACAAACCAAAGCTCTATGTACATGTACGCAGATGACACTGCATTGCAATCACAAGGTAAATTACTTGAGGATGTAAACAACAGCCTCAATAATGATGCTTATTTGGTTTCCAAATGGTGTGATAAAAACAAAATGTGCATTAACACAGAACAGACGAAAGCCATGCTCGTCAGTACTTCGCAGAGGAAATGTAAACTAAAAACAGATCTGTCCATTGTTATCAATAATGCTAACATTGAAAATGTAAAAAGTGAGAAGCTCTTAATAGTTTCGATAGATGATTGTCTCTCTTGGGATAACCAAATTTTAAATACATGTAAAAAGATATCCAGTCTAATTTTTCAGATGAAACAGCTGAGACCTTTTGTAAGCCAGTCATCTTGCATGACCTTTTTCAACTGTTTTATCAACCCACATATTGACTATTGTTCTACTGTATTGGAAAACAACTCCAAAACGAACACTTTAAAATTAGAAAGTCTGCAAAGGAGGCAGCTATAATCATTTTGAACTGTGATTTTACAACACCTTCCTGTGATATGTCCAAAAGGTTGAACTTGAATGATTTTATGTATTCGTCTGATCATGTCATAAGTCAAACATTATTAGGAGATATTTTAGATACCAATGACCCCCACACATGGAATCTTTTACCATGTCATATCAGAAACTGCTCATCACTTTTAGAATCTAAGAGGTCTGCAAAGCAGTTTTACTCGAACTGATTTTATATCTTTTCACCTGTATGTCCTGTTGTTTTATACATATATTTCTTAAGGTTGTAAATATTGTACATTTTAATATGTCTTGTCCATATGGAAGATGAGCTTTACGCTCAATATGTAATCAAGAATAAATAAAGACGATTATTATTATAATCGATTTTATCAAACATGCTACGGGACCAATATCAGCACCCTTGGCCTTTTAGTTATTGAAAACTCGTTCAAATGGTTCAACACACCCCTGTGTCCTTGAAAGTGGGTCATGGACTTTCATATCCATCTTCATACAAGCCTAATATCCTCGCCCTGGGCCTTATAGTTATTTAGAAGTCATTTAAATGGAAATTTTACACACGATGGGTTGCGCACGGTGACGGACGAAACACGATGGCTGTGGGTCATTCTGACCCTTCGGGTAGGAAGACCTAATCAGATATATACATTTAAATTTTGACCACGGAGTACAATGCATTATTGGAGATACTGATGATTCACGCATCAACATTTTCATTAAATTGAAGTCTAAATTATACACTTTTGTATCTGTATTTGGACTACAATAATTGTTGATATTTACATTAAAAACTTGTCTTCATCACTTGAGAAATTTTATTGCGCTTTGGCGGGAAAACTACAAAAGTCACATGCACTTTCCATTGTTCTACATTGTCATTCAGCTATGGCGATCAAGTTTTTTTTTAAGCGTCGGACTCAAGGGCAAATAATCTTGATAATCGTGACCAGCCAAACGATAAACATATCAATTACCTTTTAGGAAGATGAGCAAGGATAGCTGAACTAAGCTCCCTTGCGGATAGGGGTTGGAATATATCCGATGTGTCCTACTGCATGTGGTAAAAGTCCACTGAAAGGGGCAACCTGTCTGCCGTGGGTTGCGTCCCATTAGTACTGGGAGAAAGGATCCTGGTGGTTGAGGGGTTGTGTGTGTGGTTTACACTTTAATATCGAGCAATCTGGCATGGCCTTCCCCCAATACATCACTTTGGCCTCTATCTCAGTAAGACGGGTGATCATTGTGGTCCTCAATGATCAATCCTCTGGTCTTGCCGAGCCCTGGGTCAACTTTATGTCCTAAGTGTCAAGTTTTTTCCTTTTCATTTCACTCATTCGTATACCCATTTATTTTTGTAGCTTTTATTTAACAGTTGTATCCCAGAAGGCGGTGGCTTAAGGATCAATCGAGAGAGTTCAATTCTTTCGAGTATACTACCTGTGTATCCTTGGCACTCATGTACCTGAGATCCATACCGTTAGTAGTGTCCCCTTGTTGGGCTCCGAGGTGGGTGAGGATCACGTGTAATGAAAATCTATACACCTAACTATGATCACAAAAACTCAAAATAAACGACCTTGTCCTTCATCATCAGACTCAGAAGATGACCATGATTTTAACCAGTTCATCGTCATACGATCGTTAGAAAAGGATTTACCAATGTCATCCGTTTCACCATTCGTAATTGTAAGACTATCCTGTCAACATGCGGTACTCCAAAGAGTGTAAAAAATGCGATCTGGCGAACTCCTTGTAGAAGCAGTCCGCCAACAACAGGCCAAGAATCTCTTAGGAATGACAAAGTATTTCGAAATAGCTGTACAAGTTGTCCCCCATTCCGCCCTGAACACACCAAAAGGCATTATACGCTGTCCATCTCATCAGGGAGAGGGTGAGGAGAACATACTCGGTTACTTAAAGGAAAAGCAGAAGGTCAACCATGTAATACAGATCAGAGTGATGCGAGATGGCACCCCAATTTTACCGAAACGTGTAACGATAACTGTAACAGAAAGTTTGTGCTAAATGTGGATTTGCGGGCCACGAACATGGGTCGGTAGATGTTGCTTGTGATGGTCGAGCCCACTGCGCGAACTGTGGTGGAAGGCATCCTGCACATTCCAGAGATTGCTCTGCTTGGCGCAAGGAAATGAAATCCTTTGCGTAGAGTATACAAACAACATTACTTTTGCCAAAGCAAGAAAGATTGTTGAAATGCCTGTGTCGGGTCCATCCTATGCCAGACGTGCAAAGGTTGGTATTACGACCGCGGAGACCCGTGATGCTGCAACACAGACATGTGATGCAGGTACATAGACTGGCATGACGTGCGACAATCTTTCTGGCCTTCGGCCTGCTGCATCAAAGCCTTCTACAACACAGTCATCACCACCACCACCACCACCACCACCACCATCAAAACAGAATCAGAACCCTCGATCCCCATCAAAACAAGCTCACAACACTCAAAAAGTGAAAAATCAGCCAAAGAAGATTTCCTGAGATAAAAAGAAAAAAGGGTCTGACGAGTCAATTCACACTTTCAACAAATTCGGCTTTCTGGAGGATATGGACCAGGTAGCTGCTTCAAAAATACTTCAAGATCTCTATTAAAGCTGTAAAACCATCTTAGGTTAAACAAGCAGTCTAGCTAATAACCACTGGTCTCTCAATCTCTTTGTATGTTAGTAATAATAGATACAACAATCCAATGGAAGTGTAGAGGCTCACCAGAGTCGAGACAAATATCAACTTCAGAAATTATTCATAGTTTAATTGCTTCGGTCCTGTTAGCAACAAAGCAACCGGTGGAGTTGCTATCCTGGTTGACAACCAAGTTTCTCCCAAAAACCAGTAAATACAGGCAACTGCTGTTAGTGTTACGCTCCATAGAACGCTCACAGTATGCGCCATATATCTCCCTCCAAATTCTGATTTCACGAACAACCAACTAGACAAACTCATATTGCAACTGCCTACCCTCCATTCACTCGACACTCTTCATAGGAGAACAAAAATTTTAAAAAATTATATTTGAAAATAACCTTTGTCTTTACAATAATAAATCTTCAACTTATTGGCATACCTCTTCCGGAACATTCTCGCACCTTGTTTTAATTTGATGTCATCCATCGCTGTTACTCGTTTCGAATGGACGGTGAAAGACGATATCTGTGGAAGCGACAACGTTCCAATATTTCTAAGGAACTGTGAAACCCACAGAGAGCGATCATGTACACCATTGGAAATCTTATAAGGCAGATTGGAGTAAATTTGAACATCTCAGTACCAAAATTATCACCATTGATTTCCTGAATTTAGAAGACCCGATAGTATTCTTTATTACCGAACTTCTTGAAATAGTCAAGGGATGTATCCCAAAGTCCAAACGAAGACATAACAAAAAAACCTTGGATTAATGAAGACTGTGATACAGCTATTGGAAATGGGATAATCGCTTTGAGGCAATTAAAAAACAACCCCACAAGCGATAGCTTAAACAACTACAAAATTATTCGGATGAAAGTCCAATGCATCTGAAAACTAGCGGAAATTTAGCCACATCGAAATTTGATATTGCAAATGCTTTAGGATCTGCTTTTTCCAAAAAATTCGTTTGCAAATAATCATTCTAAAAAAATTCGAAAATTTAACACCACGCGAGAAAAAACTAAATTGAACATTCCTAAAACAATGAAACTTCCAATCAACCTTTCACAATGTAACAAGATCTCATAATATTCACTATCAGTTCCTAAACATCTTACAGGGTCATCATTAGAAAAACTTCTTGATATTCTCAATTATATTTTTAGATCGGGTAATATCCGAAAGTCATGCAAACTGTGATTCCCATCCCCAAACAAGGTGAAGACACGCAGATGCCTCCAGTTACCACTCAATATCACTCACGAGTTGCGTTTGAAAAACTCTAGAGCGGATGATAAATTCAAGATTAATTTGGTATCTGGAATCCAATCACATAATATCACCCCTACAAAGCGGTTTTAGATCTAAGCGAGGTACCAACGATCATTTGGTTAGACTTGAAACCTTTGTGCATGAGGCTTTTCTAAAGAAGGAACACTTGGTTGCTGTTTTCTTCGATTTGGAACATGCTTACGACACAACTTGGAAATACAGCATAATGAAAGATAGCACTATATAATTATTACAATTGTCTAGGCTAGAAAATGAAACATATTATGTTTGATAAGATGGTAAGTGGATTCCGTTGGAATTTAAAGGAAAATTGACAATTTCTCAGATCTATTTAGAATGCGAAATAACTTTTGTATTTTAAAATGAACTTGTATTTTAATTTTATTTGAATACAAATTCAATAGATATGCACTGTATATTCTTAAATTTAAAACAAATAATATATAAAAGTACAATAACCTGCTATAAACTTAGTCGAAAGGGTGTGCTTAATCATCGAATCCAGGCCCGTGTAATTTAAACATTGCACAGGTCCGTTACCCTCTATAAAAATCAGACGGACATGTTTTATAGTTAACAATGGAACGCTGTTCAACTCCTGCAGTGCCTATAATCGGGGTTCCGATGTTATGGGCGTTGACACGTTTTCTCGACACAGACGATGTTGGTAAGCGAATGCATGTTTAGATGTATCCAAATATCAATTACTTAATCAAGAACATGCCGCTTCATCATTTCATTGCTACACAAAAACAAAAATGCCACAGCCTATCGACAGTGTTGTTCGAATTCTACAGTTGCACGACAGTATGCATCATTTAAACATTTGGATGAGTTTGAGGAAAATGTACATTCAAGTGAAAGGTACCATTTGATACCGATATAGATAAGATACAGTTGCGGCAAGCACTTACTTTAATTGTATCATACAGCGCATCGTCCTTTTCGGACTCGTAAGTGATGCTAAGGGCCTAAATCTATAAACCTAAGAAGCTACTGAGGAAAATCCAAAGTGATAAAAAGAAATGTCAAAATCTAGATGACAAGGTGCACTAGCCCCATAATTTAGTACATTTCGTTAATTTCATAGATCTGATATGTTTAAAGACGTGTATATTCTGAACTGTGCCATTATTCCTATGGATTAAAACGTGTTATGCAGGTAACTGTCAACAACATTCAATAAGTGTTTGTTTTCCAGTGACTTTCACACTTTCCGTTTTTCACACAAGGCCAATTGTTTGATAGACGTTTTCCTGCAAGTCATTTTCCCACATCATACAGATCAATCCGTCGTAAATTCATAACCTTATTCACGCTTTGTTACCGTCCACGTCAGAGTGGGAAAATGTCAGCATATCAATTAGATTGATCGGTGGATATGTTCTACATGTTGTCAACATGTGATGAAAAGACTAAGTTATTTCGTCTGCCTTCAGCCACCCTAAGTATCCGGCGATTGCTAATTTGAATGGCTTATACAAAAGTTCACCAGAATATGACGCAATACGGGAAGACCGCATGTTCTTATGAGTAAAGAATAACGGAGTGGGAATTGGAAGATGTTCGCTTTGAAGGATTGGTTCTTTTTCTGATTTAAACAGATGGAGGCTTGGACAGATGATCCATTACTACCGACTGGCTCGATTTTATGTTCTATTGACGAGGCTCACTTTTGTTGGATTTTTTTCATTTTCTTCGTTTACTTTATATGCTTCTCCTTTCCCTTTACTTACAAAGTATTAAATTTTCTTGTGGATGTCATTCTAGCAAATATCACATTTCAAGTTCATAATAACTCTTTATGGCAAAGGTAATGGGATATTTGCCACTGCCCTGCCCCCTGGAAACAGTCATTTATGAAAAGAATGGTATTACATGTATTTATTTCATCACAAAGATGAAAAACCAGAGATAAGAAACAAAAATATATCAGGTTATATTCGCGGCACGTGGGAAGTATGGTAGATAATTATAACATGGAATATGCTAGTCTTCAGACTTCATATAAGATCTAGTATACAACTGTATAACGAGACCCCCAAGTATACTTTATACGATAAAATCACTAATGTCTTATACACAAGAAAACGTATTATTGCTTGAAGGCGTTATTGTACATCAAAACTTTTTATGGAGTTTGAAAATAATGAATTATTGGTGTTCACGTTGGAGTTACTACTCCACCTGGCTCAAAGGGCCATATGAATTGATGCCGTACCGCGCCGTCCGTCGTCCGTCCGTTGACTTTTTCACTATTTAATCTTCTTCTCAAAACCTACTGGGCCTGTTTTGACCAAACTTAAAATGGATAATCAGTAGGACACAGAGATATGAATTCATGAAATATATGCGGCCTCACCCCCAGAGGCCAAGTATGTAAAATGGGGTTATCTTTAAAAATCTTTTATACTGCAACAAGTAACAGAGAGTAACAGCACATTTAAATATAAGCACCAACTAGTCCACATAAGAGTGTATGAAATCTATGCCCCTTGGGTCAAGTGATAGGGCGGAATCAATATTGTTTATATGTAATATTAATATGTATTTAAACATTTTAATCTTCGACAAAACTATTGGGTCAATTTACACAAAACTTGACATTTATTTTTTGAACTTTATGTAGCCTCTTCCCCAAAGCACTGAGGGGCGGGGCCAAATAGGTAACAAAATTGTTTTTCAAAAGTTTAAAATCGAATTGAAAAATTCAAGTGATTTTCGTTTCAATTTACGAAACTACTGGTCCATTGGTGAAGGGGTTAAGTTGTAGGGCAATGTCAATATTACTTAAAATAATTACACAATATCTAGCAAACTATTGAGATCTCCATTACCTCATAATCATGTGGTTGGAATTTGGCCAGATCACTGGGACTTAGTTTCTTGGTTATATCTTTGAAACAGTTGGGATTCCAACCCCATGATCATATATAGTATTGATCGGCATCAAAAGACCCCGGGGTCTGGCCTGACCAGTAGGGATTTCGCATCTTCATTATATTTTTATAACGGTTTAGATCACCATTCTATAACCATACATGGCAATACTGAGAAAAAGGATATAAACACAATCATTTGTAAAAATTGGTCCTGGGATCTCGCTCCACCCCGAGACACAGTTTCGCAACCCGATAACCATATAACCTTACTGTGCATAAAAAGAAAAAAGCAATAATACAAGAATGTACCTATTGGTCTTGTCTTACCAAAGAGGTTATTTAAAATACCCAACAAAAAAGACATATATACCATTCCTGGGCTTTTTCAGATCCAGTTGATTGATAAAGGCTCTATTGGTCCTTTGTTTTCTGTCGATTGCGTTTTTCTTTTGCCTTGCTTTATATATCGAATTGTGGATACATGTGGGAGCCATCAACAGAAGATTCTCGTTCAGCAGCACCCCTCAAACCCAAGACATTCTAGATTTGATGGCCAAAATTCGCATTCATAATTAGATCAACAGTACGTGATCAAACACCAGAGAGGCGTATGTTATGGTAGGTATACAGGTATATCTGTATGCTGCTTTTCGACATTCTCTATTCAATATGCAATGATGTTTCGCTCTCGGATGTCGGGATAACAGAAAAATTCAGACATTTAAATAGAGCTTTAATACTTACATTAAAAAAGAAGAAATATATGGTCGGTCGTATAAAAATAAAGAGAGTAAACGTGTGTCAACATAATCTTAATTCATATTCAAATTTGTTTGATATCGTACAAAAGACACACAAGTAGGTCTAAATGCATGTATGAACAGAAGAAAGTGTTCCGGAAGGGAAAACATCTTCCTCTTCATCGATGACACCCGCAATGTAAATCAAAGTAAATACAAATTAATAATGTCACGTTCACATTTGAGAACAAGTATAAGTGCTAATGATTACGGGACCGTTACATATCCTCAAAACACCTCCGCAGTCGTAATTGATGTACATATCGTTAAATAGAGATTTATACGATATATGATAAGAATCGAACAATGAATTTCACCACGTACATCTTCGTTGTAGGGCAGCCAGTTTGTTCGATAAGAAGAAGAACTTATCGCTGTGCTTGTCATGCCAAGCAACAACAACTATGTACCAATGTTCACTTTAAATCAGACAATATGTAAATTTCAATCTATCAGAAAACAGACTCCATCATTGTGTTTCTAATGACCAATAACACTTATAAACCAATTGTCAAAAGACATCAGACGTGAAATATTCAGCTAATCAGAAGCCATAGTGTAGCAGCCATCTTGTCCAATCATGAATGTTACTATTAAGTTTATTGTGTGAACTCACACCTATGCACGAATTTTCATAGCAATCGATAATATCTAATTTTCAGCAAAATACTGACCGGTCAGATGACAGATCGAAAAACGAAAAAGCTTTGTCACACCGCCTCTCATACATAAACACTACATTTCATGTAAATTCTCTTTGAATTTCATCCAATATTTCCCATAACAGTGTCTGAGATCTCATCGGAAGAAAGTGGAAGTAATATTGTAATACTAATTGAACAAGTATTTTTAATAATAATCCAAGTTGAATCTTTTATCATTTACTATAGAAAACAGTCGATAAAACCCACGGCGCCGTAGTTGTATAGTTAAAAATTGTTGATGGTATGATGAGAGATATACAATCGTAAACCAAAGGCAAGTCGCACATGCATGAAGCTAACGGCATCTCTGTTGGGAAGTATGTATATCAGTATGCTGTATCTGTATATTATCCAGTCTAGCAATGTCCATTCAATTAGAAAGGCAGATTTCATATGCGTTACATATTGAATGTGTCGATATATAAATACATTTTAAGATCGTCATGATTAAATAGCTGTTGATATTGTAATCCGAATTTTGTGTTAATGACCGTAGCGAAAAAACAACATAGTTTTTTTTGTTTTTGTTTTTTTGTTTTTTAATTTTGCATGAAACTTGTGAATATACATCGTTTACCAAAACTCGTTTCCTGTTTTTATACGCCCGTCAAAAAATACAGAAAAACGCAATTTTATTGAAATAATGTTTTAATTCGTAATTGAATAATAGAATAGGTAATTAATCGCATAAGAAATGTTTGAAATAATGATATCCACGAAACTTGCGTCAATGACAAGGTTAAATGATCGCAAAATGAGGGCATCGTTCAGATAGTTCGAAGAGCTGGAACTTCCTTACACATATTTTTTTTTTCACTCTAATCATATCATTACGTTGACATGTTGGTATCTTCTTGTATCATGTATCAGACATCGTTTCCATGCACATTGTTTTAAGTATTAAAGTACAGTAGAAAGATCTACTGGGATACTTCCAAAAAACACAAAGAGAATAAGACGAGGTGTTCCGGAAGTGTAAGCGTATTCTGCTTTATCGACGACACCCATAATGTAAATATTGGTCAATCCATGTAAGTAATGCCGTGTTCTCAAATGAGAACAAAATATTAAAGTGAAAGGAGGGTCTAAAAAGATCTTTCGTGACATGTTTGTTATGCTCTTTGATAAATCCAGCCTTATTTAAAAAGGGAACAAGTAAGCTGATATAGTTATTGCAACCATTTGTCGGAATTTAATTATTTATACATTTGCGTCAGCGGTATGTTTTGGGTTTTTTTCCACAAAAAAAAAAAAAAAAAAATCATGATATAGCTAACAACTGCATATGTGTACCGCTATTCACATTTCCTTGAAAATAAATCTCTTAAAAACAGAAGGAAAACACCGTGTTGTTCTAGAAAATGTGGTACAAGAGAGTGTTAAAAATCGACCAATAGAGCATTGGAGTCGAAAAAGTTTTTGGAATACATATACCATCAATTCAATTTTTCGAGTAAACAGTATTATTATAATAGCATTGAAACCTGGATTTGATTTACTAAAAATGGCTGTAAAATCTTTGGTAAAGGTTTGGTTGAAGAACTAGACGAGCCGGCGATAAAACATTCTTTTAAATGGATTCCTGTGAAATCGAGATAATGGCAGAAAGTAACAGCTCTTCTTAGCGATATTAGATTTAGATCTAGGTAAAAGCAAGTTGTCAACAAGAGAACCGTTTACGTAGCTTCACAATCTGCTGTCGATTTGAGATAGGATGTTGTTACCACTACAAAAATACTTTTGCAAAATTGAAATCAAGTAAAAGGGAAATTGTGTCGTTGAAACAATTTTAAGTTTTCAAATAGATAAAAATAAATAACAAAAACAATAATAACACCATTATCTTAACATAGTCATTGTCACGATTCATATTTCGTCCGTAAGTATTTAATATGTTTTCCGGATATTTTATTGGCCGTATCCAATACCCGGGACGTTAGGCACGCGCAGGTGAGAAATCGGACAGTCACTACGATAAGACGTGTCAATCTTTACTGGCCGAAATCCAGACATTGTTTACGCAGAAACTACCCAAGAAACGGGGTAAGTATTGACTCTTTCTTGAGTTTTCTTATCTTTGAATCTATACCTGTATTTTTCCTTATTTTTCTGGGTTTTAGTATTATTACATCGTATAGAGTGTGCATGCATTGTTTAGGCTAGTAGGGTACAGGTGCGCGCTAATCATGCGTGACATGTTTACGTTTTTATTTCGTAAGAACAATACTATTTCTACCTTCTCATATATGCGATTGCCATAGTTTGTTTGTACTTTTGAATGGTAAATAGCTTTCTCCGAAGTCGATAACAAGGTTAATTTTGCTATCATGTATAAGAAATACTGGTCAGTTTAACTTGTATATGTATAGAATGAAGGTGATCAGTGTTAAGTCATTACAACCAAAGTATTACGTTCTCTTTCATGTAAACTACACTAATTTTCTTTTGGCATACATACTTGACTTTTGTTACGCTTATATAACCATGTTATAATGTCATATACTTACACATATGCGGTTAATAGTACATGTATTACATACATGACTGTTATCATAGAGAATGATAGTTGTGTTTCGTGTGTCATTTTGTGATTGTTGTTTGGAAGGTGTTTAAAACATTAGGTATTTCTATGTCTTTATGACATCTGTATTTTACAGATGTCTGGTTTCAACGATGGGCCTTTGACTCGTCCACGAACGGCCATATGATGTGGATAAGACAGTCAGCAGTGGTTTTGTGAGAATACTGGCTCCACGGATTCATCTCGCCAACTTCCTACCCTAAGTGCACGGAAGCAAGTAGGAGTCGGAGACTTAGGGACCCAAGAGCTGCGGCTTCAGTGGTCATCATAACTTGTCATGGAGCAGAACGACTTGTGTTGTCTATGCCATCGCTGGTAATATGGACCGCGTGTACAACCAGGTTTCCGTGACGTCATTGTGCGGAGATACGTCATAGTGAGGTGCTTTTCATGATACATGTATACGATATGAGCTCAGTAACGGGAAGACATACTCCACGACTAGGAGGACTTAAGGACTTGACCGCACCACATTGATTCTTCGGACGGCCGTGGTTTTCATAGTGACATTGATATTTGCATTGTAAATATTCATCTGTGTGGAAGTCATCATTTAGATGTGTGTGTGTTAGTGGATATGAAGAATGATACATTATGTATATAAATGTGTAATGTGTAGGTGTAAATAAATTATACATATTGTACGTGATTGTCTCCCTTGTTTGTATAAGTAGCGTCATCGCTCTCCCACACTACAGTCATAAACCAAAGTCAATAAAACTAAAACAACAAATTAAAAACAAAGATTTAAAAGACTCCAGAAAATGTACAAGGAAAATAAGACCAAGTGTTCCAGAAGAGGAAAATGAGAACAAAAGTAGACATTACTTATCTTTGAGTGAAATGGTTTTCACGTTGCAATAAGATTTAACACTGTAGCGACAACCAAGATTGATTCGGAGGAGATAAACTGTTAGATCACTCATGTTTAAGCAACCATAGAAATGAGCAAAATGGAAAGAAAATTCGTTCTTTTTGTTTAGATTATCAACAACGATCAAGTAGGCAGCGGATTTTGAACATCATGGTGTCACTGATTTCGAAGTCTATTTCGGCGTATACTATTGACATATTCAATATTAAAAAAAACATCAGACATGTGGAGGTGGAAAGGAGTAACCTTGCTATCTGTTCCTTTAAACTGTCCAACCCTTTACGATATTAAAGCTATTGTATTTGAGATTCCATATAGTAAAGGAATTCTCAATATTTTAATATCATGTATCATTCAAAGTCTCGCCAGTGAAGCCAATAAAATTATCTTAGAAGCCTTGGAGGTGAATGAGGAAAATCAGATAAGACAGCAGGAAATGTCAAAATCTACATGGGGAGATTCACTAGCATCTTAATTCAAGATTAATTTTATTATGTATATAATAAGTTTCAAATAATATATATATATATATATATATATCATTGCATTTCCACACTTGAGTAGATTATTCCTAACTCATTCAGTATGTGTACAGTGTCTCTCACTAAAGGTCGACTTATGTAGACAATGACAACATTTCCAATATCACAAGGTTATATTTGATATTAAAAGGCCACAGCATCATCCCATGCTCACCACGACTTCTCAATCTAGTTCACTTTCCATATCCAGGCCTACAACGTATAAGATTGTGCTTTCAATCATACTTTGCAAGAAACCGGAATGGTAGTCAAGTGCAATTTTTTTCAATTATATACGAGGTGAACGTTCACATCGACTTTTCACCGCCCCCTCCGTCGCTTTAACGAATACTCACTAGGTTTTGTTACTAGGTATTAAAATGTGTAGCAATTTTCAATTTCAAATCTTTAACTATACCTCTTGTTATATCAAATCTAACATCATAACACTTTTTGAAGGTTTTCATATAGACAAATGGTTAGTATAGAATTAGCAAGGACACATAAGTTTGCCTTATTATGTTTGAGAATAGCCCACTTGAATGCTTGTATATGGTTTAGCGGGCACGAGACTATCCATGTAAGAACTTAAGGTACTGTTAGTTTAAACATGTTTATTTGACAAAACAATGACAAAGGGATTGGTTAGTAAGTTTATAACATTATAATGGTAGTCACATGATGTTATTTAGAAAGATGATGATGGTGAGAGAGAGAGAGAGAGAGAGAGAGAGAGAGAGAGAGAGAGAGAGAGAGAGAGAGAGAGAGAGAGAGAGAGAGAGAGAGAGAGAGAGAGAGAGAGACTAGGACATCAGAAATCGTAAGAATTCTCAGGAACATACATTCAATTGACATATTAAATAAAGGTTAAAATAATTATACTAATATTAACAAAAACATACTTTTGAGAGTTTGAAAGAGTGAAGAAGCAATGTTGAGTATCAGGTAAATCTACCCTATTTTCTGTGCAGTTTTAGCAATTCCCGTGGTATCAATGGACGACATATTTGCAGTATATCCACAATAATATCACTTTCGTATCATAATAGTTCAGTATAAAGTACTGCACGTAGATTAGTGTACAAAGGGCAAATAATGAAAAAGTGGCAACAGTCTTCACAGTTATATATAACATTCGTAACATTCAATATATTTATAGCATCTGTAACTTCACAAGGTAAAATGATTATTTCAGAAAGAGACAGTACGTTTCTCAAGAAGTGTATTTCTTCGTCTAGATCACTTTCCGATAAACTACACGCAGAGCTGAAACAATTGTTCAGAAGCTCAATTTTTTATCATCGTCATATATTATTTCGTAAGTATTATTATCAAATAATGGAGATATTTATGAATTTATTCCTCTTTTAAGTATATTTCTTAAAAGCTTCAATATACCTTATAATTATTATTACATTTACGTATAACTGAATCTATGTTATCATAAATTTCTCTTTGGCTCTCTTTATCATATCATTTCCTTTATTTCTCATATACTTCAAGTTATTTTTATTGCGTACTGTATCCGTCCCTTTTTCTCATGTTTCTTGCAGTTAAAATATGAATAATTCTACATTTATATACTGACGAGTCAAATGATAATGATAAGGTAGCTGCGGCCATGGCTACACAAGATGAAACCTTTGGGTGCCGGCTACCAAACAACGCCTCTGTATTTTCGGCAGAAGCACGAACTATCTACCTCGCCTTTGAATATATTCAAAGAAACAAAGTAATGAGAGTTGTTATTCATTTAGACTCTCTTTCTGTTCTATAAAGTCTTAGCAATAGAAATATCGAAAGCATTTTCATTCGTAATACCTTAATAATATATCATAAACTTGCTTTTAACTTTAGTATTGCTTTTTGCTGAGTTCCTGGGCACATGGGAATATCAGGCAATGAAAAGGCAGATCGTGCCGCAAAAGAAGCTTTATCGCTACCACCTGTTGTCTTTAAACCTCATTTTACCGATTTTAAACCATTTATTAAAAGAAATTAAATGTTCAGTGGCAGTCCAATAAAAAATGTTTAACGGTGAATGACTCATCACATCCAATGCAACAAGGGTTATCTTCGCCTTTCAACATACATGAATGTGTAAGGTGTGTATGGCCAATCCGAAGACAGGCAAGGACAACTTCGTCTCGATGGTTGTCTCTATAGCCTTGAGACCATTCACCGATATCAAGTTTAACGGAGTGCATTCTGTTATTGGTATAGGTATTCCATTCCTGTTACCAAGCTATTAAAAATTGTTTGATAAATGGTTTAAAATCAGTAAAATAAAGTTTAAAAACAACAGGTGGTAGCGATATTATGAATGAAAATATTTTCGATATTCTATTGCTAAGACTTTGAAGAACAGAAAGAGAATCTGAATATATAACAGCTCTCATTACTATGTTTAAATATGTTCTTTCTTTTCAACCATCAGGAGCTAATATACCATGTAATAAACGTACTTTTTTGTGAAATATATATTCTATTTCGAACACACATCAAATTAGTCCAGCGGTATCAATTAAGACGACCAGAACCTTCACATTGTTTCGAAATGAACTCCTTTTCTTTACACGTATCACAAAATTGATCTTGCTGATCAAAACAAATCTGTTTTATGAAAATATGGAATTAAATAGGTGCTTTTTCATCAGTCTGTTTGATTTGTTTTTCGATTTACAAGTGGAAATCAATGAGTTAACATGACCTGGACATTAACAGCGATGATGCATTTGTTGCATTTAAATACAACTACATGTATCAATCAGGCGATTTTTCGTGATAAGATTTTGCATTGTTTTACGGCCCATCGACAAGTAATTTAGGATCTAACAACACTAGAAAACGAAGCGCGGTGATTCAGTATGATCCCCAGGCGGTGTGTGTGAAAGACAGTAGTCAGCAGGAGACATTGTATCGTGTAACTCATATTATTATCAAACATAAAGCCATTAGCATTTTGAAACTAACAAACAATCATTGGTCTTCCAATGGCATACTTAATTCAAGAAAAGCTACATCTCAACGAGGAGGGCGTTCGAAAAGTGTTCACCAAGTATCATATCAAAGCTCGTATACAGTACCACTACACAACTTGTATGCACATTATGATTTATTACTTCTAGATATACAGCCCTATAACCGTTCCCCATCGAAAATCTGAGACAAAACAAGTACCGCTTAGCTGTTTATCATGATGTTTGATTCACATGGTTGCAGACATATGTTCGCCCAACGTTAGCTGTTGATCGTTTAGTTGGCCCTTCACTGGTGTTATGAAGTCTGCCCAAAGCTAACAATTTATAATAAATCATAGTTTGCGCTCAGCCAGCAACAGCAACTAAATTAAAATTAAAAATTAAAACAACAATCATCATTTCATTTTACAAACTAATATCTAAAATAACACTCAGTGCTTTGGTATATTTCATCAACACTATAAGGATTACATAAAAATCGGATTCCCGTGAGCGCCATTTGATATATGTTGGAACAGACTTTGATTGCATATTAGATAACAGATAGATCATCCGATTTCTCCCAAGTTGGCACATCGGTAGAACGTGATTAGAAAAACAATGTTTGCCCAAACCAAACGTAAGAATTTGGCCAATGCACTTTTTGTGAGAAATTTGTCCATTTGACAACACAATAATGCATGCGAGTTTTTGGTGAATGCTTACAGTATTTGCATTTGAGTATACGCTTTATAGTTTCTGCAGTTGTGAGAGGGGGAGACAGCGGAGTGTGATCTACAAATCGTTGATTTGATCCATGGCAAGTTTTACGCAGTTACAACTTGTTTCATCAATTTGATTGTACCGGTGACCACCGCAATAAGCTTGATAAAGATATTTTGATTACTTTCTAGCAATATTACTCAAAGCTCACATAATTAGGTTTGTGGGTGTGCTTACACATGACCTATATTACAGATAAATACCGCAGTTCCTTGCGATGGTCATCTCGTGCAGAAAGGTATATCAAGGCGAAAATATTAAATAGGGTATAAATTCTCCAGGTCATCAGGTGTCGCTGCGCATGAATTAATTGGAATCTCATTGCCTGGGGTCTTAACACAAAACTGCCGCCTATACATACCTTAACAAACTTTGTTTTGTTAAGTATATTTCAAACTGATATAACAAAAACATGCAGGTTTATTGCTGTACCGTTTTAAAAGACTATAACTTGTTCTATTCGCTAACAGTGTTTTGCACATAATTACAATTAATGTGCTAGTTACGGGAAAAGAAATGTACTGCCTGGTGTTATCAGTTTCCTTCACCACAATTTATTTAAGCTTTTTGAACAAGAAGATATACTATGTGTCAATAATTATTTGCATCTTTCATCCCATTCTAATTGCATAGAGGTACCCAAATGAGAGACTGATATTTTCCATTTCAGAAACGGGACAATCATATTGGTATATGAGGATATTGCGTTAACATATTATGGCAGTACCGAGTACTTGCACAATTTGGTGACCATATTTACTAATTTGCCTTACTGCAGGAAGAAGTTAATAGGCATTTTTCCTGAAATGATTGGTCATGTTTTAGATATACAGGTAAAACAATTTAGGTTGAAAAATACATCATTACATGTATATATATATATAAACTACATAACGATTACATTAAAAGTAAAGATACAATTTATGTACTTAAAAAATAACTCTGATTTCTGATATGTGATTTCCATGGTTTCCCACTGAAAAATGCTAAAAATGCAAAATAATTTTAATTCCAACCTTTATTGAACACCTTTATAGAAGAAATTTATTTCTGAACACCTGTCTTAAAATCAACAAAACTGTCATGGTAACCACTTACATTTCAGCAAATTCCAACCAGGAAATCCTTCACAACATGACCACTTGTATACAAACTGGAATGCTCACTTCCTGTAAAGCTAGTTTTTGGTACGTAGACACAGATTCAAGACTGCCCAAATAGTAATCTCCATCACAAAATTAAAATATTATTCTGAAAAAAATGAAACCCCATATTTTCCATTTCAACATGACAAGACCAGTTTTAAAAAGGATTTTTTTTTTTAATTTTAATTCAAAATTTTGTGTAATTTATTGAACAAAAATATCACCCATGGCCACACCGAGAAACTGTGTTCTGCTACCAAAGTAAAGACAAACTCTATCTGACCATTTTCTGGTTTTTTTACATTAAAGAGTTCCTGCAGCCACTCCAATCTCTAAAATAGAAACGATATATTTACTGTCGGAGAAGACGTCTTTGCTTAGACGGAATGTGTTACCATTTTTCAGTCCATAAGAAGACAAATTTTTGCAACGTTTACAACATTACGTTGATTATATCATACTGCGGCAACTGAATCTCGGGTAAAAATTGTTTGTTATCCATTATTTAACCTCTTCTTTGTACAAGGTTGATCAGTAAATATCGCCTTTCAGTACAAATTTATAATAATATACAATAAAACTGAACGATGAATTAAACTCCATCTTACTGTTGTTTTGTTCTTCTAGGATCATTCAATGACGTAAAAGACCTTGATTTTGAAACCTAAGAGAGTACTAAGACGAGCGAAATGTTTTAAAAGAAATGGCAAACTTTACACGGGCAGATACACTCTTCCCATATCTCGATAAATTTCGTAATTGTCAGAAATCAAACCAATGGTCATTTGTCAGGCAAAAGATCAAAATAACATTTCGTTGGTCAATTGAGGATTTGATCTTTAAAATATGTACACAGTAAAACGTTGGAGCTTGTACTGCAATATCTATTGTTTCATCTTTAGGTATGGAAGTTTGTCATATGGAAATATTTACGGGCAATGTTCATGTGGAGCATCGAAACGCTAGCGCAATCGTTAATGCTATCTATGAATAAAGAACTAGGCTTGGACATACCAAATAAGTTAGTCTGGGCAGTGATGGAGCTGGAGGTACACAGACTGGGAAAGGCGGATAAAGATGATCAGCTGATTGCAAAGTAATGCCCACTAATGATTTACAGCCATTGTTTTCTGGATAAAATGGCTCTTGCCGTAAGTGATGTAATAAAATATAGTCCATTCAACAAACTGCAGACTTCCAGCTGTAAGATCAACAAATCTTGAAAAATTTCAAAAAGCTTCTGATTACCCATCTTCAAAAGTCAAGGAGTCACATCTTGGTGGTTTACAAACAGGGAAAGACACCTACATGTAAACATGATGATATATACAAACTCAAATTCAATAAAACTATGGTAAAATACAAATTGAATACAGATTTCCATGTGGAAACGTGGGGAAATATAAGACGAATAAGACCAGGCGTCTTCTGCTTCATCGGCGAAACCAGCCACGCCAAGGTTTGTCAATTTATGTAAATGGTGCTATGATAAGAAAACCATTGGACATCCTAACAAGCATCACATATGCTTCACGAATTGCGCTGATAGAAGTTATTTTGTTAAGAAGACGATGTCGAAGATTGATCAAATACACTATGAATTCCACTTCTTGTGTATCTCAATACAACTGTAATCCAGATTTGATAGTTACAAGGTTAAACAGCAATACACAGTTGTTTAAAGATTCTTGCGAAGTTTAAAAAATATAAATGTGGGAGAATCGTAATCCTTATCATCAAGAAGGCAATCCGAATGATTGTAATACCGAATAATGATCGGCATGTATTTCTTCTTTTGAAAGATTGCATACGGTATAAGTGAGGGTTCCTTCGTTATCATGGAATACTTGTTGTCATGTATACAGGAATTCTAGTTTGATTTATGATGTATTGGATGAAAGAAATCATATCTTATCCGAAAGGTTGGAATAGAAAGTACACTTAACCCATTTGTTTAAAACATATCTAGGACACTGATACCTTCGTATTTGTTTACAAATACAGCTCTCGGTAATCTTCGATCATGTCAATACAAATTCCAGCTTGAACCTGTCAAATAGAATGATATAATCTGTTATTTTATGTTTAATGATAACACCGTTTTTATATGTGTGATAAGTCCACTGAATTGATATGAACCCCTCTTTGAAACTGATATCATACCACCTCTTGATTTTTTTCATATTTTTATATTTTGCCGCTTCCGCTTATCGCTGTCTGTTTTAAACATAAATATCGCTGGCCTCAAATAAATGCCTTTGTTTTTCCTATGAAAAATAATTCAAATCCCATGCAAATTTCCGGATGGTGTCATTATCGGATTGATTTCCCTTATTAGTGATCCACCTGCAGCTGTCGTCCGTGAACGTAAACAGCTAAGCTTGGCAGCTAGGACTAATGATTGTGAGGCAATTTTAGAAGAACTTGCTGCAAGAATTGTCGATTTGGATGAGTTAATAGGCAAGGGTTTTTAATGGTTTGTGTATTTTATAAAAATGATCTTTACTATTATTATTATAAGTCTTATCACCCGTCAACACATAAAAGTTCATTAGGGTCATCAGCCGGTGAAACACAGCATCCAAAAAGGGATAAAACATCAAACAAAAAGGCCGTAGACAAATGCTAAAAATCTTAAATTGTTATATTTAAAAAAAATGATTAAAAGACTATTATATGACAAATATCAATGCTCTTTAGGACTTAGCTGAAGGTAGGTTAAATGTACAAATGTTGAAAATACCACGTGATGAAACTGCTAACAGAAACACGCGTATGGAATAGAGCAGGTCGATAATCCTTATATGAACAAACTGTTTACGCATACCATCACCTCAGTGGGCTCCACCAAAAGGAGCAATGTTGCTGTTTCAAACTATACAAGCCATAAGATCACGTTTTAAAACCCATCAGGTAGTCTTCAAACACGTAGTGAACCACACTTGTACAGCATCATTTGTAATTTTAATCGAAAGAAATAAACAACTATGTATCGATTGAGTGAAAATGACGTCAACCAAACAATTGTTTAATAAAGGCTAGATTTGTAGGAAATTCAAAAATATCGTTTTATTAAATGTAACTATATCGTTAAATATATACAACTGAACAATCAATTGAAATGCATTAAGTTGACACATATGCTTCATTGTAGAGGGAATTCCACTTTGTTTTTTTTCCAGAAAACTAAATAACCAGATTGTCTGCCAAGACTGTGCGAGGTGAAAGAGACATGTCCGGCACCAAGGGTAAACTATTGCGTTTTGACTGAACTAATATTCATCTTAACATAGATGTCTCTGGCCAAGGAATATTGTTATTCACAATTCCATTATCATAAACAAATACTTGCGCATACACGAACTCTTTGTGGTATTTTAACAAATCTCATTTTGAAATGGTAGCTGTCAGTCTGTACCACAATGCAAGTTGTCACGTACGATAACAATGCTTTATTTAACTATGTACATACGTGTTTTAATATTTGTTTTTTAAAGTTATGTTCGATGTTTCGTTTTGGACATTTTTATCAATTATTTGTTGACTATGATGACGTTTTCAAACGGAATTATAATTATTTGTGTGTAGACACTATTGGGACTTGTAGCGGGGACATCCTGTCAGTCGTACAAAGAATTTAATGTTGTATTGATTCAATACGTTTAAACTGCAAGGACGTGCCACGTTTTGTTACGACGAATCGGTTCGAAATTTATTCAATTAAGACGTCATGCAATACAATTGTACATTACTTAAGAAACCTCCCAGAAGAAATATTCACAATAAAACGAAGTTTCGCGAGCGACGTTTTATACTCGTAAATCTGGGGTAAACTTTCATCTAGAATGATTGGCATGCTTAACATGGACAAGATCAACAACATGACAATAGATTTGTCGAAACATTAGTCACTTAACAGGAACATACGATAGAGCGACAAAAATTAATTTAATTTTGAGACAACGAATGACTTTTCCTCTGTTTACAATTTGAAGGGATTGAAATATCATTTCGACTCGAGCGATTTCGAGACAAGGAGTTTCAACTATATTTGCCTTTGAGGGTTTAACCATTGACGATAAGAAACAAAACATTGATAAAGCAGAATTATTTGTTTTGGTGTTACAGTCAAAGTAATATGTAGTGGATACCAAGACGAAAAAACATTCCCAGTCATATTAACGGAAACTGGCTAACTTAACTTGTTTATATCCATCCCATTTAATCATGAGCTACATAAAAGAAACCTAAAACTATTATTTGTTATAAACATGTATTCGGCATTCATCGCACATGGAATGAAAACCCAAAACGTTGATCACGTGGTAGGGCGCTGACAATAAAGTTAAAAACAAGTATCGTCAAAAAAGAAGAGAGGTCTTTAAGTAAAAAAGAAAAAATAGAAAAAAAATTCCAAAAGACGTCCTCATACAGTGATGCAAAGGGGGGATTGGGGGACGAGGGTTGGTGCTCGAATGTAACTCGTACACCTTACCATTCTTCAATCAACGTCGAATTTGAAAGGTTTACTTAACGTACACAAATGAAATTCTCGTAGATAACAGAGTGGTCTACATTCTTCCAGTTACACCATAATTACATGCTAAAACCCTTTTCTATTTCCCGTAGTTGACCTTGAAATTCCTAATTGCATTTCTTTTTCCTCTCAGTATATATACGTGACATGTATAGATCCGACTGGCTAGGTCACCCGTGTAACAAATACAACACTTAAGATTCACCCAAGGTATGTTTTGTGTTTAAAAAATGATAGAAAATGAGAGTAATACAGAATGAAATTAAAATAACCTTCCTGATGGTATGATATATTAGATGATTCATTGCCGAGACATAAAAGACGTACATTTCAATGTTTTCTTATATGATGTATATATAACGAATGTCTGTACACTAAGGCTGGTCACATGTGGCAAAATGTAAACAAAACTCTCTAAATTATGAGTGTATATAACTAGTCAATCTTTGCCTAATTGATCTACGTGTGTCCAACATATATATATATATATATATATGTAATGGGATTGATTTTCACGTCTGTATTTTCATTCTTAATTTGTTTACGGTATTTTGCAATAACAGATACGTGTCATTCTTAATCTCCCGTTCTGTGTCATTTTCTGTGACAGACACACTTCGCACATTTTCTCCAGGTGTTAAACGGAAATAATTTGGTTCAGAGATTTCATTCAGTTTTCCTATCGATCGCACATCGTGTAACGTTATGCGAATGCACAACTGTATCCTCTCATATTGTTCTTCGCTTTCTAACATATTTGTCCTCCATTTGAAAAAAGTTCGGCCCAATTGACTTTCATTTCCACATATTATCTTCCATGGAAAAAAACCACTTCCGGTAAAAGAACAAATGAAAAGAAAACCTTTTTAGGTAAGATACACGTGGAATACAGACGGGAAATTTTGGTAGCGTAAGAAACGCCAATAGGAAACGCAAGTAAGCAAATGAAGAGTTTGGAGGGTTTGACTATACGTGTTTCAAACCAAATTACACTATAGTTATCAGATGTGAATAAATCACACATATTTACAATTTAGAATGACAATCGGATGAAGACGGTCACCGACAAACGTTGAAAATATAACTTCTGACATCAATGTCATAAACTCGTAACATCTGTATATCTCAAAGGTGTCATCTAAAACCATACGACAGCTGAAACGTATCCAGAAAACGAAGAAGAACAGCTGACTGACGTAGTTAAATCATTGTTAAGCTCTTCTGTATCTAATCAAAATTGGTTCGTAATGGTGCTATTCCTTTGTGCCTCTTTTGTACAATCTTCAGGATTGCAGGTGGTAGACAGTGCTTGACGACTCTTATTAGTCCTCCAGGTTTGCTGTAACTCGCATGTCACGTTGTAATTCATTTTTAATAGTGACACGCCTCAATATCCTTATTTACTTGGCATTCTTTATTATCAAATGTATGATAATGGCGACTGAATAATGGAGTTTGTCCATCTCCCCGTCTTAATTTCGACACTTCTTTATATCACATTGGATATCTCTGAGTCGCCTTCTATGTGTTTTAACAATTAGGGTTTTAGCATCACTGAATTATGCAGGTTGAATAATTATTTGGCTCTACTGTATCTTATCTAAACATTTGATAAATGATGCTCTTCACTTGCGCATCTTTGTTACCCCGGTATCTCTACAATAAGACTGAAGGTTCAATAATTTCAATTGATATGCCACGCCTGTTAGTTTTTATTTTTTTTTATTTTTTTCGAAGTGTCTTTAGTAATGTAACTACAATTAATCTTCTGTTTTACTTAAAGTTCAGATGATTCCAGAAAAATGATTGGTTCCGATTAGTCTCAAAATGGACAAAGCAGAACGAGTGTCCAATGAAAAAGAAAATAGCAACATGTCAACATATTCATAATCCAAGTTCAAATTCAAAACATGAGAAATATCTACACAGAGACTCCTGATAAAAGGCCTGGTGATTCGGAAGAGTAAGCGTCTTCTCCTTCAACGACGACACCCATATAAATCTTGGTAAGTTAACTCCTGAACTCCCAACTACGTAGTTCTACGCATTGTTAAGTTGGTGTAGGGAAAGAGTCCTATCTACCTTATTTGTGGAGGTATTGATCTACTGATGATATATCATGAAACTAGAGAAA
Source organism: Ylistrum balloti (assembly GCF_031769215.1). Lineage (NCBI taxonomy): Eukaryota > Metazoa > Mollusca > Bivalvia > Pectinida > Pectinidae > Ylistrum > Ylistrum balloti. The sequence goes on along the minus strand of NW_026782679.1, from coordinate 693,649 downwards.
AACTTTGATGAATATTTTTTTGCGTTTGTTTCGTATTGAAAATAGAAGAGATTTTTTCGCGAACATTTTGAATTGCTAACATCGTGTCACGGGGTAAGTAAATGTGTATTCGCGGGTCCGGTTTGTATTCCAAATAAATGTTCATAAAGAAGTAGATATTTCACTCGAATTTCATTACATTGATTTGTAATTTCCCAAATCCTTTGCATGTTCCATCACTTTCACATAATTCGCTGCAAATATTTTGATTTGACGAATAAAATGCATCCGATACTGCTCATACAGCCTCGTGTCAACCTGTACTACACACCTTCGGCCGATTCGTATGATATTGCATAAACATATTCAGTGAATCCTATTGTCATTTGAAGACAGACCTTTTTTGTCCATTCATAAAACACCAAAAACAAAGAATTCCCGAGTTTTCAAAAGCAATCACTGTACGTGAACAATCACCACATTAAGTTGACGAGCATCGGAGCAAGTATCAGTGGGATTACGATCACAGTTGTGCAATTGCTTTTATAATACGATATAAGCTGTCGTGTTGCCAGGAATATCTCATTTTACTCGCATGGGATACATAACTGTAATAAAAGAGATCTTGGAAAAAAAAGATTGACGAAAAGAAAGAACCTAATCATAGACGGCAAATGTTATTTTATAGTCTTCGGGTATTTCCAAAGTGACATCTTTCGATTTAAAAGAGCGAGCACATGTTTCACGGAACCTGACTTTAGCCGGGATAATTCGTCACTACAGAAAGATACGTTGGCAATTCTGTGCATATCACAAGCTATTACATGTGATAACTCAGCACAATAATGACATGTCACAATCAAGGGGAAAGGATTCACCCGTGTTGAGTCTGAACGTGAACTAAAGATCAAGACTACGACCTGTCAATATTTGCAAATAATGGAGTGATGAGGTAAACCTGTCCACCGTAGAGATTTACAAGGCGTTCATCTTGCCACCAAATCACATCATAAGTAGGTATTATGTGAAAACACAAATGTATTCATTTCATGTAATGTATGATGATATAGGTCTACATGTACATTAATTGAACGTGAACTAAAGATCAAGACTACGACCTGTCAATATTTGCAAATCATGGAGTGATGAGGTAAACCCGTCCACCGTAGAGATTTACAAGGCGTTCATCTTGCCACCAAATCACATCATAAGTAAGTATTATGTGAAAACACAAATGTATTCATTTCATGTAATGTATGATGATATAGGTCTACATGTACATTAATTGGTATGAGGCACAAAAAGGTAGATATATGTAAATACTGAATGTTACATATAAATAACCGTAAACAATCTGTAAACTCGACGATGTCGCTATACAGGGTCTGGTTTTTGTACGTGAATGGTAGCTTGGGAAAAATAACATTAGTTATCATAATGTTTTCATGTTTCCATGTATTCCACAGAATAACTGTTCATTTAGTTAATATTTCAGTTAGTTGGAACGATACAAACTCCACCCTGGCTCTTGAATTCACCTGAATTTGACTTTTCACTTCATGAAATGTTTAAATCGGACACTAACAGTGCACCTTTCGTTCATCATTCTCGAAATTGCAGTTAGAATAGCAAACATTCCTGCATTTATATACTGATGGTTCAAAAGATAATGATAACGTTGCCACGGCCAAGGTTGCACAAGATGAAACCTATGGACGCCGGCTACCGAACAACGCCTCAATATTCTCGGCGGAAGCGCAAGTTATCTCCCTCGTTCTTGAATATATTCAAAGAAACAAAGTACTGAGAGCAGTTATCCATTCAGACTCTCTTTCCTTCCTGTTCTATAAAGTCTTAGCAATAGAAATATCGAAAATATTTTCATTCGTAATACATTAATGCTGTATTGCTTTTTGCTGGGTTCCTGGGCTTATGGGAATACCAGGCAATGAAAAAGCAGATCCTGCAGCAAAGGAAGCTTTCTTGCTCCCAACTTTTGTTTTTAAGCTTCATTTTACTGATTTTAAACCATTTATTAAACAAATGTTAACAGCTCAGTGACATGGCAGGAGGAACTGGATACTTATACCAATAATAAATTGCACTCTGTTAACCACCGAGACGAAGTTGTCCTTGCCCGTCTTTGGATGGGTCATACGTACCTTACACGTTCATATATGTTGAAAGGCGAAGATAATCCTCGGTGCATAGGATGTGATGAGCCATTCACAGTTAAACATTTTTTATTGGGCTGTATTGACCTTTTGTCTACTCGAGAATATTTTTATCGTAACATTACATGTCTAAAAACCATTTTTGAAGCTGTTGAGATTTGTAAAATTCTTCATTACCTGAAAGATGTTGGTCTAGATAAAAGACTATGAGGTATCATTTTAATCTTTTGTGTTAATATACCCATTTAATATTTTTAGCATTTGTCTTTGGACCTTTTATGTGTTGACGGGCCGTTAAGAATGCAATAATAATAATAGTGATTGATATTTTAAAAATACCAGCTTATTTGAGCAAAATACAATACAAAATCTTCAAATACAAATATGAATCTTGATAGTGTATGTACTTATTTTATCCTTTACATGAATTAAACTTGGGTTAGAAAGTGTGTCAAATAATTCGATAGCTGTAAAATGTTTTGTTTATATTTACAATATGTACCAACAATACAGGCTAATAGTGCATTTACAAAGTTCAGTTGTCCAGTTACAGCAAATAATATCTATTAAACTTAATAAGACATACGAAACTGTGCCATTACATTTTGTCAGATTTGTTTGTGATATCTAAATTTCTTGAAGCGTGGTGTTTCTAAAAATATAGGGGTTGCTCACCAAAACGGTGGCTGGAAAAATGGGAAAAATTCATGTTGAGGCAAATAACAGATTTTCTTCACTTTGATTAAAAATTCCTGGGAATTAAGGAGTTAAGCAAGTGACATCCCGTTCTCGAATTTGAAGACAGTATACAATAACGGACCCAACAGTTTAACTAACGAGCATTACATATGTCCAGCTTCATATCGAACTGAGGAAAAGATATATTTCTTAATGATATTACTATGGCAACCGTAATTACCTGCTTCTGGTAAAACCTAGTTTTATGAGTTTTTCTGTCAGTTGATGACTTGCATCAAAATCGTGATAATTGAAAAAGAATTTGCACGATCTTTTTCTTGTTTGGATAAGCTCTTCGATATATTTAAACTCGTTTGAAAGCAAAATATGTCAAAAGAGGGGCAATTGTTACAATAGGTATGCCAAATTTTTGTTGAAAGATCTTACCACCAAACTCGACGAAGATGTTGTCAACCTGAGACTCAATCATTTTTCTGATTTCGTCGTACGTCTTTTTGATTGGGCATAATTCTCCAGAAGAAATAGCAATAAAATATTAAGATTCAAAATGGCTCCTCTTTAATATGTTGTTTTTCCAATTAGTTCCAAAATTGGACTATGCAGAACAAGGGAAGAAGAGGATGATTTACAAAAGGCAAACAGAAAATGAAAAGTTGTTTAAAACAAATTATTAATTTGATACAGAATTACCAACTGTTGTAATTGCATCATAAAACCGAGATATAACATTTGTTGGAATCAAATGGTTAGCTTAGCTATATTTTCATTCGATAGGGATTGTTCAACATTTGATTTTTTTATTCATTTTTTCTTACTGCAACATTACTATGACATTTCTTCTCGTCACTTTCTATACGTTTGGAAAGGATCATAGCTGTGGTTTCAGCAATAAATGTCAATATAAAGATATCAATCAAAGACAGCTCACCTTTTAAAAAAATGTCTAATCCTGTAGGACAAATCTTCCTCTGCTCAACCTATAGATGTATGACTTATGTTCGAAATGTAATGAATACGCCTATTCCACACTGATCTATAAAATATTTCTAAATATGTATCAACCACGACAGAATCACACATCGGTGCAATAGAACCTAACAAAGTATACATAAATTGCTGAACTTAGCTCAGTTTTTCTATCGTGAGAACATTGTATATTCATCATGCCCACATCATTTACGATTCCACAACTGTAATAATCCTTGGTATAGGTGTGTACTAACGATCAACATGTCTTTTTATTTCCTCTAAAGCTAAAGTAATGAACAATGCTTCTGGCAAGTTGTAATGATTAACAGCTTATCCCAGTCGAAAGAGACGTCATGTTTACCGGATTCAAGTCAGGTATTGACACTGAGGACAACATCTAGACATCATTCCAGAAAATTGAGCTTTAGCAGTATTTCGGATAGCAATGCTTAACCTGATGGGCCAAGGCATAATAGCAGCCAAGTCGATGATTTTTATCTTTATCTATTTAGTGAAAATGAAGGGATTGGTAGAGTTATGTTGAACCTGTTGGAAGCCAAATTATGGACGGGTCTGTTAATTATTTTAGGGAATTCTAGAATGTTCTAGCAATGCTTCCATGTTTACAGAGGACGACAAATTAAGGTTTTCATCGGCACTTACTGTAGAACTTACTCTTAAGGCTCGACTGCCATGTTCATCAATAATCTGTATACATTGTCTGTTAAGACAGAATATGAACTCCGTCTTCATATTTACAAGCGTTACAAAAGTAGAAAAATCTGCAATTAATCTGCTTTTCAGGAATAACATGACAAAGCTATTACAGTATTGGATAAGTATGGGGTTGACTTTTCTGCATTAGCTTTGCTTCTTAACTCGATCGTTTCCTACAATGAAACCAACATGGACAGCTGTATGGTGAACGTGATGATTTTCCTATGGTGTTTACTTGTCGTAGTTGATCCGATAATCAAAGGCCAAGTCATGGGAGTCGTCAACTGGTGTACAAACAACTGGTAACACGGAGTTTCAAAAGATGCAGAATGATGAAAATATGGGGACGTTTTATGGTCGCCATTGTGTGCCTGTTTGTTCCATTGTTGTATATCTGGTACTCATTGGAGGACGTGACGTATGAATTGACCTAAGTTTACATGGCGGGGGTCATCGATGAAGCTATGACGCTAACTCTTCTGGAACACATGGTCTTATTATCCTTGTGCTTTTCAGGAGTCCCAACGCAAATCTCCATTCTCTTTCTATTTTCACATAGTTTTATGGAATTTGAGATCAGATTTTGAATGTGTTGACATGCTCGTATATTTTTGATGTTTTGTGATAATACTCTGCTATCTTAACATTTAATCTAAACACATTATTCGCACGCTTGCAAGAATATACTATATAACCTTTTATCCACAAGCTATCGCTCTAAAGATTGTCCGTTACATGGAATAGGGGTAAATAATTTTGGTAAACTTTGCTTGCTTAACACTATTCGATTTAATTCAAACGTGCTGGTTACGGCAAAGCACGGATTCCAAAGTCCATCGGCGGTGTTACTACATAGAATCTAGAGTTTTGTACAAACAGGTAAGTGGTACATTTCAATAGAAGCAAAAGTTAAATACAGTAGAACCAAATATTGAAACAAATCGTCAAAGGAAGATATTGGAGTGAGAAAATCGCCAATTATATTTGTCTGATAAAATGTTGTCTTTATGAATGTTGGAGAAGTATTTCATTAATGTGATAACATAACATTACATATCTGTCTGTTTCATTTGAAATACAAGCAACCAACTAGTTAAACATTTTTCCTTTTTACCATGTATAATAAACCCCATAAATGACCAAGCTTGTTAAAGATTCACCTATCTGTTGGATTCAGGTTGCAGATACGTCCCCAACGCCGATTAAGCAGTTTAACTAATAGGAAAAGAACGTAAGAAGTTTAATAGGACATTCAAACAGCAAAATATCGACCTAACAACAAAATTTCACTTCAAACTCCTATTCGACGACACTAGGGGAAAATGGAGGAAAAGGGAAAATATGAGCACAAGGCAGATTTACAATGAGACTCATTAGAAGTATTAGAAGTATGATCAATCCAAGTAATATCTAATTCACTCATGGAAACAGTGTTAACATAACGACGGAGCCTCAAGGTATAGAAAAGAACTTGAAACACGTATAAACATTTCATGACCATTGCGCAGATATGTATTTCTTGATACATAGGATCTTATGTAATTGAGATTTTATAATAACAAGTGTTTCGTTTTATTTTTTCGTGTTTTTTTAAAAGCGAGTGTAATAAAATCTCGTGAAATGAAAACAGATTGACAATAACTTTTACCAAAAAGCCTAGAAAATTTATACTTTAATAAAGTCAAAAGGAGGAGGGCCATGTCAAACAGATGCAGCCAATTTGAGTTAATGTCAAATGTCCATATGACATCAAAATCAGTTTATATCTATCACGTAATTAAATTTGCTCCATGTTATATCACACTTGTGACAGAACTTTTGTACTTTCTATGATTTTTTTTATGTAACCGCGAATGCATTGAACATCTGAGCACTACCATAGCAAATATTGCCTAGGTACGACTATTCGCATGCCACTGGATTACATAATTAAAGCTGTCAATCAAATCTTCTTCAAAATATAGGAGGAATATAGGGATATTTTTTCAACAAATATAGGAGTGTTTTGCTAGTTTTGGGTCAAAACATATGAAGGTTTTTTCAAAGGAAAATTGTTTCATTCAAAGGCATTTATACTAACAATTCGTACCTTCACTTACTGTTTCTATATTAATCAATGATTAAAAACTATCATAAAGTAACCGTTTACTTCAACAGCATCACCATCGAGGCAGAGAGCTGCTGCATAACTCATCATCATCATCTGAATGGGTACCTAAAAGGCCAATATCCTGTTGTACATACAGGCGATAAAGAGATGCACTGAACCATTTTCTGGTGACTGGTGATGCTGTTAAAGACTTAAGAATTCTCTAACCTGTAAAATAAAGAATTCAAAAGCAGTGTAAAAGAAATATTTAAAAATTTATACATTTATTTGTGACAAATTTCCGGAAAAATAAAGGAAATATAGGAGGTTTTTAAAAATATAATTTTTTGAAGCTAAATATAGGATAAAATAGGAATCGGTTGACAGCCTGGTAATTGGTACGACGACACTGTTAAGACCAACGTATGCCTAATTGATCTAACGAAAACATTGAAGACATGAATTGGAAGAAACGTGTGTCCAAGTATGATTTAGACCATATATAAGTTTGACTAATTCGACATTCTTCTGAAATTATCAGGCAGACATTGACGTTCAAGCAGTGCTGTCACTAATTGATTATTTTCAAAATATTATACTTTTTTATTACACGTTAAAAATATCTTTCATGCCCTTGTTACTACAATTAGCACATCGTTGGTCAATATTGGTTTTTGGGGTAAATAGATTAAGTTTTGGACTGAACTAAGGTAAATCATAAACAAAAATCTTGATTCATTATCATTTTCAATACTGCAAGGGACATTCTTCCTCATGATATTTAATGTCTTTTCTCATTCACTATTTAAATAATTAATAATTGCAGCAGTACAGGTGACACGACGTCATATTTGATCAGATCGAAGCCAATCATACTTAAAACACCTTTTGTAATGTACTTATACATGCTTTTGTGTACGCCAATATCTTTGTATTTTCAACCCTCTTGAAATACGTTGATAAATGCAATATTTGTTTTCCAAATGTTCAGACGAAATAAATAGTAGAAATAAAATTGCCATGCAGGAAATCACAAGCTGAAAGAAATTATTTCCGAACAAGAATGTACTATTTAAAAGACGATTATTGAATGAACCTGTCATTGAAAACACAACTTTTGAAAGTGATCAGTTGGAAAACTTAAAATGTTAATCTGGACGGACGCAATACAACGGTTATAAATATACTAATGGTTTATGATTAATTTCTTCCGTTCATTCATCAAATTCGTATACGAATAAAGATTCTGTTAATCTATAAATACTTTCGCTATACTTTTTCTTGTTCTTAAGTTGTTGCAAATTGCAAGAATGAAATTAGCTGTTCAATTCAATAATATCATTTTCAAAACATGTGTTTGATACATTATTGTAGGGTTTACTTTCAAGACATGAAACGGACACAAAAAAGTATACCGGTCTCACTCGATGACGATGACAGCAAGATTTTTGTAGTCGAAAGAATGCGACTGATATCACTTCCGTTGATGTCCCTATTGTATTCATACTTTGCAAGCGAAAGACTAAGCATCTACAGCATGAAATTTTAATATAACATTATTTCATTATTTCATTCATATTAAGATTAATGTCTGTATGATTAAGATGTATAACTGAGATATACAAGCATCTGTAGATATGACTTAATTAAATATTTAATAGGAAGAGTAAGTTTACGTATCATAAAGGTCATGAAAGCAATACTTCGATATTGATATTTTTATAAGGGATTTACATTTCAGCAACAGCTAGGGTCATAATTATGAGGACGGATCTAGGGAGACGGCAACATAACAAAAAACAACGAAAGTTAAGACTTGAGAAAAAGATCCATAACATGTTTTGCTATGAAGGCAACAAATAAAATTTGAAATTTTTAATTGAAAATTCCTCAGAGATACAGCAAAATCAAATGGTGCAAGTGAATCATTTGTACAGGATGGTCTAGTTAGACCGATACAAATTTTAACGGATAGTGTTACAATCAAACACGTGCAATTACCTCAAATGACAACAACTGTTACTAGGACACAACGCAACATACAGCAAAACGCTTTACATCGAAATTCCAATCTGAATCCATCTGAAAGTCAGATTTAGGAAAATGTATTGGCTTAAACACCACCTTTCGGAACAAAGTTACAATCTTCAGCACAAACACACTTTTATTTGAAATGTTATTATTGCTGAAAATGCCATTCATCGTTTGTTTATTCAATAAACATCAGTGACGACCAGAAATCTGCTAGGCATGTCTTTTGAATCCATCTTCTCCGTCTATCGATTTGCCTATCAAGAGTAAAGCGTGATATGTTTTTGTCAAAAATAGCCATTTAATCTCCGCAATACTCACCAAGGAAGTAGTTTTTAATTCAAGGACCAAAGAGCGATATATTTGACGTTTATAATGTTCTTACTATGAGAGTTTTTCCATGAGGTTTTTGTTGTTTGTTCCGATGCAAGTTTAGATACCGGACACGCCTTGTTATAAAACATATAATTATATATGACTTAGAATTTCAACATTTTGTAATAATATAACCATCTAAGATTTTAAGCAAGTCTTTTACCTTTTAGTTCGTTTGATGTCATTTCCTTGCTGGGATCGCTCCATGTCTTCCACTGGTTGATAGCCGTAATAACCTTTTATGTGTTGATGTGCCGTTATAAATGTAATAATAATATATGATATACATTACTGATATTACTTTCATTACATTAACCACAAATGTCATATGAATTTAGGGATTTCGTATACGTTTGCTTCCACTGGAATGATTAAGTTTGATAGCAAAGTGTTTCACTCCTATAAACTTTTTTTTCTTTTCATTAGATATCATGATTGTAAATTGTCTGTGAAAACTTGTTTCCTTCTTTTCGATGTATTTAACTAAAAAGTACATCCAGGGAGGAGGGAGGGATGGAGGGGCGAGGGACGTTATTACGATGTAAACAAAATCGACACAACAGTCGTCACAAAGTTAGAAGAATATCTGCTTTAATTATATAAGTACTTGCATTGACTTGCTTAGAGATGGAATTGTGACTTGAAAGCATTTGATCTCACAAATAAAACTCGGAGTTCATTACTTTAAAGAAACTCAAATTGGAATTAAATTTCTACTTTTAAAGACATGTCCCACTTGGTGGAATGTTAATCCCTATCCGTATTCAAAACATTATCGCAAGCTTAGAAATGAACAAATATATGTTATGTATGTTATTATCTTATTGTGACATTCGCGTATGAATACAATTTCTGATGCTAATCTCAATTCTGACTAAGGATGGCAATTACTAATTAAAGAGTTCAACATTTAGCAGAATTGCAAGAGGCTATGCCCCTTAGGTTCGCCACATTTCTCATATCATGATAGCTGTTTTTATGACCAGCTGGTGGTAATGATTTTACATAGTATACTAATACATGTATATGTCAGTATATAGAAAAATACTGACAAATTGACCCTTTGACATCCGAGTCCTGCCCTTCAGGCCTGATGATGTCGACATCGGAATTATCATTCCATCTAACAGCTCTCCTTTTATACTAACACTTAGGTTAGAATTATTCTTAATGAAAAAAAAAAAAAAAAAAAAAGCGGAATAATAAAGATTATAATAATTAATTAAAATAATGAATGCATTCGCTCCCTGAATGAAACATGAGTACACGACCTACAATGGAAGCACTTCCAAAAAGCTGTAAATTAATGCATCCCCTGTAATAAGGGTTAGCTACAAATGAATGCAAATTACAAAATTATCCTTGTCATCTACAATATAAATCATCCTTATCATCTTGACAAACTTAGATAACTTTTAAAAGTTACATTTTGTTGGGGAGTGCCACAATTATAGTTGCTTCAGCCTGATCATGTCAAGAACAATATCACTGCATATCAAATTACCAGTATGCTGATAAGAAGTGAAGAGTGTTTGATTCCAGGATATGTGAAACCGAGGAGAAAAAACTGCAGATTTTAAGCTAATTTTACGTCTTTTTTTACCGACCCTTGAGTGCGTGAATTCACTCAGTCATGCATAGTCTCGTCCATATCTATACATAACTAGGAAACCCCAAAAGACACTTGGTTTTGTCACCTCATAGCATCATACAATCGCATTATATACTTCATCAGGTTTAGATGGTCATCATATACACTCATCTCGCAAACATAGAGAAGCCTTCCGTTAATGATGATAGCGTCGAATGTTAAAATGGAAACCTTTTGGGAATCCATCAACAACACTTTTCTTGTTCCATTGAAACTTGCCATGTGAGATTTGAGGGTCATTAAATTAACAATTTTGCTGAATCACCTTTACACGTTCCATCTATGAAGATTACTTGATTCTATTCCATTTGGGTCATGAGATGAAGATATTTTGAATCTGGTTTAATTTGACTCGATTCGTGCCCTCACTTCTTGTCTCTAGGATATTTTGTTTTAAATATTAGGTCATTAACGTTTCTCTGGAAAGAAATGCACTAAAATTAGTGTGAGTGTTTTTAAAAGGAAACAGTTAATCGTTTCCGTGTGGACGACGCACATTGGACAGTAGACGTTGCGAAAAATCACAAAAATTAAGAGATCCTAAATACAGTATCACTGGTGAAGGTATCATCTAATGTGAAACATCCCACAAACGTATATATGTGAGCAAATGTTGCTGTTGTTATGTCTCAAAGTCATTGATATGAGCCGAGATGTTATTTTAAATCAATGTTTCGGTGAATCTTCTATGTGCTATAGTAATGTATTGCCGATGCCTTCATTAAATCTTTGTAATACAAAAATGTGTATAGATAGTGTTCACCAGTATCACGAAAAATATAAATAGCTTAAAAGTTCAAACATATCATAGTGAAAGATAACATTAATCATAATTTCATTTCTCGTGTAAAATTATTTGTCAAAATCAAAAGTAACAAAGCATACATCAAATCAATTTAATGTGATTTAACGTGCGTCAAGCATACCAACAGCAGGGCTTGCATCGCTCACTTGATTTTGCTGCTCTCGCTGAATTTGCTTTATCTGTACTAAATAAAAAGTGTTTAAAAATTAATATCCATTTCCGCTATTAGGCACCCCCTCATGCCCCAATGGAGATCAGATGCATCGTTTATACAAAAGGTCGTTTATGACTAATAGCAAGTTGTAGAAAAAAGTTGATGCACGGACGCTGCGGTATGCCACAAAAGCTTATAACTGCAATTTAATCTATGAATTTGCATATTTGATCGCAACATGCCCTATTGGCATGTTGGTCTTTGATATTCAGCATTTCCTCATTTTGATCTAGTAAAACGAAGAAGGTACATGTTTTTGTACATCTGATTAATACGTATTATTTAGATGATTTACATGGTTATTATTTTCGTTAAAACGAGGGCACATATGTCAAGAGTTTCAAGAGGGATCTTGGCGATGCTGTTTGATCTTTATTTGTTCTTTAAAAGTTGGATCGTTTCCCTTTTTTTCGCTCTTAATGATACAAAATTAAAACATTCTTTTGCAGAAAGAGCGAGTATGATATTGAAGTGTCAAATCCAAGATGGCCATCTCTGCAATTTTGTTTTTTCTGGTCAGTCTAAAATCATACGGGCACAACCAGGTACCATGGGAAACCTTCATAGAGAATTTGGGTATCAAATATATCTCACGAAATAGCGATGACGAATATTGTTTATGGACGGGCGAAAGGCGGTTTTAATAACCCACCATCTGGTTGGCAATTAAGATTGATTACATCTTTCCGTTTACATAAACGAGACATGTAGTGGAGTGCTCCATGGGAAGATTGTACTTGTAATTGATTTCAAACATGTTTTCTTATGCCCCCAAAAGAGCAAAACAGAAATCACTGCAGCAGATGGGATGAAGATTTATGCACATCAAGTGTCAGTCGTTGTCTTGACATCTTACATCAGCAAACTATAATAATCAGGACTGCAGAAATCGCACAAGTTACTTATTTAAATTACGGAGTTGTAGAAAGTCTGCTACAGGTAATTAATTTATTACTATAGAAAATATTTACTTGCGGTTTTTAACGACGATATGATACACATTGTGGAGACACGCATAGTTACACAGGTGCTATATGAACAAAGCTTTATACTCGACACACTGGACTCAGTTCTCCATTCAGTAGAGATCAATCCCCATCATCATCTATGTTGGTAGATTATTAGCGATGCACCAAATAAAAATCCTAAATTTTTTTTTTCGGCTGCACAATCGAATACACGGTGAAGAATTATATGTGGTATACATTGTAACATTATGGTGTGCTCCTGAACAATAAAACCTAAAGAATGGGTCTGTGTTGCATTTTTAGATTGATGAAGACCAACGATTTTATTTATTGATATAAGTTACCTAATGATACTAACAAATTTTGATTCGGCCCACTTGCCTGAGAATTGAAGCTCTGCGAATGTCTTTGCGCATGCTTGCACCATCAGATAAACAATGTATACATCAAGTTTCGTTACCCTAGCAAATCTATGCTCTGGACACATTTTTAAAAAGTATAATAACTCTGTTGCACATTACTTAAAAATAACCAATGCACAGAATAGGGTTCATTATCTTTATTATAAATTCAAGCCATTCTTGCCAGGTGAGCTAAACACAGGTAAATAGAAAGTAAAGACTAAAGCACCGAAATATATCAGAATAAGGGATAGAGCATTAACATGCGGGGTAATCCCAGATGAGCAGCAACCCGACAAACTCTGGAAATTGTCCACTTTCCTCTAATGGTTTGCCAGTCTGTTCCTTGCTCGGGCTGCTTCGTATCGAAAAGTGTCAAGCCATACCTGATTGTTCTAAGTTTTGGGAACATCAGCTGTCTTTCACTCTTGATATTATAGAAAGATTTGGAAGTTAAACAATTGCAAATAATTGGAAACTACATTGATAATAGTTTAAACACTTCGAATGCAATGGATTTCATTCTTTTTAAATGTAAGAAAGATTCATTAATTAAGTTTCACAACTTGGGTGTTGGCTTTAAAGGTAACCCTTTGCCATACGCTTTTTTTTTAAAAAAACATAACTGCAATACTAATTTCAGCACCACATCCAGTACAGAATTGCCCTACAATTTGTTGGCATATGCTAAGTGTCCATAAAGAATATGCACATATATTTATTCTCGATTTGGTCATATTCAGGAATGAAACAATTATATCAAAGTACATCACACTATTGTAGCTATTGATGTACCTTAGAATCAATAATATAATACTAAGGGCCGTTGCTAGACAGCTAAAATGCAATCACTTAATATATTCCCAAACTCAATTTATTGAAATATTATGTTGTGTGCTTTTTGTTCATTCTGGAAATGCGGCTTGAAAAGGCCACCTACTACATAAACTCCTTTACCAATCCACTTTAATTTTTACTGCTCTTCTAAAGGTATATTGCTATTCCTTTTTAAGGTCACGTGACCCGTCGGATAAACGGTTTCTGCGTTATTCAGTGAAATAGCCCTATAGTTATTTGACAAAATAGTCAATAAAATCTTATCTTCGGTGGAACTGACTTGTTTAGGTGCTTTTTTATGTAGCATTTCACTAAAATACATACGATTGTCGACTTATGTTGAACTAAGAGGCTTTGAGTACAAAATCGTGTGACGAAACCCAGCGAATATATGTCAAAAATGACCGTCAACCTTATTCAATGTCACAAGTGTCAATTTTCTTCGTTCATATGTGAAAAAAAACCATTAAATACATGGGTGTGCGATTTTAAGATGAAGAATAACTAAAATCAGGGTCAAACAACGCACCTGCTTCAGCAGTTATGTAGATGAAAGTTGGCATGAATCGTTTATTGTTTGAGAGTATCATCTATAATACATTAACTCCAACTGTGACAGACGGAAGGTCAGAGAGGGATTGACGTCAGTACCGATTTTAGCACAAAACAGATCATCATATTTTTCTTGAAGACAACTCGTGCTACTATATCATTACTTGGTGATTTTTTTTTGATATGTCCAGTATTTGCAGACAGCAAAGGTAGGGTTTCATTGCATTATTTATCAAATTAAGCCTTTCAAAACAATTGCATGTCAATGCAAATGTCAATGAGGTTGACATCTTTTGTATTCAATCAGTGATTTAATACTAACTTAGTTCTTCTGATGTTTAGCTTAATACGTTATGGAGAGGAGTGAGTACTAGTCCTGTTACCTCACTCTTTCGATGATATTACAAATGTGTTGGTGGTATGTGACGGTATTAATTATCAGATCAACCGCATGATTTTTTGCTTTCAAAAAACACCAAATCGATACAACGAAGAAACAATGAAGTCCATTTTATTAGCACTACAATGAATCTATAACACATCAATTGTTACTTACTTCACATGAAAATAAACACTGTTTAAAGCGACATTACGATAAAACGATCTGTTTTCTTACTAAAAGTTTTATTATTGCATATACGTGTCAAGAGTATCAACTTCTGAACATTGATAGTTGGTTTTCGCCGATGTATGCACATATAAAGGTCAATTAGTACTTCAAAGGAAATCCCTATTTGTTGATCAACAGTCTGGATATGTAGTGTTTTTTCGCGTCGTATATATAATATATAGTGCGCGCTCAGTTGGCGACTAGTGTTACTTTCATTTCGTGATTCTGAATTGACTTAGATTTATCAAATAACATTTCCCACACACATAGCAAAAAACGAAGCTGGAAAAAACGGGAATTTACTGACTGTGTCACCACTGTCGCTTTCATTACTACCGCCATCTTGTATTCGTGTTTACAAAATGAACATACATGTGTATCTATACACGGAAACATGAATTTCAATTTTGGAAACATTTGTCTGTCGTCAATAAAGTGATAAAAAGTAATAAACTCCATGACGTGTGGGATACATACATACATTGATGGCAAATTCATGACTTTTTTATACAGTAGATTTCTTGAACATCCAATGTTGAACTCCCCCAACAGCCCACGTGTTTGCCTCCGTGTAGTGTAGCGACTCGCTGACATCACCACGTGTGTCTACACCAGTGTCATGACAAGAAACGTCACGTTATCACTCATGCTTAGTGTCCCAAAAATCTATTGAAACATGTGTGCCTTGTGGTGTCTTGAATGAAAAACAAAACCAAATACACACCAAACAAACAAAAAATTCAGATTTTTTATATCACTAATAATAACATACCCAGCCTACCACATCATCAATTATTAACGGAATGCAGCAGTGATAACTTTACCTGCACGATATCATGTTTGTGTTCTTTAAGGCATCGAACTAAGATGAAAAATTGGTTTACGCTCACTAACATGTTTGCAAAAATGCTTGTACACTTTACAGCATCATCAACTTCTATATATCGGAAAATATAGGTATGAATAGTCACACCATTTGAGGGTCTCGAGGTAAAAAGGACTAAATAGTTAGATTCCGATATTTTTTATCATGCGTTTGATTTCTGGCCAGCGTTCTAATACTGAAAATTACACTATTCACAGAATTACAACACTTTTTGATTTAGTACCCTTGAACAATCATTTGACAATATTTTAATATCTGGCAATTTTTTTTTATATCGGAACAATGAGACGTGCATTCATTGGTGTAGCAAAAATGTGTCTTTTCTTGTTTTTCACGACGTAGTGTTTATTAGTAAGATATTTTCAAAGATAGCTAAGGACAATTCACAAATTTGTATCTTTATAACGCAGTGTTTCTAAAATATTGTAATACTGTAAGATGTGTTTCAGAGAGTATAAATCTATTTTGATTCAATTGTCATTTCATTATATATAATATAGATAACTTTTTTTCCTACACTATATCTTAACATTTAATCCCTTGGTGTGATTATATGCTGATTCTGTTTGACTTCGAAAACTTTCTATTAAAAAACTGGGTTTATGTTTATGATAAATAAGAGAGCATGATTGTTTTTATTTACTTATGTTTAAAAAATGTTTATTCGTAAAATATTTTGTGATTCACCACCTAAGACCCAAACGTTGTTTAATTGGCAAACTCTTGCTTGACAACCATCATCGAACGATTTTCAGAAAGGATGCAGATATTTCACCCAGATGTGTCCTGAAGCATTTAAGGCAAAACTTGACAATAATCAAGCAAATGTGATATTTACTATACTAACAATGTCAGAAGATCCAGTGTTATTGGTTGTGCAAAAGACACACAAGTAAATTGAACCTTTCAACTTAATTGAGAGTTAGTGGCAGATAATAACTTAAACTACATCATGCATCTCTAGATAAACGGGCCATTACATATACTAAACAAAAAAAGAAAGGTAACACTACTTTATTCTGTGATTAATTAATTAACCCCTTCATAAATCATGTACGAATAAAGTAATTGATAAATTCTGATAAAACTGCAGTCATGGTTCGTTATAAAACTTTGCGTTCAGCTGATTTTATTCGACTGTAAAGGACGTTGGGGTCAATTTCAAAGGTAACACCATTAGTAACGAGTATGGCCACCGTTTGCGAAGTAAACAGCATTGCAGCGCCGTCGCATGGCACCGGCGGATAATTCGAGGAGAGATGTTGTTCCATTCAGCGATCAAGGCTTGAGCCAGCTCCTGCAAGTTTGACGACTGATTTTGACGTTCTCTCAGGCGTCGCCCAAGAACGTCCCAGACATGCTCAATCGGTGACAAATCAGGTGATTTAGATGGCCAATCTAACACCTGTACGTTATTCTGCTGCAAGAAAGTTCTGCTGACGCGACTGGTGTGCGCTGGTGCGTTATCCTATTGAAAAATGGCGCCAACGCCATGGCGTCTTAAGAATGGTAGAACCACTGGTCTTCAAATTTCGTCCCGATATCGAATGCCGGTTAAATTGCCATTTAACACAAGCCTGGTACGAGTCCCCCCACAAATACCACCCCAAACCATTACACTTCCGCCGCTAAAGCGGTCCCGTTCTGCGACGCAGCAGTTCGCAAAACGCTCCCCTCGTCGCCTCCACACTCTGCGCCTTCCGTCACCGTGTTGCAGACAAAACCTGGACTCATCTGAAAACGGAACATTGTTCCATTGTCGTAAAACCCAACGACGGTGAACACGGGTCCAGTTACGCCGATTATTGCGGTGACGTCGCAACAAATTGGGTCCAGTGTAGGGACGCCGCGCTTTCAATCGGTAGGCTCTCAACCTGTTGCGGACTGTTTGGGGAGACACACGACGCCCAAACAATGTCCTTGTAGTCTCTACTGCGGTTACGAATCGATTGCGCAAGTGTATCAATCGTATACGACGGTCATTCCTGGCGGTCGTTTTACGGGGTCGGCCGCTTCGGGGACAATCGGATGTTGACCCAGTTTGGTTTAAACGACTTACCAACTGGCAAATTGTCTTAATACTGCAACCAAAATGCCGTGCAACTCGACGGCGAGACTCCCCAGCCTGGATCATGCCTACAGCCCTTTCTCTCTGTACTTGTGACAGCCGGGGCATAATGATAAAGTTGATAGATTCGGTGATTTCTAAGTCCTCAGGATGTAAGGAACAGTTGTCAGTTTGAATGTTTATGAAATTCAAGCGAAGATACAAGTTAGTCGCAGAAAACCTCGTGCAGCTCTTTCGCTAATACAGACTTTCACGCTTGAATGATTTTGGTAACCCCCTTGGATTTTGTAATGTAAAACATTACCATTTTCTAATATTGCACAAACGTCATTTTGTTTTCACTCATTTACAGGTATTCGCCAAGGAAACATGTTAACCTTTCTTTTTTGTTTAGTATATATCCTTACACGTGGAACACTCTTTTTTTGCTAGCACTCGTCATATTTAGTATGATATCTTACATGGTATTACGATTCTGATGATCGCCCGTCTTAATTTTCGTTTTCATATAATCCGAAAGGGTTACTGTTTGCATTACGAAGGATTCTTCACTGGTATCTTTGGAAATTCATTCTTTTCAATATTTATTTCAATATTTATTTCAATATAATTAATACTTTCATCCGGAGACGTAGGATCCGTATCTTCCTTGACATTCTTTCTGGTACCTGACTCCTTTGACATCGATATGCATTTAGTAGAACGAGTATAATTGACTTTCATTGTATCGGTAAGGCCTAACGTATTAGCACTTTACTTGTCGATATACTCGTCAATGGTTCTTAGTAAATTCCATATTTCCAGAATTAGTTTGTAAAAGCTGAATTTTTGTGTCCCTAAATGTACATTCTGATATTGAACTAGGTTAAATGCTAGTGTTTGTATGTTGACTTTAATTATGAAACATTTCATAATACTTCTTAAATATGTGCGTTATCCTGCCAGAAGTCATCTTACTTTGTCAGTGTGACTCAGACCAGTTATAAACAGCGCCCGCGAACGATTACGTTTGTTGCTAGATCACTATGAAAGGCCGATGACAAGATAAAGTTTGAAAACATGTCAACAAATTTTCAAGGTCATGTCCACATTACAGAAGTGAGACTGGGTTTGGCTGCACTAAGTCCTGTCTGTCATTAGGCAAGGCTTATTTCTCCATCCAAAACATAGGAGGTGTCCAGTCAATAATGCTCGTACAAATGTATCGATGACACAATCATTAAGAACA
Organism: Ylistrum balloti; assembly: GCF_031769215.1. Classification (NCBI taxonomy): domain Eukaryota; kingdom Metazoa; phylum Mollusca; class Bivalvia; order Pectinida; family Pectinidae; genus Ylistrum; species Ylistrum balloti. Next base: position 674,396 of record NW_026782679.1, on the reverse strand, counting down.
GATTTTTGTTTCTTTAAATTGTCGTCTTCCTGGTTTTCCTACATTCACCAAGTCTGGCTTCAAATTCTCTTCTTGGTTCTGATATACCATGTATCAGAGAAATTGCTTCCAATTTTCTTTTAGTGTTACGATACCTTCTTCTTTGAAAGTTTGTCGAAATGTGCACTATGATATTAATGCATTGTCCTATAAGGTTTCACGAATGGTTTAAAGCGAAGTCCGAACAATGTTCTTCAAATGTTGTGCGGTAAAGTCGTTACATATAGTTATTACATACTTTTCTTTCATTTTAATCTTGTCCTGATATGAAAACACTTGCACTGGTCATAGCGATATTCAAATTATCAAATAACATTTTTCCTGTTCCACATTGACCGCCGTGACCAATTATTGATACAAACAGTGGGTATGTTGCGATTTCTTTCTACTTACAATCATATACCTGCTTACGTTGAAAAGTAACAAAATACGGAATAAACACAGGTTTTTTTTAAAGCGGCCGTCTGTTCAGCTGTGTTTAATTACATGGTTGCATAAAACCATGCAATTAGACATTCATTGAGCTGGTAGTGATGTATACTGCCAAAGTCTACACTTTATATTACTTCGTTGTAATGATAGGTTAATCCATTGCAAAATTTACAGCAATATTATCAATACCGCGAAAGATCATAAATAAATACCAAAATCGAAACGGGATACCGCGAAAGATCATAAATAAATACCAAAATCGAAACGGGTGCACAATAAACAATAGACATCAATCGATACTAGATATTACGATTTCTAATGGCATATTACATTTGTATTATCCTACCTACATGTTCCTTTACACTTTTTGTCCTACAATACTATAAAGACGACACTGCTCTGCGTCTGTCTACATTTTTCTGTTTTTTGTTTACAGTTACTTGATATACTAATATATTAGTAAGTTTTACCTATATGACAGTGACATTGCCAATAAAAAACTATTTCAAGTTAAGACCCTAAAATATCGTTGAAATATATTTGTGGTGTTAACAAATACTCTTTCACCTTGCTGAGAACACCCATTTCAGACAGAAACGTGTATAAAATACCGCCGCCGGTAGATGATAACGATAGCTGGATGTATGATATTGCATTTCGAAATATCATATACATTATTTACAACCAAGTTCTGTTTAGTGTATACAATAATGACCAGTAAGTGTTCAGTGTATTGATATTCTACGAAGCTATTTTGAAAGAATTATGATTTTGAACGATTTTTCTGTGTAAAACGTGATGTGACATGCAGACACTTAAGAGTTATAAAGCACCTGGTTGTTTTTAATGTGGATTTACAAGGACAACATTGTAGACAAGGTGTCAAAATCTGTTCCTGATTAATCTGGTATTCCAATTACTGTTTCATTAGAATTACTGTCCCTCAGAATTAGTAATCAATCAAGGCAAACATTTTCTTTCACAATTGTTGTCTTCGTCTCGGTTTGAAAATTGTCACGCAACCTTATCTACACCATTTGTCAATCTTATTTTGCATCATGTTCGTTTCCAAGTGTCCATTTAGTTTTCTCGGTGACATAATGTAATGAAAAAGTTAGTCAGATGTAATGAAAATACCATTTAGGAAGAAGTTTTAATGGTATGGTAGGTTCCCTATTCATGTATTACTTAAATCAGGACGGAAATAACAGACTCCAGTGACTTGACGCGTGTGTTAATTACTTACCAGGAATTTTAAACGACACCGAACAATCTTAACTCTGCCATTAGGAATTTAGGAATTTAAGATTGCACTGAACAGTCGTATATCTAAAGTGACGACGTAACCATTGCAAGTATTTAATGTGTTATTTCTAACATGTCAATCAAGCAGGCTACTGCGTGATAGACAATCATATTACAAGCATTTAGGTATTGTATCGTCAACATGCTTACTAGTACGAACAGGTATCAGCTGAGGATGTTATATTGGTAACTACATAACGTGTTAAAACATTGCATTGGTAGTCGTGTTGTAAACGCTATAATGTTTATGGGATAATTTACTTCAAGAAACAAGGGTATTGCAATATCTTTTTTTCGATGTTTGTGTTGGGAAAGTTTTTTTTAGTACTTAGTTAATGCAACGTGATACAAGTAGAATACAAATGAACGTCTACGGCAATGAGAGATAAATCCAAACTGCTGAAGTCAGTTGAAATTAAATCATATATATGATATTTCGAAATGCAATATCATACATCCAGCTATCGTTATCATCTACCGGCGGCGGAACAAATAAACCAACAAAGAAAATATTAACAAGAAAACTATTCAGGAAAGGTCAAGGTCATCTGGACCTGGTCAGTCGGTCTTTGTTTGGGCTCCGTGATTTCATCAAAGTTTCTATATTTCCGTCGGGAGAAAGATTTTTGGTACACGGTAGTCCGGTGAATTGTTAAAACGTATTCTGGGGACATTTTTGGTGAAAAGTCTGGACAAAATGCTGTTTTAGAGAACACACCAAGAACAATGGACTGACCACTGAAAACTGTTTACGCCGCGCACCCAGTGTGTGTACATATATATATATATTTACCTCACCTGCACGAGTGTCACCTGTCGATATTATTATTTTATTTGGACTTATAATCATCATGCCAGCTAACAGGAACAGTGTAGGAAGCGGGAGGACAGGAGTAAGGGGCAAGACCTTGGATCCTCTTTTTGAATCCTTAGTAGAGAAGGATAGAGAGGACGTTTTACTTGATAAGATATCGTCTCTAGTGACAAAGGATGATTGAGATAACATGATGGACAGAAAACTTGAGAGACTAAGAGCAGATATCAGGGAAGAGAACAGGGTTCTCGTGGAACAGTTAGAAGGGAAGATATTTGATTTAGAGAAGGAGAACGAATTTCTGAGGAGAAAGGTAGAGGAGCTGGAAGAACACACCAGGAATTCTGAACAGTCCAACGCCTCTTTGGACTACAAGTTAAACGACCTGGAGCAACACGGAAGAAAGAATTCCATTAGGATTGTTAGTGTGGAAGATAAAAACGATCGGGAATCGGTGGAGGAGTGTGTCGAGAAAGTCGTGACTTTGGTCAAGAACTCATTGAAAGTGGACATAAACGAGAATGATATAGACATTGCCCACCGGCTGGGTAGATTTAACAGTGACAGGCCAAGGACCATAATTTGTAAGTTCACACACCGAAGGAAAAAGACACAGATTCTCAGCAAGCGCCGGAACCTAAGAGGATCGAAAATTGTGATTTTCGAGGACCTGACCAAACGAAACCAGGACATCCTAAAGCAGGCGTATAGACTAAAGAGTGTGAAGCATTCATATAGTGTGAATGGAAAACTGTTTGTGGTTTTAGAGAACGGAAAAAAAAGAAGACTGGAATATGATACCGAATTATCGGACAGCTACTTAGCAGATGACAGAAACCTCCGATCCGGTAGTGATTATTATCAGTAAATTTATTCACATTTGGATTTTGTATATATGTGTATTTTTTCTACTGTGTGATCGATAGTGGACATGGGTACGTTATAGTACCGCCAGGGAAGGACACGCCCTGGTTTTATCGATCCAGTTATATAGTGTGAAGTACAGTGTGATTGTGTTTTTCTTTAAGATGTGACTTTTATTGTCAATGTATTCGATTGGGATGTTTACTGGAAAACTTGTAGACCGGTAAGTGCATATTTATTCTGTTTGTTTCTCATTAATGAAACGTCTTTGAATACAATTTTATAACTTTAAAGAACTAAATCAGGTGAATATTGATTTAGCATCTTCTATCGTTAAGCTTTTGGGCAGCTTGGATTTTAAATTCCATTTATCTATTTAAATTCCGGGAAATGGCAGTCCACTGTAAATGATTAGTATATTACTTCCGGTTTGCACTTACTTCCGGTTGTTCACATGAGGTTTGAAACAGGTGAAACGTGCGTGCGTAGGTAAACAGTTGTTTTTGACTTTGACAGTTTAGACATGATTTTTATCTTACTTTCTTTCTTATTCCTTCCTTTTCTAACTCTTTCCTCAAACGCTGGGCTAGTTAACATGTATTTGTCAATCGGGAATATAACTTGAACTGATGGATGGGATATCTATTCTGTCCGCTAACTGCCAGGGTCTCGGGGATAGCTTAAAAGAAAAGATGTTTTTTCGTACCTTAAAGCTAAGAGATGTTCCATTTACTGTTTACAAGACACACATTTCACTGAAGAAAACCAGAAATTTATCAGAAGTGAATGGTGATTTGAGTTTATTTTAACTCTTTTAAATCTAATTGCAGAGGAGTTGCTATTATGTTAAATAATAACTGTGAAATTAAGCTTAACAAGAAAAAGAAAGACTTGACTGGGAATTTTTTGGCTCTTGATTTATTAATAGAAGGTACAAAAATTACACTTATTTCACTGTATGGTCCAAATGCTGACACACCAAACTTTTTTGATAATTTAATTGACACTATTGATGATTTTGGTAATGACAAGGTTATTATATGTGGGGATTTTAATTTAGTTTTAGATCCAGAGATAGACTATGATAAGGGTAATAAAAATGTTAATAATCAGAAAGCAAGGGAAAAGGTTTTGGACATCATTGAAAGCCATGGTTTAGTTGATATCTTTAGGGAACTACACTCTGATAATAGAAGATATACTTGGAGAAAAAAGACCCCATTGAAGCAGGCGAGATTGGATTTTTTTCTTAATTCAGATAATTTATTATCAAGTGTAAACGGCTCAGAAATAGATCAAGGCTATAGATCAGACCACTCTTTTCCTATTTTGAATTTAAGATTTAATGAGTTTAGACGAGTTAAAGGATTATGAAAATTTAATTCGTCATTACTTTTTGATGAAAAATATCTTGATTTGGTTAAAAAAGTAATTTCTGATACAAAAAGACAGTATTGTCTACCAGTGTACAACAGGGATACTATTGATAATATTTCAGATACAGATATTGAATTTATTATTGATGATCAGATTTTTCTTGAAACATTATTAATGGAAATAGGGGGGGAAACAATATCCTATTCATCATATAAAAAGAAACTGCAAAATTTAAATGAAGATATCTTAAAGAAAACTATACAAGATTTGGAAGAGCAAGAGCAGGTAGATTCTGAGGAGTTAGAAACTAAGAAAAAGGAATTGGAAAATATTAGAGTTAGTAAAGTTAAAGGTAGCGTTAGTAGATCCAGAGTTAGATGGCAAGAAGAAGGAGAAAAACCAACTAAGTATTTTTTGAATTTAGAAAATAGGAATTTTGTCTCCAAGATCATATCAAAACTAGAAAAAGAGCATAGTATTATAACAAAACAAGATGAGATATTGGAAGAAATACGTAGTTATTATGAAAAATTATATGATGATAGTAGTTCAGAAATAGAGGATATAGACTTATCAGAATTTATATACTCATCGGTTGTTCCAAAACTAGATAAAAAGGAGGCAGAAGACTTAGAAGGATTAGTTACTATAGACGAGGCAGCAAGAACATTAAAACACGTGAAGAACAATAAAAGTCCTGGTAGTGATGGATATACTGTTGAGTTTTTTAAAAATGTTTTTGGAAGCAGATTGGTGTTTTTATTGTTAGATCTATAAATTGTGGATACAAAAAAGGCTTACTTTCCGTTACTCAAAGACAAGGTGTCATCATATGCATTCCTAAGGGAGATAAACCTAGACAGTTTTTAAAAAATTGGAGACCAATTACTCTATTAAATATTAGTTATAAAATTGCTTCAGCCTGTATAGCAAGTAGGATAAAAGCAGTTCTAGATAAGGTAATATGTGAAGATCAAACAGGGTTTCTTTCAGGTCGGTACATAGGGGAGAATACTAGGCTTTTATATGATATAATGCAGTTTGCTGAAGATATGAATATTCCAGGAATGTTATTAATGTTAGACTTTGAAAAAGCCTTTGATTCTGTGTCTTGGAAATTTGTTGATAAAGTTTTTGATTATTTTAATTTTGGTCCAGAGGTTCGTAATTGGGTTAAGTTATTTCATACTAATGTTTCAGCTGCTGTTAACCAGGGTGGTAACCTGTCAAATTTTATAGATATTAAACGAGGTTGTCGTCAAGGCGATCCGATCGCCCCTTACATCTTTCTTCTTTGTGTTGAAGTTCTAGGAATCAGATTTAGAAACAATAAAAAGATCAAGGGTATAGAAGTGAGTAATTGTCCAATCCTAATAACACAATATGCAGATGACACCTCATTAATACTTGATGGCTCTGAATTATCATTGAAGGAATCTATTGTTGAGTTGAATAAATTTGCAAGAATATCGGGTTTAAAATTTAACATTGATAAGACACAAGTTGTGTGGATAGGAAGTAAAAGTTACAGTAGTGATACTTTTTTACCTGAATTAAATTTACAGTGGGGAAAGGTTAGATTTACTTTACTTGGAATAGAATTTAGTGTAAATTTGCATGAAATTCCTAAGTTGAACTTTGATAAAAAACTAATTAAACTTAAAACACTAATTAAAACCTGGGCTAGAAGGTGTCTCACACCTATTGGGAAAATAGCTGTTATCAAATCTCTTCTATTATCTCAGTTCAATCGTTTATTTATTTCTATACCTAACCCAGATGAACACTTGCTGCAAAATCTTAACTCAATTCTTTCCAATTTTTTGTGGAATGGAAAGGTTGACAAAATTAAAAGGGATGTCATGACGCAGAACTATTATGAAGGAGGTCTAAAAATGGTAAATGTAAGTCTGTTTATTGACTCACTAAAACTTAGTTGGATACGGAGGCTCTATCAGAAATCATCTAAGTGGCAACTCATTTTCAAAACATTCTTTGATCTGCATAAATTATCTACATGTGGGACAGGACTTCTTCAAGATTGTGAAAAAAATTGTAAGAACAAATTTTGGAAAGATGTATTTAGAGCATGGGTAAAGTTTAATAATTCTAATGAAGTAAAGAAAATAAGTGAAAAGTATGTTTTGAAAATGCCGCTTTGGTCCAATAGAAACTTTACTATTGGAAAAAAAGTAATTTTCTATATGGCCTGGTTTAATAGTGGGTTAAGTATTGTTAATGATTTAGTTAAAGACCCAGGCTCTCTCACATTTTACTCCTTTGAAGAGTTTACTGAGATTTATAGAGTTAATGCAAACTTTCTTGAATATCAGGGTGTTATTTCTGCAATTAGATCATATTTACGGAAATCAAATATTTGTTTTAATCAACAGTCACTTGCTCTTCCATTAATTCCAGCTAATATTACATTTTTATAAACAGGACTAAGGGATGTAGGGACTTGTATAATCTTCTTGTTAAAAAATCTATTGTTTCTTCTGGTAGAAGTAAATGGGAAAAGACATTTGAAGATGATGAATTGAAATGGGTTGAAATATTCAGTACACCTTTCAAAGTAACAAGACATACAAAACTGCAATGGTTTCAATATAGGGTATTACAACACATTCTAACAACAAATTTTTTTGTTTAAATTAGGTCTTGTTAATATTCCATTTTGTAATCTCTGCAATTTACAACGAGAAACAATTATTCATGTTTTATGGGAGTGCCTTGAAAGCCAGAAATTTTTGCAAAGTTTAGAAACACTTTTTGATGCCCTTCTGATCCCATTCTCTTTTAATAAACAAAGTTTTATTTTTGGTATATTTGCAAACAATGGGAGAGAAACAGGAAATAAGACAGATAATGTCATTCTAATTTTGATTAAATTTTACATATACAAAACAAGGTGCCAACATAAGATATTAAACCTTGTTGCCTTCATTAATTTGATTAAGGATTATTTTATTTGTGAAAAAATACATTGCTAATATTCAAGGGGAACAATATAAACAGAAATTTGAGATTGAATGGAGAAAATGGAAAAAACTCCTTGATTGTGATTTTTCCTGAACTTTGTACATTATACAGCCTTATTACTTGTACATGCAGGTTTTAATTAGATTATTTAATTAGTTGATCATACAGCAGTTGTTGGTCTTGTTTTTCCTTCCACTTGTTAATGCATGTACAATGTTTTCATTTATTCCCTTTATATTTCCCTTTGAGACCCAAATTATATTGCTTATATAAAGTGCTTGGAAGTCTCTAGCCCAGCACCTCTATCCTCCCCCCCCCCCTCTCTCTCTCTCTCTTTCTCTCTCTCTCCTGTCTTTCTCATATCGTACATGTGGCCCTGTTACTCTGTGCTTGCCTTTCTTATATTTTTTTTTATCTTTTTCTCTTTCCAATCTTTGTTTCTGTGTATTTTTTTTTGATCGGGTGTACATGTATGTGTGGTAAAAGTATGCGAGTGTGTATGAATGTATGTAAACAAAAATGCATTTATAATTGATGATTATGATGATGATGATGAATGGATGATAGTTATAATCATGATTATATTGATCCTAATGATGATAGTAAGAACGATGATGATGATGATGATGATGATGATGATGAAGATGATAATGATGATGATGATGATGATGATGATGATGATGATGATGATGATGATGATGATTGTTATAATCATGATTATATTGATCCTGAATGATGATAGTTATAATTATGATGATGATGATGATGATGATGATGATGATGATGATGATGATGATGATGATGATGATGATGATGAATAGATGATGATGATTGTTATCTTTATAATGATGGTAATCATGATAGTAAGAATGATGATGATGATGATGGTAATGATAATGGTAATGATGGTTATTGATGATGATGAATGGATGATAGTTATAATTATGATTATATTGATCCTAATGATGATAGTAAGAATGATTTTGGTGATGATGATGATAACATATGTATGATAATAATTATTATCATTATAATGATGGTAATCATGATAGTAATAATGATGATGATGATTGTAATGATAATGGTAATGATGGTTATTGATGATGATGATGATGATGCTGATGCTGATGATGATGATGACGATGATGATGATTATGAAGCTAGACAATGATGATGATGATGATGATGATGATGATGATGATGATGATGATGATGATGAATGGATGATAATTATCATGATCATGGTAGTGATGATGATGATGATGATGATGATGATGATTACTGTGGTGATGATGATGTGTGTAAAGATGTGTGTATGGTTCTGTTTATTTGTCAATACATGTTGAAAAATGTTTTGAAAAAAAAAAACCAAGAAAACTATTTAAAACTGAAAAGTATTTACTTCCTATGGCCATACAGCGACTCGTAAATTATTCAAGAGATGCATCAGCTATTTTTCCTCAAGTAGCAAGTACTGGAATATCTATAGGACTCGGTTAAGACATTTTTCAGCTGTCCCTTGGCTATTTTTTTGGATATTTGAATAAAATATTATTCCTAAGACAAAGCTGCATTTCAAACACACTAATATGTAAATACTTACTAACGGTTAGCTTATAATAATACTAGTAATCTTTATTTTCCTGGGATAAATACATGTTAGGCCAAAGGCTTATCTAACACACGGGTTGCTTATCAGTGAAATATTCATATATGTACTGAGAGGAAAAAGAAACGCAATTAGCAGAAAGATAATATTGTAAATTAAATACTTGACGTACACCCTTGAAACTTGACAAATGTGTGCATGTGAGTTAGGTCCCTATGGTACCGTATAAAAATCACTGTTGCATAACTAAACTGCGCACGCAGCTAGTACAAAAAAAGAGAGAAAAAAACACGATATCTCGGTCCCAGTATAAAGGATTGGTTCAAAATCTGTGTGTGCGAATCTTCACATATATCCGTCTTGATTTCCCACATTATAAGCATAAACAGTTCACCGTTAAAAAGCCACCTCGACTGTCCGAAGTCGACAGGGGTCGTGCCATTGCACTTCTTATGCCTGAAGCGGTCGCCCTCGTGTGACGACGCGTCGGCAGGATATGGCAATGCGACTTTCGCACCTACGAAATCGCTTTCTGACGGCCACGGAAACAGCAAGGAACACAATTGGGCGTCATCATGTTCCAATTGATTCAAAGACGGTGCGTACTCCACTGCGTGCCTTCGGTCTAAGACCACGGCGGCCATATGTTGGACCACCGCTTAATGCGCGGCGACGTGCCAGACGAATGCAATGGCTGAACACGCATTCCGTAAGACGCTTCCCAATGCAACATTGGAGAAGGGTCCTATTCTCAGATGAGTGCAGGTTTTCGCTTTACCGGGCAGGCGGCCGACGTCGTGTCTATAGACGTACCCACGAGCGCTATGCAGATGCTTGCGTGATAGAGAATGACCGCTTTGGAGGAGGATCGGTCATGGTATGGGGAGGAATTGCGCATGGTATTAAGACTCCTCTGGTAATTATTCAGGGAAGTATCACGGCGGTCCGCTATAGAGATCAAGTCCTAGCGCTGTTTCTCTAGTACAGCAGCATCAACTGACGTTTCAGCAGGATAACGCCCGGCCGCATGTAGCAAGGGTTTGCCGTGGTTATCTCGCAGCAAACAATGTCCCCACCCTAGACTGGCCCCCATACAGCCCTGACCGCTCCCCAACAGAACACTTATGGGACGAGTTGGACAGAAGGATAAGACGAAGGCCGAATCCTCCAAACAACGTCGCTCAGTTGGCGTTGGCGCTGGATGACGATGAGGAGGGTTAATACCCTGATCAATTCAATGCACAAAAGAGTTCATGCAGTTACTGCAGCTCGCAGGGAGCACATACGATATTGATGGGTCCAGAACGCACTTCATTTTGAGTGGGATACTCTTAAATCAACGTCAAATTTGAAAGGTTTACGTAACGTACGCGAATGAAATTCTCGTAGATGACAGAGTGGTCAACTATCTTCCAGTTACACCACAATTACATTCTAAAACCCTTTTCCATTTCCCGTAGTTGACCTGGAAATTCCTAATTGCGTTTCTTTTTCCTCTCAGTATATAAATGGGTAAGTAAAACAACAGACAAAATAATAACATATAAATATTTAATAAACAATACACATTCACATACCTTGTTGATTTTTTGAAAGAGGAAGTTACTATATAAGATCAAAAATCTGTATCTGGTAAAATAATGTGTCTCCTAAATTCATGAGATAAAACATTCCAGTTGTTTGATACTGGAAATGGAAAGTGTTTGTTTTGACGCTTGTAGCTCTATTGTGACTAACTCTAACTTAAAATATATTGCTGGATCGCTGGTAGTCAAGGACTTCTTCATAAAGCTCTTAAAGACCTTTCCAGGATTTGCCATACGAATCTTTCTTTTGTTCATATTATTGAGTTTAAATTTGGATATGATTTGTATTGACATGTCAATAGTTTGTTTGCTTTCTGAAAAAAAGGGATAGGCTTGAAATAGGTAGGGTTTCTTCTAATATCGAGCTAGTGTATATATTTTTTTGTATACAGGGAGTGTCTGCCAAAATGGATCACGTTATCAGATGCCTAGTCCGCAGAAGCAATAACATACATGTTGTCATATTTTGATTTTCGTCCAGTTCATTGAAACCACAGCACACTTCAACGTTACACTGAAAAGAAGGCTTTTATTAGATCACATGACATCATTCAACTGGATTTATTAGATTTGCGTGAAATAATGAAAAACGTAATGGATTAAACTCACTCTTAAAAATATCCAACGCGGCATATTGTCGTTAACTCATTTCCTGACATCATTTTCTACTGAATCCATATGTATTAGAAACATAAGTTATACGTTTTAATTTACTATTGTACGGTAATGCCCTAACTGCTGTTTAGTATTTTCCGACATAGATATCATCACAACAATGCTAGTAAAATATTTTAGATTCAAATCATATGTATCTTATTATTACTATCTAGGCTTTTTGGTTAATTGTTAATCTTGTAGATCGGGCAGAGGACGTTTTATATTTGTCATTATGCCAATAAAATATGTTTATTTAGATTCATTTGACCCGAATGGTCAACATTGCTATCATGCATCGTTCGTCGTTGTGCGCCGTTTGAAAACGTTTCCTTTAAAACACTACTCCTGCTTAACGTGTAATAGGGTATATATTAATTATAATATAATGCTATTTGTGTAAGTACATACTCTATGCGCGTATATTGTCTGGTGTGATAGATGGTGTGAATCTGTCTGTGTATGTGATATGTACTTACCTGTGTATGCATGTGAGTATGAAAGTTGTGATGACACCTGACTTGGGACGGGCTTTACGATTGGTCAGGACGGGTGGCTCAACTTACCTGTGTACAGGTGTTGGCCAGTTTGGGCACTCCGTTCCTGACCAGCACACAAAGCATACATGTTAACTTTTATTGGGAGGTGGGAAATCATAAGACTTTTGACAGAATACTGGAAATATTCAGAATGTTGATAATAGAGGGAAAAAAGTGAAGGAAACCTGCACACCATGGCTGTGGGTTTTTTTTTAATGGAAAGAACATATAAATGTATAAATGCGAATAAATTACACCACGGATCTGGTTTCTGTTGGAACTGAGAACCCCGGTAACAAACGCCTGAGCTGATTTCAACCAAACTTGATCTGAAACATTATAGGGTATAGGGTAGAAAAAAAATCGTAAATTCAGAAAATTGATTCGGCCCCTAGGAACGTGAATGGAAAAAAATAAGACAATGATTTTGCTTCAAAACGCTATTCTTGCTTAATGCTTGAATGGATTTAAACCAAATTATATATCATCGCGGGAATTCATCAGATTTGCTAGACCACCACATGCAAATTATGTGTTTATTCATCCATTAATGACCCTCTTGTTTATATTGTTTTACCAATGATATCAGTTAAGGCTTCCCGATGTGCGTGGGAGGCTGCGATACTCCATAAAAGGCGTGAAAACATTATTGTGAAACGGAGCTGACACCACAATGTATTGTTACCTTGTTGAAACACATTGCCGCACGCAGCTGTTGACACCACTCTCGGTAACATTATACCAACAGGAGGCAAATCAGGGACTACACTACCACAAAACCGAGTGTGAAAAGCCGAGTAGCTACTTTAGCGATATAGTAATTAATAGTCCTGCGTCCATGGTCCATCCTTAAAATGTTTCTGACATCGGCATGCCTTAAGAAATACCAGATGGTTTTGTTTCCTAATTTCATATGAGAATTTTCTCTTTTGATAAATATGCCCTACTGATTTAGGTACCGATAAAAAAAACTGGTAAGCTGCCATCATGGATTTGACATTGCAAGTTTGTTATCACTATTGCTTGAGAATTAATGAAAACGAGTTCGACTGCAGAATACACTCAGCACTATTACCAAGTGATGGCTTCAGCGAAAATACCAATATTAAGACCATGGAAACAGGTTAAAGCTGGGATTTAAATAGGGTGTTCTGAGAAGCGGTTATGACCAAACATATAGTATCCCTTTTGCTAACATTTTCAGTCATTTAAACATAAAGTATTTAAATAAAGAGTATAATTTAAACGACTGATATGTAGCTGACAGGTGTATATGTTAGAACAGTATGATAAGCGAGATAAAAGGTAATGCAAAACTGGCCATGATATGAAGCTGGCCTTGGTAGTTAAATATCTGATATGGATGTTTAAGCACTTTGATCGGAAGGCTGTAGGTGTTATATTTTTGTTGTGTTTCATCGGTCGATGTGTGCTGCTTGCAAACTGGGGGAATTATTTCGAAAATTGAGTCTGTAACTGGAAAGGGGGATCACCCATTTCTTTAATGAACACGGTCACACTTTTCTCTTTAACGTCTGCCTGGGATTCACAAAAATTGTTCTTAAACTCTGCCGAAGAAGAGAGATTTCTTAATAGTGTCAATGCGACCCTAGAGACATATTTAGGGATTAGAATGCACGATTGGTCATATGTGTCTGCTTTCACTCTTCTTTTGTGCAACTCTATCACCATATTTTGTCGAAAACATCACTCGGACAAATGAATAATTTTGTTGTTCTAACCATTTGGGCCACTGAGGCAGAGCCTAATAGGTGAAATTATATTGTTCTGTAAACTCCTACTCCTAAACGTTTTAATTAAATCTAAAGCATCACTTGGACAAGGCTTATATATCTGTTGATAATGAAGTTTTATTAACATGGTATGCAGGAGGAGCAGGACATAAATGTGTACATGTTTATTCATTCTTCGGAATGATTGCATAGGTTCTAAATATATTTGGTTTGATGATCATAACTATGGACGGACATGTATAGTAAAAATATAATTGATAGATAAATGATCCCCGGAGCTCTATATTTATGACATAATAAGGACTTGGACAATTTGCTGTGAATCTGTACTTCATCAGTTAATATCTGAGACATGATCAATTTGTTATTGGTTGGTTAAGGGTTCATTGTTTACACCCCTATCGACACGCTATGTTATTGCAGGAAGCGCGAGCCATCTATTTCGCCCTTGAATATATTCAAGGAAACAAAGCAATTAGAGCTGTTATTCATTCAGACTCTCTTTCTGTTTTACAGAGTCTTAGCAATAGAAATATCGAAAATATTTTCATTCGTAAAACATTAACTCTGTATCATGAACTTACCTTTAACTTTGGTATTGCTTTTTGCTGGGTTCCTGGTCACATGGGAATACCAGGCAATGAAAAAGCAGATTGTGCCGCAAAGGAAGCTTTATCTCTAGCACCTGTTGTTTTTAAACTTCCTAGTACCGATTTTAAAATATTTATTAAACAAATTTTAAAAACTCAGTGGCAGGAGGAATGGAATATATATATCAATAACAAATTGCACTCCGTAAAACCTGTTATCGGTGAATGGTCTCCATGCTGTAGAGACAACCACTGAGACGAAGTTGTCCTTGCCAGTCTTCGGATGGATCATACTTACCTTACACATTCATACATGTCGAAAGGCGAAGATAATACTCGGTGCATAGGATGTGATGAGCCATTCACCATTTCTTATTGGACTGTGTTGACCTTCTCTCTCTTCGAGAATGTTTTTATCGTAACATTACAAGTCTTAAATCCCTTTTTGAAACTGTTGAGTGTTTTAAAATTCTACATTACCTGAAAGATGTTGGTCTATATAATAGACTATGACGTGCCATTTTAATTTTTTGTGTTAGCATACCCATTTAAGATTTTTAACATTTGTCTTTCAGCTTTTGTTTTGTTTAATGTAATTTCCTTTTGGATCGCTGTGCGTTTTACCGTTTGATGGTCCTAATGACCTTTTATGTGTTGACGGGCCGTTAAGAATGTCATAATAATAATAATAATGTTATTTAAAGACAGTCTCTCGATGTATGCATCTTCAGTTTGAGAAAAAAAAGAAAACCATTTGTTTCCCGTTTCTCGACCGCCCTGCTTTTTGTCATACATTCTTCCAACACTTTGGTAGATGGCGGTCACGATGTCATCATCAGTTTGGGTGATTGTAGTTTAAAACATATACAGATGCTTTAAAACGTCATGAATTTTCGCAAAGACAAAAAGTGTCTAAATGTATTCGGGGCAAGTTTTCACCTCATAATGTAGAAGTTTTGTGTTGCTTCTTTTTATGTTGACTGATATTCTTTTTGTTTTTCATTTTTCGTTTTTACCCATACCCTATCCCATCACGTGGGGTGACGTATAGGAATAACTTGTGTTTGCGTCTGTCCAGAATCGCATAAGCGAAACTCCTGCTACACCATTTCTTGGAGTTTTATCGGGTGTCTGAAAATAGATTGTGACATTCAACAGTTTACACGACATAAACCTACATGCGACACATACCTGATCATTAGGAATAATTAATTCCCCGATCAATATGCGGTACCTTACGAGTCAGTGTCAAAGGCAAGCAAATGATATTGAAAAAAAGTCCCTACCTGCAGATATTGTAAGGCAGAAATAGAAAAAAAGGATCAGTGTCTGGGGTCTTATACGGTTTCTTTATATGTTTCAACTAGGAAACACTACTTCAAAACATTTTATTGGAGAGTTGTCACCCTTTCACGTTAGGCATAATCGATAAGTTGATCGACCTAAAATAATTGGGGAGACAGCTGAATCTGACGGAATGAATTCCTGAAATGTTGTTTAATATAAGCATGATGGAAGAACTTTGGAAGATGTACATACGCTGTTCATGCTAGGTGCACGTAGTTAAACAGATAAAGCTTGTACGTGATGTCAGATATATTCGGACGCTACAGTCATTGTATCATTGTATGGCTCAGAATTACTTCGTTAAAAGATAAACATACATGTATACATCTTTCATACCTCATCACTCCATTACCCAACAGATCTTATAATTGCATTCGTATTTCTTGACATCAAATCAATAAATGGGATAATTTAGGGACTGCCTTCCGGTGTATTCGCGGTGAGTGCATTTGTTAAAATTGTTCTTTCTAATTGTGCGATATTTTGCCGTTAGCTTCCTTGTGAAAATTTGGAACTGAAGCAAACTTCATAGAGGTACCACATTGATGTATACTGCCACTTGCTTTATACTGTGATAATGACCACCAGAGATATTCATCTTCTTCGATTGTAAAGAGGGATCTTTGAGAAATATACTGGATATTGAAGACACAAGACGATTGTTGGAAGTGGACCTCCCGTTTTGCGTTTTTGTTCTTGTTAATGGTTAATGAGCTGAAACAATCATGTTTAGACTTTAGGTAGTCTCGGCCAGAGGACAGAACCCGAGACCTGCCTCGGATAGGCGAACGCTCATCTTAAGAACAAAGAAAATGCCAAAATATGCACATAATCATAAATCAAACTCAAATTCAATAATAATAATAATAACAAAAAGCATGTGAAAATAATCATAATCCAAATTCAATTTCTAGGGCAAAATATGACCACAATTTATGCGGAAGTCATCAATATACCCGAAACTGAAAATAAACGACTAAAAGTCTTTTTTCACCTGTTTCGATAAGCTCTCCAATTAACTCAGCCTCGGATGACAGTAGAAATAAGTCAGCCAAAAGAGGGGAGCTGTTAGTTGTAACGAGTCAGCCAATAGTCTTTTGGAAGATCTTGCCACCATACTCGACGAAAAAATCAACCAGAAACTGTGATTTCTTCTTTGATTTGAACGTAATATTCACGATATACGCTTTGTATGGTTAACAATTATATATTTGTACCGCAGTTGACCTTTCTTAGAATGAGGTATGGTGGTTCATGTAGATGTATTAAAACCAGAAGAAAACCAATAGGAGCTCAAAGGTATAAGTCTTAAAATGGGTACTGTAACAATTAACAGATTAAGTCAATTAAGATTTTTCGATACCATGATACAACAATATAGGTAAAAAAAGTATGGTATGACCAGGCAAATAAATCAATGTAGATGAAAACATACTGATTATCCATTCATTTAAAATCATAACTTGACTTGGTCGTGAAAGGACACAGCGTTAGTTGTAATAGAAGTAATATAGATATTGTGATGTTAAGTCATGTTCAGCTAGAATAATTTTGGCGTTTTAGATATTTCATCGTACGTTCTATTCTATAATTAGCATATTAACAATGTCATAATTATTAACTCTTTCATACAGTAATTACATCTATATCAAGCTTCATATTAGGGCATATTTACTTCTTTAAATAAAAAATCGGTTTCATCAGTATTAAATAGTGGACAGTGTAAGAGGGTAATGATTGCCATTGATATAACCATACTGACATGCCAAATTTTCTCTCAAAGTCAGCACTTATCAAATCTGTGTCTTACTATCAAGTATTATTTCTAAGTTGATAAAGTATTATACTGAGTTTCCGACCGCCTCCATATCAAGAAATTTAAACACAATTAATTGTGGATTTTTGAGTTAGTTCCTGGGTTTTGAAGTAATTTTCACGCAACACTTTGTACTTTGTACTGTTTCAAGAGTCTTCGTGTTCTGGGTGTTTTTTCGTAATTTGCCCTACTTTTATCGAGTTTGAATTGGAATTATTTGCGTTTTTACTTGTTGTCTTTGGATTTTGATTGGCAGATACAACAGACATGAGAGTTAAATTATTATTCAAATTATTTTTCATATCAGAGTCAATCTTTCATATTTAAGTGAGTTGTAGTCCTTTTTTAAAACCTTTATTGTCAACTACTATGTTTTTTTAGATATATGTATGATAGAGAAGAATACAATCAAGTATTTTGGAGCACCTTGGTTTAGTATTTTATGTGGTGTTATATATTGTGTGATCATTTTCTGTTGCTTTATTATCCCACTAAGTTTGAAAGACTGCTTTCTTTCTTAGACTGCTTCTAGGCGTAGTACTGCACAAATAGCTCATGTAATATCAGGCGTATTTTGAAATAAGTTATATGTTTTCTAGTTAGTTTACATGATTTTGCTCTTTTGTCTTTACTGTCAATGGCTCTGTTTTCTATCATTTGTTTTATACTCTAAGTGATTCTTTTTCTTACTTTCAATTTTTTCTCTTTCAATGATTATGGTATTTACTATCAATGATGCTTTTTTTTCTAAATGTATTTGAATCCGAATTTATCTACAGTTTCAGGGTTTCTATTTACTTAACTGGCAGCGTGGGTAGGGTAATTAGTTATTAGACAATACTATCATCAGAAAGGAGTTTGATATTATGTTAAACTTCGTCATCAAGGTCATTTATGTTAAGTTTGATTACATATCGGTCTAGCAACCAGAGTGGTTGCAAGATAAATATCAGATAGTTTATGTTTCAATGGTGACTGCTCAATAAAGAAAGGTGATCTGATCTTATATTAAAACCAAACCTGTTTTTTCGATGTTTTCTGTGATTGTGATTTTACATCACACTTTTGTAAATGCAAGCCGTGAGCAACAAACTAACATTTATTTCGAATGCTCATTTAGTATGTGATGGTTATTTCGACAGGCATCTCGCGTGAAAAAAATCAGCACCAACACACAATAGATTACTGAACATCATTTGTATGATATCCCAATGAACGCAAAAAATATGAAACGTACATGATTTAAACACCTAACAATAGAAATGATTATTTCTCTTTCTTGTGAAATTTCAAAGACCTGACAGATTATTTCAAATCAATTTGGTAAAACTTTTGCAAGAAATTGAAAACCAATTAATTATCATGAAAATTGCACTGCACATTCATCAACATGATGCCATATATTTTGAAATGTCAGATGTATTGCTTTACAGAAACGTGGTTTTCTTCTTTTTATGTGTATTTTGCAATATTTTAACATCATCCTTGACCAAGACGCACTGAGACCATGTACCGATGAGTTACATAATCATCATCATCATATAGCATCTATCAGTCATCATTAGAGAAAAAACTTCTTGACAGTTTTCATTAGATCGGCAAAATGTGATTCCTATCCCCAAACAGGGTAACGATACGAAAGATCCCGCCAATTAGCACTCCCGAGTTGCGTTGGTAAAACTCTGGATCGGATGATAAATTCAAAATTACTTTGGTATCGGGAATCCAATCATATAATATCACACCTACAAAGCGGTTTTAGATCTAGCGAGGTACCAACGATCATTTGGTTAGACTTGAAACCTTTGTGCATGAGGCTTTTCTAAAGAAGGAGCACTTGGTTGCTGTTTTCTTCGATTTGGAAAAGGATAACGACACAATGTGGAAATACGGTATAATGAAAGATCTCCACGATATAGATATCAGAAGTAACCTACCAAATCTTATTTCAAATTTTTTTATCAGAGAGAGTGTTTCATGTCCGATATTCATCAGCAGGAAATATGGGTGTACCACACGGCAGCATTGTCCCGGTTACACTTTTTGAAACTCTTATTGACAGTATTGCCAGTGGAGGGCGCTCTTGATGTCGATGGCTTCATTATATGTTATCGATATAAGCATATGAATACCAGTGAAAGACGATAACAATACTTGAATCGACGTCAAATTTGGGCAGATGGAAATGGTTTTAAATTTTCACGATCAAAAATAGTTTGTGTGTATTTTTGTCGAATTTTGTAACAACACGACGACCCAAATTTATCTCTTAGTGGTGTACCCATTCCGGTTGTTGAGCAAACCAAATTCTGAGGTATAATATTCGACAGGAAATTGTCGTTCCTTCCACACATAAAATACCTTAAAGCCAAATGCTGAATATTCTAAAGGTCGTTCCCCACACTGATTGGGGAGCTGATAGAAAAGTTTTACTAAGACTCTATACACCCCTTATTAGATCAAAATTGGACTAGGGTTCCATCGAAAATATTTTCAGTCGTAATACATAAATACTTTATCTCGGACTTGCCTTCAACTTTCCTATTGCTTTTCGCTGGGTTCCTGGGCACATTGAAATATTAGGCAATGAAAAAGCAGAACGTGCCATAAACCTGTTGTTTTTAAACTCCATTTTACTGATTTTAAACCATTAATTAAACAATTTGTATCAGCTCAGTCGCAGAAGGAATGGAATCAATATACCGATAATAAATTGCACTCCGTTAAACCTATCATCGGTGAATGGCCTCTTCATTGTTTTCGGAAGAGAATTTCAATTTAGTTTTTTCACGCATGGTCTTAATTTTTTTGATGTTTTTGGAATGATTATTTGCAGACGATTTTTTTGGAAAAAGCAGATCCTAAAGCATTTGCAATATCAAATTTCGATGTGGCTAATTTTCCATTAGTTTTCAGATATCCCATTGTTTTGAATGATGTTTTACCACTGATTCGGTTAATCATATCCCATACCTTTCGGTGGATGTATTGGAATTTAATTTGGACACATAAAATCTCCAAAACAATTTTTTGTGTAAGCGTAGAGCACGACGGGCTTTCGCCCGAATAATTTTGTAGTTGTTTAAGCTATCGCTTGTGAGGTTGTTTTTGAGAATTGCCTTAGAGCGGTTTTCCTATTTCGAATAGCTTAATCACAATCTTCATTCATCCAAAGTTTTCTATTGCGTTTCCTTTTTGATTTTGCTATACATTCTTCGGCTATCTCAAGAAGTTCGGTAGTAAAAGATTCTATCGGGGCTTATAAATTCAGGAAATCAATGGTGTTGAGAATTTTGGTACTGAGATGTTAAAATTTACAATCTGCTTTATATAATTTCCAATGGGGTACATGATAGCTCTGGTGAGCGTTTCTTGGAGACAGATTACACTAGGGTTATGTTCCTGAGATAGTCGAAGAATTTCATCAATATTGGATTGAAGACCTATACAAATCCATTGGATTATTGTATCCACATTGACTAACAAAAATAGAGATTAAGTGGGGGACCATTGATAATTAGCTAGACTATTTATTTAACCTAAGGTAATTTGACAGCTTTAATAGAGATCTTGGAGGATCTGGAACTAGTTACCTGGTACTCCATATCCTCCTAAGAGCCGAATTTGCTGAAAGTTTGAACTGGGTCGCCAGACTCTTTTTTCCTTCTTTGTGAGGAAATTTGATTTTTTTGTTTTGGTTGGTTTTTTCACTTTTTGAGTGTTCGGAGCAGGTTTTAATGGTGATCGAGGGTTCTGATTCTGTTTTGATGGTGATGGTGGTGATCGCGATGACTGTCGTTGATGCAGCAGGCCGAAGGCCAGAAAGATTGTCGCATGCCATGTCAGTCTGTGTACCTGCATCACATGTCTGTGTTGCAGCATCACGGGTCTGCACGGTCGTAATACCAACCTTTGTACGACTGGCATAGAATGGACCCGACACAAGTATTTCAACAGTATTTCTTGCTTCGGGGAATGTAATGTTGTTTGTATACTTGACGCGAAAGATTTCGTTTTCCCTGCGCCAAGCAGAGCAATCTCTTTAATATGCTAGATGTCTTCCATCACAGTTCGCTTAGTGAGCTCGACCATCACAAGCACCATCTGCCGATCCATCTTCGTGGCCCCGCAACTCCACATTTAGCACACACTTTCTGTTATTCACAGTTATCAGAATGATGACCACATTTCTGGCAACCAAAGCATCGCAGTGGATTTTGGATGTAAACATCCCACACCAGCACTTTCGAAGACAACCTTTACACGTTTTGGTAAAATTGGGGTTTTAAAGTAAGAACGAAAGTATCGGTGTCACGTATACTGCTATCTCGCTTTACCCTGATCCTGTTGTGTCTCTTTAAGGTAACTAAGGATGTTCTCCTCGCTTTCTCCCTGAAGAGATGGACAGCGTATAATGCCCTTTGATGTGTTCAGGGAGGAATGAGGGACAACGTGTACAACTATTTCGAAAAACTTTGCCATTCCCAAGAGGTTCTTTCCTGTTGTCCGCATGTTGACAGGATTGTTTTCTCTATAACAAAAGGTGAAACGGATGACATTGGTTTATCCTTTTCCAACGATTGTATTACGATGAATTGGTTGAAATCATGGTCATCATCTGAGTCTGATGATGAAGGACAAGGTAGTTAATTTTGGTTTTTGCATGCCCATAGTTAGGTGTTTAGGTTTTCATTACCCGTGCTCCTCACTCACCTCGGAGCCCAACAAGGGGACACTACTAACCAAGGACAGCATCGTCTCGGTGGTAGTCTCTATGGAATGGAGACCACTAACCAATGTCACGATCGCGTACATTCCTATACGTTATTCCGTATTTTATGTTGTTATGTGTCGTGTTTTGTGTCGTACTTTGACGCGTATGGAGTTCCGTAGCGAGGACAGGTGAGTTAACACTGGAGACGCACGAGCAGGAGCCATGGCAGTGCTCTACCTGGCCGTGTCGCTGAGTAAATAATTTATGGCGATGCGCATTATACAGGCACAGATTTAATACAGACTGTGGTAAGTGTTGGTTTATAGTACTTGTTGTCTTATTTTCTTTCTAATTTGGATTATTATTTTACTTTGGAATGTTAGTCAAGCATTATCAATCGTGCGGTCCAATCATGCGTATCGAATAGTGTTTATGATTTTGTATTTGTTTGTAATAGTTTTGTATAAGTTAGAATTTGATCTTCCTGGCCTGTTACTTATTATAGATTTTGAGAAAGCCTTTGATTCTGTGTCATGGAAATTTGTTGATGAAGTTTTACTCTTTTTTAATTTCGGACCTAGTATAAGAAAATGGATAACGACTTTGCGCAATAATTCTAAATCTGCAATAAATCAAGGTGGTAGTTTATCTCCCTTTTTCGACTTGAAACGAGGCTGTCGACAAGGTGATCCTATTTCTGCTTATTTATTCATATTATGTGCTGAAATTTTGGCCCTTAGAATCAGAAATAATAGAAAAATTAAAGGTATATCAATAGATGGGGAACCAATTTTATTATCTCAATATGCAGATGATACCACAGTTATTCTTGATGGTACAGAAATATCATTAAAAGAAACAATGAAGGAGTTAGATTTTTTTGCAAAACTATCAGGGTTAAGAATAAACGAATCAAAAACTGAGGTTATATGGATAGGAAGTAAAAAATATAGTAATGATACTTTCTTTCCTGAATGGAGACTACAATGGGGAAATACAAAGTTCTCGGTTTTAGGGATAGACTTCGATGTAGATTTGCATAAAATAACAAAATTAAACTATGATAAAAAACTTGTGAAAATCAAAAGTATACTTAAAATGTGGAGTAGAAGACTACTTACTCCAATTGGAAGACTAACAGTAATTAAAACTTTGGTAATCTCTCAACTAAATCATCTTTTTATTTCACTTCCAAATCCTGACGAAACCTTTATCAAGACTCTTAACACAGAATTATACCATTTCCTATGGAATAGTAAAGTTGATAAGGTTAAATGAGACATTGTTATTAAAGAATATTTAGATGGGGGACTAAAAATGATACATATTATT
Organism: Ylistrum balloti; assembly: GCF_031769215.1. Taxonomy (NCBI): domain Eukaryota; kingdom Metazoa; phylum Mollusca; class Bivalvia; order Pectinida; family Pectinidae; genus Ylistrum; species Ylistrum balloti. Next base: position 650,642 of record NW_026782679.1, on the reverse strand, counting down.
TCTTTTATAAATTCATTAAAATCTGTTTGGATTCGTAGATTACATTTTGGAAAAGGGAAGTGGAGAAATATTCTTCATCCTAAATTAAACAGTAATATACTTAGTAATTGTGGAAGTGATTTAATTCATGACAACATTAAGAAAACTAAAAATATATTTTGGAAAGATGTACTAAAATCATGGCTGAAAGTAATTCAGTCTAGCAGTAGTAATAACTATGAATCCTTTTTGAAGTCTCCATTATGGTTCAATAATGATATAAAAATAGCACATAAAACTGTATTCTACAATGATTGGTATCAAAAAGGGTTAAGGATTATTAATGATATAGTTGGTGATAATGGTAAGTGTCTTTCTTATGAAGTTTTCAAACATAAATATAATATTAGGTGCAACTTTCTAAAGTATCATGGAATCACATCAGTAATAGCAAAAGCACTACACAAATACCAACAAAATAATGAACACGTATCTATAAAATATCCTTATATCCCATTAAGTTTAGAAATTATCCTAAAAAGTAAGAAGGGAGCCAGAGACATGCATGATGTTTTAAGTAAAAATAATGTCACACCCACAGGTAAATTAAAATGGATTAACTACGATATTAATGATGACACATGGAAACAAATCTACATACTTCCTTTTAAAGTCACTAAAAATACCAAATTTCAATGGTTTCAATATAAAATTAATCACCACATTTTGACTACCAACTCTGTGTTGTTTAAAATGGGTTTATCTGATACCTCATTATGTTCATTATGTAAAACAAATAGAGAAACAATTGAACACATTTTGTGGGATTGTCAAGAGGTGAGACGACTGTTACTTAGCTTTGAGAGACTGTCTCAGATTTTTCGTATTAACTTTATATTAAATAAGAAATCTTTCCTTTTTGGTTTCTTAAGCAATGATAAAACAAAGGATGCAGTTGACAATCTGATAAGTTTAATCATTAAATATTATATATATAAAACAAAATGTCTTAAAAATAGCTTATCTATACTTGCACTTTTAAATGAGATTAAGGAAACTTATCAAGTGCAAACGTATATATCGAAAAATCAAAATGAATTCGAGAAATTTAAAACCTTTTGGAGAAAATGGTCAACTCTATTAGAATCTAATCCTCACACATAATTCTCTCAAAAGCTGCTTACTTAGTAATGATAGTCAACACTCCTGTTCCTTTCCTAAAAAAAATTCAAAATAGATAAGTATCACATTTTTTTTAGCACTGTACTATGTTACACTGTTTTTCTTGTTTTTTTTTTTTTTTTTGTTTGTTTTATGTCTATTATCTAGTCTATCTGTTTGATATCTCTTTTCTAGAATGTCACTTGTACAACCTATTTGTATGTCTGTCCTGCTTGTTTACCATGTTTTGTTGTTTATGTAAATATTTTTACTTGTTATGTCTGTCTATTTATATTAGGTTTACCAAAATATTTATTGTTTCTAATGGCTACATGTAAGTGTCTACATGGAAGTGTGTTTGTATGATGAATGAGAGGCATCCTGCGTGATGGCACTTATCTGTACGAACGCTGATCCCAGGGCTCCTCAACCCTGGCAGCCTCCTCCAAATTAATTGCTGAGGGAATAAATATTTTTCTAAACTTAAAAAAAAAAAAAAAAAGTTTTGTATAAGTTACTTCAATCGTACTTCCAAATACACACATACATCAAAGGTTATAATAGGTGTTTGGAAGGTATTTAGGTTATTTTATGTGTTATACTAACTTTATATAATATTGGTGCTAATGGAAATTTATTGTACGGAAGCCCATAGGGAGCATTATTTACAACTTGTAAGATATAGCTATCGCGCGGACCGGCACTTTTCAGAGCTACAAGCTTGTGAACTGTAGCTTTATATACTTGACTTCATTTACTAGTATCATATCTATGTTATTACAAACTGGTTTTCATATATTTTGACAATGTTTACTTCGAGATAGGGTAATTACATAATTCTACGTTATGTTCTATACTTCTGTGTGAATGTTGATGACTATCTATTGAGCGTGTTTGTGTTTTCAACAGCACTTATTGCGGGCCTGAGGATGCAGAGCTCAGAACTGAGTCATTATACTGGACAAGTTATCGTGCACAACTTATGAAGATGTGACATACCAAGAGGGCAGCTGCGGTGCCAGTGGATACACTATGTCATTGATGGACCATTACATTGTGGTATGATACTCACTTGCAACACGCAAGTTTGGTCTTTGAGCCTGAGGTTTTGGCTATGCAGACAGACCTGGAAAGGTCCTCAAACTTTTGTGTAAAGAACTTTGTTGCGTGTTTTCATCGGACAATTGTTGTCGACGCTCTTGGATCGGTGCACGTTGGATGGGGCCCGTGTAGAAAGACTTTATCTAGTAAGAAAGTTGGGTGAAAGCTGTGTGTGTGTGTGTAGTATTCCTGTTTTTTTTTTTTGTAATTATATATCTTGTCTTTGTATAATTTTGGTGTATATAAACGTAAGCTTTGTTGAACTTAATGCCGTTGTGTCTTCTGTTCCCAGTAAGAGACTTCTCAGCTACTCCCACGTTACAAAATTGGTGGCAGCGGTGGGATAGCCACGTTGTCTCTTTTGGGATTAGAACACCAGTAGCGTTACTTGATGATGCAGGAAAAACATTCCTTGGTTGTTAACCGTTATGAATTAATTTCTGCGGGTAAGTAGTTCTTTTAGACGTGCATGAAGACTGGCGTTGTATGGTTTTCCCACAGGTAAGTACGTCTACTGGAGATTATCTGGGTATCGGAAGGAATCGGAGTGGTAAGTACTCCCCTGTGGTGTCAGTTTGTCGATTTTCTGCTTTCTGTGTTGCATTATTTGTAATCCTCTGGTTGCTATTGACCATGACCACAATTAAGGATTTATTACAGGCTGGAAAGGATTTAGGTTTCTCGGATGAAGAACTCCAGAATTTTGTCACAGCTGAGCAAGCTCGAGAGAGAGAAGCAAGGGAAGAGGAAAGGAATCGGAGAAGAGATGAGGCAGATTATGTGTTGGAATTGGAAAAGACCAAGTTAGCAGCTGCTCTTGAACTGGACAAGGTGGAAAGAGAACGTATACAGCTCGAGGAAGCTCGTGAAAGAGAACGCAAAGAGCGTGAAGAAGTCCATGCTGAGAGGGATCATAAAAGAAAGTTAGAGTTATTCCTGGTAGGAACTACCGCTGAAGGCAGTAATGTAAGTAACCAAAGTCAACAGCAACAGGAATTCAGAAGTGCACGTGGTCCTAAGCTTCCATCCTTTGAAGAGGGCAAAGATAACATTGACTCCTACATTGAGCGCTTTGTTCGCTATGCAACAGCACAGCATTGGCCTCAGGAACAATGGGGAGCTAATCTTGTGCGCTTTTGAAAGGAAGGGCCCTAGATGTTTTCACACGATTATCGGTGGATGACTCTCTGAATTTTGAGAAGCTGAAGAAAGCACTGTTGCGAAGATTCGAGAAGACAGAAGAGGGATTCCGGAAAAGCTTTAGATCTGAGAGACCGGATCCTGGTGAAACATTTGGGCAGTTCGCAATCAGACTGGACGGATATTTGCAGAAATGGGTCGAGATGACAAACACGGAGAAGACATATGACAAGTTAAAGGATTTGATGGTGAGAGATCAATTCTTGCACTGCTGTGGAAGAGATCTAGCACTTTTTCTGAGGGAGCGTGTTCCCAAGTCTATGCAGGAGATGGCAAGATTGGCGGACCAGTTTGCCGAGGCAAGGGGAACGAAGACTAGTATGATGATGGCAAAACCAGATAAGGCAGGAGATAAGCAGCAGTACAACGCTACTTCTTCTACGTCAAAGTCTGGAGATAGAAAGGAGAGCTCCACAAGTGGCATTGTATGTTATAGATGTCAGCAGCCCGGACATAAATCGTTTGAGTACAAGAAGTCAGGAAACCGTGTGGCTGGTATGACAGGAGCTGAAGAGAAAACTGGCTCAGGAAACCGACAGAATCAGGGACGAAGTCATCGAACAGGAAAAGGAGGTCGTAAGAACCAAGGAAGGAAATCCAATGAAGGTTCGTCGTGTGCAGTTGACACTGGGACGCCTGCGCTCAGTGAGTCCCGCAGTGCTGATTTATCTGTCGCCACCAGTATGCTTGTTGTAAGAGGATGTATCGGAAAACACTGGGTGACCGTCTTGAGAGATAGCGGTTGTAGTGGAGTTGTTGTGAGGAAGGGTTTGGTGAAGCCTTCACAGATGACCGAGCGGAATCAGCTGTGTTCACTGGCAGATGGTTCTCGCATCCAAGTTCCTATTGCTGAAGTAGAGGTTGATACTCCTTATCTGACTGGATTAGTCGAAGCTTGGGTGTTGGACACTCCTCTTTATGACTTGATAATAGGAAGTGTGAAGGGAGCAAAGCCACCAGACAAGCCAAATGGAAACTGGAAGAAAAGTGAGGAAAGTTTGCATGCAGTAGAGACTAGGGCTCAACATCAAAAGAGGGAGCAAGGATATAAGCCATTGAAGGTGCCACAGTTGTTAGAGGAGTTGGGTGACCTGGATGATATAAAGAAGGAGCAGCAGGAAGATGAGTCATTGAGTAAGGTAAGGAAGCTCGCGGAGGATGGGAATGTAGTTGAGAGGAATGATGGTGGTAAGTCGGAACTTTATCATCGAAAAGGGTTGCTCTTCAGGAAGTTCCAAAGCCCGGGCGTATCGAACGGCAAGACATTTCGTCAGTTGGTAATACCACGGAAATATCGACAGACTGTGCTCAAATTAGCGCATGATAATATCATTGCGGGACATTAAGGTGCGAAGAGAACTGCAAGTCGTATCTTAGCGGAATTCTTTTGGCCAGGTCTGCAATCGGATGTGGTTCGTAATTGCAGATCATGTGACACATGTCAGAGGACTGTACCCAAAGGGAGGGTTTCCAAGGCGCCATTAGGTTCCATGCCTTTGATCGACGTCCCTTTTAAGAGGATCGCAGTAGATTTGGTTGGACCGTTAAAACCAGCAACAGACCGAGGGAATCGGTACATCCTCACCGTTGTGGACTACACCACCAGATACCCAGAGGCGGTAGCTTTGAAAGGAATCGAGACCGAGAGAGTAGCGAAAGCGTTGGTCGACATATTTAGTAGAGTTGGTGTGCCGTCGGAGATGTTGACCGATCAAGGAGCGCAATTCACTTCCGAGATGATGAGGGAGATCAGCCGTCTTTTGTCCATCCGTCGCCTTAATACCACCCCATACCACCCAATGTGCAATGGGCTAGTAGAACGATTCAACGGAACACTAAAGCAGATGCTTCGCCGTATGTGTGTGGAGAGGCCAAAGGATTGGGATAAGTACTTGAACGCCTTATTATTCGCCTACAGGGAGGTTCCTCAGGAACTTTTGAACTGTTGTATGGAAGAACTATCAGAGGTCCAATGATGTTACTGAAGGAACTGTGGACGAAGGAAGTACCTGATGAGGAGGTGAAGACTACATACCAGTATGTAATGGATCTTCGAGAAAGACTGGATGAGACCTGTAAACTAGCCCAGGAACAGCTTAAGGTGGCAAAGGTAAGTCAGCGGAAGTATTACAACAGGAAGGCTAAGGATAGACAACTCAGTGTGGACGACAAAGTGCTCATTCTTCTTCCAACCAAGGCCAATAAGCTGCTCATGCAGTGGAGAGGTCCACACCGTGTTACAGCCAAAGTGGGTCCTATGAACTATACAGTGGACATGGGAGGCAAACAGAAGACGTTTCACGTCAATATGCTCAAGAAGTATTTTGAGAAAAATCAAGAGGTGCAAGGAGACCTTGGAGGAATGTTGTGTTGTGTTACAGCGGTTGTTGTGCACGAGAATGAGATGGACCCAGAATGTCATCGGGAGTTGGAGTCATTACCGGTACGATCAGGAAAAGAGGGAATAGAGGATGTTAACGTTTCTGAACATCTTACAGCAGATCAGAGGGAAGATGTAGACACGCTTTTGTTGAATTTCGAAGATGTGTTGACCGACAAGCCTGGGAGAACAACTTTAGCTAGTCATGACATCTTTACAACATCCGAAGATCCGGTGAGGGTCAAGCCATATCCTCTTCCTTTTCAAACGAAAAATATTATCAAAGAGGAACTCGAGAAGATGATTGAGATGGATGTGATAGAACCGTCTACGTCACCATACTCTGAGCCAGTCATGATTGTTAAAAAGAAGGATGGGACCAATAGGTTCTGTATTGACTTTAGGAACTTGAACAGAATAACAATCTTCGACGCAGAGCCTATGCCCAACACGGAAGACATTTTCGCCAGACTCGCTGGATGTGCATTTTTCTCGAAGCTTGATCTCACCAAGGGGTACTGGCAAGTACCAATGACAGATAGGGCTAAGGCGATGTCCGCCTTTTCTACTCCTCAAGGCCTGTTTCAATTCAAGGTCATGCCCTTTGGTTTGGTCAACGCTCCAGCGACGTTCAGCAGACTGATGCGGAAATTGCTTGTAGGCATGGAGAACATCGAGAACTTCATTGACGATATCCTGATTTATTCGAAAACTTGGAGCGAACACATGGACATTCTTAGAGAGCTGTTGCTACGATTGAGGAAAGCAGGATTGACAGCGCGACCGACAAAGTGTTTTCTCGCACACAGAAGTTGACCTTGCTTGGGACACTCGGTTGGTGAACAGAGACTACATCCAGAACCTGAGAAGATAAAGGCAATTCTTGAGGCTCCGCGACCAGAAACAAAGAAACAGGTAAGGTCATTTCTCGGTCTCTCGGGATTTTACCGAAAATTTATACCCAATTTCTCGGCTATTGCGGTGCCACTGATAGAACTTACGAAGAAGGGGTGTAACCATAAGGTGATTTGGGGGGACAGTCAAGAGAGAGCGTTTGACACGCTAAAGAAGCTACTGACGTCTTAGCCCATCTTGAAAATTCCTGACTTGGATGAAGACTTCATATTGAGGACTGATACCTCTGACCAAGGAATTGGTGACGTGCCTCTCCAAGAGGAAAATGGAGAGAAACTCCCGGTGGCGTATGCAAGCCGTAAATTGCAGCAGAGAGAACAGAACTACGCAGTTGTGAAGAAAGAGTGCCTTGCTATTGTCTGGGGAATCCAGAAATTTGAGCAGTACATCTATGGCAAAGAATTTGTGTTGGAAACGGATCATCAACCTTTAGTGTACTTGCATCGAACGAAGACCGCCAATGGAAGGCTAATGCGATGGGCATTGATTCTCCAGCAATACAGGTTCAGGATAAGTGCCATAAGAGGAAGTGACAATGTCGGTGCGGACTATCTGAGTCGCACTTAGGCGACTACCTGTGGAATTTTTTGCTTTGCCGTGCACGCGATGTGATTAATTGTAAAAATGTACCCATTTTTCTTAGGCGGGAGGATATTGTCACGATCGCGTATATTCCTATACCTTATTTCCGTATTTTATGTTGTTATGTGTCGTGTTTTGTGTCGTACTTTGACGCGTATGGAGTTCCGTAGCGAGGACAGGTGAGTTAACACTGGAGACGCACGAGCAGGAGCCATGACAGTGCTCTACCTGGCCGTGTCGCTGAGTAAATAATTTATGGCGATGCGCATTATACAGGCACAGATTTAATACAGACTGTGGTAAGTGTTGGTTTATAGTACTTGTTGTCTTATTTTCTTTCTAATTTGGAATATTATTTTACTTTGGAATGTTAGTCAAGCATTATCAATCGTGCGGTCAAATCACGCGTATCGAATAGTGTTTATGATTTTGTATTTGTTTGTAATAGTTTTGTATAAGTTACTTCAATCGTACTTCCAAATACACATATACATCAAAGGTTATAATAGGTGTTTGGAAGGTATTTAGGTTATTTTATGTGTTATACTAACTTTATATAATATTGGTGCTAATGGAAATTTATTGTACGGAAGCCCATAGGGAGCATTATTTACAACTTGTAAGATATAGCTATCGCGCGGACCGGCACTTTTCAGAGCTACAAGCTTGTGAACTGTAGCTTTATATACTTGACTTCATTTACTAGTATCATATTTATGTTATTACAAACCGGTTTTACATAGTTTGACAATGTTTACTTCGAGATAGGGTAATTACATAATTCTACGTTATGTTCTATACTTCTGTGTGAATGTTGATGACTATCTATTGAGCGTGTTTGTGTTTTCAACAGCACTTATTGCGGGCCTGAGGATGCAGAGCTCAGAACTGAGTCATTATACTGGACAAGTTATCGTGCACAACTTATGAAGATGTGACATACCAAGAGGGCAGCTGCGAGGCCAGTGGATACACTATGTCATTGATGGACCATTACATTGTGGTATGATACTCACTTGCAACACGCAAGTTTGGTCTTTGAGCCTGAGGTTTTGGCTATGCAGACAGACCTGGAAAGGTCCTCAAACTTTTGTGTAAAGAACTTTGTTGCGTGTTTTCATCGGACAATTGTTGTCGACGCTCTTGGACCGGTGCACGTTGGATGGGGCCCGTGTAGAAAGACTTTATCTAGTGAGAAAGTTGGGTGAAAGCTGTAGTATTCCTGTTTTTTTTTTTTTTTTTGTAGTTATATATTGTTAACGTGGGACGAGCGACGGTTGGTGATCCGGGAAAAGAAAGCTGGAAGAACCGATCACAGTATAACAATGATGTTTATTTACAATGAAACAAATAAACTATATATTTAAAGATGTCACACTCGCTAACTCACACACTCATAAACCAAATAATGATAAGTGTCCCTGTAGCTTCTAGCTCACGAAACAGAACAGTGTTCCTGTCAAACTCAATAGAGTTCCATAGTCTGAATCACCGTGACTCAATCCAGAGTCACCGTCCTCAAGCAGTTCCACGCTTGTATCACCATAATAGGCAACGCACTTATGTCAATGACATGACAGCTGATTAAGTGCTGAATTCAAGTCGCCGACCCTGGCAGTGTAACTTCTAAGTATGCTCCCTCGCTGACCTTGACCCTGAATGAAAGTCGTTACTTCTGGTCGGTCCTGACGCTTGGGTCGCAATTTAAAGGAGAGGCCTGCCTGGTCCTGACTCAATCAATGTTCCAACCCGTCATGTGAAGCTATAATGATTAACACAAATAGTTATAATTTCCACTCACACTTCCATACTATACTAACAAAACACATGGTACAAAATACTTATTATTTACCATAATTATTCAACTTTAGAATGAACCATAATTAGAAAATACTAAAATACGTTCATATTAGCGTCGAAATAATGTGCGGCTCCAAATTACAAACAAAATAAAACAAAATTACGAAATACACCAACTGACACCTCAAGGCTTCCATACTTTTCCCACTCGTTCGCGTACGCACTACGCTCGGCACTAATAAATTGATCAGGGCTTCCATAGATTTTAAAATCGACCCGAAACATGACATAGACTATGCAGTTTCATGTACAACACTCCAATATGTTTATATCATGTGCATATTTAGGAAAACAAACATAATATATTCAATTATAGTACGAAAACAAAAAAAATGAAAGTTATCAACATACAAACAATAAACAATGGTCACGGCTGACTGGAGCGCACAGATACTTAGATTGTTTGACCCGATATATGGACTGGTACAAAACAACAATACCAACTAATATAGAAAAGAAAAAGAGATAAAGATTACTTACCACAGTGAGTCCCCTGTGCCTGTCTCACATGACGCTAAATGCCGATAAATCCATATCGGGTGCACGGTAACAATGACACAATACCTGTCATGAGAATCTCACCCCGTGCACACCTACCCGTGACGCAATTCCGCCTAGCGGTACCCTACCATTAAGGTGACTTACCCCAAGTGTATACAAAATATACATGCTTACGTGACATATATCTTGTCTTTGCATAATTTTGGTGTATATAAACGTAATCTTTGTTGAACTTAATGCCGTTGTGTCTTCTGTTCCCAGTAAGAGACTTCTCAGCTACTCCCACGTTACAGTCTCGGTGGTAGTCTCTATGGAAAGGAGACCACTCACCAATGATAGCATTAACGGAATACAATTGCTTTTCTGTACATTTATTGCGATCCATTTGAGATGTTAAAAATGTTTGACAAATGATTTAAACCAAAATAAAATAAAGCTTAAAATCAACAATTGGTAGCGATAAAGCTGCTTTTGTTACTCGATATTTCCCTGTGCCCTGGAACCCTACAATAAAAATATGAGCATTTACGGTTTGTTCATTAAATAGTAATTATATGTTACGAATGAAAATATTTCGATATTTCTTTTGCTAAGACTTTTGTAGTACAGAAAGAGATATTCCAATGTGTTCGCTATATCTGTGGTTGACGTTTAAAAGAAAATAATAACACTCAATTTTTGTTATTCTATAGTCTAAGTTAACATGTAAATCATATTGGATATTTTGGAGTGTAATGCAGGTATAATGATGTCGTGAGATATATTTTGCTGTACCATAAGTTTGCTGTTCCGCCGGGATAGATTGTAATAATTATCCATCGGAAATTTTATCAGATGACATAAAATATTTTATATCCCCGCTATTGATAATAAAAGGTGTCTGGTGACAGTGTTTATATTCTCCTACGAGGATGAACTTATCGATCTGATAAAAACAGGTCACCAAGACCTAGATACATTGTTAATGTTTTGTCTTCAAATAAGAACTTTGTTGACCAAGTCCAAAAGAACTGGAAGTAAATCAGACAGCGAGATCGACATGGGTAGCTTTTAAAATCACAATTTTAGTGTATGAAATCGCAGAGGGCCGAGCTGGTAACACAGGGTTTCAAAGGATAAAAATAATGTTATTTTTTTTACATTTGTCATAGTGATCCATTGAGAAACATTCTATAACTTTGTGCTATATTAAGATGGACGTGTTTATTGTTCGTTAGTTATGCTGCTTTATACCGTGTTCCAATGTGAGAACGTGACATTACGTACTTGGATTAACCAATATTTACATGGCGGGTGTCGTCGATGAAACAGCATATGCTTACTCTTCCTGAACACCTGGTCTGATTCTCATTGTACTTTCTTCAGGACTTATTTATATATCATTTTTATTACAAGCAAACTGGTTAGAAGTGTCTATATATTTCTGCATTTAAATTTTCGACATGTTTAGTAACTCTCCTGTATTTATTGAAGCTTTTGTTGAAGTATTAATTGGAATGTAGTTCTCTTGAAAGTGTAAACAAATAAATTTGTTTATGAATTCTACAAAGTGATAGAGAGAGAAAAAAAGAGTTTTAAGCATACGTTAGATTATAGAGCTTATGAAAATGATCCTTGAGAGACTTTGCAATCCTTACTCTTTCAAATGTCAAAACGTCACAGACAACCGACCCAATTTGGCGACGGAAGCGCAGCCGACATTGAAGCATTTGGCATTAAATAAAGGATATTTAATACTGTCTTCAGCAATACCAATATACATTTCACAATATTTTAGTTTATTTCATATGTGCCCAGACACACGAGTGAAATATGTTTCATAATACTGTAGACACTATTGAATATCCTCTATCTATTATATTTTTACAAGCAAAATAGCCAAATCACTAGGATACCTATAACAGATATGCAACGAGAAAGCTGATTAGGCTTCACGGACACTACCTACTCATTACAACTTAGAAGTAACCGACAAAATGTAGAATCAAATATTTCAAAAATCGTTAAAAATATGTTAACACAAAAATATATTTCAATGTAACTTCATTTTTATATTCACATAGAAAATGTTAACTATTCATGTCCTTGACAGACAAAATTTGTTGTAAAAACGTACAGAGTTTACCATGTGACAAGTTACTACGTGGCTGAAAATATGGCGGCAACATATTGCTGTCGCACTTTATGAGACATATGCAATGTCTTACGTGATAGTTCCACCTTCAAGACGTTTAGTTTAGGATTGGGTTTGATGTCTGATGTCATTTGTGTTGCATTGTTTGGTGACTTTCATAGAAATGCACGTTTACCATGAAATTGAAGGTCGTGTCACTAGTAAACAATTTTTTTCGGTTCTCTGGTTTTGTGTTTTTTAGTTTTATGATTTGTAAGTTTAATCAGATGATTTGTGTTCTCTCTTTTCATTGGCGTAAGTCGGCACAGTGTATTTTTCATTTCACTAGTAAAAAATATCAATGAGATATTTCTCTATGTTTCGCTGGCAAAAATGTAATAAATAACTTGTACTTCGGCAAGTAAACATTGTACAATCTACCGTGTGATCAGATCATCTAACTTAGTCAATATCTAAATTGTTATTTAGTAGCTACATTCATTGACATAAAAGTTATTATATAAACATTTCATTGTTTTTTTCTTCCGTCGCGCTTTGTCCGACATATCTCTCGAAAACCATAGGTCCTATTTAATCTTAACAGAAGAATAGATTGCTATGAGGAGTTGTGCATTCAGCTATTTGGCCAGAGCTTCAAATTAGTTAAAATAAACAGTCTATATGCGAATGTCGATGGTCAGATTGAAATGAAACTTGGTGTGAATATTGATAACATTGTCACAATTTGTTTGAGCTTCCAAAATTCAAGATGGCTGCCACAAGACATGAGAAGCACAACGGTGCAATCAGTTTTTCTATAATAATAAAATATTAATAATAAATGACGTTATTTAAGAGTCGATAACACTTTGAGTACAAGACTCTTCTAACATGTGGTCGACAGTAAAATGTACAATATATACTACATTAAGATTACAGCATCACATATGATATAAAAATCACAAATATCACAGTAAACTAGCATAATCATGAAGGACTAAGATGTACATCAATAAAACAAATGTAATGATAAAGGCACATAGTGAAGAGGTATATAAGAGGTTATAGAGTGACTAATGATATAATAAAAGGGCTAAATTAGCGAGGTTTTGTAAGGGACAAAGGACTGATAATTAAACCAATTAACTGGCAACATACATGAAGGTACCATATTATCTTGTGGCTAAAACAAGACTGGCATAAAAATGAGGATCTAGGTTGCAAAATTGGATATGACTTTTTTACAATGAAATTTAAAGTTGGTAAGGTTCCACATTGTCTGGTATTTTTTGGTAGCTGATTCCACAAAGTTGGTCCAGTATATAGGAAGGCATTTCTTAACTTTTCAGTTTTGCGTTTAGGTTACCAGCAGTAGATGCCCTAGTTTGTCTACTGTGTACACTGGACACAAGCACATTACAGTCCAAATAGTTTGGACACAGCTTGTTAGTTACTTTATACATACGTATACATTCGTTGTAGTTCATCCTTTTGCTAAAAGGTAACCATTTGAGGTTGATGAATAGTTCATCCCCTTATATAGAGTAGTCAGCATCCGTAATCATACGTAAAACTCTTTTCTGTAATTTCTCTAGTTTTTTAATACATGTCTGAGAACAATGTCCCCAAATATTTGAATAAACTAGGTTAGGTAGAATGAAACAGTTAAAATAGGTGATTCTTGATGAAACAGGTAAGAACCTTTTAATTCTGCATAACTGATATGTTTGAAATTTATCTATTTGATGACATCCTGGACATGTTTGTTCCAAGTAAGGGTATCATCAATGCACACAACTAGTAGTTTTTCAGGTTTAACATTTTCCAATGTAAGATCACATGAATCAGTACATTCAATTCCTTGGAATTTTTTTGTTTTTTTTTTCTGTTTACTGCCTACAAGCATAACTTTGGTTTTGTCTGTATTTATAACCATTTTGTTTGTTTTACACCAGTTTTTCACATTTACAAAATCAGTGCGCAAATATGTTTCAATAACAGTAGTACATTTGTCAGTTTTCTGCATTGTTGTATCATCAGCATACATGTAAAATTCACAATGTTTATAATGAAGATGCATGTCATTGACATAAATGAAAAACATCAGTGGCCCAAGTATTGAGCCCTGGCGTACACCAGTTGTAATTTAATAGGGATTACTTAAGCTATTTTTGAAGGAAACAGTCTGTAGGCGTTTTGTTAAATAGGATGTAAAACATTTTACGGCACTGTCTGAACATCCATATAATTTCATTTTTTGTAGAAGAATTTTGTGATCAACAAGATCAAAAGCTTTTCTAAAATCAATATACATAACACCAGTAAGCTTGCCTTTGTCCATTTCTTCGTACCATCTATTTGTCAAGGCTGTTAGAGCAGTCTGACTAGATGTTTACATCTAAAACCAGACTGATTTGCAATGAGTAGATTGTGTTGGTTTAAAAAATCATTTAAAGACGAGTGTATATGTTTATCTAAGATTTTTGATAAAACAGGTAAGATAGATATGGGTCTATAGTTACTAACCAAGCTTTTCTCACCCTTTTTGAAAATTGGATTTACTTTGGCATATTTTAAATTATCAGGGAACAAATTTTGATTAATACACATGTTTAGCAAACAGGTAATAGACTCAGCCACAACATCAGCTGTCATTTTTAAGTACTTTGCAGAAATACAATCTAGCCCCGTGGCTTTGGTACAGTCAATATTCAACAGGAATTTTTTAACAATTGATAAAGTTATTTCAGGAATATTATACATGGTCTTGCTTGGTAAATGTTTATTGACAAACTAATGTACAGTATCCAAGCACTCAGGTAATGTATTCACGTCATTTTCAGAGATCTATTCCTTCACAAATGTTTGAAATTTCATCAGGCTTATCAGTTTGTTTATCATTAAAAACAATATGATCAGGTTTGGTATTAACCTTGCCAGGTACTAGTTGTTTAAAATATTTCCAGTATTTGTTTGGTTCTTTTTTAAAGGTATCTAGGACATTCATGTAGAAACTACTTTTGGCTTTTCTAATTGAAGCAGTAACATTGTTTCTCCATTTTCTATATAAATCATAGTTTTTATGTTTTTTTTTATGGTTGTTTCTTATTTTCATGGCTGTGCCTATGTCCTCATTCCACCATTCTGGAACTGTTTTGTATTTCACTCTTTTCTTTTATCGGAGAATTTTTATCCAATATATCAGAAAATATCTCCACTCCTTAAACGCCTCATTTACGTCTCTGTTAGTGTCTATAGGTAACTGAAAGGCTTCCTTTAAATCATTTTGGAGTGAATTTTTTTTAAAGATTTTTTGTATATCTGTATTTAATAGTATTGATTCCAGTTGATTTATTTTCAGGATTACACAAATGTTCTTTTACAGCATGAACAGGATAGTGGTCACTATTATTAATGTTGGTAGAATCACAGCAGGTGAAATACTCGGGAATATTTGTCCATATATGGTCAATACATGTAGAGATAGTCAGAGTGGTTCTGGTTGGTACATGTACTAAGTTGTAAAGTCCAAGAATCCCCATCTCAGAGTTGAGATTTTGGTATTTAGGACATGAGTTGAGAGCATCAATGTTGATGTCACCCATCAGAATCATATTAGAATTTTCCAAAGATGCGCGCTCAACACTCGCTGTCATTAGTTCATACCACTACGTGTCGTTGGTGGCCGATAGAGTGAGCACATGAGAATGGGTTTAGCATTTTGTGGGCAAATCTCAACCCAGCACATTTCAAGGCTGTTGTGTTGAAAAGTTGGTTAAGCCCTGTATTTAACATTTTGACTAATATAAAAAGCAACACCGCCACCACTCCTGGTACATCTGCCTAGTCTTATAAAATCATATACAGGAATGGTAGAGTTACTACTGGGGTGAATGCCAGTTAGCCACGTTTCACATATTCCTACAATACTTGGCGCAGATTGTAAAATATGGAATTTAATTTCATCAAAATGTTTGGTGAGACTCCTCACATTTCAGGTCACATAGGAGAGAATTCTTGAAACATGATGAGGTAAGAGTTTGGGCTGCCCCTCATTTGAATGACTATCGATACATAGATCACAAATCCAGGTAAGTAAATCTGAGCTACTGTTCACTATCTCATCGTCGCCCAGGCATTGTTGGTGCCAGGACTGTAGGCAGCCAGCACAATAGACTTCTATACTAGAGAAGTCAACAGGTAAGTTACACAATGGACATGCCAGGAGTGTGGAGTTAATCCATTCACTAGGAGGTCCAGGGTTCAATTCAACATCGCTGGACAGGAGTAATAGTAGTATTAACGCATACTGATTTGTTCTCACTTGTCTAGATCCAATGTTTTTTATCCTTTATATATGATATAGTAGAAAATGTTTTCAACAAAATATCTTTTCCTTCCCTTCTAAGTTGTGGAACTGAAATGTTCCAGTTGTTTCCATATACTCTTACTGACTTATATGCAGAATCATGATGGTTAAAAACTCCTCTATAATAGATAAAAACAGCAAAGAACAGCAGAGCTGTTACAGCACACCTGACCCCTGCGGCCATCTTATGTTGTTGACTCAAAAATAGCAAGGTCAGACACCATTTAACACCGAGTTTAGTAATCGCAAAAGTAATATACATATTCATGACAGAGATCTCACCTGTGGGCCAATGAAGGTCATACCCTTATCTAACAACTATCATGGCCGATAAACTTTGAAACTATGATATTGTTAATGGTGTATGTCGAGGAGCTTCCATCTTCTGTTCCTAACCACTTTATAGGCGCATCAGTTATATATTGTCCAGTGTTGTCTTCTAGAGTTTGCTGACTGGCCACTGGTTTACCCGAGTCATGCATTACAGTCGTTGTGGTCTATAGTGTGACCGCCAGGTGTCAGGTATTTTGCTTTTTTGTAGATAGGTTAATCTGCCGAGTAGAATTATCTTCTACTTCAAATAGCATAAATTTACGATAGCAAGTGTAGTTAAGGTGACTTATGTAACGCTCTTCGCGTTATAGTTAGATTTTTTTGCTCTAGTTTTATTGAATTTGAGCTTGGATTAGTATGAATAAATTAACATGTTGGTATTTTCTCGACATATTGCTATTTTTGCTTGTTTTTTTATGAACAGTCAGTGCATTTGTTGATTATATGTTCGGCAGCAAATGATCCGATGGTTAAATAACTCGAGTGTTCTACCTATTGTTTGCTGTCTACTCTGGTTTAAGTTTTGTAAGCGATTCTGAAAGAGAGCAGCCTACATTTGTAGCAGGAAAGAATTCTGTATACCGCGACTCAATTCACTATTTGTTGCCGTTTTGTTTTGTTTTAGCTTTTTAAAGATAAAATGAAAATAAAATAAAATGTTTTTTGTTGAATATATATGATATTCAACGCGAAACCATACAAACCCTTCGGTACACTAGTACTAGTTTCAGATAACACCATCATGACCTGAAATGGATAATATTTAAACTATATTAACATTTCTCTTCAAGTATTTAATGTGTGGAATAGCCGGTAAGACGTTCTCGTAACAAATCGAAAATACGTGAGAATTTGAGTGTACCCATTCGGCTTCCTAATGTAATCAGTTTATGTGCTCTTCTGGGAAATTATCTTTATCCCATTAGCCAGGAAAAGGTAGTGTGCATACTTTAGTGATACATCACTAGTCAAGGTCTGCAAGCTTAATATATGTTCAGGGCAGAAGAGTCATATCTATTTATAAAACTGAACTGTTTGTTCCCAGTGTATATTTAAACTGCGGTTGGTGCCATAGCACAGTTAAGTCTGCTGTAGTTGAGCAATGTAAAAAGATGAAAAATTATCTAATATAATTGTTCCATTGTTTGTATTGATAGCTAAAAAATCCATGTGGGATCATGTCAAGAGCATGATTTTATGTTCTGTTTTGTTAGTCAATTCGAGAATACCGAACTACGAAAGCACATGATTATGCATTGGATGTAATAAGTCAAACTGCGATGTTTTCGAGTTCAGAAGACTAGTAAACAAAAAGGGAAAAAGGAAAGAAACCTTCGACACATCAATACTTCAAATGTCCGTGGTAGGTTATTGACATTTCCATATTAATAGCCCTAGTTGATGACACAACACATTTACGTAAAAGTGTAAAAAAGAAAAGAAAAAGAATTTACATACAAAGATATTTATTCTGCATTTCTGAAAAAAAAGAATTGAGTAGCTACCAACAAGAAATGGACAATGAGTATTTTTTATTTTACATTTTTCTCCGATAGGTACACGTACAGGATGTGTATTTTGCGTATCGTTTTATCCGCAACGAACGGCATCACTAAAGTGGTTGTCACGCGTTACTGTCATTATTGACAAGGTGATTAAACATTGCAGACACTAATTGATATAAAAGATAGCAAATTATTAGCGTAATGTATTCCGTGAAGACACCAACGCAATATAATCATGCATCTTAGGTCGTGTTCTGACCATGGCTTTCGGAAAATATCAACATAGTTTTCTAATTCAAAAATTCACAAAATGAAAGTCTCTTTATAGCACTAAAGTGTAATCCCGTGGATGAAAGTTCCCAAATTAGTCTTCCATTGTCGATTGATATTCATGCAATCCCCGGGGAAGATATCGGTAGATTTTCTTAACAACATCACTCACTTGGTTACACACACCCTCTATTTCCTCGCCCATTCCTTGCAGGGATTTAGTCTCCAACAATTTCCAAATTTTAATGGCTTCCTGAATCGTTGAAAATGGCCTTGTTGGCGGGTCTCCATTATCATGGACCTCGGATGACACATTTTCGACAATGTCGTCGTCTCTCGTATCAGTGCACACTTTTACATATTCGTTTAAAGCTGTGTATTGGTGAAAAGTCACACTCGTGAGTAGTCTGCTTTAGGCGGCAATTAGGAATCTGTATACTGAATTTGAAATCCACGATTTGAAATTTGACGGAAACAAACGTCTATATGTTGCCTCGAGGAACCTAGTTGTAATGCAATCTTATAAAGTCTGTCCAGTAGACTGATGCGAAGATTATCTGGCTGAATTTGTATATCCAACACAGGGTAGGAAACAATTTGCTTGACTTTCTCTTTAATCATAGACTGGAATATTTTTATCGTCTCCGGTCAAACTATTTCATTGATGCACTTTTTTTTAAAACTCAGTAAATTAAGTGTTTTTTTTTTATCTCGTTTTCAATATCGGCATCTGTAGATTTTTGTGAGATATTTTCCCATCCATGTAGAGATTGTGTTCGCCGCGGGTACACCATTCTTTGGGATCATTTGTGTCTTCTTCACTACGTTTTCTACTTCTGAAATCACATTTTCTATGATTTCGAAGGAGCCAAGTGTTTTTTTTTTTCTTTTCACTCATCTCAGCGATTTAACTGATCCAACGAGTTGTGTACCAGGTCGTTCACTAATCAAATCTGAATCAGTAGGAAAATGCATTATTGACTGTTAAATCATGGTGTTTCTCGTGTTTGTATGCATGAAACTGAAAAAAATAACCATTGGAGTATGAGTAAGGACACCATTAAAGTGTTCAGAATTCACTCCGCATGTTTTCACAATTCCGTAAATTAGACCACACTGTATACTACACCGCAATGGGGGCGGTGAGACGATACCCAGCAATTGGAGGAGTTGAGGAGACGAAAAACCTGACATCATCCAAACATTAAATCTCTTCCTTATCGCTGATTTGACAATAAATACAATTAGGTAATTAAATTACTTATCATATCGTTACTCAATAAGGTCCATGCCGGCATTCTTGAGGACAGCTGTTCGGAAATAGGGTTAAGGAGGAAATGACGCGGCGCCAAATACGCCAGGAGTGCTAGGCGATGAGACGCAGGTGTTGTTGCCGTACAGGTGTCCTCGGCAATCCCTAATTGATATAGTCAGCAGCGACTACACGACCAAAGGGTGAAGTTTTACGGTTGTTATTGCATGTGTGTGTTAAAATTACTCAATTATACAAGTATTATATGTCAGTCTTGTTTTGGTCATAATTTTAAAAGCCGTAACAAGAAAAACAGGGAAACCTGTTTCCATTTTGTGTCAGTAGTTCACAGTACAAAGTCGGTCTCTTCAAAATATCTACCAAATTTACAAAGTATCTTGTACTATCTAGCTTTGAAGAATAAGGCCGCAAAGTAATCAATAGCCGAGACAAACAATGAGCAAACCAATAGTGACTGATTAATTTACACAAACATTTTGTCAGAAAAATCATAGAAAACATCAACCTTTGAAAAACGACGAGAGCCACATCTAAGAAATGATGGAGATAGCGCAGTTATCATGGCATGAACAGCCTAGGTAATAGAACACCAAGTGCGACTTAAGTGGCTAACTCGTCTTCGACATATTGTAATCAGCATTATAGTACAAGAAGCATGGTAAAACCCGCCTATGACGCGGTTACATCGTAGACTGACTTTAAAACACAAAACATATTTCAATTTAAACAACAAATGACAGGTGGTCTTTTATTGAAAATGGGAAATATTCCGCGCAGTAAGTTTGCACGACTTCGCAGAGGGTGTCCTTGATAATCTATCAGAAACAAACGAATCTGATTATGGACAGTTATTAGCTGCTTGACAATAAGGATTTTCCCCAGCCAACCAAACAGAACAATACCATTCACAGCTCGAAAGTCGCTCCTTAAGGCCTGGTGAGCGCTTGTCGGAACGTGGCAAGGGTATTTTGTGGCTAATCAAGCTGGAGTGCTGCAGCAGCTGAACTGTGAGGTTTGGCTAAACACGCTTTGATCGACGCTGTAACCAACTCCGAAATCCGCTTGCTAGTTCAGCAAAGCAGGACAACACATATGGAAAGGGAGGTATTTATGTCAAGCCTCTGCCTGTAAATCTTGAATATTAACCTTACACACCAAAAGCTATAGTTTTACTAAAAGTATGTTTACAGCGGAAATCAGGTCAATGAGTATAGCATTAAGAAATGTTAGACAATCAATGATCTGGTATATTAGTATTTGTACGTTGGAAGCAGAAGATAACAGACATGTATTTCTCGATTATTGTGCATTTCTAATGTAATTTCTGCAAGTGCGGTATGCACATGATTTCTGCGCGATATTTGCTGTCGCACATCTGTGTGTTCACTGTGCGGTTTTATTGCAGTTATGCGATTCCATCGTAGAAGTAGGAAACAGCTATATGATGCAGTTTAATCCATTGTTTGGCTCTACTATTTTTAGCTAAAACTATTAAAAGGTGCTTTTCTCTCGTTGTCGTTTGTAAAATCTTTTAAGATAGCAGGTGGTAGACACTGCTGGTGGACTTAAAGCCTCAGAGGTTTGCCGTAACATGCATGCTTTAATTCATTCTTATAGTGTATTAGGCTAAACATTTGCGGAATGATGTTAAAAAATCTAAGTGCGTTATAAAAATAATGGGTGCCAAGAGAACAAAATATGAGTACCAGTATCATTGGTGGAATTGTTGCTTTTGACGACTGATGCTTGACTGAAAGAATTTTTCGTCAGTTCAAAGAGATATGGGACCCACTAGAGGTTGATTGGCTTGCTACCTGGTACACAAAAAGATGTTCGAAGTATTCGAATGGCAGGGGTAAAGGGGTTTAATTTTGACAAAACAGAGAACTATTTCTATACACCCGCTTAATCTAGTAGGGACATTTTAAACCAGTGATCTTAATTCTCCAGTGGTTGTTTTAGTTATAAACTTTCAATAAAGTATTGCAGATAATGCAATATACGGAACATATTGTTGCACTATACTGTGTGGTGAATGGGACACACAAAAATGTATATTAATATTCTCAACGGTTTTGCTATTGTGGAATACACTGGAAAGTGTTGTTATATCCTTTTGGATATTGAATGATAAGACATTGTCTGTTCTTTTCTGTCATCTACAAGATAAGCAGTTTCTGCTTTCTGTATAAAGACACATATGACTTTAGTTTGTGTTAAGATATTCATGCTGTTTTTATACGTTTTATAAGCATATTTTGCTAGGAGAAGCATACTATATAATTTTGATTGTATTTTATTTAATATCATTATCATTATTACTTTATTATCATTTCTATTCAATTATTTATGTTTTACGATCAGTTACAAATGTGCTGGAAGATAAGTATGAACTGGTACAATGTGTAACGTCATTCTAAGGCTTTTGCCATGGCAGTGCCTCAATCATTACAAAATTGTTGAGCCTTTCACCTCGCCGTCCAGGGTTCGATTCCCGGTATGGGGTCACCTGCCCGACCACGTGGGTTTTCTCCCTGGTACTCCGGTTTCCTCCCACACAAAGACCCCTCGCGCGCTTCCATTCGAGCCAACAAGAGTAATTTAAATAATTTGGAAAAACTTGCTTTGCAATTGTTGTAAAATAAATAAAGTTTATTACATCATTACTGTTGAGCCATTTTTTTTCTATAACGGAAACATGTTTTCCTATTGAGGCTACTTCACATTTATTGGATCTATCACAGATGCTACGGATGATATAAAATGGGCAAATGATATTGTTGGTAGAACATCAAAGACAATTTTACAGTTGATGAAACGCATGTTTGAAGACGTTAAAAGATTATTATCTAAACTGATAAAAAGAAACAACCAATGATTAATTCAATTTTTAATGATGTATATGATAAACTATATTATAAAAAACATTTACGCTTACCAAAATGTTTCATATACGGATACGCATTACACACCTGGATATATTTGTAGACCATTCTAAAGCAGACGTGTATAGAGACGAAATTAGGTTTCTTGGGAGAAGTACGGACACTCAGCTGTGTCAGCTTGGTAGATATTATGGGTGATTCGGAGGAGTACGTGTTTCGAAATGTGACCAGTGTAAATTCGAATAAATATGTGTTATGTAATGTTGTGAGAGGTCTATGTCCTATTCCTGATACACGGAATGTTTTATTGAAGTGTTTGCACCATTTGTAGCAGACATTAGTGAGTTCTACATACCTACAGATGTTATTTACCCGCGGAAGGTACACCAACTGCACGTTCTTGTGGGTTCCGGACAGACTTTTCAAACATCATGGACGCTGGATATCCGAATCAGATAAAGATAATTACACTAGATATGATTTAAATGAACACTTAAATGTATCAAAGGATCTTAATTTGTTGATGAAATATTGGCATGTAGAAAGCTGATTTGGGCGTATCTTGTCAATTAAAGCATTAACTGTTTTCCCCATTCTTTTTTTTAACTGTCGCACCATTCGGTCTGATGTATCCTAATGGATAATTACAAAGAACATTCAAACATTTGACCGATTGCAATTAGATTAAATCATATGCATACATATTGCCTGAACGTGACATTAAGGCGACATAGGTAGGGGCGGACAGGCATACAATTTAATTTTCTATTATAAAATGTGTTTATTTTTACTGAGTGACAATTAATAATAATGTGGATTTGTAAGTATTATGCTGTTATAATTAGTCTTGCGGTAAGTAATCTGTAATGATTATTTAGTACAGATAAGTCTGTATGGTTTATATATCATTTAATGCAGTTTACTTTCAGCTTTCTTGTTTGTTCATAAAACATATTGTCTGGTTTGGAAATGACTTGCTTGAAACATTTTTTCAGATACTTTTTTGTATTTACTGTTGTTTATCCTATTGGAAAGTCGAGGATAAAACTATATTATTGAACTCTTTGAAAAAAATAATCGTTGTTATCTAAGTTTCAGGTCGAAAGAATAAATCTCGTCTTTTGCTATGTAGCTGCATTGAGCTATTCTAGCTTGACATCACTACTGTCGATAGCTCTCTTCAGCCACGTGCCGACGAATGTCATTTTGAGGTATCTTATACAACCATTCACACATGCGCCAATATATGACCAT
Source organism: Ylistrum balloti (assembly GCF_031769215.1). Lineage (NCBI taxonomy): Eukaryota > Metazoa > Mollusca > Bivalvia > Pectinida > Pectinidae > Ylistrum > Ylistrum balloti. Next base: position 626,961 of record NW_026782679.1, on the reverse strand, counting down.
GAGTGTGGTTCTAAAATCGTAAATCTCGTACCGAATTTTCTTTACAAGAAACATCACGTCTTTGTGTGAATACTGAAAACGATCATTTATACTTATGCATGTCATCGGTGAAGGACGGATGACGAAACTGTAATGGTAAATGGCGCTATTCTGTGATTTGTTCTTCAGCACACTGCCTCTGTCTACGTCTGCACTGCACTGGTGCCAAGATGCGGAATTAAACTCGGATTATAAAGTAGGTCAACGATTGCTTACTATGGAACCGTCGAGTGGCATTGAATCTAAAGGCCATACGAATTCAATGTAATAGACTTATTATTTTGAATTTCTATTATCTTTTTCTTTATCGATAATTAAGGACTTTATTATTTCACAAAACATTACAGTAATAAAATTTCTGACTATAACAATATTTGTTTTTTTGGTTCAGCCCCTCAGTTTACCGCTCTCGCTAATTTTTTGTTTCGGATTTATATGCCGCAGTTCAGTTGTACTTAATTTCTGTCAAGAAATGATTGTGTTATGTACACATCGTGTTACACACTGTGACGGTTATTTTGACGATGACTCCCATCTTAAGCCAAACCGACCTTTCCCATACATATCAATTAATATTTCATCAGACGCAATGACTTATCTTAACATTTGGTGATTGGTCGGAACTGTCATTTTTGTATATGTCAAAACCGTGAAAAATGTTACCACGACCGTCTTCGGACCATACTTACCTTACACACTCATATATGCTGAAAAGCGAAAATAATCATCGGTGCATATAATGTGATGAGCCATTTGCAGTTAAACATTTTTTTATTGGAATGTATTGACCTTGTGTCTTCTCGAAAAAAAATATCGTAATGTTTCATATCTAATGACCCTGTTTGAAACTGTTCAGATTTATAAACTTCTAGATTATCTGAAAGATATTTGTCTTTATTACCATTTATTTATTTTTTTTGTAAAATGTAACTATATGAGATTTTCAGTATTTGTCTGGTATCGTTTAACTCGTTTGTTATTATTTCCTTTTGAAACGCTGTGTCGTTCACCAGTTGATGGCCCTAATGTGTTTACAGGCCGTCGTTAAGACTGTTAAAATAAATCAAATAAACCATATCTTTCTTTTCACTTTATTATATTTAAAATGTCTAGTCTAGAATAAAATTCTGCGTCTCCAAGAAGATGGTTTTACCAGGTTCCAAGCAACCATGTTCCCGAAAATTTAAAACTAATTGTCGATAGCAACGGCATTTTCCACAATCTCAGTTTTTTTTTGCTACTGGGATAAATTGGTAGCAATTCAGCAAACCTTGGTGGATGGGAAAAGGAGAGATTATATTAGTTTTGATTATAAAATGCTTTAAAACGAGAAATGCTGAGACAAGGTCGATGTCTACTCTTTCGCTGGGCAAGCCCGTAACGCGCCGCCTAGTTATTATGGGAGGACCTATCTATCTAGGTTCCTTTTCAACAATGAAAACATTCTAAGATAATTTACAGGAAATGTTACACATCTCTGCTTTTGAAGCCAGACAATTGAGCACCATTGGTTGTGCCAATCTGTCGCCCAAAAACATCAGGAAAATACCAACATGTAAACATAATCATAATACAATTATTATCATTAATATTATTATTACATTCTTAACGTCCCGTCAACACATAAAGGCATTAAGGCCGTCATCCGGCGAACGACACAGGGATCCAAAAGGAAATAACACCAAAGGAACAAAGAGGTAAAAGACAAATGTTAAAAATCTCTTATAGTTATATCTTACAAAACATCAAAATGGTAAATTACAGCCAATAATACATATCTTTCAGCAACCAAGAATTTTATAAATATGAACAGTTTCAAACAGGGTCTTTAGACTTGAAACATTACCATAAAAATGTTCTCGAGTAGACACAAGGTCAGTGCAGTCGAATGAAAATGTTTACAGTGTAAATGGTTCATCACATGCTATGGCTCTTGGCATATATGAATCCATAGAATAAGTATGGCCCTCAAAAGGCGGGCAAGGACAACTTCGTCTACATGGTTGTCTCTAAAGAATGGCTACTAATCACCGATGTTAGATTTTACTGAACGCAATTTATTATCGGTATATTGATTCCATTCCTCCTGCCGCTGATCTGTTAAAAACTGTTTGCTTAATGATTTAAAACCAATCAAATAAAGTTTAAAAACAACACTGAAGTTCTTAGAACAAGGGCAAATGATGAGCAAACGAAAGATTAACAGGGAAACTCCTCCAAAAATCTACCAGGAGAATAAAAGGAAGAGTTAGCGTCTCATGATGCATCCGTCCGCCATGTAAACTTAGAATTAAAATAAGTAATGCCACGCTTTCAAATGTAAATAAGGTATAAAAACAACGGAATCAACAAACTAACGAGCATCAAAACCTGTCCAGCTTCGTATCGCACAAAAGAATAGAATATTTTAACAAGATTTTATCTTCCAAATATGTAGACCCATGCAATTTCTCATCGCTGAAACAGACGTTGATATTTGATAATCTTAATTGGGTTCTTTTTTAAAGAAATAATAATAACCATATCGTGGACCCAGTAATCGCATAATCTGTGGTCATATCTAGTCCGAAACCACTCGTCAGTATCTATGATAAACATATGTTTCAAATCTCTGTAGTGTTTAAAACTGACCGCCTTGTGAAGGAATTTGGAATTGACTGAATACGCGTTATATATTAGTTTGAGTGAAGGGAAGCTTCGGGGACACATAGATGCTATTATCGGAAGGAGTAGTGTAACCAGTCCCCATAGAAACAGACCATGTAGTGTGTTCCCTTACATTCCATGACATCTATGACCTTGGAGGTGGGCCAAGGTCATTCTTTTTCACATCTTTGAGAGTCAATAACCGAGACACTTTACTAATCAAATATTAAGAGTTTAAACGCTGAAGAATTTTTCGATTTTGACCCATTATTTATAAATATAAAATAATATGAAAGATCGAAAGGGAGATGAGATGGTGCATTTACCGAATAACTCAAAAAATATATTTGAGGCCTGAGAGAGGAAATGAAAGAATTTGATATTTTGAGGTGATAAATTGTCACCTACAGCTTTTCCGTCTTACGGCATTGAAAATACGAAAATCGATTAACTTCAATTTCATTGCTGTCTTCATTATCTTCATAGGTTTTTTTCTTTTGTTATTTTTTCCTTTGAAACCAGTCTTCAAAACATAATGACCTTTTTAATAATGAAAACCTGAGTCAGACATACGTTAGCACCTCAAAGTGGAACAGTATACGGACATGCAATACCACAATAAATACCGTAAAAAGATATTGATGGGCATATAAAGAATAAAGTATGTTTTCTTTTATTTTGTCTTAAATCGTCGATTGTTTGATACATATTTACAATTCATGTTTATAATATTACGTTTATGTCTTTAAGAATTAATGGCATTGCTTTATTGTATTTAGGATCAGCAATGGGCTTGTTTCTAACCACATACTTCGACAGCAGAGATTTGATTTGACTTATATTGACACCTTTGCACATACAGCAATATTGTGCGGTCATTAATATTTTTCTTTCCCATACACGTCTTCGAATTCAATATCTGCCTTGAAACCAATATCAGATTCTGGTATGTAATTTTATTGTAGTTCTGTGTAACATCAAATCGATCATTTTTATGTGATGCTGAATTCATCATATGTAATTGTTTCTTGTAAATCCATCCATCAGTGATACCTCACCTTTTTCCAAGTTACAGGCAATACCAAGAGGCCCATAAGGTCTATAACGCCGACCGGATTGGTTTTGCAAAAATTGATTTATCCTAACTCCATATCGTGGAATGTACGGTGTGTATTTCACAGTGTACCCTCCAGTCTCTAGCTGTTGAAGTAGTATTGTGAAAGTTACTTGCTCTTAGTCGTCGGGAAATGTGATACCTGGAACCCAAGGGTCTCCATTCTTACGATTCAGGCTATCGGCCTCTGATTAGGCTCAGGGTCACCAGGACCGATGTTCCATTTGTACCTTTCCTGGGGTCTAAACTGTTGTGTCCAATGGTCACCAAACGTTCCAATCACGGGACCTTCCGCTGAGGCACCGCCTCACAACTGGAGAAGGTTTCAAATTACTACACTTATGTTCCTTAAGTTCTATTAAGATAAAGTTACTTTATCTTATTTTATATCTATCTTGTCACGGGCTTAACCCTGGTTACTTGAGCGAATGGCCCAGATCACAAATTTACACGCGAGGTTGTTATCATTGCATATCCAGGTTAACATCGTCATCTTAAGAATGATTGTAGGCATGCGGAGTTCAACTTGATATTGAAGTTCTAATACAGTCTCCTAGTTTACCAACATCCAAGGTGTCCATCCATATTCTTGTTATTAGCACAGATCAAAGCTGTTCCCAGTGGGAAACAGAGAGTATAGCTTAGCGGGACATGATGTACAGTTGTGGAAATGCATGTAACGAACCAAACACATCGCGTGCACACACGTTATCCACAGTATCTTACACATAACTGTAAGATAGGATCGCATATTTTTGTGTGGTTCGGTAAAAATAAATGGCTTATATTACGAATTGAAAATTAAAAGAAAACCTCGTGTAGTTATAACTAAATAGCTATCATATGCGTCTTGATCGTGTGAAAATGGAGAGTCTTCACACGGGTCGGCGTAAAAAGTCCCGTCGGCCGGACCATATATATTGGTTACTGATTGCTGATAATTCATTCCAATCTGGCTGCATACAAATATTGTACGTTCACGTTGATGGGTTTTCATAGATATGTGTCATTTTTGTGAAAGTACTGATTTAGAAGGGTTAAAAGAGTTTAAGGCAAGATATGTTATTTAGAAATGCAAAGTGTTTTGATAGATTGGGATTCTCTAGGATATATTAAGATGTCATAGCGTGGGAATCACTACACGATATGATGGATGGGTTATGCTATAGGTTATATGTTAAGAAAGAATAATGTGTTAATTATAGTTGGTTATACATTGAGAAGAAAACGAGAAAAACTAATATATCTATTCTATCATATATACTTTGATATACATTCGGATTTATCCCAATATTTGAATATAGGTGATAGTTATGACTGCGTGATAGATGGGGAAGAGGAGAGGATGGGGTCTTTGTCTTGTATGATGTATGTGTGTTCTGGAGATGTTACTTGTATATATGACCGCTTTATTGACTGAAGATACATGTGGTTGGTGCTGTAAATTCATACTTGTTAAGGATTACAAATACATTTTCGTAATAAGTATTTAAAGTATAACATGGTAATTAGTTGTAGACAGGTGGATTTTTATTCGTCCTTTTGCATCTGTCTCTGGTCTTTGATAAACATTCCTGTTCATTAATCAGGGTTCATTTATGTGAATTTGCCCTATTTACTTTTAGTGAGTCTATACGCCACTGACCAAAATTTCAAACTTGCATCTGAGTCAGGTATAATTTCGATTTTTTTTTTTCAAATTCTTTGAAAAATAGCCTTTTGTATTTTCTACAGTCCATAAATGATTCCTGTTGCACTTCAGTAGTGACAATTAAGATTTTTTGTTTTCCTCATTTTGCTAATATTGCCGTTTACTTTGGTGTGGTCTAATCTCAATCTGGTAATGACTATTTTATAATTTGGCATGTCCATGTAATCTTGCTATTTTATTTGGTTCAGATATGATTGTTCTGAGGCTGTTATTTGCTGTAACATTTTTCATTGATTTAACCAAGTTTCTTCTATTCATTCCTTTTTTAATACACGAAGTCTTTTGAATAGTAAACTCGCAGTCGACATTGTCATGAAATAAAAACTGTTTTAGCTGTTCTGCCTTTGTATTACCTCGAATGTAAACCTGTCCCGATATAAATTCGAAGGAAATTTGAATGCTGTGTTTGTCTAATTAATCTATATAATGTAATATGGAGTGACATATTGTGGGTCTGGTGTTATTTCTGGTCTGTAGAAAGGACAGCGTCGCGCTAAAGGCTTTTCGGTATCTATGATTCTAAAGACGACACCGATCACAATTAATTAACTATTGTAGACAGTTGTCTGATAATCTAACTGATAATGAAATCTTGTTATCTGGTGAAAATGTGTCTAATTCTACAGGTCTATCTGTATAATACCGTGATTGATTACGATGTTAATCATGTGTGTTGTTGAGTTTATCTCCATATTTCATGTTCTTGACTTGTTCCTCTATAACGTTAGTTGGAAATTCATGTTCTAGTGATTGAGATATCTCCAGTAAGATGGCGGCGAATATAGAATCTTCTACCCGTTACCAGCATGAATTGACATAACTGACAATGGCTTTCTCAACGTATTTATTTCTTGTTGATCTTGTTGACAGGGTAGTGTGGGAAACGATACCCACACAAAGCTCGTAGGTTAACCGCCGATGCCTTAATTTAGGCTTTCTTTTCGTTCGTTATTGCAAACTGTGATACTGTTTTCTCTACACTCTCTTTCATTTTTCACCTGTTGATGGCCCTAATGACCTTTTATGTGTTGATGGGCCGATAGAAATGTTATCATGATAACAATCTTTCATGTTTGTTTCAAATGAGAGTATTCGAGGGAGTTTATCAGCATACTGTAATTCATCACCAACTAAACGTTAACAAAATTAGTGATTGTCTGACCAGGCGTTCTCTTTAGTTTTTCGCTCTTTCCGTCCTAGAATATGTGTATTTTTGTGTCTGTTAGCTTTTACTTCCATCATCAGAGCTAAAACTGGAGACAGTTAATTTCCTTCACTTTCATTGCTGTCTTCCTTAACTTCATATATTTTCCTTGCTTTTCTTTTCTCTTTAGATAACCAGCGTTATATCACCCCGAAAATTGTAAGAAAACACTTTAGTCAATTAAACTAGAGCACCGCAAGTCGGGACAATGTCCGGACATACCAAACGTACCGTCAAAAATATCGATGGACATATAAGTATAAATGGTAAAGTATCGTTTATCTTATTTATTTTCGCATGTGCAATTCACAATTTAGGAATTAATGTCACGATCAAGAATGGATTTGAATCTAAGCAAATAAATCTAAAGCAGATATTTAATTTGATCTATATTTCCTTGTGACAAGGTAGCCGTGTGGTTGGTAGGCCCTGTGAAATGAGCTTTCGGCTCAAGTTAAAATTTTGATTTGCTTATGTTTGGTATGATAGTTTTACACATGTGTACCCCGTTACCACCATCCCTAGGTATGGCCAGCAGTTTGAAACAAAAAACAGAAAAGAATTCTTCCTTACTGTGAGACAAAGTTGTCGTACTTGTACCTCAGTAGTAATACGTGATTTATTATCCCATAATTACCAAACTTGTGCGGAGGAATGCTGTTAAGAGAAATTTACTTCACCGAGTCGTCGTTCACGCAAAATTATCAGGGTTAGAAACGGTTCAAGTTACCTACCTATGTTGGGCGTCGGTTTCCCTGTCAACAGTTTTTTCTCTTTTTTTTAAACAATTTTTTCCGTTGGTTCACACAAAGCCAGAACAACATATTACATGATCATGTGTGTTATTTCATACAACAATTACTGAACAACACAGATTCCTTCCAACATTATAGATGTCCTTATTTGAAATACTCGCTACTTATTTGAATAATTGTTACGGGATCTTTTTTATCTGTAAAACTTGTAAGCAACAAATTCGTTCTGTAGATGATACTTTGTAAATAAATTTTCTGATGTCTTCTCTTCTATTGAGTATATACTCGACTTAACACTTGCGTTTCTGAATTAAATTGCATGATGGGTATTTTGGTCCTGAGATTATATGCACAGCGCTAACATTCAATTTTCAGTTTGACAACAGTTTGTTTAATACGTTTTCGATAAAAAGTACGATGTTAGCTGAAGAAATGTACACATGCATGTGGAAAAAAAGTACAAGTTTATGTTCATGTGCAAATTAATCAACAAATTAAGGAAGAAAATATCGTTAATACGTCGATAGCTAGCCTGTGTATTTGTTACGCTAGCGAAGAACGGGTGTTGTGTACTTTCCTTTTGAAACGGGACCTAGTAACATATTCGTCATTGAAAGAAACAATCTACTTTCAGTGAATGAAAAACATTGCACAAACGTTCATGATGAATTTATCTATCTCGATTGCATGCCGTCATTTTCAAACTTATTTCGGTAATTCAAGAAGGAAACCTCTTATGAAGGTTGCAATACACTACAAAGTACAGAGTGTGATATCAAGCTATTGTGTAAAAGTATACCCCTAACACAAAAGCATAATTACCTAATTCTGATATCAACATAAAGAAAAAAATAGAAACAGCGACGAATAGTTAATTCTGGCGCTTTTGTATATATCGCAGTACTAGTTTAGCAACCTATTTCAAAGAAAATATTATCCTTAAATTTTTTATTGTTTCTTGGATTTATATGTACCAACATTTACTTATTTAAATGAAACCAAACGCACAGTATCTTTAAAGCTAATGACTTTAATTTATTAATTCTTATTACTTTTTACTGACAGAATTTTAAACTATTACTTGCTTCCGCTAATATATCAAATACATAGTTAAATTAGTCATTCAGTTCCATTTTGATGCAGTAACAAATATGTATTTTATCGGACTGCATTGACCTTTTGTCTACTCGAGAAAAAAATTATCGTAACATTGTAAGTCTAAAGACCATTGTTGAAACTGTTCAGACTAAAATCATAGGTTATTTGAAAGATGTTGGTCTGTACTATAGACTATAAATTATTTTTGTTGTGATAATATAACCATTTAAATGTTTTAGCATTTGTCTTTTACCTTTTTAGTTTGTTTGATGTTATTTCCTTTTTGGGTCGCTGTGTTTTTTACCGTTTGATGGCCCTATTGACCTTTTATGTGTTGACAGGCCGTTAAGAATGTCATAATAATAATGATAATGACAATAATTGTAACAAAAACAAAATCAATATTTATTTTTTAATCTACTTACCATTTTCCCGTGCCGATTTATACGTATAGCCATACTTAATCAAATTGTTTTGTAACCTTAAGCAATACTCTAACTAATATTATGAAACTGAAGTTTTGAAATGTACTAGTTTTTAAACACCATGATTTGCAACTAGTGACTTTAATCAGAAGATCTGCATAATAAAAGGAAGCACATTTCTTTTGTTTGAATTTTCAACAAAAAATATCAAGGAGTGTTTATGAATAATTACATTGAGTTTGTGTTTAGATGAAGATCAATTGCAATTCACATTTTGGACCCTGATGGCATTTTGTTTTTTTCGTTATCTTTACTGTACATTTTAATTCAAATAATCTTGGGAAGTGATTTCAGTATTTTCTTTCAGTGATAGATGATCTTTTCCAATTTCAAATATTTCTAAAAAAAATGTTTCTGTGCTGCAATGAGTTTTATATCATATCTTGTGGACATAATCATCCTTTTCTCTGTTTTTACTCTAAGTTTAAATAGCTGATCTACCGGGATTTATGATATATACCAAAACATTTTAAAATGTATTGGGCCTACTGTCTTTATGTGTCAATGTCCATCACCTCCCGTGCTTTATATACTTCCTCCTTGTCACTCGTTGCTTTCTGGAATTTCCGTTTCCTTTTGTTAAACAGAGAAGGAGCAGGCACATGGTACATATGAATTCAGAAGAGTGAGGGAAAACAGGATAATAAAATTCAAGGATATGCTTGCTAGAATCCGTTTGTATCGCGGATTTATTGCCGAGTATGCAAAAAATATGGTTTAGTGTTCTTGTTCATAAAGAGAAGTGGCAACGACTAGGAGTAAATTTAAGTTTAAAGGTATATATACATTAAGTTGACGAAACAACTATATTCGTTGTTCGATATAATTATCTCAGATAAAAAAAGAAACGATAGGTATCTTCAACAGGGGAGCCACATTTGCAGCGGTCGATAGATTCACTCGAAAAATATTACTCTTAAGAGCACGAGCAGCATTTCTTATCTTTGTTTGCAAAATGCTATTTTTCTATCATCGAGTAGAAAATAATTTGGAACATGTGACCGATCTTTGTCTATAACATATCTTTTGAATGATGAAAGAGTTTCGCTATGCCTAGCACTGATAGGTAATTGATTCCATGGAATAATAGACAAAAAAATGCGGCCATACTGTGGGTTATTTACAAGTTGAAGGAAAACAGTATTAAGATAGTCAGGAGCTGTGATATTATGTAAAATTTTGTAAAATAATCAAAGATTTTATGGGATTTCCTGTAGGCAAAAGTTTCCTAACACAACCGATTTCATTATATAAAGATTTTCTATTAGTGTAGGACGGCAAACCAGTGACAATTCGGGCAACCTCAAGATGTAACTTTTCTAATTGATTTGCATCGGTTCGAGAACAACAATCCAATACTTCACAGCAATGTTCTAGATTTGGTAATATAAAGGCTCTATATATGTTATTTAAGATACGTCTGTTTAATGTGTATTTTAGTTTACGGGAGACACCTACTTGTTTTACTACTTTTTTTAAACATTCCCAAATGTGACAAATTCACTTACAGTTAGCATCAATGAACACTCCTAGATGTCCATGAGAGTCAACGAAATCAATACTAGTATCATTAAAAACAAAATCAATTAAATAATCCAAGTCTGTATTAGAAATAAGCAAAGCATTTGTATTTACTGGATACATTTAAATAACCAATTATCTGCCCATAGTTAGATCGTTATCAATACCCTGTTTAATTACTTGAGGGGAGTGGACCGAACACAGCAGTGAAGTGCCATCTGCGGAGAGTTTGTTTTGTAACTCAGGAATTGCCATTTCCATTAAAAAAAAACTTGTTATTGTCATAATTCATTATACAGTCAAGTAACTTACCTATTTCACTTCCAGTTCCCAATGCCACACGTGATGGAATGCCTTACTTAGAAAAGTCATGAAATACTAAACATGTAAGCTGATTATTTTCGATATTGACACACACATATATATTATAGTAAATTTCAATTAGCTGATGTACAGTGAAATATCGTGGTTGAAAACCTGACTGAAATTTGGAATTAGTGATATATTTATAAGACAGTCATGTAAATAAATAACAGCTAGCCTTTAAAAAAAGCATACTGCAGTAGTATTTAAACAAAACAAAAAAATCAAAACAAAAAACAAACATCAATGTGGAGTCTTAATTTTTTCCCGTTTCGTTATGAACCTTAAGTTCGCCTACTATGGGTTTTTAAACACGGATGAAAAAAAGGGGAAAAAAGATACCTGAGCCGAGATTTGAACTCCCTTGCCTGTTAAAACTTATCCTTGACCCCAGTCATCATAAATTCGGATGGGAGCTTTCTTACAGTTCTCCGATTAATATATTTCGGCGGATGATGATTTTTTACAAACATTAACATATAATTAATCATCGATGTTCTAATACTTCAGAATTAAATAGAATACTTGACAGATACATCAATAGTATGGCACTTTCAATAGGCACACTGCAGCTGGGATATTATATATACTATATTTAGAACTTTAACGTCGAGAGAAAGAAGTGATTACTTTTGCTAAAGTCGGGGAATGCCAAACATTAATGGACGAAAATGCTGTAAAATCCTTTGTTTGAATTTGACCGTTTTATTCCTATCTATTACTACACTTCAACCATCAAAATAAGCCTGTTGTTATGCCAGTATGGTCTCTGCCGCGAACAGGACGTGATGCAGTCATGTTTTATGCGAATGGAATATAGGTCTATTTTATGTATTGTAAAATACAACGATTCTGTATTTCAACTGATGTTGAATTTTATCGATAATAATAAAATCGAATTGAACGTGAAATTCTGCGGGAATTAATCTTGCACTCGGCCCCATCTCTCCGGATCTTCTGCTCTCGGAAATGAGCAAAAAATAGATGTAATGATTCGTAATCACAGCCAATTTACTGCTTCAAATTCAGTATACGTGAACATTAATGAAAGCAGTCGTATTGTTTCATTAAAATAATCTTTTCTCTACGTTTTTGATGAGTTTTAAAACTGAAAATACTTCAATTTAAACAGAAGTGTATTTGTACATACTATTCTGTGAAAGATTGTATACTAAAAATTGGTAAAATGAATATCATGAGCAATATCTTAATATGCACCTTAATATCTGGTTAATCTTCAATTTTTTAATGCCTCGATGCCTTATTCCCAATGCATTTTGGTTTTTACATGTAGCAAAATTACTAGAAAGTAATCTTTTCCGAAGAAAATGTCTTAGTGTGTTCTAACAATATTCTCATAAATGTTATATTTTCTTAACTCTAGTATTGATGCTCCCCAGATTACCAGTTTGCCTTTTCCAAGCACCTAAGTACCTGGGATGGCTGCGAGGATACCATAAAAATGGGTTCATTTCTTCAAGTTATGCAACTTATTTATGCCTCGTTCTTGCCATGTTTGGAAATATGTTGTCTTTATTATCTGTTTTTATATTGCTATGAAACCAACTTAACTGCGACAAGTAACATTCTGCATTTGCATGATCGAAATTTAACGTCTGCCAAGCTAAAACACATCTCTCCAGAAGTCATTGACGTTTTCTATGATTTTTGTCATAATTGTTTTAACATCAGAGGGAATGTTAAAGTTTTAATATTTCATCATAAAAGTAGTTTCCATGGTGATTTGGGATTAATTTCTTCATCCATGGCAAGTAATTTGTTTTAGCTTTGAAAAAACAATGCCTGCCAACCTTCCCTCAACACAGCCTACACAGTCTATGATTCGCTTTGGCTCCATTCAATGGAAGGGCAAAGTTCCCTCTTCGTGATCTGGCGCTTATTTATATATGGGAGTGAAGATGATTCAAGCGACGAATTTAATTGCGACTTGGCCAAAACCGACGAATGTAAATCCAACTTAGGCATACAGTTGGAATATTGAATGGATAGCAATCAATGAGTTAATAAGTCATCCTAACCAAGGCGAAAGGACCCATTGTTCCGTTTCTTACTTATCGAGTCATCTCAACGAAGTCGTGGAGTTTATTGTTTATTCTAAGGAACTCATTCCGTTTCTTACTATTATCAATATTCTTGAACCTTTGCATACATGATCAGTATGATGTTAAGTTATGCACATTACTTTTTCTCGCATTTGATACTCTAGTTTTTATTATTTCTATTATTCTTCCTCCGGTTGTCAGCGGCTTATCACCGGAACTACCCAGTGAATTTTCGTAAATCTTTGCAATAGGTATGATGTCTATTTGTGCACATTACTTGTTTCGGGTATGATTTCCAAGAATGTGGCAGCGTGTTCTAGTTGGCAGAAATTGTGTCTACTAACATTTTCTGTTCTATGTAATGAAACATAATGAAATTTGCTAGACAGGATATTAAAGAGCATGTTTCTGAATAAAATCAACTTTTCATACAAAATGCCCGTCAAACGCAGATTTCTGATTGTTCGAGATTTCAATAATGTCCTATTTCCATACAGAAAATTTGAAACAAAATTTGGAAGATTACCTCAAATACCTATATCGTGCAGATCTTTTATTATACCGTTTTCCACGTTGTGTCTTAAACCCTTTCCAAATCGAAAAATCAGCAACCACGTGCTTTAGAAAAGTCTCGTGCACAAAGGTTTCAAGTCTAACCGAATGGACGTTGGAACCTCGCTTAGATCTAAAACGCTTTGTAAGGGTGATATTATGTAATTGGATTCCAGATACCAAATTAATCTAGAATTAATCATTCGCTCTAGGTTTTTTCAAACGCAACTCGTAAGTGATATTAGGTGGTAACTGGATGGATCTGTCGTACCATTACCCTGTTCGGGGATAGGAATCACATGACTTTGGGACATTACCCGATCTGCTAATGTTTTTTTCTAATGATGACTATGGTAGATGTTTTAGGAAGTGATAGTGAATATCATCAGGTCCTGTTACAGAGTCATGTGATGTTTTCAACGATTCCAGAAGTTCTAACATTGAGAAAGGTTGATTGTAAGTTTCATTGTTTTTGGAAGAGAATTAAAACTTAGCTCATATCTAAATAAATTAGACACCGTTCATAACCAGGGTCACAAACCATCACCATATAGCCGTCGAAATATCGTCGAAATCCTGTTTTTTTACTTTTATTTCATCCAAAATATAAAAGTTGATTTCAAAACAAAGCAGAGACCATTCCCCCATTCGGTATTCAGATTTCCGATTTTTCCCAAAACAGAAATATTGATATTGATTTTGACCTAATTCAAGCATTTGGAACGATATATGTTCCACCCTGGCTCTTGAATACGTCTGAAGTTGACTTTTCACATCATAAAATTGTTAAATCAGACACTTCTTGAAATTGCAGTTAAGATATAAATCATTTCTAAATTTACATACTGATGGTTCAATAGATAATGATGAGGTTGACGCGGCCATGGTTTCATCCTATGGATGCCAGTTACCGAACAATACCACAATATTCTCTGCGGAAGCGCGAGCTATCTACAGTGACGTACCAAAATGTATTCGGTCACAATGGCTGCGTGTTTTCATTTTCTGTCACGGCTGTATCTTGGCCTTCGTTTTCTGCATCACATATGACGATTCGCACTATTTTAAGCTTTCTTAGCCACGTGACGTTATGTGTTTGTTGTCTGTTTTCTGGTTTTCTCCGAAAAAATACGAAGCCAGGAAAAGGCAGGGAACTTTCAATGGATATGAAAAACATGAACCTAGGGCTATTTCTGAGCGTATATTCTCGACTTAATACAAGTATGATGCTAAATCACCAACATCTACCACTATTGATATCATTAAAAAGTTTTCATATTCTGGATCAGTGGAAGACAAACAACGAACTAGCAGGCCGCTTGATACTTGTTTCGTCTGTTAAGTGAGCAACCGTGAGTATCGCTAATTTGAATGGATTGTAAAAAAAGAGTGACTCGTTGAGCGATATAACAACTAAACGTTTTGAAGAAAATGTCTGGTCTCAAAACGAACTATCTGCACAAACATGGATACAATAGACGTGTTTCTAAGAAAAAAAAAACTAACGGACGAAAGTAAGTTAATTATTGGTTATGACGTCCGTGTTTACGTCAGGAGAAAACGAGACAAAGGATTGAGACCTGATCTCGTCCACACCGACTTATATATATATATGGGAATATTGATGCTACAAAATATCAGGAAGTATTGGAAGAATATCTCTGGCGTGTCATTGAAAAGCATATTCCTGCAGGTGGCTATTTTTCCAAGACGATGATACACCTGTACATCATACGATTATTATCATTAAATTCTTCACGGCCCGGCAACACATAAAAGGATTAGGAACATCATACGATAAAACACTCAGCGATCCAAAAGGAGATAACATTAAACAAACCAAAAGGAAAAAGACAAATGTTAAAAATCTTAAAATGGTACGTCATAGTCTATTATTTAGATAATGTAGAATTTTACAAATTCCAACAGTTTCAAAAAGGGATTTTAGACATGTAATGTTACGATAAAAACGTTCTCGAGTAGACAGAAGGTCATTGCAGTCCAATAAAAAATGTTTAACGGTGAATGGCTCATCACATCCTATGCACCAAGGATTATCTCCGCCTTTCAACATATTTGAATGTGTAAGGAATGTATTACCCATCCGAAGACGCACAAGGACAACTTCGTCTCGCTGGTTTTCTGTATAGCCTGGAAACCATTCACCGATACCAGGTTTAAAGGAGCGCAATTTGTTATTGGTATCGGTATTCCAGTCCTCATGCCACTGAGCTTTTGTTTAATAAATTGTTTAAAATCGATAAAATGAAGTTTAAAAACAACAGGTGGTAGCGAGAAATTTCCTTTGAGGCACGATCTGCTTTTTCATTGCCTGGTATTTCATTGTGCCCAGGAACACAGCAAAAAGCAATTCGAAAGTTAAAAGCAAGTTCATGATAAAATATTAAGGTATAACGAATGAAAACATCTTCATATTTCTATTGTTAAGAGTTTGTAGATCAGAAAGAGAGTCTGAATGGATAACAGCTCTCATTATTTTGTTTCCTTGAATATGTTCAAGAGAGAGGTAGCTTCTGCCGAGAATATTGAGGCGTTGTTCGGTAGCCGGCATCCATAGGTTTCATCTTGTGTAACCATGGCCGCAGCAACCTTATCATTATCTTTTGAACCATCAGTATATAAATGTAGAAATGTTTCATATTTTAACTGTAATTACGAATTACGAAAAGTGTAACTGTCAGTGTCTGATTTAACAATTTCATGAAGTGAAAAGTCAACTTCAGGTGAATTCATGAACCAGGATGGAATTTCTTTCGTTCCAAATGACTGAATTTGGTTAACATCAATATTTGTGTTTTGTAAAAGAGCGGAAATTCGAATACCAAATGATGGAATGGTTTTTGGCTTGCCTTGAAACAAGGTTTTATATTTTGGATCAAATACAAGAAGAAAGCAGGATTTGAAGGATTTGACTGTAGCTAGATGGTGTATTATAAAGTCAGTTGATTTCGACATGGATCGTTTGCCTCTACATAGAGGCTTGCTGTAGGTGTGGTCTTAAATGCTCCGAGAGCGAGCATGAGACCTGATGAACAGTGTCTATTAATTTTAAATATGAAGGTCAAGCAAATCCATACACGATGGAACCGTAGTCTAGTTTTGATCTAATAAGGACTCTATAGAGCCTTAGCAGTGTGGGACATAAACTTTAGAATATTCAGTGCCTTTAGGAATTTGGCTTTAAGGTATTTTATATGGGGAAGGAACGACAATTTCCTGTCGAATATTACACCTCGTCGTGTTGTTTCCGAATTTGACAAAAATGCATACAAACTGTTTTTGATTGTGAAAATTTAAAACCATTTTCATCTTCCCAAATTTATAGTCGATTCAAACAATGTTGAAGTTGTCTTTCGATGGTATTCATATGCTTAAATCGATAGCATATGATGAAGTCATCGACATAAAGAGCGACCTCCACTGAAGAGGATAATTTTTTGACAATACTGTTAATCTGAAGTCCAAACAGTGTATCTGAAAGAATGCTACCTTGTGGAACACCCATTTCCTGCTGATGAACATCGGAAAGGGTCGTTCCATTCTGGACTTGAAATACTCTATCTGATAGAAAATTTGAAATAAAAATTGGTAGATTACCTATATCGTGCAGATCTTTCATTATGCCGTATATCCACGTTGTGTCGTTAGCCTTTTCCAAATCGAAAAAAACAGCAACCAAGTGCTCCTTCTTTAGAAAAGCCTCACGCACAAATAGTCTAGTCACCCTATGATAAACCCCAAACTAATTACAACAGAAATAATTTCTATGCTAAACGTTACATCAACTAACCATAAACAACATATCAAAAATTGACAAATGGGAAAATGATGAAATCTTCATAATTAATAAGTAGCTGAACGTCGGAAGTCGCGATGATCTCTCCAGCACGTATGGGCCACCGTATTAAAATAGAGTTCCACAAGGGCGATAATCTCAATGCAGACGACGCATTGTATACTAGTGATTTTAGCCGTGGTAAGTATTAGTAACTCTTTAAAAAGTGTGTTTTTAATACAAATTCTATGTGCTATAAACAACTGATCATAACTAGGATGCATCTTTTACCGTATTAAAGCAAGACCAACTGTTTTTATTGAAAAAAATAAATGTCGACACAGCTCTAGTCTGATGTCAATCACTCGAGTAGATCTAGATACATTTTTCACTGTCTATAAAGGGAGTTTGTCTATATATACAGTGTTAATTATCAAACCAAATACATTACCATTTTTACAAACATGGTCGTACATCAAATAAAATTATTTAGTCGCAAACACACAATGAATATACATATACTACATACGAGAAATTACGGCAAAATAAAAAGTATGGAAGCCCGTACATGCAGATCGTGTAAATTACGGACATACTTTACATTATATTTCTTAATTCATCTTATTTCTTACTTATTTCTGTGTTTGTGTTAGAATTTGGGCCTCATTTCGCTTCATTTCTATTCCTTTTAGAAAGGAAGCTCGGAGGGTGGCTAATGCACACATCTATGGTAAGTTGGTGCTTGCCGGCACAAATCCATTGTTTTTGGTTTTTGGTTTTTTTTCGGTCTTTGTTTTTTTTTACTTTTCAATCTTTCGTTTTTACTCAGTTGATAATTTTCAATTACTTTCTTAATATGTAATTTTTCATTCGACCAAATTTCGATTAAACTCGAACTAATGTTCTAATCACCTCCCCAGACGTGATACACTTAATTATTTCTGGTGTGAGTTGTTAAAAGATAATTAGCTTAATCAGTGATTAGCAATACAAAACGATGATAATGCTGTAAATATACAATTCATATATTATATTTCGCGCGTGATTTGGTATAGTTACGTTGTCTTCTTCAAAGATTTAATTAGAATTATCGGCTTATTTTCGAAATGCAAAGACATCAAATTTTGAAATAATCGCTTATGAAACTAATCATCTTCTGAACAACTGCACCTGGATGCACATCGCTATAAACCTTTACTTTTCTAGACGTTAATGGCAAAAGTCAGTTTTTGGCAACAGGTTTAAGTAAAATGTGTTTTTCGTTGCAGCTTTTGATGGAAGCCTGTGTGATTTGCAAAAAACAAATTAATGAGAATGAGCCAAAGGCACAGCTCCGTTTGAAAGGATGTGAGAGTATAGACCCTGCTAGTCAGTGAAGAGGTGACAATGTTACGGCTGTACCGGGCCAAAAGGTCCATCAAAGTTGTCGACGAGATTATGTTAATCCTAGAAGTTTCAAATCGACAGTTGAATATGCCAGTAATACTTCAAAAAGAAGCCTTAGATTGTCTACACCTGATTTCAACCTACGGGAACACTGCCTTTTCTATGGTAGATATGCAAAACTGAACGCGGCCATGATGTCCTCCCGGTCAGGACGATAGAGTTTAGGAGTAACTTGGAGAAAGTATGCATGTCAATGAAAGATGAATGGCCGGAAGCAGTTCAGAGTAGGTTTCAAATGGCTCCTCCAGACCTTCATGCTGCCGATGCAGTATATTATCAGCGCTGCAGTGTAAATTTCAGAACCGGAAAAATGCCACCTTTATGTCAGGTCTCTGAAAATGATGAACACAAAAAAAGTACACCAGGACGACCAAAGAATTTATCCACAGAAGATGTCTTTCAGAAAGTGATCAAACTGATTGAGGAGGGAGGTGAAGAGCAAATAACTGTAAGCGACCTTGTTAAAGAAATGGAACGGATTTGTGGAAACGAGGAATACAGTTCCGTAAATATTAAGAAGAAGACAATTGACCACTTTGAGAAATCAGTTGTAATAATGATTTAAACGAAAACCGAATTTTGTTACCATGACGCATAACGTCAGTACGATTCTACAAGAGTTCTATGATCGACCAAAAATTGCAAATGAAGAAGAAGATAAAAAGCACGTGATTCTTATCGCAGCAAAATTAATAAAGGCGGATATCAAATCAATGGGTTCTAGCTTCAAAGTCAATTACCCATGCTCAGAGTTCTTGTCATCTCGACAGCAAAATTTGGATTTCGTGCCTGAAACACTTCAGTTATTCTTGAAAGCGATTATTAGCCAGGTTGACGCCACTGTGAAATTATCTACTGTTGGGCAAGCGTTAATTCAGGCGTGTAGACCGAAGTCACTCATAGCTCCCCTCAGATTAGATTGGGTGTTCAAATACATCACCACTTTGGATCTAGGTTCCGCATAGAATCGCTGAATAACCTTGGATTTTGTTCGTCATATAAAGAAGTGCAGAAATTTGAACTTAATGCTGCAGCAACAAATGGAAGAAATACCACAAGCATTGATTCAGGGTCTTTTATCCAATATGTCGCCGACAATGTTGATCATAATTTGCGCATCCTAGACGGCCATGAAACATTCCATGGTATGGGCATAATAGCTTCAATCACTCCTGGAATGTCAAAAAACAAACCTGTACCACGCGGACGTCCGGCTTTACAAGAGGTCATTGATTTAGCAAAACTCAACATCGGTTTTTACGCAGGTAATAAGGTTATTTTTTCGGAGCTGAAATTTGAAGTTATTAAAGATATTGTCAACCACGACAAAACTTGGAAAATAGATCAGTTGTCAAGTTCAACATGGCCTTTGCGGCCTTCGCGTCCAAGCTGGTCAGCAATGATGTACAATTATTTAGAATGAATCAGAGGATAGTCTTCTAAAGCATATAATTCTTAAACTTGGAGGATTTCACATAGAAATGAGTTTCCTTGGCAGCATCGGTCATATTATGTCAGGCTCGGGGCTGATAGAACTCATGGAACTGGTATATGCACCTACTGCTGTTACTCACATGCTCTCCGGAAAGGCCATTGCAAGAGTAGTGCGGGCGCATTTTCTCGTAGACACGGCACTGACTGCAAATATCATGAACAAACTTTACGGTGTGCCAATTCCAGGATCAAATGAAAAAAATGAAGTCGGATCTGACCTCTCTAAAGATGCAGACAGTGAATTATGTGAGACTGGCTCACTTTTAGATTCATTGATGGAAGGTACTGTAAATGTTGATGTGGTATGCGAATGTTCATCCTTTGACACCATCAAATCTGATATTGAAAATAGGAAACCTTTGCACCTGGATTACAGAACTTCTCAATTATGGTTCCAATATCTGGATATTATCGATATATTGCGTAGGTTAATCAAGGCTGAAAGGACTGGCAATTGGCAATTACACCTACAGACAATCCAAGACATGTTGCCATATCTAGCTGTCGGTCGTAGGACATAATTTATACGTCAAATCGCTCAGAATTTATCTGCAACAAATGAAACTCCTTGAAACAGAAAACAATGAAGTATTTGAATTCTTGCAGTCATGCTACAACGTCATCAGCAGAAGTGATACTTTCTGGGCAGGTATCTCCTCTGACTTAGCCATTGAACAAACATTAATGAGGAGTATAAAAACTAACGGAGGAATGACAAGAGGACGGGGAATGTCTGAATCACAAAGAGCACGACTGCTCAGAGGTTAACAAAGCAATGCAGGAATATGTAAATTACAGCACAAGTATCCAACATAAAGAGAGTGGTGCGTCCCGTAGGGACAAAGATTCAACTGATGTGCAAACACTGGCAGTATATCTTTCGGATCGGAATCCGATTTTTTAAGAAACAGCTCTTAGAAATATTGAAAGTGATGTTACAGCTGATGGAAATGTCAATGCAGACCATGCCAAAGAAGTCGGTCATAAAATTCTACAACCTATGGACGGAAAAACAGTCGGGTAATATGTTTTAAGAGAAATCAGCAAGTAATAACATTAGGTCAGAAATCTCCAATCAAGGTAAATGATGAAACAATATCAGTTGATCCTCAGTTGCTTTTCAACGCTTCATATCTGCTGCGAACAACATCTGTGAGGACAAGGTTGATGTGTTCTATTATGAATTGTGTGCTCATCCAAGTTCTTTGTTTGAATCCTCTGGTTTTATGAGATCAGCACAGAAAGCAACACACCTTGATGCAATTTTGAATCTCAGAGACTGTAAAGCGGAGGCCTTGACAACATATATGCACTATGTTATCGACGGTGGTTCCCTTGTACATCGTATCAATTGGCAAAGTAGTACAACCTTCGGCCAGATATGTCAAAAATACGTCAACTATGTTCAACATTTCCATGCTGAGGCAACTATAATTTTTGACGGGTATTGTTCCGGTCCAGACACCAAAGATGAACTACACCTACGATGCAATAACCGGTACAAAAGTGCGTTTTACGGACAATACGCTTTTCAAGTCAAAGAAAGATGTATTCATGGCTAACTGCGAAAACAAGCAGAATTTCATAAAAATGCTTAGTGAAAAGCTAGTGGAAAGTGGTTTCAAAACAAGGCATGCAAAAGCAGATGCGGATGTATTGATAGCGAGAACTGCTACTTCATGCATATTGTCAAAAACAACAATATTACTTGGCGAAGATACGGATCTTCTTGTTTTGCTCTTATACCATGCAGGCGACCTTTTACATCAGCTGATTTTCAAGTCGGATTCGTCGCGTGAGAAAATCAAAATCTGGGATATCGGTAAAACAATTCCTTGTGCCAACTAATTCCTGTATTACACGCTATAACTGGTTGCGGCACAACTTCCAGATTTTTTGGGGTGGGAAAGCCTCCTGTCCTACAGAAAGTGATGAACAATGATGATCTAAAATCTCGAGCTGTTGTATTTCCTATCTCCGACATCTTCAAAAGAAAACATAATAGCTGCTCGTTAATCACTGATTTGCGCTTTTTACAACGGTTCTCCTTATGAGAAACTTGACGCGCTACGATATCGAAAATTCACTGATCGTGTTGCAACAAGTCAAACATTTCTCGAGATACACACTCTGCCGCCAACTTCAGCTGCTGCAGCATACCATAGTTTAAGAACGTTCTATCAAGTTCAAATCTGGTTAGAAAATGAGCTGTTGAATCCGAGAGAATGGGGATGGAAGCTTTCGGGAGAAAGACTTATGCCAATAAAAACAAACGAAGTTGCTGCGCCCGAGCAACTACTGCGAATTATTCGATGTCGGTGCAAAACCAATTGTGAAACTAAGAGATGCAATTGCAAAAAACATGGAATGGAATGTTCCGCAGCATGCAGTGACTGCAAAGACAATTGTTGTTCTGATTGTCCCAAGCCGGAAACTGATGATGTGAATGACTAAATATGTTGAAGTGGTGTAAAAGAAAACATTATACAGTCCATTCTAAAGCAAATAAATTGTGTTAAATAAGAACACTGCTAAAATTGTCGACATTTACAAACATTGTAACATAATGCTGAATTTATTCGCCAGAAAATTCCATCAATTGTTAATTAATTATTATTCACATTATCTTATTGCTAACATCATGAATATCTCAACTGTTTTTGAATTCTGTAAAAATCTTAATAATGTTTAGCCCTAATAATAGTTCCTGTTAAGGAGACATTTTGTATTATTTGTACTCATTTATTGTAGACTAGTGGTTGTATTAATGTTAATAGTGTTCAGTTAAAATCGCTAAAATAGACATTCATAACAAATCTGGAGTCCAGGAAAGACTACATACCAACCACTACGGCAAATCGTGAGAAAACAAAATACCGCCATGTCAGCAGCTGGATACCTTGATTGTGGCCAAATGTCATAGCGTTTTTCAGCATGTCTTTTAGAAAGCCTAAGAGAGGCCAATGACAAAAACCATTGATTATCATGTTATAATGTTAATAGAACAAAATGTTAGTCTTAGTTATGCTGCTGTAAATGAAACTGTGAACCAACAGTTAACACTTCCTAGCGTTTCCATAAGTAAATCAATACAAGTATGACGTCATATATGACGTGCTTCTGTCTATTCATGGCATCAAAATGGCTATGAAATTTACACCTGAGCCTGGAAATATTGTTTTAGTCAAAGTATTGCTTAACTAAAACTGTTATGTCTCTTACTGTGTTAGAAATGTTACAAATAAAATCTCCCCTCACGACTTTGATTAATCCTTGTGTTTGTCCACCTCTTGTATGTTCGTAAGTCTCGTAAGTCTCAAAACACTTGCTTAAAACTCGAAACTTGAACTAAGCAGAGTTAGATGACATCATTATCAATTTCATGTCTTTGTTGAATCACAAAAAAGTAACAGTCAAATACCTCTGCTGGGACTTCCAGTCTGTTGCAATGTATTGTTTGAAGCTTTCATGATTTCAAATGCAAAAATCGTTTCTGTTGCAATTAGTTTGGGACATTGCCGGTCTAAAAATATAGTTTAAAATATCTAGAAGTATTTCTAATGATGACTCTGGTAGATGTTTTAGGAACTGATAGTGAATACCATCAGGTCCTGTTGCAGAGTCATGTGATTTTTTCAACGATTCTCGGAGTTCTAAAATCGAGAAAGATTGATTGTAAGTTTCATTGTTTTCGGAAGAGAAAAGTTGTAATGACCATTAAAGTCACCCAAAGGCATGAAAGAGGAGGGCAGTTGCGATAGGAGTTAATCTAGTTGGTTGTTTGTGAAATCAGAGTTTGGAGGGAGATAGATGGAGCATACTGTTAGCGTTCTATGGAGCGTAACACTAACAACAGTCGCAAGGAGGTCGGTATGTAATGGTATGTTTCTGTGAGGAATTTGGTTATCGACCAGGATAGCAACTCCGCTGGTTGCTTTGTTGCCAACAGGCAGGAAAATATGAACATCAATTTCTGCAACGGAACGTTCAAATGTCGTATCATTCAGAGCAAAAACAGAGAGGAGAAGAGAGAACAAGGGAAAATATCCAACTTTCAAATAGCAAATGAAGCGCAAACAATGGCGGGGGTCAAGATCTCTCTTGGATCTCATTTTATTATGTTTTTTTTTTTTTTTTTTTCTCAAATGATTTTCATTTAAGATGTTAAGCATGTTCATTACTTGCTACAATTCGTAATAAAATATACCTTATTGATAATATCGTCAGTTTTGCATATTACTATAGGTCATATTCATTATGCATGAAATGATATCGTTAAGAAAGGTTTTGTCCACGATTATGGGTTTTGTTAAATTCTGCATTCTACATTATACAATTATGGACTTCGGTGCTGGTGAATATGATATGATATGAACATGAAAAATGACATTGACCGAGGCGAAGCATATTTTCGAAAGTAGAAAATTGTTTTGTAAAAGAGGATTTTATATACATGTACATTTACGCAGTTCCATGCAATGTGTACGTGTGTCAACAATCGTTAAGTAAACAACAGAATTATGTGGATATCCAAGAGTAATTGATGAAAAGGTATGCACCTGGAGGCATTTCAGCAGTAAAAAAAGGTATACTAAATGACCTGAAGCATTTCAGGAGTTAAATTTAATGCGCTTTTTGAATACGAATGTCTATCATGAGCTTATAATGTAGTGCATGTATATTAGCGTGCTCCTGTCCAGATTTTGATATTAATCAGAACATACCATTTTCTGCGATGCAGGATGTACTACAGTAAGTTATTGACGTTTTGTTTACGGTGTGATTGTAATAGGTTCATAAAAGATACAAGCAACATTTAACACCCATAGTTAATCACACACTTGAATGTTAAACATGTCTTATTAGGCAGATATTTTCGGAGAGAGAGGGAGAAAGAGAGAGGTGGGGATATCGTGGACTTTATATTATTAAGTGAAAATCGTGGCCAAAACCTTTTAACATAATACGTGGGTACAGAACTCGTAGATGCTTTGTTCAGTTTATGTTGCTTAATGCCATATCAACAACTAGGATTAATTTAAGGATTGCCTCTTGGTATTTACAAGATGAGTGATTGTGTTGAATGGCTGTGCTCTTGAGAGGTAGGCTTGTGTAAGTCCCCTTGTGTGCGATACTAAAGTCGCCTTTTTTGTACTGCTACTAAAGTATGCAACTAGACGCCCCTAGCAGCACTACTCAGCAGGACACATTTACCTAACGTGAGAAAAACTATTCTATTGCAGTAAATCCGATCACACAAGCTCGTAGTTGCTGTAAGTTGATTGTTGTATTGAAATAGATTTTCCTGATTTGTGAAAATGCCATCCTGGGGAGAGGAGCTTAAACTGATTGTACTGTATCTTCCTGTCCATCTTTATTTCTAAAACTATAAAAACGAACAATGTCTCCATTTGTAATATTTAAACTCTACTGTACTACCTTACGTCCTATCCCAGGTTGTTACACTGTTGTATTCTAGGGCACATGAACATACAAAGTGATGGATGACGGTCTTATCACTTTCACCTGTATATTTAAAACTTATTGGTACAAAAACCACCTATTAACACATTTATAATGTCACAGTGGCGGTGGGATAGATGCCAGCAAGCAGGCAACATATTACATATCGATTATATCAAACATCGTTCATTTGTATACTTGCTGTCGAGACACGCGTCGAGATAAGATTGTGCTTACCAGCCTTCGGATGGGTCGCACGTACTCTACACGGTTTCGACGAAAAATGTAATGCATTTAATGATTTAGAGTGAACAGTTTTTCGTTTGACCTCTTAAACCAGCAGTACACAAGAGAAAGTTATCATATTTGTATCAAGTCTATGTGAAAAGTAAATTTAAATATTGCAGACTTTCTTTCTGAAATAAGTTGGTTAATCACACATATCATATCAAGGGCTACCCAGCTAACGGCCTTTAGGAAGCTCTCCTCGTCTTGTATTTTTCGGATTTCACCGTACCATTGATAATACGAGTCAACAATGAATAGACTTGAATGCATAAAATCTACCAGGGTGGTTCAAAATCACCAGATCGGGACATACTTTTATTATTATTATCATTAAGACATTCTGAACGGCTCGTCAACACAGCAAAAAGGTCATTAGGGACATCAACCGTAAAAACAAACAGCAATCAAAAAGGGAAAGAAATTCAAACGAAATAAAAGGAAAAGACAAATGCTTTAAATCTTAAATGGGTATAATTACAAAAAAATATTACAATGGTCTGTCTATTATATAGATGAACATATTTCAGATAACCTAGAATTTTACAAATCTCAACAATTTCAAAGAGGGTCTTTAGACTTGTAACATGACGATAAAAAAAATCTCGAGTAGACAATGCAGGTCAGTGCAGTCAAATACAAATGTTTAACGGTTAACGGCTCATCACATCCTATTCACCAAGGATTATCTTCGCCTTTCAACATATATGAATGTGTAAGGTATGTATGGTCCATCTGAGACGGGCAAGACAACTTCGTCTCGGTGGTTGTCTCTATAGCATGGAGACCATTCACTGATGAAAGAATTTACTGAGTGCAATTTATTATTTGTATATTGGTTCCATTCCTTCTGCCACTGAACTGTTAATAATTGTCTAATAAATGGTTTAAAAGCAGTACAATGAAGTTTAAAAATAGCAGGTAGTAGCGATAAAGCTTCCTTTTGCGGCACTATTTTATTGTCTGGTATACACATGTTGCCAAGAACCCAACAAAAGCAATATGAAAGTATAAAGCTAGTTCATGCTAAAGTATAAATGCATTACGAATGAAAATAGTTTCGATATTTCTGTTGCCAAGACTTTGTAGTACAGAAAGAGAGTCTGAATGGATAACAGTTCTTATTACTTTGTTTGTTTGAATATATTCGAGGGCAAGGTAGATAGCTCGCTTAATCCGAGAATATTGAGGCGTTTTTCGGTAGCCGCCATCCATAGGCTTCATCTTATGAAACTGTGGCCACGTTGAGCTTATCATTATCTTTTGAACCATCAGTATATCAAATGTAGAAATGTTTTATATCTTAACTGTAATTTCGAGAAGGATGAACGAAACGCGCAACTGTCAGTGTCTGATTTAACCATTTCATGATGTGACACGTTAACTTAAGGCTAATTCAAGAGACAGGGTGGATTTTTTATCGTTCGAAATGACTGAATTTGGTTAATATTGACATTTATGTTTTGTAAAAGAGCGGAAATCTGAATACCGAATGGTTGGATAGTCTTTGGTTTGTTGTGAATCACGGTGTTATATTTTGGATCAAATACAAGTGAAAAAGCAGGATTTTAAGGATATGACTTTAGCTTAATGGTGTATTGCAAGGCCAATATATTTCAACGGCTAGGTAGTAATGATTCGTTATCCTCTACATATAGGCTTGTTGTAGGTCTGGTCTTAAAAGCTCCGGGAGCGAGCCTCGGACCCTGGTTACGAACATTGTCATTTGAGATATGAAGGTCTAGCAGATACACACATAATGGAACGACAATTTCCTGTCGAATAGTGCACCTAAGAATTTGGTTTGCTCCACAACCGGAATGGTTACACCACAAAGAGACGGGTTTGGATTGTCGTGTTGTTTTGGAATTTGACAAAAATTAATACAAACTGTTTCCGAATGTGAACATTTAAATCCATTTTCATCTGCCGAAATTTGTAGTCGATTCAAACATTGTTGTAGTTGTCTTTCGATGGTATTCATATGCTTAGATCGATAGCATATGATGAAGTCATCGACATAAAGAGCGTCCTCCATTGAAAGGGGTAATGTTTTGACAATACTCTTAATTTTAAGTCCAAAAAATGTGACCGAGAGAATGCTGCATTTTGGTACACCTATTTCCTGCTGATGAACATCGGAAGGTTTGTTCCATTCCAGATTTGAAATACTCTTTTATTATGCCGTATTTTCACGTTGTGTCGGAAGCCTTTTCCAAATCGAAGAAAACATCAACCGAATGCTCCATTTGGAAAGCCTCACGCAACTAGGTTTCAAGTCTTACCAAATGATCGCTGGTACCTTGCTTAGATCTAAAACCGCTTTGTAGGGGTGATATTGTGTGAATGGATTCCAGATACCAAATTAATCATGAATTTATCAACCGCTCTATAGTTTTACAACTCATTAGTGATACTGGGTGGTAACTGGAGGGAAAATGTAAGTTTGTTATCGTACAAATTGTAATCAACACCGAATACGTATGGTCAAGGCTAAAAAATCCCTCCCCTTCTAGATTTTAACACGTTTGTCACTTTTTTCCCGTGAGCTTCTTATTAAAAAGCCTTTAGCATCACATGTGTATCGTAAAATGGATAATGCAGTTTAATCAATTATTTGATCCAATTCTGAATTGTGTTAAACGTTGCAATTCACTAGTATGTCTTTTCTTTAGTCATGTAGACCATTTACCTTCACCGTTATACAGAGGTAACCTTACCGCTCGGACTAAATAACAAGACACGTGACAGACTTTACTAACACAGGGCCATATGTGCTTTGATTGTATCTGTCAAATCGATTATGAGGTCCATACTGACCGATTAACAGTGCTGTTCAGTCAATTCACCGGAATTTAATATCTTTCAATCCGTAATACTGACCACCTTATTGTAACAAAATAAATGTGCAATACTACTAAATCATACTGACAATGAGTAGACTATGTGTGAACGGTACACACGCTGTGTGCAGACGACCTACGCACGACGTTTTCGGTTCGTTGTACGATACCACATTTGCACATGCATTACACCAATGAGTATTAGAATCACCCCAATCGTTAGCGTTACTGCTAACCTAAAGCTAGTATACATTTCTATTAAAAATTTATATTTTGTAACATCAAGTTCATCTGGTGTAGCACACTTGCAATTAAGGTAACTGAAAAAGGCACCAAAGTGCTGCGAAAATTACCAGAGACGGCTGTAGGAAATCGAATGCTGGTAGCATTGCTAGAAGAAGTAGGAAGTTACGATTATAGCGAAGATGTGTGAAACCCCTAAGGGCGACTCTTACCTAAAACGACGCTGTCCACAAATCAATTTTCACGGTAGGCTGTGAAAACATCAGGTGAAAAATAGGGGCTTATATGTTCTTTTCATTTTCATATGATAAAGGTAAAGGCTCCCGTTGTGAAAACAATTGCCGAGAACTAAATAATTTTACCCTACTAGACCTGGAAATACGTGATAACTACCCGACTCTCTCTCACCATTGTTCACGTTAATGAGGGAGGAGGGAGTGTTAATTATAACTTAATATAACTATATACGGAACTCTTTATTTTTCATGCAAATCATCGATGTTTTCCTATTGTGTTTCATGTGCCATTTGCAATTTTCATTATTGTATAAACATGTTTTATTTCACTACTCAGTACATAACATCTAATATTAATAATATCTATTCCCTCTATACTTTAACTAAGAGAAATAGACGCACGATTAACCTGACCTTTTTTTATAATTCAATGAACTTCCAAATAAATTTATCAATTTCTTATATACAGGTTAATACCTATAACCTCTCTTTCGCACAAACAAGTGATACTATTTAGGAAATAATAATACACATAAATATGATTAATGTTGGTTTCCCGTAAACGTGAAATACTTACTTCCAAACTTAAATACATGAAGTTATTTTCTTTCCATTTCCATAATGCTTGTTTATTTAGGAAATAATAATACACATAAATATTGTTAATATTGGTTTCCCGTAAACGTGAAATACCTACTTCCAAACTTAAATACATGAAGTTATTTTCTTTCCATTTCCATAATGCGTCGTAAACGACTACATATACATAATGAACATATTTTCTCAATATGTGCGATTAATCGACCATTTTATGGATGAGGTCTTTATTCATCAAACTATGCAAATATATATCTGTTGTTTTTTATATAAAAATCAAACATATACTGACATATCGTAGGGCAAAACATAATTAATAGAAAAAATAACAAGGGTACTTCTGAAAAAGTACAAGGAGAATCAGACCATGTGTTCCGGAAGAGTAACCGAACGTTTTCTGCTTTATCGACGACATAATTCCCAATGAGAACAAGGTATACAACAATGGAACCAACAGGTAAACTAACGAGCATTAAACACGTCAAGTTTCATATCGCACAAAGAAATCGAATATTTCTCAATGAGGTCATTCTGACGACTGTAAAACCTTCCCCGCAATTTTCATTAACTTGCATATTTTGTCCGCCATTCGACTTCTTGCATGAAAAACGTGATAATCTAGAAATGGAAAATTCACAAGGAAAACAAAACTATCATGTTTATAATTCAGTTTGGTGTAAGGCCGTCCATGTTGATATCGTTGTAGACCGTGATAAGCCTCTAATGTAGAAGATTGTGCCATGTCTTTGATTTCCAATTCTGGTGGGTATATACAATGGACCTGGTCAATGTTTATTTTTATTCAAAGATAGACGTAATCAATATATCTCATATTGACATCAAACTTAGCAACTGTTTATCGAAATTACAATATTCTCTTATCGATAAAACTATTACACCAGAGAAATTGTCCTGTGTTGTGATAACAACTATTACTCTACAAACTAAATGTGAGGCTGAATCTCCTTCGGTGATTAACGGGGAACTAAAAGTACATCATACTCAACGAAGCCGAATCTTCC
This sequence comes from Ylistrum balloti, assembly GCF_031769215.1. Lineage (NCBI taxonomy): Eukaryota > Metazoa > Mollusca > Bivalvia > Pectinida > Pectinidae > Ylistrum > Ylistrum balloti. The sequence goes on along the minus strand of NW_026782679.1, from coordinate 595,985 downwards.
AATGGCTACTGTACACCCATGTCAGTAATAGAAAGGAATATCAATGATTTACCAATTGAAGGTCCTCAACGAAGACATCATTTCTCTTCTCTTTCATCAAAACTGAACATGACTTGTTTGATGAAATTAAGCTTCTAACAATACTGATGCAATCTCTATCAAATTTATCCCCTTGACAAATTACTTTAGCAGTTGGTTCAACTATGTAAACTATATCATTTAGAAATCATGCAAACGAATAAATAAACTTACAGTGTTAAAATTGAAAATTGACAGATAACTATTTGAAGTAATACATTCTGCATTCACCTACCTTATTTCAGAAAATGCATGCGGATGGGCAAAGTGTGGCGGTTGCTAAACAAACACCAACAAATTATATATATCTACATTTGTATGATTTAACAAAAGACACCCAACACATAATAATTAACCATTTTCTACTCAACAATCCTCTGGTACACACTAACATATATACAGATATCAACACAAATAAAGCCTACACCCTAAAGTCTGTGTAGCCTCACTCAGATTTGTCCTTGATAAATTATCGCAGACGGAAACTGTCAATGTCTGTCCAAAATGTTCTCAAAAAGTAAATGTTGGATGAATGCCTCAAACTAACTGTTTACTCGTTTAGACTACATTTTCAGCACTGATGGCCTCAGTTCGTGTGAATAAAACTGGGTTGGCACCACCTGCTCCTCTCCGTATCATGCTGTACACCACATCACCAAATTGTGGCCGTTATGGTTAACCTTGAGTGCACACACATATTGTCCTCTACCCCTAATCACAATATACTGCAACATCTGATGCAACAGTGCATGTGCAACGACATGACTTCAAAGGTTGTCAAAACTGCTGTCGACACATGATGTCTGCCAGCTTCTGTACTTTTTCGCCAGCGACTAAAACGATTTACGCGTGGAGTATATAGAATATCAAACTGACCTTTCAAACCGATTATCACAACATTAGAAATAATAGATTTGAATAAGCGTCACATAACTGCTGTTTAAGATAAAGTTATAGCAAGCTATACAAACCGTTCTCACGATTCCCACTTTCTCATGATTCTGTGTCAAACAAGAAACATCTTTTTGAGTGTATTGGATATATTTGTTTACCACTTAGCTAATAGCTCTGCTTTTAAACTGTTCCGGATTTTACATATTTCCTCCACTATTGTTTTCTTTTCACTATTCAAAGACAAATTCTCCTTAACTCCTTTTCTACTATTAACGATTTCTTTCATGTTCTCATACATTTGATTAAATGCGAATATATCTCTTTTGTATTAATTTAAAGATTTATTACCGATACTCGATTAAGTAAATTTGACTTTTTCATTCATATCTACAATATTGTCTCAAGTTTGAGTTTTCTCGTCAATTTTACGGACCCGGCGCAGGAATGTGAGTGTGTGTGGACACTTGAGCCTGTGCCTGTCATCATTCTGATGGAAATTACGCAACTGAGATTAAATTTGCTTTACATCTATACTGTATTCCAGTTTATTGTTATCAAATATTATTATGTCATTTACTTACCATTTGATTGATGTGTCTGAATACTTGTTTATTGTAATAAGGAGATGACTTTTGTAGGTTATGCCTTTTTCCAAATTACATTTATCATTAAGATCTTAACACAAAACCTATTCTGTAATGACAAATACGTTGTTAGTGTTTTAAAGAGAAAGTTTACAGTCGAAATGCAATAGCTAAAATTCATCTCAAACCTTAACCTAAAAAATTTATGTCTTCATGTTTACGATTTTGGAGAAGACAATCATGCTGCAGTGATCTGCACATCCTACAAGTGTACGTAATCGTCGAATCTAAGACGCCTATCGCAGCACAATATGTGTGAGTACAGACAATGAAAGAAAAAAAAATCCAGACGTAGAGGTGCAGCAGCCCCATAATTAAATACATTTTGTAATATCCATATCCATATGCAATTTTGCAGTAGCGTCAAGTACATGTGTAGTCGGGACTTATCAACGGTAACAACCTGCTATCTCAAAGATTGCACAAAAAATCAAACATTGTATGCGTATTGCCCTAATCATGAAACTTTTGATTATTAGCAAATGATATCTCTTAATTTGGTTTCCTCATTAGATAGCCAGAATTCCAGAATTCAACTAATAAGGTTTACATGGTAAGTCATATACGCGCTTAACGAGAGAGAGTATATCTATTCATGTGACCTACCGACAAATGATTTTGACTGGACTAGAGTTTTATATCGAACGATTTGGCTTTTTTAAAACTCACCACTTTTTCAGTAGTCTGTCTGAAGCGACGTCAACCAAACTGATAATTGTAAAAAAAAAAAAAAAAAATCTCTTCGTACAAAACAAAGATTAAAAAACTAAACAATCATTTTTTGACATACACTGTACTTTGGCAATCTCATGGTCAAGATATTATCATGTGAAGTAATGTCATCATAAATATTTGTTTGATCCCTATATGATTTTTTTGAAATAATTGAATAAAAATGCTTTTCAGAAAATATCTTCTCGAAGTCCTATTTTCGTTAACTTGTTTACATATTAAAAACAAGTTTTATGAAGTGTTTACCGACGAAAATGAATCAACTGATTCATGCCACTCCATCATTTCTAGTCAAACATGAAGCAAAAAATTGTACGAAAGATACAAAATTGAACAGACCGTTATGTATTTAGAGTTAAATTTAGAAAATCCAAGCAAGGAATTTAAGAGCATCACTAGAAAAACAAAAATGACACTATCAAAATGTTTCGATCGATCATATTCAGTAGTGGAAGCATAATTTGTTTACTGTTCTGAGCGCTCAGCCGTTGTGAAAATAGAGAATTTCGCTGACAGGCAAATATCTATAAACCATTATTCCTGTCGAACATTTGTCAGAAGCATTCCCTAATCAGCCGACATATCATTTCTTGATATGCAGATTAATGGTGTAGGATGTCTGGTGTCAGATTTACTCTTCTCTGTCACGCATATCACTGTAACAAGGCGATGAAGGTGTTTTACCATAACTGCATCAATCGTATAAGATACCAGATTGTGCCAAGAAAAAATTGAGTCATATTTAGAGAAAGTCCTAAAATAGCGTTCTCACGTTAAAAAGATGTGGGTCTAAAACCCGATTAGCAGAGGCTACGATCGTAATGATATTGTGTAATATATACGGGATAACAAATTGATATTTGCTTATGTGCAATCTCTCAGTTATGGCTTACACTCGGCCATTTGGACAAGTTCGTATTAAAAACCTATTCCGTGTGACTTGGTTGGCAGATGAATGAGTTTGTAATGGAACCGACAGGCCGCTTCGACCTGACTTTTGCATCAGAAAGTAATCATAGGCTTAACACAAGGGTATATAGGTCGTTAATTCACAACATCGCCGATTACAGGGTTTGACCAAATACATGGAATCCAATCAAGTTCTCAAGATTTCCGTTCAGAATCAATCTTCTGTTCCATGATGGCCGTCCAGTTAGCTGTCAGCGTTATTGCCATGACATAGTGGATCAGGTGATACCATATATGGAATGTGTCTCCATGGTGGTGGTCAAGGACATACACAGTTCTAAAAGATGAAGAGAGTGACATAGTTACTTCAATAATAGGATTAATGTGAATAGATTGTCTGTCAACAAGTAGCGTACATATCGAAAATAGAACGCTTACAGTATGTTCTGTCTCTCTCTAAACGCTGATTTTACGAACAAGTAACTAGACGAACTCCTTTCGCAACTGCCTCCTCCATTAATACTTTTGGTGACTTGAATTGTTATAACAAGCTTTGAGGTTCACTCAACACTACAGGAACAAGCATTGAAAAAATGTATTGGAAAATAAGATTTGTGTTAAAAATTATAATTCTCTAACTTATTGGCATCACACTTCCGGAGCATTCTCACATCTTGGTTTAACTTTATGTCATCCATCGTTGTTACTCGGGGCATGACGATTAATTTCCTGAATTTATTAGACACGATAAGAATTCTTTAATACCGAACTTCATGAGATAGCTGAAGAATGTATACCAAAGTCCAAAACACAACACAAATTCTTGGATCAATGAACAATATGATAAAGCTATTAGATATAGGAAGACCGCTTCGGGGCAATTACAAAACAATACCACAAGCGATAGCTCAAACAACTGTACAAATATTAGGGCAAAAACCCGTCGAGCTATAGGCTTACAAAACAAAATTGGAGATCTTATGTGTCCAAATTAAATTAAAATATATTCATCAAAATAAGTATGGGATATGATTAAACGAATCAACGGTAAAGCATCATTCAAGACAAAGTGACATCTGAAAACAAATGGAAAAATTAACCACGTCGAAATGTGATATTGCAAATGCTTAAGGATCTGTTTATATTTTTTCCTCCGAAAATTCGTCAGCAAATAATTATTCCAAAACAATTCAACAATTTACTACGACTCGAGAAAAAACTAAGTTGTAATTCTCTTCCGAAAATAGTGAAACTTAAACCACCCTTTTGACAACAGGACCTGATAATATTCACTATCAGTTCCTAAACCATCTACCAGAGTAATCATTAGAAAAACAGCTTGATATTTGTAGCTATAAGATAGATCGCGTAATGTCTCAAGGTCATGGAAAAGGGTAAAAGATACGACAGATCCCTTCAGTTACCGCCCAGAATCACACATGAGTTGCGTTTGTAAAACTCTAGAGTGGATGATGAATTTGAGATACATTTGCCATCTGGAATCCAATCACATAATATCAGCCTGACAAAGCGGATTTAGATCTAAGCGCGGTACCAACGATCATTCGGTCAGACTTGAAACCTGTGGTTTTATCACTTCTAAGTGATAAAGCTTATCATTTAGGTCGCTGGCCATAAATTCAACAACGTCATGTGTACGTTTAACATAAGAACAACTGCTTTTTGTCAGAGAGTTACATGTAAAGGGACGTAATCACGACCAACACTCAAGTCTGCATGGTCACACACCACTATCATTACATCTTCCTTCCTTAAAAAGAAGTAAATTTAGCTTTAAATTTAACTGAATTACCAGTTCAAAATTTTTCTTGATGCACTTTTTTCAAGTAAAACTGTTTCTAAAATTGAATAAAGCAACTTTAAGAAAAAGATAAACTTCTTTACCAGTTCTTGTTTCAAAACACCGACTAAACTACACTACATCCCTTCAATGAGACGATTTGGCCTTCTTACAGTTCTACTCGATTTTGTCACTATAGTTGGTTCATCACACTTTACTGGGGTTCCAATGTCACCATCATCAAATTCAATCTCTGGATGAATCACATAATTACCATCGGTGTCTGGTATTGTTACCGTTTCACGTTCCACACATTTCAGAATGTCTTTTCGATTTCGACGATATGTGTTTCCAGCATCAGTTTCGACCAGGTATGACCTCGGGGATACTTCCTCACGGAATACAGCCTTTGTTGACCATGTACTTTCACGACTGTCACGGATCCTCAGTGTTCCCGCGATCCAAGGGGATAATTCGTGAACATTTTTGTCATAGTAGAACTTTTGCCTGACTTTATCTGCAAACTTTTCCTTTCTAAACTGTTCTGACGACTGTGACTTGACCAACAGTTGACTGTCAACGATGGGAAGATTTGACCTGGCTTTTCTCCCATGGAGAAGCTCAAACGGTGATTTTCCATGCTTTAATGGTGTAGTTCTGTAGTTCATGTAGAAATCACTTCCGTCCTCTCGCGATTTCTTGAGAAGACTTTTCACAATGCCCACACTTTCCTCAGCCAGCCCATTTGACTGTGGAAAGTTGGGACTGGATGTAGTATGCTTGAAATCATAGTTCCTAGCAAACTCTTGAAACTCACTTGACATAAAATTGGTACCATTGTCACTAAAGACGTGTATTTCATGGCCTTAATAATCAACAAAGCATTAAAGCTTTATAAGGGACACACTTCTTGATAGTTTGAATAATAGTTACATATCAATAGGAAATTGTCACCTTTAAGCTTACAAATATCAACGCCGACCTTTTCCCAAGGATACTCCACCACAAGATGAGGGTTTAAAGGTTCTGATGCCTGTTTTGACCGGTGTTTCGCACACGTTGAGCATGACTGCACCATTTCCTCAACACACTGGTTCATGCCTGGCCAGTACATTACCTGACGTGCTTGGAGCCTGCATTTAGCTATATCCAAATGCCACGAGTGAATTTTCACTAACATCTCCTTTCGGAGACTCCTCGGAATCACTACCCGATTGTTCCTCAAGATCACACCTACAACACTCAGTTCATCCCGGATGTTCCAGTACTCCAGGACGACTGACGAACACTTTGACTTAGTATTTGGAAATCCATTGACGATGGTTTCTATTAGCACTTGTAGATCGGGGTCTTTGCTGGTTTCACGTCTGATTTCATCCATTTTCCTGTCCAATACCGGAACACTGTGCATTACGAAGTCTACGTAAGCATCAACTTCCGCCTCACCAGAACGATCCTGCAGAGCTTCTGTCAACTCGTACGCGTGCGACTAAGCATCTGTAGTATACAGGAACTTGCCTGGTGTGAATGTTACATCTAATGTGTACTTCTGTATCCGTAACATCAATCGTTGAATGCGCATAGGACAGTCATTCAGCGACTTTCTAAATATCGCGATAAGCGGTTTGTGGTTTGTTTCGACCTGTACTCCCTGGCCATATATGTATTGGTGAAATCGTTCACAAGCGAAGATAATGGCAAGCATTTCCTTTTCAATTTGTGCGTAGCGCGTCTCTGCCTGAGATAACGCTCGTGATGCATACGTTACTGGGAACCAATCGTCATCGTACTTTTGTAGGATTACCGCTCCTAGACCAGACTTGGACGCGTCAGCTGAGATTTTGATTTCACGCTCACTATCGTAGAACTTCAATATTGGTTCATCGGTAAGTATGTCTTTCAACTCCTTAAAGGATTTTTTCTCTGCTTCGTTCCAGCGAAACTCATTTTTCTCATCTACGAGCTGCCTCAGTATAGCGGTCTTAGTAGACAGATCTGGTATGTAACGACCCTGATAGTTCACCATTCCTAAGAACCGTTGAACATCTTTCTTACACTCAGTTGTTTTGAAGCTTTGGTTGCTCGGACTTTCAATGGATCTGGTTTCATTCCTTCTGCAGACACGACAACTATAAATGTTAATGACTGTACACCACAGACTTATTTCTCCTTGTTGAGTTTTAGATTTGTCTCTCGAGTAGCCTCTAGGCCTCTGGTTGTGCTCTTCCGGAGTACTTCCCCATATGATGATATCATCCATGATCGATGAAGCTCCTTCGACGTGTTAAAATAACATATGGATTGCCTTGTGGAACTGGAACTGAGGATATTCCGAATGGTAATCGTAGAAACCTGTACCTGCCGAATGGTGTATTAAAACAGGTAAGCTTTGATGAGTCCGAATCCAATTTCATTTGCCAGAATCCGGATGAAGTGTCGAGCTTACTGAAATATTTCGCATTTTTGAACTTTGACATAATTTCTTCTCTGGTCGGAAGCTTATAATATTCTCGTAATATTGCGCAATTCAGGTCCCTGGGGTCAAGACATATACGCAGTTAACCGTTTTTCTTTCCGACAACAACCATAGAGCTGACCCAGGGTGTAGGATCATTCTCCATACATATGATCTCCAGTTGCTCCATACGTTCAAGCTCCGCCTTAACCCTGTCCTCAATAGCAAATGGAACCTTGCGACATGGGTGTACCACTGGTGCAACTGATGAATTGACTTGAATACTGTAGTAACCTGGTAGACATCCCAGGCCTTCAAATACATCAGAAAACTCCTGTACAATACTGTCTGCTGACTGTACACGTTTGTCAATGTTAAACACGCGTTTGACTAGGTTAAGTTCATCACATGCTTTTACACCTAGGAGTGCAGTTCCCGAGTTTTAAGCCACTATGAAATTCAGTGGAGTTGTCCGCCCTTTCTGGTTCATGTTCAGTACACATGCACCTGTGATCGGTATTTTGTCTCCACTGAAAGAAATCAATCTCACATTTGCCTGATGTAGCTTAGGTTTCTCTGCCAACTTGTAATACAAAATTTTGTGAATAATGTTGACTTGACTGCCAGTATCTAGCTTAAAGTTAATGTTCGTACCGTTTGTATTAATGTTCAACCTCCATTCCTGACTTGAAGAATCACTAGAATTGATTTTATCTACTGTAACAACAATATATTCTGTATGGTCACTGTGTTGAAATTAAGTTTTTGTTTCTTTAAATTCTGACACTTCGTGGACTTTCTTGCCAAGAAAACACATTTTTGAGAAATGATTTTTCTTTTGACAGTTGTTACAGGTTTTAGCCATAGCCGGACACTCGAACTGTGTACCATGATTTCTCCCACATCTTCCACATTGACCTTTAGTCTGTTTGTGTTGTGTTGTCTAACCATCTTGCTTGTAATGTGTTTGTTTTCCCGTAGACTTGTGTTTAACAGCATCAACCTCTTTCTGTTTTTCAACTAGATCTTTCATACGATCTTTTGTTGTTTCCGCCGTTCTACACATGGTAATCGCTTCACTGAGTTTCAAATCTTAAAACCCTTAATAAACGAGCCCTAAGATCATTATTAGGAATCCCACAGACGATTCTATCCTTGATAACAGTGTCTATTAACTCACCTAGTTCTAAGTTCGTTCACATATTGATTAATGTTTTCATCGAAAAATTTATGACGTTCGAAAGTCTTAGGTGAGCAGTACGTTTCAAATTTTCCTATGACGACTAATTTATACTTGTCATCTTCATTTTCAAATGGAAAGTTATTGTATATCTCGAGTGCATTCTCTCCAATAACGTAGAGAAGCAGGGATGTATTTTGTTTGTCCTCTTTTCCCGTCGCATCGGAAGCCTCGAGGTACAGTTCAAACGTTTGAATCGTTTCCAATTTTCCGCGACGTTACCTGTCAGTGAGAGTGATGCGGGCGGCTACATATTCTTCTGACACCATGTGGTGGTATCACTTCTAAGTGGTACAGCTTTTCATTTAGATCACTGGCCATAAATTCAACAACGCCATGTGTATGTTTAACATACGAACAACTGACTTTTATTACCTCCTTAACAGAGAGTTACAAGTAAGGGGACGTAGTCACGACCAACACTCAAAGTCTGCATGGTTACACATCACTAGCATTACAAAACCTATGGTTGCGGTTTTCTTCGATCTGGAAAAGGTTTACTTAACAACGTGGAAATGCGTCAAAATGAAAGATCTGTATTTCAAGTCCAGAACAGAACGACTCTTTTCGATGTTCATCTGCAGGAAATAGGTGTACCACAAGGCAGCATTCTGTCTGTTAATCTTTTTAGACTAAAATTAACAGTATTGTTAAACGGTCTCCCCTTCAATGGTTGCTCTTTTCGTCGTTGACTTCATGATATGCTATCGATTTAAGCCTATGAATTCCAGTGAAAGACAACTACAGCAATGTTTGAATCGACCCCAAATTTGGGCAAGTGAAATAGATTTAAAGTTTCACAAACAAAATCAGACTGTATTCATTGAATGGCAAATTCGGAAACAACACGACGATCCAAATCTATCTCTTTGTGGCTTACCCATTCCGAAACAAGCAAACCAAATTCCTATGTGCAATACTCGACAAGAAACTGTCGTTCCTTCCACATATAAAATATCTTAAAGCGAAATTACTTCGGACACTGATTATTCTAAAGGTAGTGCCCCACACTGGTTGAGACGCTGATAGAAAAGTGTTGCTAAGACTTCATAAAGCTCTTATTAGATCAAAATTGCTCGACCTTCAAATTATTAATTTTTATGGTCATCACCAAGGTCTGAGACTCGCTCTCGGAGATTTTAAGACCTGCCGTCAGCAAGCCTCTATGTGGAGGCTAACTAACCATCACTATATAGCCACCAAATGAATTGCTTTTGCAAATAAACCATTAAGCTATAGTCAAATCCTTCAAAGCCTGCCTTTTCACTTGTATTTGATCCAAAAGATTAGATCTTGTTCCAAAACAAACGAAAGACTATACTATCATTCGGTATTTGGATTTCCTTTCTTTTACAAAACACAAATATTGATATTGACCAAATTTTGAAATTCCATCCTGGTCCTTGAATACACTTAAAGTTGACTTTTCACTTCATGAAATCAGACACTGATAGTTGCACCTTCTTTCAAACTACTTGAAATTGCAATTAAAATATAAGACAAAATCGATATTTATATACTGATGTTCACCAGATAATAATAAGGTTGTCGTGGCCATGGCTACACAAGATGAAGCCTATGTATGCCGGCTACCGAACAACGCCTCATTATTCGCGGCTGAAGCGCGAGCTATCTACTTCACCCTTGAACATATTCAAACAAAGTAATGAGAGCTCTTATCTATTCAGACTCTCTTACTGTGCTACAAATCTTAGCAATAGACATATCGAAAACATTACCTCAAACTTTCGTATATTTTTTGCAGAATTCTTTGGCACATGGGAATACCAGGCAATGAAAAAGCAGCATTATCGCTACCACCTGTTACTTTGCAACTTCATTTTACTGATTTTAAATATGGTATGGTACTGATAAACTGTTTTTCCGTAGAACCTACCATCGGTGAATGGTCTCCATACTATAGAGAAAGGCGAAGTTAATCCTCGGTGCTTAGGATGTCATGAGCCATTTATCGTTAAAATGTATTATATTGGACTATATTGGACTTCTGCCTACTCGAGATTTTTTTTATCGTTACAAGACACTTTATTAAACTGTTGAGATTGATAAATTTCTAGGGTATCTGAAAGATGTTGGTCTATATTAAAGAATATAATTTCCGGTTCTTTATTAATATTATAACTATTTAAGATTTTTAGCATTTGTCTGTTACCTTTTTAGTTTGTTTGATGCTATTTCCTTTTGGATCGCTGTGTCTTTCACCGGTTAATGACCCTAAAGACTTTTTATGTGTTGACTGGCCGTTAATTTTTTAACAACAACTAAAAATAGCAATGTTCTATGATATGCTAAAAACGAAAGAGGTAAATGTGTTCTGGTATTATAAAAAGGGAAGTAAAATTCTACGCTGTAAAAGTAGTCGTGAAGAGTTATGATCAACTGCAATCTAATGTGTAAGTATATATTTAAGGACGCATTTATTTGTTTGGATTTCTCAAATAAGAGAAACAGGTAAAAATAGTCCAGGTATATAAAAAAGGGAACTAAAAAAGTCTACGATGTAAAATTGGTTGAGGAAAGATACGATCAGTTGCATGTAATGTTTAAGCATATATGCTTTGACGCATGTATTTGTTTGGATTTCTAAAATAAGAACTCTCTGTGCTTGTAACTTATTAAACATCTTATCGAAACATCAAATTTTGAATTTTGCCCTTTTTTAAAGTGGATATTTCGTTCCTTGCTTTCTTATCACAACAAGTTCGTACAACTTTTTTAATCTGAAAAAAGAAATAATTTAACAATATACCAGAAACTGTTTTCTGTTTTCTTATAACCCCTGCTTATGTCGATCCATTTTGTAAGTCAGATTGTTCGTTGTCATTCTATAACCGCATCACTTATCTCATCCATCAAATGGTAGGCTGTTCAAATCGCCTTGCGTTCGTGGTCTGCCGTACGTTCGTAGTCATCCTTACACGATTGTTGTCAAACAATAATTGGTTCCTCTTAGATCTCTTCTGATACCAAAATAATTGAGGAAAATGGGATTCAATCACCGCTTCCGGAGAAAGCTTAATTCGGATATGTTAATATACAATATAAGCCAGTCTGATGATTAAGTAACGTTCATCGTTGTATTAGAGGCATTAAATGGCCATATGTTCTATGCCTTGAAATATGGTTTTAACAGACGGACGAAAGGGAATTTTAGAATGGCGACCTGCAAGATATATATTTACCTTCCAAATGTCCTTTGAAATACAGTCAAATTAAGTTTTAAACTGTTATCATGTAACTATCCTAGAGCACAGTATGAAGAGAAGAAAATGGGAAAGAAGTTGTGATATGTTTCAGTAAAGGTCCCGCTACATTCAAGATGGCCGTGTTCGTACATATCTGGTTGTAATCAGTCCTACCTTATCCAAAATGGGTGAAAATCGTCTGTGTCATCGGGAATATTGAGATTCCGATGTCAATAATTGCCGCGTGGATGACTTAGAAGCGCGAGTGTAGTATATGTGACAGAGGCTTAGGCGTTATATTGATTAAATCCTATCAACATTTCTGTACATATTAGGATGACTTCTGCTAGATAATGTGGTTCATATGCCCATATTTTTACCTTTATCTGTGAAAATGAAATAACTAAAAAATCTTATCCCCAGCGGAGAACTGATTGACGACACACTGAAAATGTTTGCTTACATAATTATAGTTCCTATATCTTTCGCTGACATGTTATTTTGGTAGAAAAATGAGTCATTTTGTTGTAACTGGTTCTCTGAAACAATTTAATGCCAACATAATTAACAAAGATTTCAATGTACTCTGGTTTAGGGTGGCTTGGATGTTGTCGTTATAGTCTCTTCGTCTATTACTACTGCAGTATTTGCTCGGCGATATGATTAATCCGGGGATAGATAAACACAACACAACACAGCTCTGCTCAGCTTATTGCTCAGCTTATTGCAAAAAAAAAAAGAAATATCTGACACTTTCTCACCAAAGACAGCCGTCTTGATAATACGACCTAATTGAAAAAAAAAAAAAATACGGAGACATCATTTAGAAATATTTGCTTGGAAACAAGCCACATTTAGTATTTTTTGTCCTCCATATTTTTACTTTTCTCCTGGTGTATCCTGGTGACTGGGAAATGGGAAGAGATACAAAATATATACAGACGTCCACCAATTCAAACGACCCTAGTGCTATCATTCACGATGTGTTTTTTTGCCAACATCATCCTCACCTTATCGGACAAAATGAAAGAATGTCGATTAAAAAAATCTCAGGAAGTCATACTATAGTCTGGAACGAATGATTGTTAGGACTGAGGATATCGAACTGGTTTGTATAATTAAATCAGACGTGTCGTGTCGGTTTTGTTGGCGTCGATGAAATCTACCGAGTCTTCGACACGTAAAAAAAACCCATTTTCAACAGTTAGTCAATAGCCAAAGAAAAAAAGGAATATCCAAATGGCCACGGAATCGAACGAAAGTAAAATGTCAATGACATGACAAAACAACCCTATATACAGTATTATACCAAAGTGATAAAGAAAGCCACTGTTTGACTCAAACGTACAGTAATTAGAGATGCAAGAATAAAGTAAGTATTTAACGTGTCCAACAGATATTTTTCTCGATGTTGATCTTTCGCAAGTATTGTGGTGGGCGCAAAAGATCAAAATTTAATAAAAACAAGCCTTCAAATCTTCAATTGTGGAATCGCACAAAGTTACACGATGTGCGATGTGTGAACGATATATGTACGCTAGGAAAATTATACGAAATAAGCTATCGCACATTTCTTCGGTTCTATCGAACAAATGTGTGATTTTATCGTGGTTAATATATTTAGAAATTAGATAAATGTGGGATAGGATTTATTTTCTAAATGTATAAGAATACAAAAAAGGATATTTCCTGATTAAACATTTGTACATACATCGGATACCCACAGATATCTCCATGTCACAGCAATGAATCATTTCAAATCTCATACTGTCAGAAAGGATTTTTTTCATCACTGCAGTATTATTCTCATTTTCAAACAATATATGCTCAAGTGAATCTTAACTGTTGTGTTTGTACTAGCCGGAACAGTTCCGGCCTGTCACGGATATACCCGGATACAGGTAAACTTTTGTTGCCCGAGGCACTACTACTCGCCACTTTCCGAGGTGTGAAACTATCAACGATAGGACTTATTATTTCAGATCCAGTGTTATTTCGAAAACGAATTTTGCGTTTGATTTTCAATCCGTAATATAAGCCAACCATTTTTACCAAACCGCACAAAATATGCGATCCTATCACACAGTTGTGCACACGATACTGAATCGTTCGTGTGTGAACACGATGTATGCATGATTTGCGCACGAAAGTTTTGGTGCGTTGTGCTTTACCACAACTATATAAACTTTACCGTTCAGGTGCGATAAAATCCATAAATGTAAAATTTAACATTCCTTATACAAAGAGTTAAGGTATATGTACTATGAACACTGTCCAATTAATTATCATTTTTTTATTTTACAATTAATCAAAAATCTCACGAATCAATTAAAATTGTTAAAAATATTTTAAATACTAAACCAATGACTACATAGTACTATAATGCTTAAACACATATAAACGGTCTATATTATGTAACGTTCTCATAGTAAACAATTTTTATGACACCTTCCAGATATATTCTCTGCCATCATTTATTTCCTAACGTCTCACTGACGATAATCATTTTCGAATCGAAAACCTCAGAGGCTAGTTTGTTCGTTTAACTTTAAATGACATGTTATTAATCTTATTCTTAATGCAATATTAGTTTCAGTTTTTACTAACTGGATTCCAAAGAGTTCACTTTATTAAGAGTAGCGGACATAAGTGAGAATACAGGCATCAAATATCGTGATGGTAGCACATTAAAATGTCATTTTAATGTTCCTCTCATATGCACAGCAATCGTTTTCGACCTTTCAATACAAATATAAAATTAGATAATAATAAATAACTTGCATCACCCAACTGTTGTGTGTTTTGTCTATCTCAAACTCATACATCTATCAGAGAGCAATAAACAACGCACTCTACTTCGGGGTAAAAAGTAAATAATACAAAATTGCAAACACAGTTACATTATGTGGATCATATAGTCATCGAATGAATAAGGATTGGGCTGGTTTGGACAGACCAACAGCTATGATTATGTAAAGACTGGCTCCTAGTGTATACGAGATGAGTGCATGTGATGAATGTGTGTTTTAGGATGCTGTGTTCGTGTTAACATACTATGATGCTACCTCCTTGAATGCATGACACGTTCTTTAAAAAGAAAAGCAGTAGTGACAGGAAAAAACACGTTAAAGACGTGGTTTCATTTTATTGGACACATTCGCCTAAAATATTATTTTTGACAACAAGTTACATGTGGATATAGACAACAAAATAAATACTGTTATGTCAACAGAATCTGAATTCAAACTCAGATTCAATGAAACTAAAACAGAACGTGAACGAAAAACATATTTACGTGGATATTCCTTCAGGGATAATAGCACCATGTGTTTCAGAAATGTAAAATCGTCTGGTTCATCGACAACACCCGTCATGTAAACCTTGGTCAACGCAAGTAAGTAATATCACGTTTCCAAATAAGAACAAGGGTAACAACAACGGAACCAACCGTTAAGCCTTCTTTTAAATTAAAAAGGATACAAAAAACCTCTTATACCAATACAACAGAGGCGTTCCTACTTTTTAGGTATCAAGTATGGTAGTGTATAGAACGGAAATAGTAGATTAGTCTAATAGACTGCCGAATTATGGCGTTTTCATTGCTTCATTGCTTGGATGGTAATCTTGACGTGGTAGCAGGGCACCAATTCGGTCAACAATGTCAGCGCCAGTTGCATGATGAGATGGCTAATGAGAAGATACACAACCCAATGACATGCAAATCAACATATTGGTATATACTGAAATCAATTCTTCGGCAATAGACCATGGAGTACTGTCTAACCACGACGTCACCAAGATCTGTAATGACCTTAGTTAATCTTATGACAGCTTTATTCTTTTTAATGCACTATTACGTTTACCTGCTGCCATTATTAGCTTTCCAAGCAAACATCGCTACCAAATGCTCACCTTTATACTGTTGACTGGTTCAACGGCCATGATCTGAAAGCAGGATGATATGTTTGTTTAATTAACCATTCTCTGTCTCAGTCACGATCCTTTTAGCCAGACAATCAGTTTGACAAGTAATAATAAGCTTCGGTAATGCAGACTCTTCACAGCCCGTTACAAAATGCACACACCTCATCATCCCCCCTTGATCAATACCGCGCGTATTCAACCACAAAGTTAATAAGAGCACAAATTATCAGTTTAGTTCTACACATGGTTGCGCCTTTATCGGCACAGCAAATGTGCCGAAATGATTGAGAATTAGTTTCAGGTCAAATTACCATATACTTGACATCACAAACTATGAGTCCTCTACAAGCGACTTCCTCAGATATAACTAGTCATAATCTAGACTCAACTTTTTTGTTAACAAAACTTCATGATTAATTTGAAAACGTGTAAAAGAGATATCAATTTCATGGTCAAGACATCGGACTTCCAGAAGAAATCGTAGTGGTCATATACGCAAGGAATCAAATTTGACAAATATGAAACATATAGAGAATGGACTGGATTTACAAAATTATGCATTTTAATATTTTTATTCTACATTCTTTTGCTATACTGGCTTTTCAATTTTAGGTTGTAAAATTCGAATGTATGATCGTTAAGGCGATATTCGAATTGGAAAATGCTATTTGATTGTTCGTTTTCGCAGTTACTTGATAATCAACGTTTGGAAACTCGTTAGATTTAATATGTTCCTGTCGACGAATTGTCTAATTTTTATTCTGATATTTTACTAGCTAAAGCATTAAGGTATTAAGCGATCGCAGTTGTACGCCTATACAATTTAACATGACACTATTCAAACAATTAGCCTATCGCCGCAGGACCTGAAGGCGCCAAGTCTAGGTAAGTTTTGCACCTCGTGCACACGAAACATCGAAGCTATATCTGTAATATTGTCGACCATTTCGATCTTGCGATATTGTCGGTTATCTTAATAGCCATTTCGGTAAATTATGTTGGACAATTAGGGCAGTTATCATAACATACGGGTAATGTAATATACAAAATGTTATCTGTCGGCATCCATTTTAATTTTTACGTCGATGACGAGTGTCACGTGAAATGTGCAGAACATCTTGACGCATTACGACAGGAATTATATGCCGATTGATATGAGAAGAGTCATATTATTTTTTTTTCATATTTTCTCAAATTCACATTGATCTTGGCCTAATACTTAAGCACAAGTCACTTTTGTACCGAATTTGAATTAAGCGTTATTTTCGTATATAACTAAATAGTAAAACGATTTATGCTATGAAATACAATTATTCTATATAAGTCATTTGTACGTTTTGATAGCATCTGCTTCCGAGTTTTGTAATATGAGAGGATGTATTGGTGTCTTCACGTGTGTTAACGGCACGTTAAGCTAGTAATAAGAATGATAATCTGATATATATTGGTCTGTATTATAGGATATGATTTACCATTTTTATCCTTTGTAAGGTATAACTATATCAGACTTTCAATATCTGTCTGTTTTCCCTTTAGTTCGTTTGGTGTTACATCCTTTTGGATCGCTGTGGCGTTCACCGGTTGATGGCCCTGATGACCTTTTATGCCTTGGCGGAACGTTCAGAATGTTATAATGATAATAATTTTACCATTCCCAGTGACATATTTTCGTATTTTTTTCGCAGTTTCGAAACCGAATTCATAGCCATAGAAACTCGAGTTGAATTTTCACTAATCTTTTTTATCTAAAAAAAGACACGACAAAACTCCTCTTTCTTTTTAATAATTATAATTTCTATATGTATTGCGGCAATCGGCGTTCATAGTTTAGTAATTAAGTTTCGTAATTAGTTAATTAGGCAAGTGCGTCATCGATTAATTGGTATAAGATGTATAGCAAAGGGAATCAACTTTGATGGCACCAAGAAATGCATCGGTGAGTGACCTCGAAGGATGAACAATCTTTAGGAAGAAATTAGTATTGGTGAAAATCTCACCTTTGTTATTAAATGTGTTATTCCCTTGTGTGTCTTTTATGCAATCATTGTAGACATTTTTCCTATGTCGAACAATACAAAAAATGAAAGTTTTAAACAAGTTTGAAAATTTGCAATGTTCTTGGCGATGTAATAATTGGCGATCACGAATATCTTTTGAAAATCAAGTTTTACTAACAGAAACTGTCGAGGTTCATGGTACAAATGTATATTATCATCTCAATGAAGACTTTTAAAACTATATACAGGTATATAAAGGTATGCTCATATATGCAAATGTTGCTCCATAAAACTTCACTCATTAGTGTATTCATGCAAAGTGTACATTGTAACAAATTCCTTAATCAGTGACGCCTCTGTATTTACAAGTTATCGATAGTCACATAATCATATGTCGAATCTAATTTTCGTCGCTTTACTATGATATACACAGATAACATAAAACACTATTTTTGCATTAATGCGTATATGAGGTAAACGTTTAAGATACCTAATCATCTTCAAGTTAAGTATTGTAGTGTCCTATCCATGAGCCAAGCGACTCGTCTCAGTTGATGTAATCAAGCTCTGTTTTTAACAGCGAGTATGTCCCGAGAGTAATTTTTGTAGTTGTAAGTTGGATTTATAACATTTTTCTAGTATCCATACAAAATTCTCGGTGCCTTTTCATCTTGGAAGTTTCTACAATTAAGTACATCTTCTGTTACTACTGCCGTTGTCACAGACGTGGGAACACGGTACACAAAAGTCATATAGAGTGACATTAACGTTGATGTCGATTTTCCTATATGGAAATGGAAGCTACGTGTCAGTAGTAGACAGAATAAATTCATCAGTCTGAAATCTAACGCCTTCTTAACCATTTCATGTATATTTCAAATGACTTCACGTTTCCAAATAATTAAGATCACAGATTTATCAAATTTCTCGCGAAAAAAACAGATCATTTCAATATCACGAAAGCTATAACGTGATATGACGGGAGGTAATATCTAACGTACTTCCTGCATTAAACCAACGGCAATATTCCCAGTAGGCTTCCTAATATCATTGTCAGCATGTCACCACTTTTTGAGGAAAGGAAAACATCTGTCGGATATTATTGTGTTATTAACACAGTAAACGTTGTCTTTTATCATTACATCAAGACAACCTTGTAGAGTTTTAAAATGTCACATCACTAATGATGTTGCCTTTAAGTGTTTTAGTATTGAAGATACACCATCTTTTATTCCATGCCTTGATTTCTGAATTCTGATTACCCGTCAATGGTCAGTTCTGATTAATCGTAGACAGTGTTTTATAACCATGGACACATTTTAGATTTGACATTTCTTACGGTTTTGATCATTTGGTCTACATTAAAATAGAAAGGAAATGCCAACTTGTGAATATAGGATAACCTAAACTCAGATTCAATAAAGCGAGGACAAAATATGAGCATTAGAGTTGGCTCTCCTTCCAATCAGTGTCTCCACCCTCAGTTTCACAAATGATCACCACTTTATTTACCATACATGATGATAATTGGCTCATTAGTTTAGATGAAGCTATCAAGATTACACCTTAATTGGAAATCGAGGACTCTTCTACATCAACCCTTATCTCAATCTTTGCCTTAAACGAAAGCAACATGGACAGCTGTGATTTTCGAGTCCCCTAGGGTTAGGATTTTAAAAAGATCAAGGTAAATGTAAATCACGAAGAAGTTTTACGGTCGCTATGATGAACTCTTTGAGAAATAATTCCTTTTGGCGATTTGAAGCTGGACATATTTGATGCTCTTTAGTTTGCCTCTTGGTTCCTTTGTTGCATTGTTGCATTTTAGAATGGGATATTGGGGCATGGCGGGTGTCGGGATTAGGCAGAGGACGCTTACTCTTTCGAAACACATGGTCTAATTCTCCTTGTACATTTTGGAGATATTTCCGTGTATATTGTTCTGATGTTCATACTTTGCTATAGTTTTAATTTAATCTGAGGTTAGATAGTGGTTATGTTTACGTTGTCATTGTTTCTATTTGTTATGAAATTTTATTTGCAAACACCAAGGAATTATCGTTATCAGCAGAAGATAAATTTATCTTTTTTAAAAAAAAATCTTCGTTTAACGGGCGCGTTTTCAAACATGATTTCATTATGAATGATTATGACAGGCAGTCGTCCGTTTTTACTACATGGAAAAGTTTGTTTGTCTTTAATATATCAAACATATGTGTCGGTAATTGGTAGCTAAATCAACGTTCCCTGTTTCATAAAATCTACTCGTATAAGATAATCGTCTTGTCATTATATGCATTCCAATAAAGCTTTATTGTAACTGAAATAAGTAAAACATATTGAATAAAACGTTTTTTAACAGCCTTATTGTAACTTTATTACAATAACTTCTACGGTAAACGTTATATAGACTAGGTTAAATAATGGTTAGGGAATCGAAAAAAAAAAGTTTTTGGAGCTTGAATGCTTATTAGTCAACAGATCGAAGTAAAAAAGATCTTTCCGGGTAAGACGTCTTTGTGGCTAGTATTTACCATGTTTACACCGCGTTAGTATTAAAAATGCACTCTGACCAGGAAAACAGAAAATGCCTCAAATTCATCATCATCGAAAATATGCACATCCAGTGAAATCATTCTCTGAAATTATTTTAAAACAACCGGAATTTCAATATATATATATATATATATATATATTGTAAAGTACTAAAAGTATACATTAAAAAATGTTGATATAATAAAATGTATTCAATAATTGAGCAAGAAGTAAGGATTTCAGCATTCAATGGCACTGAAGACATTTAACTTAATACACACGCATAGTAAATCTTGATTAAAGAATGCACAATGTTTATAAATGTGTAGTAAACAGAAATCTAGCCAACGTTATCGATACCGGGACTATGTGTAGCTAATTAAGAACGGCGGTCTCCTTGGGAGAAAATGGACCCGTGTTGTCCATCATGTTAATTCCTCGTGTGGTCAATTATTCTAGGTTAAAATGTCGCAGACTACGAGACACCTCGACAGCAAAGAAGAAATGGATGAATGACCTTGTCGGGCTGTTATGTGATTGATTGTAGGTCGTGCTGATTAAAATGCTGTCATCAGCTCAGCTGACAAAAGCTTGTGGAAATGGCATCAATCTCCTCAATGCTACTTGGCTAGCAACAGATTGTGTCTTCATCGAAAGATATTGTCATGAGCGACACTGATGTTGAGGACAATGTCATACATGAAAATGTCAATGATTTTAACAAGAAAAGAGTTTTCACAAATGATGGCTTTCTCTAATACATTCATGACAATCATTGTGCCAATTGATTAATAATCAAGCACATTTATAAGAAAGAGATCACTTTTAATATTACGAAAAATAAAAGGTAACATTGTTTGGATTACATTTTGAAAGACATTTTTGAAATAACTTCAGTGTGGAAAAAGGTCAAGTTTTTAGCGTTCGCACATATACATATACATTAAAGCTTAACATCAGCATATAATGACCCCATGTCAGTCAACAGATATCCGTGTAACATCGTATGCATACATGTATGTTTGGTAAGGATTCCCTACCGCGAAATAAGAAGAAAAGAGCGGATGCCAATCATGACAGTCAATATATGTTGGAGTTGCTCTTTTTGAATACTAATCATCAAAGGCAATGGCGTAACATAAAAACACAAGAAAATATCGACATGTTAACACAGTTAACCAAATGCAGTTGAAACGACAGGAAAATATTAACTCCATGACGATTTACACGGACGTACTGGGAAATGTGCTATGTGTTCAAAAAGTATATGAATTTCCGTTTTCATTGATGACACTTGGCACGTAACGTTTTATCGATCAAAGTAACCAATGTTACGTTCTCAGATAAGAACAAGAGACTATCAAAAATCAATTCACACATACACTAACGAGGTGTGTACGACTTGGTTTCATCACTTAATGTTGAATTGGGAATATTTTTTTTCTTGAATGGAGTGAACCAACAACAGGAATTCTTTCATACGCCATTTACTAGGACCAGTATTAAATAAATGTTTACATGTATCGAGAAATTTACTCAACAGCTGCAAAACCAAACGCCCCTGACTTATATAATATACATATATAGACATTGTTCCTAACATCGGAAAGCAAAAACCCAGATTCAACTTCATTCTTGTGGCATTGCAGGTAGCAACAGGTGCCGTACAATCCATTTTGCACCCTTCTTAAGTAATCATAATACACTTAACAATAGTAAAAAGCTCGCATTGATCATTCCTTTGTGGATTGTTTTAAATGGTCCATTTCTGGTCGCTCCCGTTCATAAGGTTACTCTCAAAATTGGTTAGTGGAGTGTATTTGACATTGTATCCAGTAATTGAGGGCAAAATGATTGTGACAGCATCTGCAGTTGTCTTCGATGCCTGTAGTTTTTGCCTCTGCAACTATACATTTTGGTCAATGGTTAGTGATCACAAGAATGTGTTGAAAGTTTCTATAAGATGGTTCCAATGTCGAAAAAACCCATTACAAAACAAAATAACAACAATAAACTGGAAAGTTTATAAGCATACATTACGTTTATTGTAAAAACAAAAGACAAACTTATAATAAATTAAGTATTCAAAGCAAAATGCTGTCTGTATGTGATAAATTTTCAAACTATTTAACGCCTTCCTCTTGACAAATGGAGACATTGGTACTTTCACCAAGGTTAGTCATAGTAAAAGTTTTGGTAGCAGTGCGGAATGGCACCGCCATTGCATGAAACATTTATGTCATTGGTATAACCTAGCTAAAACCCTTGGTAATTGACCTCTTTGCCTCTTACACAGATATGTCTATATTTAGGATGGACCGTGATAATACGTAATAAATGAAGAATATCAAGGATGTTTTACAAAAACCATTATTTGACATTCCCCTAACGCTTCTTAGTTCAACGTTTATCATACGTGATTTGTTTTTATATTAATGCAAATAATCTGTAGTCAAACATCATTCTAATGATTCTTAGATCTTATATTTTCTTTTATTTTCGAGCATTGTGCATGAAACAAGACTTTTTTCAAAATCATTAAGTCTGAGGTTGTAAACAAACAAGATACGGTTGTGATAAGACAGTGTTTCTTACCCTTTAAAACAAGGCAGTATCTGTTCTAAACAGAAACATGTGGTAGAAAAAGTTGGAAATGCCATTGCTTTTGTCTTCGTGGATTTTTTTATGTCTCCTGCAACTGTATTCAGTGTATTTTGCTTCTAGCGTTTCTTTTCCGTGGTTGTATTGATAATAAATATATTCACACAATCAAAATATCTTCCCTAGACTTGTTAAATGAAAAAATATAAAAGGGCATATGTGTTTTTGTCCTTGTTACATTTCCCTGTCAAAATTACCAATTCGCCAAAACTTGTCAAAACAATATTTGACGGTGTTGTTTATCGACTTTATTGTTAACTGGTTGAACAATGATATCGCCAACACTTACCACATGTGAGTTTCAATGCTCACCATTTCATGAGTTTCCTACTTTGCCTCTAAATTCCTTTTCGTCATATTCCATACATCTATTTCGCGTAATCTTCTAAGCGTCTTGAAATGCAAAATAGGAATTATTCCTTAAAGTGCCAGGAAAGATAATTTTTGCATATTTGTTTTAATGGAATTTATCTCCACGCTTTCAGCAATTGTAGATATGTTGATCTAATCCGTCTGTGTAGGAAAGTTGATTTCTGTTTCTTTAAAAGCCTTTTTACTGCTCTCAGTTTCTTCAACTTCCGGGACTTATGATGACTTATGAGTCAAATGTTTTTTCCAGAAGTTATTTATTTAGTGAGTGAAAGTTCATCATTGTAGTTATCTTTTTAGTACATTTATATAATATTATATTCTGATGGGTCTCTCCAAATTAATTCCAAATTTAACAGATAAAAATAGATTTGAACTTTCACAATGAAAAACCAGTTTGTGGTGTACCGATATCAGTTGTTGAGCAAACCATATTCTTTGCTGGATTTCCGGACACATGGGAATACTTGGCAACGATCGTACCAAAAAGGCAACCATATCGACACCACCTGTTTATTTTTAACCTTATTTTACTGATCTTAAACCAACTATCAAACAATTTTAATAGTTCCGTGGTAGCAGGAATGGAATCACTATACCGATCATAAATTGTACTCTGTAAAACATATTATTAGTGAAAGGTCACCATGTTATTGAGACAATCACCGAGACGGAGTTGTCCTTGCCCGTTTTCGGATGGTCCATACATACCTACATGTTGAAAGGCGAAGATAATCGTCAATGCATAAGAAGTGATCAGCCATTCGCCATTAAACATTTTTATTGGACTGCATTGACCTTCTGTCTACTCGAGAATTTTTTGTCGTAACGTTACAAGTCTAAAGACCCTTTTTGAAACTTTTGAGATTCACAAAATTGATGTTATTTCCTTTTTGGATCGCTTGATGGCCCTAATGACCTTGACGGGTGGCTAAGATAATAATAATAATAATAACTGTCCAAATCTTTCAATGTATGGTTTCCTCATGAATTATGTTGCGACCTTAATTGAAGCTGCTACATGTGCGCAAACAGTTAATGATATGATGTTATTCGCTTAAACAACAGTAAACTTATATTTCAGACCACTACTCTTCCTTAACTTAATGCTTGTTGTTTTAGCACTTAAATAACACCTCGTAGGACTAATGGGTTTTATCTATATCATCTAATTGTATTATAAGAATAAACTTTCAATGAAAAAGGCTAATTCATTTTACCACTATGATAATCAGTCCGTTTAAACTTTGTTCTATTCAAATTTCAACAACAAAATGTAATAACAATTATGTATTATACAAAAAGAAAAGGAAACAAAAACAGGTGTCTTAGCGCCAACATAAATTTGTTTACTTAAAAAGGAAGCTTGTACTTATATACACAAAACGCACACACGCGCTCTCTCACACGCACACTTGCATACCCTCACACACACAAAGGAAAATAAAAAACAAAATATTCAAAAATTGGTAAAGTTTTAAGCGATATGAAACTCAAAATCTAATAAAATTTATTTAGCGAATATCTTTCCTAAGTTCAAAAAAGTAACAATCGTCTAAAGTGGTTCAGTTATTTGGTTCTAAAACTGGTTGTAAACGTTTATTGTATTTTATTTATTGCATTAGTTATCTGGCGAGAAGTAATGTGATGCATGTCCATGTCATCTCCGTCTGGTGTTTCCTCCAAGCGGCAGATCCCAAGATGTAGGACGTTGATTTAATTGTCCAGGTTGTGGAACATATCTTCTGATTGCGTTAGCTCTGGGCATCTTCTAGTATGTTCAGTTTATTGCGATCTCGAAATTCATTACATTAAATGAATATCGCTGAAGGAAACGTTATATTCACAACAATAGGAGAAAATGCAGAGTATGATCCCCCTACAGACTAATCCGGTTTACGAATTAATGTTTCAAGTAACAATGATTGTCTGACCAAGATCTGTCATTCACGCAAGGGATAGACAACAAAACATGCCTATACATCATGCAACATTGGCCTAGAAATTCCTTCATTTTTTTCAATAGCTTGTAGATAAAGGATCTAGTATATACTATTAATCTTAGTTGACTTTTTCACATCTTAGAAATTAGTTGATATTGTGCCAAACTGGAAGCGTGGTACACTAGTACAAATATCAATTTGGTCAATTCAGACAATATCTGAAACGGCAAATTTATATATGCATTCTGTGTTTCATATGGTGATATGGCATTAGCTGTATTTCGATAAACGAACCTGTATATTAGAATTTACCGTGGTTTTGTCGAGTTAAGCTAATGCATGGTTTAACCTTAAACTAATTGCAAGATGGTTTATTCTTTAGTCTTTCACACAAATTAGTTCATACTTCTTCATGGAAAAGGTCCTCGAAAATCAACAAAAACAGGATCAGGAAAAATAAGAGAAGTTAACAGTACAAAAATATCGCACCGTGAATATGAAGATTGTTTGAAAGCATTCCAATGCTGCACATATTAGCTTTTGCTGAAATTGCAAAATAGATGATTGATTTAATCAACATCAGCATCGACACTGGGCTTTCAAATGTATCATGAAGTATGGTTTGTGTACTAAAGTGCCATTTTGAGAGATTTTACTCTCACACGTTTGAGTTTATGAATTTTCAAATTAGATTATTCTCAATGAAGGTATTTTTTAGCAGAAGTGATGTCTCTTGGTTAAAATATCTGCAAAGAAAATAGACGTCATGTTTACGACCATTACTATTACAATCTTAACGGCCCGTCAACACATAAAATGTCATTAGGGCAATCAGCTGTTGAAAGATACGCCGATCCAAAGGGAAATAACATCAAACAAGCTGAAAAGTAAAAGACAAATGCTAAAAAAATTAAATTGTTATATTGTCAGAAAAGATAAAAATGGTGAGTCAATATGACTCACCATTTGTATCTTTTCTGACAATATAACCATTTAATATAACCATCTATGATATAGACGAGCATCATTTAGGAAACCTAGAATTTTATTCATCTCAACAGTCTCAAAAAGGGTCTTCAGACTTGTAACGCCACGAGAAAAAAATCTCGAGTAGACCGAACGTCAATGCAGTCAAATAGAAAATGTTTAACGGTGAATGGATCATCCCATGCACCGAGGATTATTTTCGCCTTTCAACATATACGAATGTGTAAGGTAAGTAGGACCCATCTAAAGACGTCAAGGACAACTTCGTCTCGGTGGTTGTCTCTATAGCATTGCGACCATTCACCGATGATTGGTTTTACGGAATGCAATTTATTATCGGAATAATGATTCCATTCCTTCTGCCACTGAACTGTTAAAAGTGTTTAATAAAGGGTGATATTCTTATGTGTAGGAACCCAGCAAAAAACGATACGAAAGTTTTAAGGTAAGTTCATGATACAGAGCTAATGTATTATGAATGAAAATATACTCGATATTTATAGACTTTTGTAGCACAAAAAGAATAGATAACACTCTCATTACTTTGTTTGAATATATTCAAGGGGAGGTAGATAATTCGCACTTCCGCCGTGAATATTGAGGCTTGTTCAGTAGCCGGCATCAATAGGTCTCATCTTGTGCAACCATTGCCGTGGCAACTTAAATATCATCTTTTGAACAATCAGTGTATAACGGAAAGGAAGGTGCAACTGTCAGTGTCTTATTTTATTTTACCATTTCATGAAGTGACAAGTCAACTTCAGGCGAATTCAGGAGCCAGGGCGGAATTTCTATCGTTCTAAATAACTGAATTTGGTCCATATCAGTATTTGTACTTTGAAAGCTATATCAAGGTGTGAGAGTGTTCCGGAAGAGGGATGCCAATAAGATGGAGACTATTTCCTGTTAAGAGAAAGGTTATTTTCCAAACTGATTTTTTATTTAATTTTGTTCCTCTTTCATTAGCGTCGGGTGAGCCCGAAAGGTTGTTATGGTCATTAAAGTCATCCAAAAGTATGAATGGAGGAGGCATTTGCGGTAGCAGTTCGTCTAATAGGTTGTTCGTAAAATCAGAGTTTGGAGGGCGATAGAACATACTGTAAGCGTTCTATGGAGCGTAACACTAACAGCAGTTGCCTGGAGGGCTGTATATAATGGTATATTTCTATGAAGAACTTGGTTAACAACCAGGATAGCAACACCACCGGTTGCTTTGATGGTAACAGGACCGAAGCAATTAATCAATGAATATTTTCTTAAATTCATGGGGTTTTTTTCGGCTCTGGTGAGCGTTTCTTTGAGACAGATTACACTAAGGTTATGTTCTGGAAGCAGTAATTCGCAATTAAAGTCATGGACGTTCGAATAAATGTATGAACAAAAATGTTGCTGCATAAGGTATTCAGCATTTTGAAACATTTTAGCCTGTCACGTCACTCGAAAGGTCAGACGTCTCAATCTAGTACCGCCTTCCTTCTTCGTCTGGTGGGCACCAGATGAAGCACAACTTTCCACTAAATAAACCATATTTGATCTCTACTTGTTTAAGTGCACTGCCCGACTACCTATTACACTACTGACATTTTCAAAAGTCAGCTGTTGATATGACGTTAAGCAATATAAGCCATACCAAGCCAAAAGCTCCCCAAACGGCTGTAAATAAAGGACTCTGAATGATACATTGGAAATGCGTGATGCAGAATAATGCGTCTGAATGAAGGCTATTTTGTAGTAAGTCATGCGTCGCTAAAAGCTATGCATTATGCTCTGACAGCTAAGGTCTTTCCAGTGTCAGTTTTTACGGGATTGGGAATTGTTCTCAGACATATATCAATGGATCAAGCATTTGTTTATCCGTATAAAGGTTGGTATTAAATGTTCAAAAGCACTCAATTATTTCAGCTTAATCTGTATGTATGACGATCATGTCAAATGTTGAAATCTTATACATGGCATAAATTAAGATTTTCTATTGCTGTTACCTCTATCATTGTAATAATATGTATAGATAAATGACATTTTTAAATGTAAATTTACGCAACATAAATTTCTCAAGGAAAACTGAAGCCACATTATCAACGAAAAAATGGCACTGACGATCAACATGCACGTATTTTGTATAATAGCCATTGAAACTCGGACGTGACGAAAAAACTTCATAAATGAACAATAGAATATGCGAGATATGACCCACAATGTTAGAATATAATATGTGAACATAAGTTACACAAGAATGGAATATATGGTGAACTTTAATTTATCACTTTGTATATAAGTTTAACTCACTTGGCCAGAAGCTGGGTAATTCAGGACCACTGAGTCTTTTTTATTATTAAAAGCTACTATTGCTATTCATTTGTGTCATTTGTAAGCTATGTTCTTTTGTCTAGCAACGCCGATTAATATACATTTCTTCTAAACTTAACTGCCTTGATATTCATACATATTTCATTTGTTTACTTGTTTGCCCTAAACTGATCTGAATACATCGTCACGTATTTTGATGATCTGACAATAACGGGTCATGGTACATCTGTGCTACCCCGATCTTGTAGTGACCACTCCCCAATTACTGCTAACTTAAACTTCAAGTCTTTTAAGAAACTTGCTTATAAAAAACCCTTTTATATTTCCAAAATACTAATTTTGATGGAGAAAATGAATTTCTTAGTTCTACTGACTGGAATTTTCAATTAGTAGGTGAAATTGATGAAATGAATTATATTCTATCTAACAAAATTTTAGCTGCTATTGACCAATTTGTACCAAACAAGACTGTAACTATTAGAGCTAATGACAAAATATGGTTGGCTAATGAAATTAAACTGAAAATAAGACAGAGAAATCATCAGCATTCTAAAGCTAAACAACAGAATTCCCAAGCCTCCTGGAATAAATTGAAAACTATTCGAAACCAGGTAATTACCTTAATTCGAGAGGCTAAAAATAAATATCTATCTAAATTACAATCTTCTCTTATTGATAAAACTATGCCTCCTGGAAAATGGTGGTGAATTGCTAAATCAGTTATGAATCTTCAAAATAAAAGCGATACTGACTCTCCCCTGATAATTAATGATGATCTGAAAATACATCCTCTAGATAAAGCTGAGTCTTTCAATGATTATTTCACATCTATTTCAGTGACAGACAAGAATGCTGATCATTTACCACCTGGCTCTATCTCTGCAGGTGTACTTCCTACCTCCTGGAAAAATGCTCATGTAACACCTGTATATAAAGGAAAAGGAGGAAAAAGTGACCCCTCCAACTATAGGCCAATATCTTCTTACCAAAAGATTTTACTGTTAATCAACTTTTAATTATATATGATGAAATAATTAAACATTTGGATAAAGGTAAAGAAGCAAGAATGATATATTGTGATATTAGCAAAGCGTTTCATAGAGTTTGGCACGATGGGTTAATTTACAAACTGAAAAAATATGGTATATGTAATACCATGTTAAAGTGGTTTTCATCTTATTTATTTTTTTTTTTTTTTCTTTTATTTTTGAAAAGTTTCATAATTTTTACAGATATTGACATCTACATGTGCAACACACTTTCCCATACATCATCATCATCATCATCCTCATCCTCATCATCATCAACCATCGTCATCATCTGTATCTCATTAAATAACAACATCCTCATCATAAACCATCATCAACATCATCATCATCAACCATTATCATCATCATCATCATCATCATCATCATCATCATCATCATCATCATCATCATCATCATCATCATCATCATCAAACCACAACATCCTCATTATCAACCAACATCATCATCATTATCATCAACCATCATCATCAAGATCCTCATCATCATCATCAACCATCAACATTATCAACATCATCATCAGTAGTAGTCATTATCTTCACGGAATATTTATCAACACTCTCATCATTTATCATCCTGCCGTCACACATATTCCACACCCTCACACACACGATTATCATTACCATAATAAATGCAATAACAATTATATAATCACAATGATATCATCATCATCATTTTCATCAACATCCACTATTTCTACAAACATATACACATACTTATAGACATGCATACCTTTGTACATGTATCAATCACATCATCACACACGCATTTCATGCTCTCTGTTTAAACAAAAAGAAATCCAATAAATTAAGTCAGTCAGTATTAAGTCAGTAGAGAGAGAGAGAGAGAGAGAGAGAGAGAGAGAGAGAGAGAGAGAGAGAGAGAGAGAGAGAGAGAGGTAGAGAGAGAGAGAGAGAGAGAGAGAGAGAGAAATGACTGGGCTACAGATGAAACTAAAATATTTGTAAGTAGAGAGAAATATTTCCTTTTTCATAGATGTTATATAAAAAAAAGGGAAAATTGTTTGCGTAGAGATATAATGATATATATAAATATATATATATGTATATATTTAAGAAAGAGAACTAATATTTCATGAGTGTAAGAAAAATTGATGGCTAATAATATCAATACCAATTAAAGCTTAAATATCAATTAAGTCTAATAATCTTCTCCATTGTTTCCATTTATTTTCTAAATTCTGCTGTGCAAGATCACCTTTTACTGTTAGCAATATATTTTTGAAATGTGTAATACTCTTTGATTGAATTTATCAGAATATTTGGATTTAAGATTTTATGTATACATCTTGATTTATATATATATATAACTTAATCATGATCAGAATTTCATTATCTACTGAGTTTCCCATAGCATTGTCATAATCTGAAGTTACCCCAAAAATAAAGCTTTTCTTGTTAAAAGAAAATGGAATCAATAGTGCATCAAGAAGAGTTTCAACACTAACCAAAAATTTCTGAGTTTCTCGACATTCCCACAAAGTATGAATTATTGTCTCTCTCTCCAAGTTGCAGAGAAGACAGATAGGACTATTTGCTAATCCAGCTTTAAACAAATATGTATTTGTTGTTAAAATATGTTGCACTATTCTGTATTGAAACCACTGTAGCTTTGTATTCTTTGTAACCTTAAATGGAGTTTTATAAATATCAGACCAGGTCAACTCAATATCTTCAAATATGTCTTCCCACTTCTTCCTACCTATAGATACAGTACATTTTTTAACCATAAAATTATATAGATCCTTAGTCCCTTTTGTATTTTTCACGAAAAAAAATATGTTACTTGGGATGATAGGGTGAAAGATTAACTGCCTTCTATAGCCTATCTTTGTTACATATGATTTAATAGCAGAGATCACACCATTATATTGAAGAAAGTTTGTATTAACTTGATAAATCTCATTAAATTCTTGAAGAGTGTAGAACGAGCATGTATCAATATCTTTTATCAAATCATAAATTATTGTTACTCCCCTCTTGTACCACAATTTATAAAAAATAGTCTTTTTCCCAATAAGTAAATCTCTGTTATACCAAAATGGCAATGTCAATATGGAGTTTTTCTTTCTTTCCTTTACTGTATCTGAATCATTAAATCTTTCCCAGGCTTTAAACACATCCTTCCAAAATTTATTTTTGCATTTATTTTTACATTCTTGAATATAGGCACCGCCACATATAGATAATCTGTGTGGGTCTGAGAATGTTTTGAAAATATGTTGCCACTTTGATGTTTTTTGATATAACCTTCTTATCCAACCTAATTTTAAAGAATCTATAAATACCCTAACATTAACCATTTTCAGACCCCCCTCATAATAATTCTGCGTGATAATATCTCTCTTTATTTTATCCACCTTACTATTCCACAAAAAGTTGAATAAAACTGTATTGAGATCTTGTAAAAACTTTTCATCAGGGTTAGGTAAGGAAATAAATAAATGGTTAAATTGTGAAAGAAGAAGAGATTTTATCAAGACTATTTTACCAATTGGTGTAAGTGCTTGTCTACTCCAAGTTTTAACAAGCATTTTAAGTTTAATTAGCTTTTTATCAAAATTTAATTTTGGGATCTCATGTAAATTAACACTAAAATCTATTCCAAGCAGTTTAAATTTATTTTTTCCCCATTGTAAGCCTAATTCAGGTAAAAATGTATCTTCACTGTAACTTTTGCTCCCTATCCAAATAACTTGAGTTTTATCAACATTGAGATTTAAACCAGATATCTTCGCAAAATATTTCAATTCGACAATAGATTCTTTTAAAGACATTTCAGAACCATCTAGAATAAGTGAAGTGTCATCTGCATACTGAGAAAGGAGAATTGGACAGTTATTCACATTGATACCCTTAATCTTATTGTTATTTCTAAGTCTAATTCCTAGTATTTCAACACATAGTATGAAAAGGTATGGTGCAATTGGGCCGCCTTGACGACAGCCTCTTTTGATATTTACAAAAGAAGATAAGTTCCCCCTCCCCTGATTTACAGTTGCAGTAATGTTAGTGTGAAACAATCTAACCCAATTTCGAATATCAGAACCAAAATTAAAATAATTCAAAACATTATCAATAAATTTCCATGATACTGAGTCAAAAGCTTTCTCAAAATCTAACATTAATAACATACCTGGGATATATCTTTCGTCTGCATATTGCATAATATCATAAACAAGTCTAATATTTTCTCCAATATAGCGACCTGAAAGAAATCCTGTTTGATCCTCACAAATTAACTTATCTAAAACTGTTCTAATCCTACATGCTATGCATCCTGAGGCTATCTTATAAACTATATTTAATAATGTTTTAGGTCGCCAATTTTTTAAAAATTGTCTGGGCTTATCACCCTTGGGAATACAAGTAATGACACCTTGTCTTTGTGTTATCGATAACAAACCTTTACTATATCCATAGTTAATAGATCTGACAATAAAAATTCCTAGCTGTTTCCAAAAACATTTTAAGAATTCAACAGTAAAATCATCTGTACCTGGACTTTTGTTATTCTTCATGTTTTTCAAAATTTTTGTTGCTTCCTCTATAGTAATTAGCCCTTCTAAATTTTCAGCCTCATTATTTTTTAATGTTGGAACATCACATCCATCCAAAAGTCCAATCAAATCAACATCATCTGTCTCATATCTGTCATCATATAGTTTTTCATAAAAAGAACATACCTCCTCAAGAATATCTTCCTGCTGTGATATTATGACATTTTCTTTCTCTATCTTTGGTATTATCTTAGAGATAAAATTCCTATTTTCTAAATTAAAAAAAAAATATTTAGTTGGTTTTTCCCCCTCTTCATGCCATTGTGCCCTAGATCTTATAACATTGCCTTTAATCTTGTTAACTCTAATATTTTCTAATTCTTTTTTCTTACGTTCTAATTCTTCAATATCAACCTGCTCTTGGTCCTCCAAGTTTTGTATCTCATTTCTAATAATGTTTTCATTTCTATTGTGCTGTTTCTTTTTAAAGGATGAGTAGGATATGCTCTTTCCCCTAATTTCCATTAACAATGTTTCAAAAAAAGTTGATCATCAATTGAAAATTGAATCTCAGTATCTGGAATATTGATTATATTATCCTTATTGTAAACAGGTAGACAATACTGCATTTTTGTCTGTAGAATAACATTTTTAACCGAATCAAGATACACCTCGTCATACAGCAAAGAGGAATTAAATATCCACAGACCCTTTCCTCGTTTAAATTTATTAAATTTCAAATTAAGTAAAGGAAATGAGTGATCTGACCTGTATCCTGGTTCAATAGTTGCACTAGTTACACTGGATAGTAAATTATCTGATATCAAAAAAAAGTCTAATCTAGCCTGTTTCAATGGGTTCTTCTTCCTCCACGTATATCTTCTATCTGAATGCAGTTCCCTATAAATATCGACAAAAGAGTGACTTTCAATAATTTCTAAAACTTTCTCCCTTGCTTTTTGATTATTTGTTGTCTTATAGCTACTATCATAGTCTAGGTCAGGACTTATAACTAGGTTAAAATCACCACATATAATGTATTTAGCATTGCCAAAATCCTCAATGGTATCAGCTACCATATCATAGAAGCTAGGCGAGTCAGTATTTGGACCATACACTGTAATTAATGTAATCTTAGCACCTTCCAGTATAATATCAAGAGCCAAGAAATTTCCGAACAAATCTTTCTTTTCTTTATTAACTGTAATTTCAAAATTATTATTCAACAAAATTGCAACCCCTCTTGAATTAGATCTAAAGGAATTAAAGTAGCACTCAAACCCCCATTCATTTCTAATAATGTTTTGATTCTCTTGAGTAAAGTGTGTGTCTTGTAGGCAGTAAATACAACAGTTCTTAGCTCTGAGATAAGAAATAACGTCTTTTCTTTTAATACTGTCCCCAAGACCCTGACAGTTCGCAGACAATATGGATACGCCCTCCATCATGTTACATCTTTAGCGTTCGGGAGTATAATATTTAGCCCAGTCATAGAGAGCAAAAGTAAAGAAGAAGAGAAAAGCAAAGATGAGAGATAAAAACCCATACCGAAAAAAGATCAAAAACAAGTACAACTGTCGACTTACGCACTCACACCTCTAGCAGTACCATGCCGGCGAACGGAATTGGAAGTACACCGGAAGTAGTATACTATAATATAAATAGAAAAACGACACAGCGTTACCATTTTCTGGATACGCTGTAAGTCGTTACAGAAATAATTTTATAAATATTTCCAAACTCCAAAATTCTGCTAACTTCATTAATTTTTTTCTAAAAGAGAGAAAATACCCTAAGTCGCGCAGATAAAAGAATTTCATTTCAATTCAATAACAATACAATTTTAAACGAAGGAAAAAAAGACTTACCGATCTACATGTTTTTTCCACTGTTTACCATCCACAATAAAAGAAAAGAAGAAAAAGAATAGCACTCTTAATGAACACACTAAAAAAACACAAAAGAAATTAACATAAAAGATTGATCGATAAACCAGAGAAAGTCCCTCTCTGGTGGTACTGAGTCGTACCCAAGTCCACTATCGATCACATCATTCGATATCTACATATAAGTGTTCACTGTGGCCAGAAATATGAGACCTTTCAGTCGAAAAGTCCCGTCCTGAAGTTGTTATCCTCAGCCAGGTATTGGTCCGTTAACACTGTATCATAACGTAGTCTACGTTTCTTATCGTTAGCTAAAACTACAAAAAGCTTTCCATCCACACTATAAGTATGTTTGACGCTCTTAAGTCTGTAAGCCTCTTTCAGGATCTCCTGGTTTCTTCTTGTCAGGTCTTCAAACACAATTTGCCTCTTCCCCCTTAGCTTCCGGCTGCTTTTGAGGATCTCTGTCTTTTTCCTCCTATGTGTCAACTTACAAATTATGGTACGTGGCTTATCTCTGCTGTACTTTCCCAACCTATGGGCAATGTCTATGTCTTTTTCCTCTATGTCGACTTCGAGGGAATTCCGCACAAAAGTCACAACTTTATCGACACATTCGTCTACAGATTCCCGTTCATTGGTATCCTCCAATCCAACAATGCGAATAGAATTTTTTCTCCCCTGCTGCTCCAGGTCGTTCATCTTATAATCTAGAGAAGCGTTGAATTTCTCGAACTCCCTCACATGGTCTTCTAGCTTTTCCACTTTATCTCGTAAGACATCATTGTCATTTTCGAGGTCGAAAATTCGTCCTTCTAGCTGCTCCACTAGCACACGGTTCTCCTCCCTTATATCCTCTCTTAATCGCTCTAGTTTTCTATCCATCATCTTGTCCAAGTCCGATTTGGTCACAAGGGTAGCTATCATCTCAAAAAGGACATCTACCCTGTCCTTCTCTGCAGTGGGTTCATTAACAATATCCAGAGTCCTCCCTTTGCTGCCCGTCCTCCCGCTACCTACACTGGTCCTAGATCCAGGCATGATTAATAAGTATAACAGTTCAAATCTACCAGTACGTTCAGGTAAGACAAGTTAAACCCGTGTAGGTAAGGTATGGTACAGTGTATAAACACACTCCGAGTGCGCGCGAACAGTTGTCACTATTGGTGGTCAGTCCATTGTTCTACGCGATTTTTCCTAAAACATCGTTTTCCACAAACTTTCACAGAAAAGGGTCATCAACATATGGTTCGCTGATGTTTCAAACTACTCCAGGCCAAAAATTAGCATCCTTAGATTCGAAGGAATAAGTAAACTTTGGTAAAATTATGGAGCCCAAACATACGCCGACTGACCAGGTCCAGGTGTCACGTGACCTTTTTTTCATCTTATTTATCTGACATGAGACAAAGTGGTCCTAGATGGGTACAAGTCCAACTGGAAAACATTACAGACTGGGGTCCCACAAGGTTCAGTTCTTGGTCCTTATCTGTTCTTGCTATATATTAATGATATTGGTGATGGTTTACTATCTAATGTGAAATAATTTGCTGATGACACATCTTTAGTGGCCTAATTGAGGATGACAGGCAAGATGCGGCTGTTATACTAAATGATGATCTCCAAAAAATGTCTAGATAAGCCAATAGGTGGGGTATTATTTTTAATCCGGATAAGACTGAATCCCTACTTTTTCTCGGCGAATAGATTCTGAAATGTTGCATCCAAACCTGTTTTTTAATAACTCAGTTATTAAAACTGTTACCTGACATAAGCACCCGGGTCTAATTTTAACAGTCATGCTAATTGGTCCTACCACATAAGCTTCATGTATGAGAAAGCTTATAAACGAATAAATATTCTTAGAATATTAAGTACAAAATTGACAGAAAGTCACTTGAATTAATATCTATTACATTTATTCATCCTATTTTAGAATATGCTGATAGTGTTTGGTCTTACTGCACAGAAAGAATCGGTCAATTAGAGGCAATACACATTATCTTTGGCCTGAGACGGGGCACCAGTCATGCTATCCTTTATAATGAGTCTAGATTAATACCATTAGCTTAACGAAGACACCTACATCAAAATATCCATTTTTTAATATTTTAAATAACAGATGCCCTCCTAATGTAACTGATTCTATCCAGCCTTTTATCAACACTAATACTGATCATTATCCTCTTCGACACAATAGGTTGTTTGATGTGCCCCTTGCAAGAACTTGTCAATATAGCACTAGTTTCTTTCCAAAACTCATGACAGAATGGAATGACCCATCCTCTCTGTTTCCCCTCATTGAAATCCATTTACGCAATTAAAAAAAACATTTTTGTCACAGCCTGTTATCACTCCTCTTTTACAATGCACTGATACTTTTAAATATTACGGGTAACAGAAAGGCAAACATAATCTTGTGTCAACTAAGAAACTCTGCAAGTAATCTAAATTTTTACTTATTTAATTCCCCCTTAATGACAACCCTGCCTGTACTTGTGGCCTCCCAGTTGAAGATCCTACTCACTTCCTTTTCCATTGTCCCTTCTTTATTATCCTAAGACAACTCCTCCCTAATTCTCTTTCTGCTCTTAGTGATTATATACATCTTACCACTGATAAATGTCTTAAAGGATCTCATACACTTGATGCAAATATAAATAATCTATTCTTGATTTGGTTCAGAGATTCACAAGTGATACCGGTCTCCTGTTTTAGCCTTAGTATACTTATATATATTTTTTCTATTTTTAATTTGAATCTGTAATCTTAATTTTGGTGCGCCTGTCAATTTTTACGGACTCGGCTCAGGATTGTGGGTATATGGACTGTTTGAACCTGCAGCCTGTGCCGTGATCAATTGACAAACTTTGACTCCATCTTGTTATATATAATTATATTACCTATCTAATCTTACTATTCTTAAACACTATAACTTAAATGATGGTAATGCTTGCCTAACATTTCTGTTAGATAATTATTCATCTGAATCATTCCTGTAATGCTATCATTATTATTTAATATCTTAAATTTTGATTGATGTGTCTGTGTACTTGTTTAAGTTGTATGGAGAGGGCTTGGTGAGGGCTTTCATAGGCTCTGCCTGTTGCCCAATGCCATTTGTCATCAACATCAAGACAATAAAATAGTCTGAAATGAAAAAAATGGTACACTTCGGTAACTTGTATACCAAATCAGCCTCTTTGTGGTGTACCCATTCAGGCACTGAATATTCTAATGGTGGTGTCCCACACTGGTTATGGAGCTGATAGAAAAGTTTTGCTAAGAATTCATGGAGCTTTTAACTAGACTAAATTAGACTACGGTTCCATTGTGTATGGAGCTGCTTGACCTTCATATCTCAAATTATACACTGTTCATCACCAGGGTCCGAGACTCGCTCTTGGAGCTTTTAAGACCACACCTACAACAAGCCTCTATGTAGAGGCTAACGAACCATCACTAAATAGCCGTCGAAATAAAATGGCTTTGCAATACACTATTCAGCTTGAGTCAAATCCTTCAAATTCTGCTTGTTCACTTATATATGATCCAAAATATAAAATCTTCTTTCAAAACCAACCAAAGACCATTCCACCATTCACTATTTGGATTTCCGTTCTTTTACAAAAACACACAAATATTCATATTGACCAAATTCAGTGATTTGGAACGATAGAAATTCCATCCTGGCTCTTGAATTTACCTGAAATTGACTTTTCACATCTTCAATTGGTAAATCAGACATTGTCACTAACACTTTTCAATCATCTTTCTCGAAATTGCAATTAAAATATAAACATTTCTACATTGATGTACGCATGGTTCAAAAGATAATGATAAGATTGCCGCGGTCATGGTTTCATAAGATGAAGCAACGCTTCAATATTCTCGGCGGAAGCGCGAGCTATGTACCTCGCCTTTGAATAAATACACACAAACAAAGTAATGAGAGCTGTTATACATTCAGACCATTAGCAATAGAAATATTGAAAATATTTTCATTCCTAATACATTAATATTATATCATGAACCTGCCTTTAACTTTTTTTTTTTTTTTGCTGGATTCCTGGGCAGATGGGAAAACCAGGTAATGAAAAAACAGAACGTGCCACTTGTTTTTTTAAACGTCATTTGACTGATTTATACCACTGATTAAACGATTGCTCAGTGGCAGGAGGAATGGAATCACTATACCGATAAAATATTGCACTGTAAACCCTATCATCGGTGAATGGTCTCCATGGTATGAAGACAACAACCGAAACGAAATTGTCCTTGCCCGTCTCCGGATGGGCACAAACATACCTCACACGTTAACACATGTTGAAAGGCGAAGACAATCATCGGTGCATAGGATGTGATGAGCCATTCACGGTAAGACATTTTCTATTGGACTGCATTGACCTTCTGTTGTGTTAATATAACCATTTAAATTTTTAGCATTTGCCTTTTACTTTATAGTTTGTTTGATATCATTCCCTTTTTGGCTCGTTGTGTTTAAAATGCTATAATAATAATAAGTTTACCAAGTGATGCCGGTTTATACCCTTCTTAATGTCAGCTGAATATACATATATATATGGCTGCTTTCTTTTATCGTCGTATTGGAATTGGTTATCTGTGTCATTTGGAAGAGTCTGACTCTCTAAATGATTACGCACAGAAGATTAACTATCTAACCTAATAAATCAATTGTTTCCTGCACTTTTTTTATCATCATCACTTTATTTAATGCATAACAAAACAAATAGTCTTTTAGCCTTCAAATATGGTTCTTTTTGATACAAAATCACGATTTTGGAAAATAATGCGTTGATTCCGGTATCACATTAAAACGTACTCTGCTGCCTGGCTCGCAGGGAAACAAGATAGCGGCGACGAACTTATGTTTAACAACCTTCAATAATGCCTTCTATTTTCAATCTTGCATATTTCTTTTATTATTTTTTATAAAACTGATAGATACATAAATCATGTACCAAAAAACCGTTTTACTGCACAGTTTTATATATATCATTTAAATCAGACGGTTATACAACAACTGTTCTGTGAGCACTTTGATTAAATAAGATTATCTGCCCACAAGGGGTCATTGTGTGTTTACTAATCCGTACTGAATCCCAATTTAGGTTTCACTATCGAAAACACAAATCACTTGAGATGTTTTTTCCTTAAGTAGCTTATAGGCTAGGTGCTAATGTATTGTGAAGCAAACATCGATAACATCATGGTGCACTAGCTTTATACTTTGAATAAGGAACCTTGAAAACACCATAAACTTATCGACTTATTTTTCCATATATGCGCACCAGGGTTATTTATAAGCTAACTGCTAAGCTGTATAGTTCTTGGTTTTGTGAATAGTGTAAATCAAGTGATGTTATGATGAAAAATATATAATCCAAATCCGATTGCACACAATTATTGCAACACTATAGGGAAATTAATTCAACTGAATGTAGTTTCCAAGCGACTACAGCGGAGTTTATGTCTAGCAGTATTTATTTTCATTTTAAGGTGTCATTCACTTATGTGTCTTGTGTACAATCTTATACACGTAAAGTATATAAGTAAAATTTAGCTGAATTTAGATTCAGTCTTTTATCTTCAAGAACTTCTGGTCTTCAGAAAATATTGGTGCATTATCGAGTAGACGCTATCAAAACCAATACTTTGTTGCAACCATTGCTGAAGCTGCTTTCTTAAAAACATTCGCTACAGGATGAAAGTATGCGACGTATAAAGTATTTTACTGATATGTAATTTTATGTTGATGTGAACATTTTCTATATTGTTTTTTGTATTTTCTGAGTGCATATGTAAAGCATGAAACTCTTAAGATGTCGATATCGACAGCTCATCTACTATTCCGACCATGTAAGAAACAATTATTGGTTGTGGCCAGGAATTGTGTACAAGATATAAAGTTATAAATGCTATGTAAGGGTCAATTAGGGTCAAAGGAATTATGTTTTCACGGATGTTTGCCTAGTGTCATCACCCTGAAATGGAAAAGACTGCACGTGACTCCTGTAAGATCGATAATCAGTCTTATCTTAGGTTAAACGTTAAGTAAAGATAATACATTAATCAGTACTCAGGACCGACATATTCCTCATTTGGTCAAAAACAAAGATTTGTCAGATGAAGAACAAGGACAGAAAAGGGAAGGGGAAAAGACAGAATTTGGAATGACTAATTGCATAAGTTCAAAGTACAAACCAAACAGCAAAACAACATCAACAACCCTGAATATCGGTCAAATGCAGTAAATTGTTATTATCGTTCCATTAACTCTCGCTATGTCGATTTGTTTGTATACAGACACCATCGAAGACACTTGCTAAGCCAACGTAAATATTGACGGAAAACATGTAAACGAATTAACCTCAAGGAGATATATGCAATATCAGTAAATTGGTTCTCAGACAATCTGCATAATCACAACAGGCCAGTATATAGATCCACCATGTGACATGAACGCAGTTGTATATAATTGTATGTAAATTTGCTTTATTTTCGTTATGTTTATTCCTTTCTTCACAATTAGATATATATATAGTCAGGAAACATAATTATTATTTAAACAGCATTTATTTTGCTCATTCAGAGCCCCTAGTGTCGGCAAAAGATAAAAAAAAATACATTTACGAATGCTGCCTTTAAGCGTATAACTTCTAAAGTCAAGGGAGGTAAATCCATAAAACACATCACTACTCCCGATAACGAAATATACATTAAAACCGTTCAGTTATTTATTTTAAGTAACCGCTTACGTTATCTTTCAAAATAAACTAGTCTATAGACAGTTATTAATGCATTTGTCGTTTTCTAATACAGTCTACTCGTACGAAGTAATCAGAACAGATGTTAATAACGATCGTATTTCTTACTAAACTTCAATACAATTTAGATAAATAGATTGTAAATTTTGCAAAATAACCTGTAGCAACGTTATATTAACGTCCATAGCGAAAGCACGCAAACTTTTGAAAAACAACGTTGCCACAAACGTTTCTAATACGTTATTATTAAAATCTTAACGCCCCGTCAACACATAAAACGTTATTAGGGCCATCAACCGATCAAACACACAGCGGTCTATAAGGAAATTACATCAAACATACTAAAAGGTAAAAGACAAATGCTATACGTCTTTAATGGTTATATATCACAAAAAAATTAAAATGATTAGTCATATTCTATAATATAGACCAACACCTTTCAGATAACCTAGAGTTTTATAAATCTCAAGAGTTTCAAAAAGGGTTTTTTTAGACTTGTAATGTTAGGATAAAAACTTCATGAGCAGACAGAAGGCCAATGCAGTCCAATTAAATGTTTTTAACGGTGAATGGCTCATCACATCCTATGCACCGAGGATATTCTTCGACGTACAGTACGTGGCGGACAGTGTTAACAACATGCGACGTTTTCTGAACGTTATCCGAACGTGCTGTTTCTGTTGGGCACTCTTGAGAACGAAAGAAGATACAAATTATTCTGTATCTTGGTTTGTTACTTATTGCCTTCCCCAAAAATGTCACGGAAAACTTCAATCTTAATTTCAGATAATGAAGTTTCTTTAAACCAAAACTTTATTTCGCCACAGTTTTTCCATTTTCTCCAATATTACCTCTGTTTGGATTACCGCTTCTGGATTTCGGACTATCAAATATATACGCACAATAGATGGGAAGGGAGGCAATTATGTCACGTCTGTGGTTTTCATTCCCATACTCTACTCCTAAAAGAGCAACACTCCGCCGATCTTATGAACATCAATTTGCAACGTGTTAGTTTATATATTTCATATATTAGAAAATAAGAACAAAACAAGAGTACCGGAAAGCGGAACAAAATACGCCCGTGATTATCCAAAACAGCAAAGGAGCATAACTCTCATTCAAATCATTTTATCAAAACCCCGATCAGGAAAACACAATTTTATATCATGGTGATTAAGCCTACCAAGTTTTATAAAGTTCGGCTGAAAAATGTTGAAGATCTCTAGACAAAATTTCTATAGTGAAATAAACAAAGGGCCATAACTCTTGTTGAAATCACCAAATTTAAACACCGTTCAGGAAAATACAACTTCATATCATGGTGATTAAGGCTACCAAGTTTCATAAAGATCGCCTGAAAAATGTAGGAGGTGATCTCCGGACAAATAAAAGTTTACGACGGACGCCGGACGGAGGGACGGACAGCGCCATACTATGAGACGGGCATATAAAAAGGATTTACAAAGTGACAGGTCAAAGAAAAGCCTAAGAATAAGATCAGACATTCCGAAAGAGTAGGCGTATTCTGCTTCCTCGACGGCAACCGCCATGTTAATGTCCGTCAATCCAAATAAGAAATGCTGCCTTCCCGAATGAGAAAAGCAATTTAAAAGTGAACCGAGCATCAAACACGTACATTTTCATATCGAATAAGTTAATAAAATATATATTAATAAATAGACATATTTCATGCAAATCGTGATATTGAGAACAAACCCTTGAATATCGAAAAAAATCCAACCTGAACACACTATAGGTTAGGGCTGCCGGGACGTTGTTCTTAGAAACAGCAAATGCACAATAGGTAAATAGAAATCATGTAGAGGTTTCAGTAGTGCCCCTGATTTCAGATTCAAGTGGGTATATACAATATGCATGGCCAACAACTTTCTAATTATTTACAGACAAGACACCATTGATATAGCTGAAAGTGAAATAAAATGATATCGCAAGGTCTTTGTAATCCGTTCTAGTAAGCTCGGCAAACTCAGTCTCCTATGAAATAATAAAAAAAAAGTCAGCGAAAAATGGGCAACAGCTTGATCCCATATTTATTCTATGTGTCTGTTGGAAGATCTTGCCGCTATAATAAA
This sequence comes from Ylistrum balloti, assembly GCF_031769215.1. Lineage (NCBI taxonomy): Eukaryota > Metazoa > Mollusca > Bivalvia > Pectinida > Pectinidae > Ylistrum > Ylistrum balloti. Next base: position 551,967 of record NW_026782679.1, on the reverse strand, counting down.
AACAATGATCAATATAACCATACATCTTTGTACGTATATTTCACAACCATACCGATGTTTTGCTTTTATCCTTATGTTTCAGATTTGAAGTAAAACCGTTATTACGTGACCATAGATATTTTTCGAATAGATATTTTGATAGACCTTTTAGGAACTTTTGAATTTGGATGAGGCATTGTTTTATAAACGTAAGAAAATCATCGTTATTATTTCCCTACGTCGATGCAGATGTAGTAGGAAACAACAAAGCCGTAGCTCTTCGAGATAACGAATATCAGAGTCTGGAGCCTTTCTTTCAGTTAGAGAACATTTTACTGTCAGAAAATGAAGAATACATTACCTTAACGTCTTCGTTGTGCTCTTTGGAATATCTAAACAAGGCATTTTTCAATTTGATTTGTTCATAGTTGACATTATTCAAAACTAAACGATTTTGATGTGCGTCGTCAACACGCCCTAATTTAATCTTCACTGTAGTAATGATGTATCCGATATCTGTTAGATCACACACATATCACAACATGCTTCCTAACCCAATAACTGTGTAAATTGCTGTGAGGGTACTTGTTTCCGAGAGATGGCTGGAAGTGAAGTTCTTGTTTACCAAGGCGTATAGACGTCTTTGATGTAATTTACCCAAGACTCACTTTCTATCAGTGAACTGCGAGATGTTAAATATGAAGCATAAATTCGATTTTCATGCCGTCCTTACCATATTATATATTTCCGCTGCCAGTTGTCGACCGACATAAGATATACTGAGAGTTGGTTTCGCTATCGGGCATTAAAGACCTGATGGAAGTAGGTGATAAGGAAAGCCTCTGAGGTCACACTGTCTGATCTAGATTATTAAATGAATTTATTTCTCTCGACATGTCGACCGCCTTTGTAAGCCGCTGTAGCAAAAGAAGTAGCTACCAACGGGAAAAGGTCAAACAATGTTTATTAGTCTAATGATAAAAAAAATTCTTTCTTTTCAGTAAGACCTTAATAAGGACAACGATTTGTGCGTTACAATTTCAGCCGAGTTGTATATGCCTTAGATAAGTACAAAAAACTATAACTATACATGAATGCATTTAACTTATGTAGATTGCACAAACGACTCACAAGTGAAAAAAACACCTTTCATACAAATAAGGAGTTAGATAAAGTAAAGTCAAACACTATTTCAAACTGCATCTAACATTTGGAAATTCATGTCATTCTTTCTTAGCAACCGGAAAAGAAATGCTTCGTTGTTTAGAAATGTCAATAATTGATAGGCATGGTCATGAACTATTCCTGTCCTCATGAAATCTGTATAGGTATTCATATCACTACGATTATAGGTTGTCGAAGTCCATCCTTTTCATAATTACATGTACAGTACTATTAAAGGCAAATGGCACGCTGTGGATAAAACTCATGAACTTATATATCTGCATGACCTTTCTTTCACACAAGAACGTACAGTATAACAAAGTGCATTCAGTTTGGAGTTGCATCTATAATATGAACTTTGATTTTGTGATCGAGGAAATTTAACTGGAATAACAGGTAGGGCTTAATTAATATTTTTTTCTTATTTTCATACCTGTTGTAATCCAGACAACCTGTAGTTGGTAGGTATCCAATACCAAAAAAAATGGAATATTTGGGATATTGATTATGCTGTTTGCGTTTTGTTTTATTTTGATTGATAATTCTTCATAAAGTCATGCATTTCTATATCAAAGTATAAATCCTGGTTCCACTTTCTGACCCCAGCTGGCAACAGTTGTTGAGTAATGGTAGAATAAAAATATCTCTTGATACTCTCAAATTCTTGAAAAATATTTCCAAATTCTGTGGTATAGCAGGCAGAGTGGGTTTTTCTTGATAAAATATTACAATCTCCTTGAAAATGTTTGAGTGCATTTACAATTCCATGATATTGTCACATGAAAAAAAATGTATAAATTCACTAAAAGAGTAAAAAGTTAAATAATCTGATATTCTAATAAAGTCATTTTATGTAATCAAACCAGCCTCAAACCAAGTAGAATAAAAAACAGGTTATCATTTACCTTGATATCCTTATTGTACCACACCGCAGTTTTCAAAATTGTTTCTTGCTTACTTATCTTGACCACTTCAGAATGATTAAGTTTATACCATACTTTAAAACATCTCTCCAAGATGAAAAATTAAGCAATTGGGTTCACAAATGTGGATATATTCCTTTCCACAATCATAGAATTTGTATAGATCCATCTTTGTATTTAGAATTAACCTCTATTTTCCATGTGATTGCAATACTCTTCTTATCCTGCCTAGCTTAAGAAAATCTATAAAAGCGTGAACATCTATCATCATTGAATTTCCACCCATATAATTTTTAATCATAACGCCTTTCGTAATCTTATGACATTTACCATTCCATAAAAAAAAACAAATAACAGTGTATTCAACTGATGAATTTATTTTTCTAAAGGGTTTGGTAAGCAGGTAGATATATGATTAATTTGTGAAATCAACAATGATTTAATAACATTATCTTGCCTATTGGAGTCAGATCCCGTCAATTCCAAATACTGATAAGGGCTTTAAGTTTTGCAAGATTCACTTTAGGAATTTCACTTAAATCCACTCTGCAATTTCTCCTCAAAAAGTGAACTTTTCTGTTCTCCATTGTATTTCAGTTCTGGCAGGTAAGTCTGGTCACTATACGTTCTACTGCCTATCCAAATAACATACGTTACTTGCAATTTAACGGTACGTATTATTGAACGGCGTTGTTCGTCTGTCGTCATCTTTAATTTGTACTATATGTCCTACAGTTTTCAGCCATTTTTCAAACTAATTACAATGACATGGAGTTGTGCTTTCCTGAATGGCAGCTTGATTAGATTGTGTTTTGAAGAATCACTGCTTATTGTTTTCATGATGTTAAACTTGTCCATTAACCTCACTTATTTTCAACCAATTTCTTTCGAATTTTGTAGGCGAAATAGCTATGACATAAAGTTTATTTTGAAAATGGTGAATTTAATCAACTGCATGAAAAGAGTAACTATGCCTTGTTATTTTTATATGTTAATCCTGTACGGAGATATCTCTGAGTTCAACAGATTTCTTTCCCTGCACACCAGTTTGACTCGACGATATTCGTGTACTTCCTCAATTTTCAACCTATTCCTTGACAGGCTTTATAACCATTAATGAAATTGTGTTTTCTATAAAAGCAGTGTGTATAACCAATTTTGGAAAGATGTATGAGCAATTTTTTCAATAGTTGCATGTTATCAAAATAATTGTGCTAGGTTTTTGACCAATTTCTTGGAAATTTTGGGAACTTGGAAGACTTGAAAGTTCATTTATCTATTAAAAACCTTATGGGTTTTGATTTTATCATTAGGACAAATATCGATATTTCCCTTCTTCGACCCTTTCGATATTTGTATTCTTACTCCATACAAAAAAGCCCGGATATTTCTTTGGCATAGGGCTAGCGTATATTGTTCATGCGTTTCATTTTAAGGAGGGATTAGATTGACAAACGCCATGTGTACAGACGATCAATAAGGATGTCGATATAAATGGAAAGACTAAAAGAATACTATGTATGGAGTAGTTGGTTAAGAACCATCCCGACCACTGGGTACTAAAGTATTAGATTAAATAACTTTAGCCGAAGTTGTAGCCTTGTAGAATCAACAAAATCAAACCAATATTGACCATTTTTCTCCATACAATTACTATATTTACCAAATTTAGTAACACATATTACGCATTTAAACAATTTCAATTTTCGTTGTATATAAGTAAGCGGAAATGTTTTGAAAAAAGGTGTTCGCTTGCAGGAAACGTTTACCTTTTCAAAAAAATGGCTCATGTGAAAACTAGATATGAATCATAAAATGACTTTTTCTCTTTAATTTGTTTAATGCCAGTAACTTGAAAGTCCCATTGTCGAGAGAACGTCCTTGTTAGAAGCTTTCAACTAATAACTTCCATAGAAACGTAGCACTGCAGCATTCAGTAGTTTTCGGAGCAATGATAAATGAATGTCTTTCGGTAATATGATTTAACCATTCCATATAAAGGTATCATTTATTAACCTGGTACATGATATGACAGTTCTTTGGTCCTGCAGCTAGGGTGGTGTATTTATTATGTCTACAGTCCTCATACCGTGACAAATAAGAACGACTACATTTGGAATATGACCTTTTCTTTCCTTTCTAATCTAATATTTTTCCAAATGTATCCAATGGCCCTGTTTTATTTTTCAGCCTTGAGTTAAACGTCCGTACTCTCAGGAATGCTTTGAGCTGTATTGGCCGAGATATACCAGAATATTGTCCGTTGAAAGCATTTGTTGACCAAATGGGTGTCCTCCTGTGTGCTTTCGGCTTTACGCTGATGTATTTATTACCTTTCACATTGTTGTAACCATTAGATCATTCAATTAACCTTTCAATATACATTAACCTTTTTAAAACTCACCACTAGAATACACAGTTGACCCTTCAGTACAATGAAGTTTTAGTTTCTCTTGCAATTTCAATGGATAATGAACATGTTTTTTATAATAAAGAATTATCTAGAAAAGTGAATTGAGTACGGTTGTATCGTGCAGTAGTAACATAACTGCGAGTGCAAATTCATCTGACCTCGAGCGAGTTATATAAATATATCTTATGTTCCGTTTTGGAATTGGAAACACCTTGATTCCTCATAGCCCGTACGCAAGAAGATCACTATCATGCAGCCATGAAATTTAGTAGCACGGTGTACTGATCCGAATCAGTCATGACACTGGTCTGAAGAGTGCTAGTATAAAGAAAGGCACACATTTACTATGAGATGCTCATCACTCAATTAAAGCTTGCTAATGACTGGCGTTTGCATTGTCAAATGATAAGGTTTTTAACTTTATAGATATGTGGAATTTGTCTGTACACTCACGACCATCATTTGATATATCAAATTGCGAAATCCGACCGACAGAGCAGATCCCATTTCGTGTGATATAAGGAACTCTATATGAGAACATTATCGATAGTGACAGAATCATTGACATGATCATGCTTTTGGAATGTAAGTGTTATATCAGATCATGTGATTTTCAAACTGTGCTTCATACCGGTATTTTGTTCTTCGTCATAAAAACGACTGTTTTACGCGTGAGCACATTAGTGCACCGTCGTATCTTTTCGCTTGTTACAAAAGCGCGAAATCTATTTTTTCATCAAGAAGTGAAGTGATTGGATATTGTTATCTTCATCAAGGTAAAGTGAAACGGAAGTGTAAATGTCGTAAGGTGTTATACACAGCCAATATCAATGAGGGATGTACGAGCATAACGCGAACATTTCGAAAAAATGCATTTCCATGGCAATAGATGTTGACAGCTTGTTCCTTTGAACGTTAAATGCAATTAGTAGCAATCTATTAAATCTATCTTGATTTGAAGTGAGTAGCGTCTTTTTGCCTTGAACTCTCACCATTTCTACACCTTTTTACGTCGGTGTTTGAAAAACTGTCATACTATTCCTATTTTCGATTGTATTATAATTACTTGAATTGACAAAGATTTACACTACTGGTATAGTCGATAAAGCATTATCATTATCCTTGTGCAGTTGTGGGATTGCACAGCGTTACACGATACGAAAATTGCGCATGATGTCTAAAAAAATCTGGGCGAAATGAGCTATCGCACATCTGTACGGTTCTATCGAATATCCGTTCGATTTTTTCGAGGCTGATATGTAACAGTCTCTCATAAACCACAAGAAGACGTTCAGGGTTCAGTGTAGCCAATTTATTCCAGTAAATGAAAAACCCAACAAAACAAAACATGTCATGCATTACTTACATACCCATACCTGTCACATATAGCAAAGAACGATACCTCTTACCTTCTTATATTGCAATTAAACACATTTCTCTCACTTATGCATAGTGATAAGATACAAATTGTATTTTACAATATACAATTTAATTACTACACATAGCTTTACAACTATTTCCCATTTTAGAATGAAAAGATAGCTGCAATTGAATTAGATTAAACACCTAAACCACAAAGCCTTTACGCCATTTATATACAATATGGGTATTCTCATACATTACATAAATATGTATTACTTTATGGAAGTGACTTCAATCAATGTAATCACAGTTACATCCACTCATCCCCTCCGAGATACTGCAGGGATTTAAACGCTGGTGTTAAGTCATACCATCGCCAGGAATAGAACAAAAGGGTTTGTTCAAATATAAAACAATTATCCAAATCAAATGCAGCCTAAATATACTCCTTTACAATAAAGGGTGCAATGCCTAAGCTGTGGAAGCGACTAGAATTTAGAGTCAGGTGAAAATCAGGAATTCATAGTGAGGCGAAAAGCAAGAACTTCTTGTTAACCTTGTCCAATCAACTTCGCTTTAGTCAGTCACATGTTAGTCTCATCCAATCAACTTCGCTTTAGTCAGTCACATGTCAATACATGAATATATTAAAATAGCTCACCTGTTCACAAACATTAAGGTGGCATACACCATCATATAGGAGGAATTACATTTACGGAATCCTGTTCCAATATTTATTTAAAATTCAAACACATTAATTATATACCAGATTACATGTTCTGACAGAATAATTCAAACTGCAACATACTCTCCTCTGTAGTGAAAATGATTTTCTCATCATTTCAACTATCTATCTATAGCCTCTTGGTAACAAAAATATTTAAAATACAGGTACACTAATAGGCGTATGATAATAGATAAAATATAAACGTATAAATACAGACACATAATGACTGCTACTAACCACAGTCAATAAGGAGGTTAAAACTTGTTCAGGCATCCCTGGCCACAGTTCCTGACTCCACCAAATATTGAATATATTCTGCTCTCTCTTTCCAATCAGGAATATGGACTGACACAACGCATTTGTGCCACATTGGGGGGATTCGAGTCCTGTTCGATCTCCTAGGAAGGGGAATAGGGGCCTGCCCGGAACTTTCAGCATTGGAAGCGAATGTTGTATTTCCATTCGCTTTAGTCTCCAGGGATGACTCCAAGTCAGCTTGAGGCTTGATAAACCCTTTCTTCCACAGAGAAATCATGATCGTCATCATTGACCCCATGACCTCTGACTTCACTAATGTCCAAGCCGTCACTTTTCAATTGGAAAGTTACGTTGTCCTCGCCAGTTTCATCAATGGCATGGAGAGTGATGCCCGTCACGTCCGCTAGGGAACCATTGACCACGATATTGTGGTCATCATCATCATCATCATCATCATCATCATCATCATCATCATCATCATCATCATCATCATCATCATCATCATCAACATCATCATCATCGTCGTCGTCGTCGTCGTCACTATCATTTACTCCCTTCCTGGGTTTTGGTTCTTGGTGTTTCTGTTTCGGGTGTCTCTATTGCGGGTGTTGTCAATAACATCCCACATAAATCCACCAATAGCTAACATCGATTCAGGTTTGACGTCAAACACTGGAATGACCGAATTGTTCTTGCTGATCACGACATCGATGTTATCTTCCCATTTATCTTGTGTTTTCCATCATGTACTACTTTATGAAGTAAAACCCGATCTCCTTCCTGAATAGTAGAACCTCGCATCCTCTTGTCATACATATCTTGCTGCCTCTCCCCCAGCAATTTGGACTCCTTAGCAACGTTGTCATAAGAAGCTTTAAGCTTATTCCTAAAATCCGAAACGTACTTGGAATAATTCTTCTCCTTCTTATCCGTTTTGATACCAAAAGCCAAATCCACCGGTAAACGAGGTTGTCTCCTAAACATCAAAACGAAATGTGTATGACCAGTACTTTCATGTCTAGTACAGTTGTACGCGTGAACTAATGGAGCAATATGGCCCTTCCAGTTGGTCTTCTGTTCTGGTTCAAGAGTGCCAAGCATACCTAGTAGTGTCCTATTAAATCGTTCACACATCCCTTCACCCATCGGATGGTACGGTGTGGTCCTGGACTTGCTTATTCCTGCAACCTGACACAACTCGTGTATACGCCTTCATCCAAAATTGGCTCCTTGTTTCGAATGTATACGAACAGGAAACCCGTAATGGACAAAAACGTTCTGAAATAAAACTTCAGCTGTAGTCCGAACTGTCATATTCCTTGTTGGGAATGCCAGAACCTCAATCTTGTGGGCAAGATATGTTTTCTTCGACTTGTTTAGTCCATTACTAGCATAGCTGATGACACGTCGTTGGTTATCCTTGTGTTGGTAAAATATAGCTCCCATTCCTCATGAACTAGCGTCTATATGCAATTTAAACTAAACTAAAATCCGGAAAATCTAAAATAGCGAATATTTCAGAATCTCTTGCAAAGTCTCAAATGAGTTCTGTTGCTCTGTACCCCAGGTCCATGTACTACGAATACTTTTCTTCTTTGAATATTTATTGGTAGGAGGCAGTGACTCATTCAATGTTTAGCGATGGAAGAAAAGTTCTTGACAAATTTCCTATAATATTCTGCGAATCCAAGGAACATTTAGAAATGACTTATAGGCTAGTGTCGGATAGGGTTTATTTATTGTCTATATATAAGAATCCAACTAATGTTATTTCCTGATTTAACCATACACTTTAGGTTGGAGAGTTATACGTGTACAGAAACATACACTGTATATGTAAACGTTAAGTTTTTTCTAAATCATATTAATTCATACCATTAGAAAAGTACTATTTATAATCTATTATAAGTACCTCTGTATTACTCTTATTTTTCTATCATTTTGCAAACAAAACATACTCGGGTAACTCTTAAGTGTTGTCCTTGTTACACTGAAAAACTAGCCATAAGGATTAGGACCTGTCAAGCGCATATCGGTATACGTTTATCTTTTTATTGACCACACAACACCCTCTGAGGTCTGACACTATACGACAGAAACACTAATACATGGAGCAGTAGTATTTCAAAACCTGTTCAATTTTCAATCGGTAATATTAGTCAACCAGTTGTGCGCTAGATAGTGTATAGTGTGTCGTGCGTAACCACTTCTGTGTAGAAAAATATTTGGATGCCTAAAATAATTTTCTTTCGGATGATGTATTTCAAATAACTTTTTATAAGGAAATATAATAGTAGGATAATCATTAATATTAAAAAAGATCTTTTTTATTTTGAAAAGGCAGTGTGAATTGATGTAATATTGGTAACTTTATTAATAACTTCAATAAAATCACAATGTTTCCTTTTAACGAATTATCTGATTTTCATAAATATAATAAAACGAAGTCTGCAATAAATAATTGTTTATAAAACTTTGAGATCCGGGAGCATTCTGTGACCCACTGTGTTTTACCAGCCAACATTACTTTATTGAAATAACGAAAAGTTCAAAAACACTTTTTTGACTTTTTTAACAGCGAAAAAAAAAACAAAACAAAAAACAAAAAATCTCAGGGTAAAGAAAATGGTGGGAAGGACTTTCTGATTATAATGGTCATTACTGGTTAAACAAAGAACTTACTCTAGAAATAAAAAAAACTAGTCTGGTTAATAATCCTCACTGAGACTTTCATTTCATTTCAGTATATTTTATTGTCTTGATGTTGATGACAGGTTCAATCAGTCCATATACCCACAATCCTGAGCCGAGTCCGTAACAATTGATAGGCGGACCAAACTTAAGATAACAGAATCAAATTAAAAATAGAAAAAAAAATGTTTATATATGTAAACTAAGGCTAAAACAGGCGACCGGTATCAGTTATGAATCTCTGAACCAAATCAAGAATAGATTTATTTATATTTGCATCAGGTGTATGAGATCCTTTAAGACATTTATCAGTGGTAAGGGTATAGAATCTCTAAGAGCAAAAAGAGAAATAAGAAGGGGTTGTCTTTGGATAATAAAGAAGGGACAATGGAAAAGGAAGTGAGAAGGATCTTCAACTGGGAGACCACAAGTACAGGCAGGGTTGTCTTTAAGGTAGGAATTAAATAAGTAAAAATTTAGATTACTTGCAGAGTTTCTTAGTTGACACAAGATTATGTTTGCCTTTCTGTTTCCGTAGTATTAAAAAGTATCAGTGCATCGTAAAAGAGGATTGATAACAGGCTGTGACAAAAAAAAAATTATTGCATAAATGGGTTCCAATGAGGGAAATAGACAAGATGCGTCATTCCATTCAGTCATGAGTTTTGGAAAGAAACTGGTCTATATTAACGAGTTCTTGCAAGGGGCACATCAAACAACCTATTGTGCAGTATTATTGTTGATAAAAGGCTGGATAGAATCAGTTACATAAGGAGGGCATCTGTTATCTAAAATCTTTTTTTTTTTAAAAAAAAAAAAAGGATATTTTAATGTAGGGGTCTTCGTCTAGCTAATGGTAACAATCTAGACTCATTATAAAGGATAGCATGACTGGTGTCCCGTCTCAGGCCAGTAATAATGTGTATTGCCTCTAATTATACTGATTCTAAGATGTTACATTCCGTTTCTGTACAGTTAGGCCAAACAATATCAGCAAAAATAGGATAAATAAATGTAATATATATTAAAGTGACTTTCTGTCAATTTTGTACTTTAACATTCTAAGAATATTTATTCGTTTATAAGTTTTCTCATACAATCAGCTTATGTGGTAGGACCAATTAGCATGACTGTTAAAATTAGACCCAGGTGCTTATGTCAGGTTACAGTTTTAATAACTGAGTTATCAAAAAACAGGTTTGGATGCAACATTTCAGAATCTAATCGCCTAGAAAAAAGGTAGGGATTCAGTCTTATCCGGATTAAAAATAATACCCCACCTAGGCCCATCGAGAATTTTTTTGGAAATCATCTTTTAGTTTATCAGCCGCATCTTACCTGTCACCCTCAATTAGGCCATATAAAGATGTGTCACCAGGAAATAATTTCACATTAGATAGTAAATCATCATCAATATCATTAATATATAGCAAGAACAGATAAGGACCAAGAACTGAACCTTGTGGGACCCCAGCCTGTATGGTTTTCAAGTTGGACTTGTACCTATCTAGGACCACTCTGTCTCATGTCAGATAAATAAGATGAAAATCAGTTTAAAATGTTATTACTAATACCGTATTTTTTCAATTTGTAAATTAACCCATCATGCCAAACTCTATGAAACGCTTTGCTAATATCACAAAATATAATTCTTGCTTCTTTACCTTTATCCAAATGTATAACAATTTCATCATATATAATTAAAAGTTGATTAACAGTAGTATCTTTCGGTAAGAAACCTGATTGGTTTCTGGAGATAATATTGTGTCTTGAAAGATATTTATACAAATATTTGAAAATAATTTTCTAAAGGAAGGAGTAATATAGATTGACCTTTAGTTGGAGGGGTCACTCTTTCCTCCTTTTCCTTTATATACAGGTGTTACATAGGTATTTTCTAAGAGGAAGGAAATACACCTGCAGAGATAGATTTATTGAATGTTACAGAGAGAGGTTTAACAAGGGATTGAGAAACTCCTTTTATGAATTTGGACGGAATGGAATCAGGGCCTGCAGGTTTGTTAATATTTAGAAGCTTAAGTTGGTCAATAATGTCCTGTTCAGTTATGTCGATAGAAGAGAAGTTATCAATTGGTGGGGGATAGTCAGGTGGTAAATCATCAGCATTCTTGTCAATCACTGAAATAGATGTGAAGTAATCATTAAAGGACTCAGCTTTATCTAGAGGATGTATTTTCAGATCACCATTAATAATTAGGGGAGAGTCAGTATCGCTTTTATTTTGAAGATTCATTACTTATTTAGCAATTCGCCACCATTTTCCAGGAGGAATACTTTTATCAATAAGAGAATATTGTAATTTAGATAGATATTTATTTTTAGCCTCTCGGATTAAGGTAATTACCTGGTTTCGAATATTTTTAATTTTTTCCAGAAGGCTTAGGAATTCTGTTGTTTAGCTTTAGAATGCTGACGATTTCTCTGTCTTATTTTCAGTCTAATTTCATTAGCTATCTATATTTTGTCATTATGTCTAATAGTTACAGTCTTGGTCAAATTGGTCAATAGCAGCTAACATTTTGTTAGAGAAAGTCGCTGAGACTTCTGTCAATTTGAAAGTAATCTCCCTCACCCTCTCCCTTTTGTTCCTTTTTTAATGTACCTTCCTCTCCTCAACATATTTCTCCGATATCCCATCATGTTTATGGTTGTATGTACACAAGTTGTAAACGAATACACTCCATTTCTGTCAAGTGTCAGTACATCCTCCGATGGCATTACTATATCATATACCTCCCCGCCGGCTTCTCTATGTCTCACTATGGAGTCTTTATTTGCACCAGAGATTATGCGAGTGATATTGTGGGTGTGTATTAAGTGTGCGTAACTGTCGCAAAACTATATTGTTTACTTAGCTCTCTTTCTCGCTCACTATGCTTGTGGGGAACCAGTAATGTCATGGGGAGTTCGCTTTTCCATTCACAAATTCAGTGGCCGCAACAGTTCCCTTTCAATGATGATTCTATGATTCTACTCTTTTTATCTTTTCCAAAAAAAAAAAAAAAAAAAGAATGAACATCGTGATCAGCCCATATTTTTGGACGTTTTCTATCGCCAAATAAAACCGGAGACCTAGGAATTCCGAATAGGAATTATACAGCTGTATTAAAAAATACACATTTAAACTTTTATCAGGAAACTACTTACTTTTGACTTTTAGAATTATGGGTAACTTGGGTAACTCACATAAAACTTGTTTTTCCCAACAACGTCAGAATTTATTCCATAAAGTATAATTTTTTGAGTGCTCTCACTCCCTCTTTCTTTAAATCCTGGACAGTTCTCATCCTCGGTCTATCTTTCCCACTTTTAACCTCAGCCACTCTCTCTTATCCCGTATCTCCTGTTATTCTCATACTTTCTGAATATATCGCTATACGAATACATGCTGCGATCAGAGTTAATTGTATAATTTTGTATGTAGAAAGATCATAGTGTTAAAAGAATACAGATGAAATACCAATACCATATAAGATTAAAATTCTGCGTCAAAGTAATGACTTCAATAATCAATACAGAGATATAAAGAATTATGACGATTACAAGAAAATCAGAAGTGAAAAGAGAAAAAAATACTTTAAAATCTAAACCAAATATTAGCGGAGATGATTCTTCCCTGTCGAACACCAATTTCCTGTCCATGGACATCACAAAATTGTTTTCCTTTCCATAGCTTTCAAGTCGTAACAAAACGATCATAGGTATTTCCCATGAAAGAGTGTTATTTAATTGTTTTAAGAACATGGCCTGCGGGGAAGCGTCGTTCTTACTAGTCGCATGCTGTGTTTCACTATGTTGATTTTCTATTTATAAGACAGCGTTAGCATCAAATGCAGTCCATCATGTTTCCCAATTACTACACGCTGGTATTTCGTCGTTAGTTCATGTAAGGTTATGCGTTCTCCACAGCAAAGTCTATATGAACTAAAAAAATCCTAGCTGCGTAATCGGCGATCGACGTTAAGAGTATACTGTTAACAAAGTCGATGCGTTCAAAATTATCAATGAATTTAGATTTTAGCTTATAACAAGAGGCCCATAGGCCTTATCAGTCATCTGACCACAACAATTTTCAGCAGGGAGAAGTGTTATCTTGTATACTTTCAAATGAAATCTGACAAAGAAGCTGTTCTCCATGATGCAGATGGTAGTTTTGGTGAGGACATATTACCTATTTTTTGACAGTAAAATTGGAGCTCAATTCAAGTGGTGAAACCTGAGAAGAAGTTTGCAATAAGTGTTACGCAGGAAAACCATGATTGCACAACCATGTTACAAAATGGCCTCCCTTGGCTGCTGTATCAAAGTTTTGACAAGGTCATAAAATAACAACACTTTGTTGGCTATCTTTCCTTAACATTCCCACTAATTTTAAGCTAATTGCACCAGTGGTGCAGTATATTGATTCCTCAAACTCTTGATCGAGACTACCGACCCTTTACAACAGGATTGTCTCAATTTCTCATCTCGCCTGAATGTAATTTTACCATGCTGTTTACATATTAAAGTGTATTTATGAGGAAAATAGGTTGAAGTAAATCTATAAATTACTCCAGGACTTATAACAAAAAAAATAGCTTGACAACAGAAATTTCTGTAGTTCAGGACTATGACTATCTCAGATATCATATATCATATGAAATTAATACAATTATCTATAACCGTTTATAATGACCCACTTCCAAGGTCACAGGCGTCAACCTTGTAAAAATAATTCTGAGAATTCAATTAGATATTTTTAGAGGTAAACAATTGTGAAATTTCCTTAAAACCTCATATGGTCCTGTGGACACTTACTATTGATAACAATAAGTAATGTATTCCAATAATTCAAGTTCTGTTTTTTTTCGGTACACTTCAAAATTAACGTTATACAGCAAATGATTTAGCAAACAGAAGCTCAGTGCTTTGATCTCTTACTATTGATGATTCCTTTTGTACTTTGATTTCATACAGAGTACCAATGTTTTGCAGGCATTGCCTTTAATTACAGGCCAATAGAGGTGAAAAGCCCGCCTATGACAATTTCCAGTTATTATTATCATCATTACATTCTTGTCGGCCTGTCAACATATAAAGGCCATTAGGGCCACCAACTGGTGAACGATCCAAAAAGAAATACTCACAAACGAACTAAAAGGTAAAAGACAAATTTTTAAAATCTTGAATAGATATATCTTTCAACAGATCAAAATGGTAAATTATATCCTATAAAACTGACCAATACCTTTTAGAAAACCTGGAGTTTTGTAAATCTGAAAAGTTTCAAAAAAGGTCTTTAGACTTGAAACATTACCGTAATTTTTTTCTTGAGTAGACACAAGGTCAAAGCTGTCCGATGAAAATACTTCTCATTATTATTATTACACATAAACAACACATTAAAGGCCACGGGGGCCATCAACCGGAGAAAAACACGGCGATCCAAAAAGGAAATAAAATCAAACAAAACTGAAACGTAAAAGACAAATGCTAAAAATCAAGTGTGGGACACAACCTTTAGACTGTTCGGTGGTTTAAGGCATATTGCTTTAATATACTCAATATGTGGAATAAACGATAATTTTTTGCCGAATATTACACAGTAGAATTTGGTTTGCTCAAGAACTGGAATGGGTACACTACAAAGAGATATTTGGATCGTCATGTTGTTTATTGTGAATGTTTAAATCCATTTTCATCTGCCCAAAGTTTAAGTCTATCCAAACATTGTTGTAGTTGTATTTCGATGCTATTCATATGTTGAGAGAGTGTTGTCGTGGATGTATACATCCAAAATCCACTTCGATGCTTCGGTTGCCAAACATTTGATTATCATTTTGATAACTGTAAAAAAACACACAGACATTTTGTGCTCAATGTGGAGTTTCGGGCTATGGAAATTGGTCAGCAGATGGTGCGTGTGATGGTCAAGCTTACTGGCGAACTGTGGTGGGAGGCATCCAGCATATTCCAGAGATTGCTCTACTCGGCGCACAGAAAAATATCTTTCGCGTCAAATACACAAACAGCATCGCTTTTCCCGAGGGATGGAATATTATTGAAATGCCTGTGGCAGGTCCATCCTATATTAGTCGTGCAAAGGTTGGTCATTACGACCGTGGAGACCCGTGTTGCTGCTACACAGACATGTGATATTGGTACACAGACTGTCACAGCGTGTGACAATTTTTCTGGCCTGCGGCTTGCTGCATCAGAGGCTTCTTAAACACAGTCATCGCGACCACCACCACCATAATCAAAACAGAATCGGAACCCCAAATCCTCATCTTAACCAGCTCCTAATCAAATAGTGAAAAATCAGGTAAAGCAGAAAATTCAAATTTCCTCGGATATAAGGAAAAAATATCAATTTCAGAAATGTTCATTGTTTAATTGCTTCGAACCTATTAGCAACAAAGTTACCGATGGAGTTACTATCCTGGTTGACACCCAATTTCCTCATAGAAAAATACCATTAAATACACACCTCCAGGGAACTGCTGCTAGTGTTACGCTCCATAGCACGCGTCAGTATATACTGTCTATTCCCCTCCAAACTCTGATTTTACGAACAACCAACTAGACGAACATTCTCCTCGCATCTTGATTTAACGTTATGTAACTCCTCGTCGTTACTCGATTGCGAATGGACGGTGCACGACGATCTCTGTGAAAGCGACCACTTTTTCAGTATTTCTAAGGAATTGTGGATCCACAGAGAACGATCATGTACCCCATTGGAAATTATATAAAGCAGATTGGAGTAAATTTGAGCATATCAGTACCAAAAGTATAAACACCATTGATTTCCTGAATTTAGAAGACCCGGTAGAGTCCTTTTCAACCGAACGTCTTGAGATAACCGAAGAATGTATAGTAAAGTCCAAAAGGAAACGCAACGTCCAGTTGGTTGTTCGTAAAGTATAGGGTCAACGTATGTTGAATTTCACTGATTCGATCAAATTTGGTGTGCGGATAAATACTGCTGCTTCTGTGTTTTGCCGATTCTAGAAATTGATCGACATTTAATTTTTTGTACTTTTTGGTGGAAATGTATTGTGGTAATGTGTTGTCATTCTGTTGTAAACGTTTGTCTCTCTTGAGATCACTCGCCGTTTTCAACTGATTTCTTTCTAAATTGGCAGGCTTTTATCACTCTGACGTCGATGTTTTTTTGAACGGCATGTTTGAACCAATACATAATTATTCGATTTATGATATGAAATTGTGTTTTCCAGATTCACAGTTTAATCACACAATTTTGATGAGAATTGATACCATAAAAATTATTATCTTTCATGTATCATCCCTGAAGCGTTTTTTTTTTAATACATTATCGAAGAAACTACAACTTCACTCAAATCATGATTTAAGATTTTGATATTCAGTACATTGATCCTACTTCTATGGCCTTGGGGAAGGAACCCCTTCACAGGAATTTAGACACCACGAAGCTTTAAATATTACTCCTCCTTCATGCCTTAATAGAGTTCAGCCAATTTTTTTCTCATGCAACATCGGGTGAGAGCAATCATTTCTGGTATTCAAAGTGTTGATTCAACTACTAAGGTCCCAAAAACAACAACGTAGACAATATTTTGTTTTAAAATTCTACTTTCCCTTCATGCCTTGGTAAAGGGGAGAGTTAGATAAAATTAACTTTAAACCTTACAGTTCCTTCATGCCTTTGTTGAACTTAGCAAACTTTGATCGGTTCGAGGCATTCATTTCTTCAATTCAGAAGATTGTGCCCGAAAGTTAGCATAAAGTTGGTTTCAATATGATATATTCCTCAATGCTCACATAACATGTCATGGAAAAGGTTTTTGTTTCTTATAGAATGGTTTAGATTGTTAGATTGTCATAAAGGGCCATGACTTTCTTGTTTATACATTCAATTTGAAATGGCAATGTCTATGTTAACGTGGACCGCGGTTATTGCTTGTAAAGAAAGAAGAGACTATGCAATATTTACATTGATCTACAAAATAACAATGTGTGGCATCTCCTCAGACTCTCATTACTCCAATTACTTACATCCTCATCCTCTATACAAATCGCGTTAAGAATATAATAACATGCTGCGGTTAAACTGTAGGAGATCAAAACCGATTCCTGCCAGCTTTTTTCTTGCTGAATACGACCGGAGCAGAAAATAGGGAACGTGATGGTGTTATGCTCATCATCTTGACTTCATCTTGAATGGTCGTCTTCATACTGCGAGACATGTTATGACTCTCGGTTCTGATGGGCCCGTCAGTCAAAATGATAATGTTACGTTCTTCTGGCATATCCTTCTTCACCGAGAAGCTCTAATGTATGGTCATCTTTGGGTGTCTCAGTTCTTGTTGTCCCTGGTGAAGTAGCAATATAATTTTCAGGATATCGACAGTCATCGTTACAATCTTCGTTCTCAATTATCAAGATAGATGTCACATATATAACACATTGAGCATCCTTTAACATACAGTTGGTATCCCTGTTCATATAAAACCGTTACATATTCACATAAGTGTTGGATTTTCTATCCACATTAACCTTGAAGTTCATGAATTTTCTTTACTCAGTCACCTTTGCTCCTTGTCACTGCGCCAACAACTTGAGCTTCTTTGTGGAAGTAGTGATAACATTTCCTGTCCGAGATTCCTCTCAGCAATCATACAAGTGTTATTACAAACGCACCTTCAGAAAAAAAAAAAAAACAAAAAAACATTGATACATGGTTTGGATAACAGGATCCAGAATCTCCTTGATCAGCAGTTGACTAAGAACTATTATTAGTCCGTTGACCTTTCGTCCATAATGCTACTCCAACGGAGAGAATTCAAGACTTACACTGCATTACTTCTCTATATGCAAACAACAAAGTGTCCCTATCATGAGATCTTTCAAAATAGATCATGCAATTGTAATTTTGCTTCAAGGTTGGTCTTAAAAAGTTTCACTAAAATTTCAAATATTTGTTAATGACTGACGACGCAGGAAAAACGACTAATACAATTAGTCGCAATAAGATTCACGTTACTAACATATACACCATGACGAAAATATATCCAACATTTAGTCTCGAGGATCATATCATGGGAACAGCAGGTGCAATTCATATAATAGAGGGACTTGGTCATTAATAGTTATGACTACAAAGGACTTTATATGAATGAAGCAAACTGGGCCTAAAATGCCTAGCTACAAAACCATTGTCTGCATACTTGAAATCATTTTCTTATACGTGCAACTACAAAAACATAACTCTGGATTATTGTTTAGAAAGATAAAGATTAACTCATATGACCCATATGACATTGAACGTGGTTCTTGGTCATTTATTTCAACGAATTTTGTGGCCGGTCATCCCAGCATGCTACAGGCATAATATCATCACCCTTGACCTTTTGGTTACTGAGAGGTCGTTTAAATTTTTTAACATATTTGACCAGTGTGATAGAAAAGGTTATCTTAAAATCTCGATAACCCTTCATCCGTTATGCAAGAGGCAAAATATAAGAACCTTTGGCGTTTTGGTTATTGGTAAGAAGTTGTTAAAATATTTCAACATACCTGACTCCCGTGAAAATAAATACGCACGGCAGACCCCGAAGGACGAAACACGACGGCTTTAAATCATCCTTACTGTTCAGGTCGCATGACCATAAAGGGTAATATGACCTAAAATGGTTGACCGAGTGCCATGTATGATTTTTGCAATGAGTTTCGTTAATGCTCATTTATGAGAAGTTCTGGAAGTTCCTTTCCGAGAATTACATATTAAGGTTTCCTTTGGACGCGTGTGATTCTTTTAGAATTTGTTAACTGATCAGAAAATGTAATAACATTTTTTCATAACAATTTCATATAAAGGTTTCCTTTTGTTCTGAGTGGTGCTACTTCAGTGAGATTGATAGGAAAACAATATGCTGTAAGATGGGCGGTCGTCTTGGAGTTAAGGTATTTTCCGAGAAGAACATAGAATAGTTCTCTCCCATTGGTCACAACAGGTACCCTTTTATTTAAGTCTGATTAGTGGTGGGCGGCGCTTTTTTTTTTGTATCATCAGAAGTTAATCCAAGACACGACAGTCTCTTCTATATCAGTCATTATATCTTTTCCTGCAAATAATAAACGTGATTATTTCAATTTTCCAGTTGTTGATTATCCATTTCTGGACAAACTCGTCACACGGTGTTTCAAAAAGATACATGTTGATGAAAAGTATGGGGAAGTTTAACATGTCTTCATGATGATCTCATCAAGATTCGATTAGGCGATATGTAGCAGGACTTGTTATCTTTTGCTCTTGATTTCTTTGTTGTATTGTATTACATGCATTTGCACGTCGTTAAAAGTACTGGGTAGATCATTGATATTCTTTTTATGTTCACGTTCTCATTAACATCTATAGCATTTTAATGACGTTCTCGGTTTTTATGAGAGGTGAATGGGTATGTGAAGTTTTTTTAAAGGAGGCTGCGGTATTTCAATATGCCTCTTTGTTATCAACTGGCGATGTTCCTTGGTCATTTCCTCGTGTTATTTATAGATTAATGTTAAATAAAAATAAGTAACTTGACTTTTTTATTAGTTGATGTCATAATAGTATTCAATACAACATATACTTTGAAGTCATAGTTAAGATACCAGAATATAAAATATTCGACTTATGAATAATAAATTTATACTGAAGTCTGCGCCAATTCCCTTCCATTAGATTTATCGTCATGATTTGAACTTAAGTTAATAGTTACACAAAACCCTTTTTTTAATTTTGCGAAATGTTCTATAGTACACATGAACTGTTACCGGCGATGGGTAATGCATCGTTATATATAAATGAGGATAGAACGATACTGACTATTCATTCATTCATAGTGCGGATTGATAAGCCGACCACTTTCGTGTCTTGAACGAAAACAAGCCTCATTAGGTAGACTCGACCAAAAAGATTTGATTGCAGCTATGCTGACGTCACATTATGTCTGATTTATCAATATCATCTATATATCAAGTCGACACTAATTAGTGCGACAGCACATAGCTCGTACATGTACTTTATACACAGAAAACTGTTGTGAGATACATGTACTATATCTTGTTTTCGCACATCTATGAGGTTCTATCGTACAGAAATGCAATTCTATCGTGGTGAATAAAAGTTTAAGAATGACTCATGAATAGGTGTGGAATAAGCTTTATTCATTTTTTAACAAATAAGAATAAAGCTGAGTACATTTCATAATGAAGTAATATATTTATAGCAGACACACATAGATCTATCCGCTACAAACTAAAAAGTTGTGTAAACACTCGTCATTCAGATGGTTTTGTTTACACGCGTCACCAGTCTTGGTGTACAGATATTGTAAACAATAATTGGACGTCTCATTTTGTTCTTGTAATGAATTTTTTTAAAAATTATACTGCCAGAGGTAGTTCCACTTACATCCCTTTTGTACATTCTCATTTTCTAATAACTTTGTAAAGAAAAAACTTTATACTTGAGTACATTATTATTGGGTTCTTTTACCACAGGAGACTTAGCTTCAGGCAGTTGTCACGTTTATATCCGTACAGGTCATCCTTGTAACCTGGTGCACACTACTCGTCTACTCGCCATTCCTTGAGGTTTGAAGTTATAAACTAAGAGACTCATTAAGGTCTTTACAATCATCGATCAATATTTCATGCCTATGGTCTCTGTTTAGTTATGATTGCACGAGCTTTTCATTTTTCTATCCGAAATACCAATGACCTTTTTTTTCACCAAGTAAGGGACTCTAACGATTTTGAGCGGCATGTCTATCTATCGTACGTTTGTGCGAACGATGGATGCACATTGTACATGTTTGCATGATGTGCGAACGAAGCTTTTAGTGCGTTGTGCGTTTCCTTAACTGTATTACCGCAGTTTCAACACATAAAAGGTCATTAGGGCCATTAACTGGTGAAAGACACAGCAATCCAAAAATGGAAAAACAAAATCAAACAAACTAAAGGTAGAAGACAAATGCTAAAGACCTTTAATGGTTATATTATCACGAAAGACTAAAATAGGAAGTCATATCCTATAATACAGATCATCTTAGATAACCTAGAATCTTATAAATCTGAACAGTTTTAAAACGGGAATTTTGACTTGTAGTATTACGATAAAAAATGTTCTCGAGTAGGCAAAAGGTCTATCTATTTAAACATGATATTATTTTACAATCGTATACGGCCCGTCAAACATAAAGGGCTATCAATTGGTGAACGGCACAGATCCAAAGGAATACACACCAAACGAACTAATAGTTGAGTACAAATTCCAATGATTTAATAACAATCACTATACATTGATAACAGATTTGCAACATCAATAATATTAGATCTGAATTGATGGACTTTCAAATTACAGGTGTGGATATTGCCATTGTGAAGCCATGAATATAACTCTAGAATGTTATGTAGTTTTCAATTTATGCCAGGGTAAGATGGAGGAAAGGGGTTTGCAATGCATCACTCGTCATGAAGGATTACAAGTGATTCGCCTTAACACACAAGTTTTAGAGCAATGTTCATATGTGTATATAGTTTTTCTCTCGCTCCTACAGGAATTTTGTAATAAAAAAGACATTACAATTCACATTTTCGTTTCAGTTAAAACAAAATTAATACCTAAGGAAACCTGTTCAAAACATGTATTTCCTGGCTTAAAATGATGTACAATATTCCACTTTAATGCATTATTTCAAAATATTTATTCTGATCACAAGATAATCGTCTATTATGCTTTGCTTACACATAGTGATCACTTTGGAGAACTTTCTCTGACTTGCAACATGCAAATTGTTTGCATCTTTTCAGTTCAAAGAATTCCATCATATACTTCTCTGGAGAAAATAACGACGCAATATGAAAAAACAAAATAAATAAAAAAAACAGTATGCTTTGTAATTTCATATCTCACTGATTAACATATTGGAGGCCCGATACGTGCTGTCAAAAGCAATATGGGTCAGTTGGTCAGAGTTATCAGAGAGAAAGTTAAAATGGTACACTATTTAATTAAGGAGATAAAAGTTGATTTTTATGATACAATGTTCAATACTTTGCTTTCATGACATCATAGTAGTGCAGTGATTTTTTGGACAAATTGACAACTAGAATTGAGGAACGATTCAAGCTGTAATGTTTGCTCCCTTTGTGACAACAGTCTAATGACTTCCGTGATCCACTTGTCAGAAAAGATGAGCTTCAGCTCTTTGTGCGCATTTGTAAAAGAAAGATATAATTCTTTGACTGGAAATAAATGGACATCATTAAAATGTATCTACCGTATAGTTGAAAGATACAGTAGATCAATGCCAAGAACAGTGCAGTGTCATAAAGCATCAAAGTTCATTGGAACAAATGTGATCTAATGATATTTAAAGATAAAGTTGGCTTATCATGTATTGGATAGTCTTATATTGTGAGACTGAGATTACATATTTAAATTTTGTGAGGAAATCACAATCATTAAATTTCTACTGGTATCCAGTTTTAAATGATTCATTGCTCTGACACAAAGAGACGTCCATGTAATGTTTACATATATAAAGTATATATAATGTGTGTTCGTACACAAAGGCTGGTTGGGCATGGCTTTGTACACAAAATACTTAATTATGAGTGTATCTAACTATTCAGTGTGTATCTGATATATCCAAGTGTCCAACATATATCTCAATAGCTTCATTTGAAAATATACTTAGTTGTATTCTTAAATATTTAGAAAATAAACCCTATCCAACACTTATAAGTCATTTCTAAATTTGTATCAACTACAACTGTAACGGGACGTAATCAACGGCTGACACAGCGGATATATTCTAATCCGTAACCACAGGGAAATAAATAAATGGAAACCAAATTACTACTGAATAATGAAATGACGTTCAGACCCATTAATACTTATCCCTGCCATGATATTATCCAAGACATTTGTTGGGGCAGTGGCATTCGAATTTATTTAGATCACTCTAGATTTACTTCAATTATGCTCAGGGAGACAAAAATACTCGTAGTTATGAATACATTAACCAAAATGTCCTGTTTGGAAATATTAACTAATAAGTTGCGATCAAAGATGCATCTAAAATGTGGCCGCTATCGAGGATTTCTAGAATACAGAAAACAGTAAAATCCACTTTTCAGCTCTACATAAATTTGAAATAATTAAGCAATTCAACAGTAATCGTTCGAAAAAAATGGTCATTTAGAGAACTGAATCGTTACTAAATGGAAAATCGGGTGCTAGTAACTCCAATTAATG
Organism: Ylistrum balloti; assembly: GCF_031769215.1. Classification (NCBI taxonomy): domain Eukaryota; kingdom Metazoa; phylum Mollusca; class Bivalvia; order Pectinida; family Pectinidae; genus Ylistrum; species Ylistrum balloti. Next base: position 528,157 of record NW_026782679.1, on the reverse strand, counting down.
CTTTATGATCTTCAGCATCGAAGGAAATTTTATATGCAGTGTCTTAATTTTAGCAGTTAATCCAACCGTATTCCAACAAAAGTACCTGTGAGATAAAGGAGAAATGGCAATTGAATTATTTTTTTAATTCAATTATCTTAATAACATGGATTTTATTGGAGTGAAGATAGGTTTTCATTGTAGTGAAATGTCGTCGCAACTACGTTAAACAAGGACATCTTTGAGACAATCAGTTCACTGTCATGTTTTTTTTTTTTAGTTGATATCATTGTTACAGTACCGACCATGATAAAACGGGGCCAAAATAGTCGCAAAACTCATGAACAATCAGCAACTAAAGATGACGGTCCGCGTAGTCATTAATGGTATTAATACATTGAGACAGGTGGTGAAGGATGCGATCGATAGCTGTAGTCGACCGAGTTTGAAATAAATGCAGTTGCTAGCAGCTTGTATGTTATGTCAGTAGCAAATTATAAAGAACACGTATATGCTCTAACCACTCCTGTACAAAAGATCCAAATGACAAACACCATTCAATATAAATTTAGAAGATACCGTGTAGGCAAGTAACCAATTATATTAACCCATAAAGCGGCTCTGCCCTTCCAGCACTCATATTCTAAAATTGTACAACCGGGTTGTACTAGGCAATGGCGAATATTATTTCCGTTATACCATACATTTACATCAGCATGTTTGTCAAGAATGCTCGACTGAAAGATGGATTGAACTCAGATGTATAATGTACCAACAAAATATAAAAGAAAGGTGTAAAAGTCAACCGATTCCATAACTGATCGCGAAGCTCAGAAACATCCGTATTTTAATCACCTGGTGACCTGTTATAAAGTGACTTAGTTTTCGCTCTCAAGGAGTGATCAAATGTAGGAATAAGTTAAGATTTCAACACTGATGGTTTATACTAATCAGTAGGAAGTCGATTGTCGATTAATAACTGCTTTGCTTATCGCTCCATTTCTCTTGGTTATGGTACGCCTTCCGTTGTCAATCGATCTTTTTTTTTAATTGGAAGGCTTAATAATCATGGAATACATTTTGTTTTACTGAATGACATTAATTTGAATGTATTTGGAAGAGTAACGCCCCTTCTTGTTTTTTTAATAATGTTAACAGTGTCTGGATATCTTCTCTCTCACTTTTCTACGATTTCATTCAAGCTTCATAAGCTTAATCACCATGTTATGACGGATTTTTTTTTTATTTTCTGAACGGCAGTTTGCTTCGATCGCATAGAGAAGAGAACTGTCCATAGTTGTCTTCATTACGATGATCTTGTCCGAAGATCTCTCCAAGGTTTTAACCGATTTCTTTCAAATTTTACAGCCTTAATCATAACGATATTACTTGGTTTTCTGAAACGGCCTTTGAATCAACAACTTTCGAATGAAATATTGTCCGTTTGATTCGAATTTTGTATGGAGACATCCTTCATCAATTTCTCTTCGGTTTTGTTATGCATTGTATTATCATTATTATGACATTCTTAACAGCCCGTCAACACATAAAAGGTCATTGGGGTCATCAAAAGGTAAAACACACAGCGATCCAAAAGGAAATAACACTAAAAAACCAAAAGGTAAAAGACAAATGTTAAAAACTGTTATCATAATATGAGATTGAGATTGACACAACAAAATAGTCATTGCTATTGTTCAGCCTTTCCCATCCCTTCCTTTCGATTTCCATCTTTTAAAGACAATGGATACATTAGAGCAAAATAATAGATTTAACTGCATCCTATAGCTGATTCGTCCTTTTAGGAATCGTCAGTGATTCTTAATGTTCCAATGTTTAAGTCTAGACGGCCGACTGAAAAGAATCCAAAATTATTAAAAGTTTCGAAAAAAAGATATTGATTGTATTTAAATAAAGATTTATTGACCACGTCAATCGTATATGCCAACCTTTCAATTGAAAAAAACCGACATCAGCCGCTAAACTTGATCTTTTCCTGCAACGAGGTCAACAGGGGCAGCTTTCCGTCATTTCTGGAGATTGCTATAACCCTGCACTCCCAACCGTTGGTGTTTATATGTCGCATTTGTTTTGACATTTAAGGGCTTATTCCATATATCACAATTTCATGCAAATTTTCGGCATCTGACGGACAAACTCGATGAAAATGATAGAAAATATGTGGAAGTTTTGACGGTTGTCTAGTAATCTAACTGAGAAATATTCTATTTTTGGTGGGATATGATGTTGTACGTGTTTGATTCTCGTACGTTTAATGGTTGTATCTGGTTTTGTATACCTTGTTCTCAATTGAGAATGTGGCATTATTTACCTTGATTGACATGAAGCAGCAGATGCTTACTCTTCTTGCAACCTTGTCTTATTATCCTTGTACTTTTTAGACGTCTCAGTATAAATATTTCTTTTGTTTATATTTTGTCTTATTTTATAAAATCTACGTTTGGATTATGATTATGTTTTCATGTAGCCATTTTTAAATCATTGACTCCGGTGGTGCTAAAAACAGTTGTATGATTAATGAACATGCAATGCACGTAATATTGATTATTTTGTACGGCACAAATAACTCGCTACTATGTATTTTGTTTTTCAATACTACTATCTATATGAAGATGCATTAGAAATTTTGAAAAGTTCTTTTATTAGATTTCACAAAATCCAATATGATGATTATTATTGTTTTTTATAGTTATAGTTTTTTAGGATTAGTAGGCCTTCCATTATCATGGTAGTCCCGGGCTACCTCTAGGTTTGAACACTGTTTTATAGGTGACATGAAACACTGACGATTCATCCAAGGACGATTTAGCTATTTGATGTTCTTTTCATTCATTAAGCTGTAATGTATCCAATGTTGATGTTTTATTTTTTAAAAAAATGCAGTTCTCTTGAGTCTGTATAATGTTTGGTCCAAATGTTATGTTGTGTTTGATCCAAATGTCATGCGGTGTTTGATAATACTGGTATTATACTCCCAGAACGGTCATTGATATTTGTAATACAACATATGCCTGACTCAAAGTTTCGACAGAATGTTTTTTTCAGTTCACTACAATCATAACGGCCTATCAACATATAAAGGTCATTAGGGTCATCTACCGCTGAAACATACAAAGATCCAAAAAGCAAATAAGATCAAACTATTAAGATTTAAAGTATGGCAACCATCCATTGTTTGGTTATGGATTCTGACATTAGTTAAATTCACAGTATTTCCGATAGGTTTTATATACAAATGACCGAAGGAAAATGAACATTAGCCAAATGACTGCATTCACATCGACAACACATACTAAATGACAACCGTTAAGTCTTCATATTTCAGGTATACAAGAAACATCGTGAATTAAATTTTATAAAACCTTCACACGGGAATGTTCCTTAAAGAGAAGTGAAAACTATGATCTTCTGAATGATTTACGTGAAGCTATAATACGCGTTAACTATGGCGACGTGCAAAGCGTTGTCTTTATCTTGATCATTGACTTTTGATTTAGATTGCATCAACACTCCTGGGAATACAATCCAAGTAAGACGGGTGGATGGAAGGCCAAAATGGAAAATGCAAATACCTTCTAATAATAAAATTGCCATGTTAATCAGTAATTTGGTTCATCGAATTTACGTGTATTACTTACAGTTTAAGTGAATAAGTACAGGTTTGGGTTACACGCACTGTCATCTTTTGTACTCATTTGTGTAGCAAAAACTGTTTATCAGTGGTTCGTAATCTACCTCAATATATTATTCCCGTTTACCATGGTTTATATTCATGCCAAAATCAGTCTGAAATTACGAAAGCCTGTGATTACCATATAAATGTTCCATGGCATGTCATAAGGTCGCTCCAAATTGACTAATGTGACATTAATAAAAATCACAAAAAGAACACTAAACTTGAAGGGGTTCTGACTGGATATTTCTATAAACGTTCCGATCGACATTTTGGTAACAACTAATCCCTGCAATATCAATATGGTCGAATTATTCACATATCTGACCAGTCTGATTTTATATGTTTTCATGGATATTTGAATATTGTTGACAGCGTCATGGCCAGAGTGAATGTTTAACCCGTAGCGAGGTAATAACTAAAAGAACTTACAGTTGTCATTTGAATTATCATCCACGTTAAATCGAATCTTGTTTTTGTAATTGCGTTTGCGCTAGGCGGTATTTGTACTTTGTATCTGAGATGAAATGATAGTCACGGCAAGGAAGGAAATCAACTTGTTTGGCGGTGAAATGTGTTTGCATTGGTATCAATGTCTGCCTTCATATACCTACCATGTGCTTTATATGGGATGTTGGATAGATTTTTGTTGCATTTGGTCTCTCCTGACACTATACTGATATTCGAGTCTTCATTAACCTTGCCGAGGCATACCAAGCGAAAGTGATCGAACAAGTTAAAATGTTTACTGGGATGTACATGTATACTAGGCCTTGGGGACTAAAGGTCGTCCACCAGCAGTGTCTACCTCCTGCAATCACGAAAATTTTACACATGCCAAAATTGAATTGCACCTTTTTAATACACATTTAGATAAGATACTGTAGAAGCATGGTTATTCATGCGGACGGATTAAAAAACGGAAGCCAAATATATTTGTAAAACGTTATCAATAGGTTTGAAGCCATTAGACTTGTTTTCACAGGTCACCAGAAGTCGTATAGCTACTACAATACAAGTTAAATCCACGTGAGGTTGAAATTTCATGAATGGGGGAAGCGAATATATATATATGTGTGTAATGACAATTAGGACGTCGTAAGTAGCTTCACATTATTTATCACTATAGATAGAGAGCGATATATTTTTTAATCAAATAGTAAGTTAGGGGTCTGATAGGTTGGAACACATGTACTAAGTTTTAAAATACTCCCCAAGACCTAGATAGGTAATATTAATTATTCCTCACGTAATGAAAGGTTTTTATTTCTTAACTTTAATATCTTTGTGTTGATGGACCTTTAAAATACGAAGAAAAAATGATTGATTGAATTGACTTTAATAATGATGAGATTTAGAAATAGTAGATTTTATGGCCCCATGATTTCGCATTTTCTCTCATCAGTGTTAGCATTAACTTTTTTTGCTGATTGGTCACATAATTTGAACGTATTGAGCATGTCTCCCCGAGACGGAATCAAAAGAAGCCTATTAAATTGAAAATTGTACTCTTCCGTCTCCGTGAATGCTGAAATGCTGTTCCTTTCAGTATACCAGATATGCTCTATGTGTTTTTTAGGATCGTTTTCTCATCATGAAATTCAAGCAATCCTACTTTTTGCACGTACGTTGTTTATGCCATGTCACAACAAAAACATATACTAGAGTCATCATTTGAAAAACCTCTTGATATCCTAAACAGGGTAAAGATACGACATGTCCCATCAGTTCCGCTCAATATCACTCAGGAGTTGCCTTATAAAGCTCTAGAGCGGATAAAAAATTTAAGATTAAGTTCGTAACTAGATTCCAATCACATAATGCCACCCCTACAGTGCGGTTTTAGATCTAAGCGAGGTACCAACAATCATTTTGTACACTTGAAACGTTTGAGGCGTTTCTAAAGAAGTAGCACTTCATTGCGGTTTTCGTCGATGTGGAAGAGGCTTGCGACAATGTGGAAATATCACATATTGAATTAACTGCACAATAAATGTATAAGAAGTAATCAACCTATTTGTTTTCAAATTTTCTATCAGATAAAGTATACCATGTCCGGAATGGAAAGACCATTTCCGATGTTCATCAGCAGGCAATTGGTGTACCACAGGGCAGCATTCCCTCGATTACACTTTTTGGAATTAGAATCAACAGTTTTGGTAAAACAGTATCCCCTTATATTGAGGGCACTCTTTATGTCGATAACTATATTCTTTTTTACACAATCCACTGCCACTGAGCTGTTAAAATGTTTGATTATTGGTTTAAAAATCAAGGTGGTAGCGATAAAGCTGCTTTTGAGGCACGGTCTGCTTTTCAATTGGTAATACCATGTGCCAAGGAACCCAGAAAAAAAATAATAATCCCAGAAAAAAAATATGAAAATTAGCTGTTAGTTCATGATAAAGTATTAATGTGTTACGAATGAAAACATTGTCGATATTTATATATATATATTTATTTATTGCTAAGACTTTGTAATACAGTGAGTCTGAAAAGATAAAACTCTCTCTAATTTGTTTGTTTGAATAGGTTCAAGGGCGAGGTAGAAAGCTCGCGCTTCTGCTAAGAATACGTAGCCATAGTTGGGTAGCTGGCAATCATAAGATTCATCGTGCTTAACCATTGCCGCGACAACCTTATTATTGTCTTTTGAACAATAAGTATATAAATGTTCAAAATGTATTTTGACTGCGATATCGAGAGATGACGGAAGATGTCAATTTCAGTTCGTGAAGTGAAGTAAACTTCAGGTATGTTCAGGAACCCAGGTGGAACTTCTATCGTTCGGAATGAGTGTATCAGTATTTCGATTTTTTGTAAAAGAGCGGAAATCCGAATACCAAATTGTGGAATGGTCTTTGGTTGGATTTGAAATGTTTTATATTTTGGATCAAACACAGTGAAAAGGCTAATTTTAGCTAATTTTCATATTTTTTTCTGGGATTATTGTTTTTTTCTGGGTTCCTTGGCACATGGTATTACCAATTGAAAAGCAGACCGTTCCTCAAAAGCAGCTTTATCGCTACCACCTTGATTTTTAAACCAATAATCAAACATTTTAACAGCTCAGTGGCAGGAGGAATGGAATCAATGCACAAATAACAAATTATATTCCATCAAACCTATCATTGATGAGTGGCCTCCATGCTGGCGATACTAAGTTGTCTTGCCAGTCGTCGGTTGGGTCATACTTACCTTACACATTCATATATGTTGAAAGACGAAGATATTCTCGGTGCATAGCATGTGGCGAACCATTTACAGTTAAAAAGTTTTTACTGGACTGTATTGACCTGTCTTATCGAGAATTTTCATAACATTACAAGTCTAAAGACTATTCAGATTTATAAAATTCCAGGTTATCTGAAAGATGTTCGTCTGTTTTCTAGGATACAATTTACCGTTCTGATATTTTGTAAGATATCAATATACGAGATTGTCTTGAACCTTTTAGTTCGTTTGGGGATATTCCTTTTCGCTTTGTTGTTCATTAGACCATTATGTGTTGACGGGCCGTTAAGATGTATAAAAATAGATAAATAAATAAAACGTCAGTCGTGATAGCAATCGCGACCTTTCAGACCCTTACATCTTCCTCAGCAGTGTTGAAATTAACCAATTTTTCCTATTCACGACTGTTCACTAATAGTGACTTTTCCCGTCTGAGACACTAATTATATGGATTATTGATTGTGACAGACAATTCTTACGTAACGTGCATTAAGCCTATAGAAAGGAGATTTGACATGAATTTACTTGTGAGAATATGTACATGCAACATACCACGTAAAGTGTGACCCTGTCACTTTCTTTGCAATCCCGTGCCGCAAGGCTATTCCCACTTACTATCCGCAGGATAAAATGACTGGCTAAAATTTGATATCGAACACAATGTTCGAGGTGCAACAAAAGAACTACGTATTTTTTATCTTATATCAATGAATCTCTAACCTTAATATGGAACCAACTTTATCGATTCAAAATTTGAAGCTGTTTATTCAAGCGTGTTTCCAGCATCGTGAGTTTTGTATAAGAAGTTATAAACTATATTATATGCAAATTAAACGAATGTTTTATGCTCTTAATAATGATCTCATTGAGATATATTCTATTCTTTGTGTGATATGAAGTTGTAAGTTTGATGCTCCGTAGTTTGCCTGTTGGTACCGTTACTTTATACATTGCTCTCCTTTAAGAACGTGACGTTACTTAAATTGACCAAGATAACACGATGGGTATCGTCGATGGAACAGACAATCCTTTCTCTTCCGGAACTTAAGAACATCTTGTCTCATTTTCCTGTTTCAGGAGTCTCCTGGTAATTCTGCCTTTTCTTCATATCTTACTCTGGTTCTATTAAATTTGAGTTTGCGTTATGGCTGTGTTCATATGTAATTCTCTTATTTCTTTTTCTTATGACAAAAGAACAAAGACATTCTTTCCGTTTAGAACAGAGTATGGTGGTGTTTGTCGTAGAAAAAAAACACTCCATCATTCGGTATTCGAATTTCCGCTCTTTTACAAAACACAAATATTGATATTGACCAAAATCAGTCATTTGGAAGGATAGAAATTCCATGCTGGCTCATGAATTCACCTGAAGTAGACTTTTCAATTCATGAAATGGTTAAATCAGACACAAACAGTTACACCTTTCGTTCATCCTTCTCGAAATTGCAGTTGAAATATGAAACATTTCTACATTTATATACTGATGGTTCAAAAGATAACGATAAGGTTGCTGCGGCCATGGTTACACAAGATGAAACCTATGAATGCCGGCTACCGAACTACGCCTCAATATTCTCGGCAGAAGCGCGAGCTATCTATCACGCTCTCGAATAAATTCAAAGAAACAAAGTAATGAGAGCTGTTATCCATTCAGACTTTCTTTTTGTTCTTCAAAGTCTTAGCAATAGAAATATCGGAAATATTTTCATTCATAATACATTAATACTAAATCATTAACTTGCCTTTAACTTTGGTAATGCTTTTTGCTGGGTTCCTGGGCACATGGGAATACCAGGCAATGAAAAAGCAAATTGTGCCGCAAAGGAAGCTTTATCTCTAGCACCTGTTGTTTTAAAACTTCATTTTACCGATTTTAAACCATTTATTAAACAAATTTTAAAAGCTGAGTGGCAAGAGGAATGGAATACAAATACCAATACTAAATTGCACTCCGTTAAACCTGTTATCGGTTAATGGTCCCCAGACTATAGAGACAACCATCGAGACGAAAATGTCCTTGCCCGTCTTCGGATGGGTCATACATACCTTACACATTCATATATGTTGAAAGGCGAATATAATCCTTGGTGTGATGAGCCATTCACCGTTAAACATTGACCTTCTGTCCACTCGAGAATGTTTTTTTTTTTTTATCGTAACATTCCATGTCTAGAATCCGTTTTTGAAACTGTTGAGATTTGTAAAATTAAAACATTACCTGAAAGATGTTGGTCTATATAATAGACTATGACGTACCATTTTGATCTTTGTACCGATTTAAGATTTTTAACATGTGTCTTTTCATTTTGGTTTGTTTAATGTTATTTCTTTTTGAATCGCTGTGTGTTTTACCTTTTGATGGCCTAAATGACCTTTTATGTGTTGATGGGCCGTTAGGAATGTTATAATGATAACAATATATTAAAAGTAATAATAATTACGATGTCTGACCTACTATGAAACCTTTCCGCCGAGAAAAGGGACTGTTTGTTATACTGCAGTCGTTTTATGTGAAGATGATATGGTCGTTTCATACAATACAGTTTGTAAATCTAAAATGATTACTTGGTTAATGTAGCGAGGGATATTGGTAATGATGTAACTGTTTGAGATTGTACATCCAATCCAAGTGTAATTCATATTTCAAAAATAATATCAAATAAGAAAAATCATTTCAGTTTCAGCAATGTAAACGCAAGTAATGTTACTAAGGTAATTTCAAAATTACATTTGCAAATCAATCACTTGTATCGAAAGCATTTCTACCAAAACACTGAAATTTCTAGCAACTGTAATTTTTTGTTTTCTTAAATGATAATGTAATGTTGTCATCAAAACTATTTTATACAACGTTGATGGCGACAATACTTTGTTATTTAGCCAACATGATCCTACTATTTCAAAATGCGTAATGGAAAAAAGAAAGAGTACTTTAAATATAAGTGTTCATCAATGTTCGTTTATAAAGGCGAACCCTGACTATTTCTATCCATCTGCTTTGGTAGAAAGCAGACAACAGTATTCTCAAGAGTTTAATATTAACAAAACAACGATAGAATGTGAAGAGAATGTTAATGTAATCGGTGTAATTATTGACTTAAAAGTACACTGGAGAAAATACAAGAAACGGCAAACAGTTTTATAATGCATACATAGGCTTGCTTAGTTTGTCATTGCAAGCTGTGTTTTAGTGATTAGTTTATCGTTTTATGCCAGTTTCCTATGTGTGTTTGTGTTCGTCGATTATAATACTATTTCATATTCGGTTTCCCGATTTCTCAGGTCAAGAAGATATACTGTGAAATTATATTCATATACATGAAGTGTTACGATAATATAGATTCGGTTATGAATCGGAACGCACTTATTGATGCTTCACTTCTGCATATCCATTTCTCTACTTTTTATATCCTAATTATTTCTGTAATTTTCCGTGTTGTTTCATATATTGTACCAGTTTGATAATTAGGTTGATGAAAAAGGTGTAATACGGTCCAGTAATTTTTACCATATTAATTTTCGTACTAGTGTCTGGTCTTGCCCATCAAAGTGAGTTTTTTTCAAATTTAAGCTGATGTCATTACTAATGCATGGGGTTATGTTGGGGTTTGCTTTGTATTGAGAGTGGTGGTCTATGTCTTCAATAAGTATACTGTTATAACTAAACTTTCGATTCTGTCGTTCTTTACTTCACTTGGGATTATTACCTTGTTAGACCCACGTTATAACAGCTGAAGTAAAAAATACCAAGTTCTCAAATGAGACCAAAATAACAAAAAAGATCACACAGACAAGCTAATAAACATCGAACACGTAGTTTTCCGACAAAGAAATATGCAAATTTTCAATGAGATCACCTACGACTGTAAAACATTCCCATCAAGGGAACTGGCCCTGAAATATCGAATTAAATGTGTCACGTAAACACATTAGTGTGGGGATGTATGGATAATAAGATTGGTTGGTATATATGATGAATGAAGTCCTTTCTAAATTTAGGGACAAGACATGGTCTTTGGTAAATTCATAGTCAACCAACAGAGGGGCACAGTTAGTGTCCATAGATTTGATAATATGTAAGTAAGTCTTCCTATTTATCGAGCAATGCTACTTTTTTCTATGCTATGTGCAGAGAATGCCATTATGTCTTTATACAAAGGTCAAGTAATATTAGACGTTTTATCTGCAGGCGCAATAACTTATACGTTTCGTCTAAACCTTTAACGTCAGGATCAAGAAAGTCAGACTTGTTTTGTTCTCATTGCTGATGTAACCTTCCAGTGCTTTTAAGAATAGATGACAAAATGAATTATATCTACTATGAAATTCAAGCCAACGCAGCGTTCTCTATGCGGTCATAGCAATCATATTGGGCTGAAGTGCTAAGTTTTCAAATATTGTGTCTTACGTGCTGCCTAAGATGTGCTCAGTGCATGTTTTGTTTTCAGAATATGGAAACTCATCGCTCTTGTATAATTATCAGGGATAGGTTAAGTCGAAGTTCCTTTAAGGTTCACTGCAGACAGATGGCTAGTGTAGGTCTTACTGTAATCGATAAAGGAAAAACGTAGTGGCGATAAAGTTACACTTTTAGGAACACCCTTCTTGTCTTTGCACTTTACCCGATTCATTTGGGGATCGATCTCCTGTAATGAAAATTATTAAACATAACCCATAAGAAATATTTCATTATGCTGCTGCACTTCCCTGTGTAGATAATTACTTTACTTTGAATACATCCGTAGTCGCATCCAAGGCTTCAAATTTTAGGCCCCTCGAATCGCTGATTTGTCCTAGGACAAAACAACTGTATGATATATTATCACTTGCGACTCTGAGAAGGCCGAAACAGTTGTATAACGCAGTTTAATTTATTGTTTGCTGGTAACAGTTCCTATGTACTTATTTTCAGAGCTTCAATTGGTAAGCTTGTAACCTTAAAATGATTGGTTGACTTTCAAACAACTATACTGCCAAACCATACCAAAAAGGGAGTCGACGCCAAGTCGGCACAAGGGAATTGCCCTTCTTTTATGGATAACATACGCTCAAAGTAAAAACAATCTTGACACTCCACGTAAGTTGAGCGACACCAATACGAGATTATCTTTGAGTTATGTTCTCTTATCGAAATATACCCCTGTATACTTCTAAGTCAGACTTAATACGAGTTTATTACGCACTTGCATCTGATTATGTAAGTATATATATATATCTAAAGCCTTTGCGTCATCAACAGAACCAAGTTCATGTATAAGGGTAAACATACACCCCAAACACCACAAAGAGATGATGTTTAAATCACCCGACCGGTGATATTATGGCTAAACTTTAGCTCACCTGCTGAGGTTTTCTGGTCTCCAGTTACATGCTAAGCACACGTCAATATAGCCACACTAATGTCTAACGCCAATTTCTCACGAGGCTTTTATAGTAAATTGTTGGCTTATCATTGTTAAATTGAAGACGACACGTTTATTCATAAGTAATAACATTTAAGGACAGTGTTGAATAGTATTGTTTCTATCGTGAGCGTGTTTGATGCTCGTTAGTTTTTCAACTGGTTCCGTTATTACATACCTTGTTCTCATTCGAGACATCTGACAACATGACATAACTAACTTGGATTGACCAAACTTTACTTGGCGGAACACCTGGTCTTATTATCCATGTACTTTTCAATTAATCTTCGTGTAAATCTGTCTCTTGTTCATGTGTTGCACTAATTATAATGAATTTGAGTTTGGATTATGGTTATGTTGACATGTGGATGTACCATTTCCTAAAATTACTGAAATTTCATCTTATTGAGGAGCAGCAGTAACTAGAAAACTGTTTTTTTTATTTCTCACGTTTCTGTGATTGCCGACACATTATCTATGATTTTATATCATTGGAGAAGACGAAAGATCGGAGAGGTACTCTATGTTAGAAAGAAGGAAAACATGCCCCAAAGCGATACCCAACCTACGTCTATCTTCATATATGTATATGTATAATAGTTCATGGAAATTAATTGATCAGTGGTTCGTGTCTCCTACAACCGAATTAGATATATCACTACCTTCTTATCATCATAACAATCTGTCAGAAGCCCTATATATAGGGTCATGACAATTGTAATGACGCAGCTCTCAAAGCCAGACTGTTTTTATAAATGGCCAACTGTATATGTAACCTTTGGCACTACTCGTCAAGTTTATGTATTTCCAATAGAAGGATAGCTGATTCAATGGCTACCAATGTTTGGCTGTTTTCTGATGTTGTAGTTGTCTACATTATTAGCTATTCAGCAACGCTATGCGCCAAGTGGCAGATTTACCTGTCCCTTTGTCGGAGCAACTCTTTACTCTTAATATATCTACCATTCTTATTTCCTGAGTGAAACATAGAAATATCATTTTTTTTAAAAACAATTTTATTCCAATTTTGCTGTGTTAAGTACATATTGATGTGAGATCATCTAAGCACTGAATTCAAATTCTGAAGCTTGGACATAATACAGATTAAATGGAAATGCCCCAAAGCAGAGATGATGTCTTCGCGTGATTTGACCACTTGCAAATGGTTAAATATCAAAATAGCATGACCTGGACGTAGCTGTATGCTACCATATCGGGTCGCATTGTACTTTTCGCCCTATTGTCCATTTTACATTGAAACATAAAATTTCAATCCGCTTAATTTTTTTTTAATATCTATAACAAGGCTATAAGCAAATTGATAGCGTTGTGATATCATTAGTTGATAGTGTTAATTGTAAATATGATATATTTGTATAATATAGTACCCTTAAATCAAACTTTAAGAAAATGGACTTTTCAGCAATACGTTGTATACTTACTACTATCTTTGGTATCTACAAATATTCATCACAAATATTAAGCTTCTATTCAAAGTACTTTTTCAAACGCACTATTGCTTACAGCATGTTCAAGTAATCAAAATTCAATTGTAAAAATCATAATTTGTTCATTTCACCTACGATCATATTTAAAACGTGGTTTTACTTCGCATAACGTCCAAAATTAGGGCAAACCATGAACAAAATACCTGTACACGAAGACCCTGAAAAAAGTACAAGAGAGAATAAGACCAAGTGTTCTAGAAATGTTTTCTCCTTCATCGACGACACCCGAAATGTTAAAATGTTCATGTTTTAATGGCACCACAGCGGACGGGACTCGTCACTCATAAGGTGGTACAACGATGTACGTGACACTTTCCAGTTTGATACTACGGAATATGACAGCAGAATTTTATTCCCCTTGATAAATTCATGGTATGTCTTTTTTCATAAGTATCAATGAAACAGTGTTACGAAGATTCAATTTGAAACGTTAAATGTAATGTCGACAGCTGGGTATTATTGTCGTAACCGAGTTTAGGTAGAGGACGTTATCATTAAATAAAGGTTCGTTCCTTGCCTAGCACTGTGACAAAAAGAAAACCCAAAACAGAAAATACAAGTTTGTACTTTGACAACGTTACGCTAACAACATTACAATGAGTAATACTTTCCTATTCACTATGCATGAATCCAATAGTGAGAATAATGCCTTTGTACAAATATTAACATTACCCATACTCGGGTATTTGCTTTACCCCTTTTCGGGTAATTATTTTAAACCTTACCTGGTACGAGGTTCATCCGTACTTGGATAAGATTTTCCCGAAACTAAAATGAAACTATCACAGGATAAAATACCCATGATATTATTGGGGCATTAGTTTACATATATACTTTTAAGTTAAGACATTAATATCCGGTTTCCAAGCATTTGCTCCATAAATAACTCTAAATTAAGAAATCCAGTTATGGGTAAATGGATTATTATTTTGAATTCATATGCCAAAGATGTTTACAAGTTCAATGTGCATATTTGTCATCGTGAAACGTAGGTAAAGATGCCTGGCAGACGACAGGCGAATGACAACACATACGCTCACCTTTTATACCCTTTTAAAATTACTGCACGCAACTTTTACAGTCAAATTCTTATTCTGGACTACTGATTGGACCGTATCCTGGTTTACAATCCGATATTAGTTTATTCCCTCCGATTTAAAAGTGTTCCGGTAGTTGCGGGAAGAAGGGCATGGCTGCCTGTGAATACTGCCCACTGAACTGACCATTCAGTGATAAAATACAAATAAATGAAGTATATATGAATGAATATTCAAGACTCTGGTAAATGTTAATAACATGCATGTTGTTTTCAATCCATTCCTCTTTGTTTTATCCATAGTCGAGTCATGATTGTATTACAATCGCACATGCGACTTAACAAATGGTGGTCTGTTACAGATATTCATGAGTAATATTTAATCCTCTTTAACATGCATATCGAGGATTAAACATTATCATTACATAAACATATAAAGTAAATACGATTATGCGGGAATAGTTACAATATGACAGAGTTGACGACTGTTTTTCCTGTTTGCAAAGTATACATTGTAGGTCTACAGATATACAAATATATACAGAGTGTAAATATAGCCTAACTTCAGATGACCATTTGTAACCAAGTTAATCATATCGTTTTTGTACCCCTCTGTTGGCCGACTTTGCTCATACGAGGCTGAATTTATCGAAAAGCTTATCAAAATTGCTTAGAAAGACCTTTTACAGTCGTTTTACTTCACAGTCGGATTATCATGACGTCTTTTCTCTAAATAACAAAAGATTTACTCACGTCTTTCGCATGTAATCACCAGAACTGGAAATCAAGGACACGACAAGCTTTTTTTTTTAAATCAGCTTATCGCGGTCGTTTCCAGCGACGAAACCAATATTTACAGCTTTCCACCAAGCTGTTTGATAAGCGTGATGATTTTTTTTCTAAAGTTCTATGTTGTTAATTGCCCATTTCTGGATAGCAAAAACGCTTCATTAAAATCTTATGGTATTGACATGTTGCAGTTAACTTGATATTCAAGGTCCTGTTCACTTTTCCATGATTAAAGAGTAAAGAGTTGTTTACTGACAGACAAGCTCGCAACACTGATTTTCAAGAGATTGATTTGAAAATGATGAGGCTGTTTTACGGTCGTCATAATGATGAGATTGAGAAATTTTACATTTCTTTATGTGATAGGAAGCTGGACGTCCTTGATAGTAGTAAATTTGCCTGTTGGTTCCGTTGGTGTTTACTTCGTTTTCAATTGTGAAAGTAACATTCTTGCTTCGATTGAAAAAGATTTACAAGGCGAGTGTCGTCAATGAAGCAGAAAACGGTTTTTTGTATTCTTTTTCATATTTTTCCTCGTTTTATGGACTTTTCAAAAAAACATTTTTGCGATATTAAGGTTTTAATTCCTGAAAGAAGATAAAAATTCTGCAAAGAAATTTTACTATTAAAATTGCCTTTTATTCCGACTACACTGATTTTTACTACTACTCCTTTAGACTTGACTAGAGGCTTAAAAAATCTGGCATCTGATCTGTCATCACACAAGTACATTAATAACATGCCCAACGGGTCTTACTCTCGCAATTTACGTCCTACGCAATCAAATATACCGCTTGCTTTAAGGTAATTGAGAAAGAAGCCGGACATGTGTACTTGCCAATGCCTTTATTTGTGCTCAAGAAACAGTTGCAATATAATCAATTTCAGATGACATAGAAGAGAAAGCAATCCCGCCTGCATATCCACGAGCACTTCAATGTATAATGTTTAAATTCTTGAAAACTTTCATTTTCTGATTCAGAAGATGTTCTTGACATATCTGATTTAATTTCGACTAAAGCATTGATCGCCCAAACAAATCAAATTTGCTCCGATTTCATTTAATTTCAACTCCTGTTTAAATTATATGAAGAGAAGTTATCTGCTTTTTGCCGTGAATCTGATCAACCTTTCTCCGTCGGACATACATTATCGATATATAAAATGTCTACTTCACATATTTCTGTAACGCTTATTTTCACTCTTTCTTGACGACGGAGTGTAAAATCCCTCCTTAGTATATCTAGTCATCAGGGTCCGAGATCATTTTGTGGATGAGAAACATGGTCCTTAGGAGCAGGTTGGTTCATAAACGCAAAACAACAAAGTTAAGCTCACAAGTCCAAGCTTCGGCTCGCTAAATCCAATATCAGTTTCACTACAAATGGCGAAAATAAAAAGATGAAATAAGGAGTTTATTTCACGAATGATGAATGTTTGGTTTCACAAACAGTATTACTTTTTCCTGAATAATGAAATATTGTAATTGAAACGACGTAGGTACTTCATACCTTAACAAGTTATGCATAAATTTAAGCCACACTCTGACGATTACTATTAACGTTCTATCAACAAGTAATAGTCACTTAAGGCCTATCTCCCGTGCGTGTTCTGGGGAGGTTTCGATATGTTTGTGTTAACCTCCTTTTGACAGAGTGGAACTGCACCCAACTTTACAGAGCTATAATAATGAAGTATGCTACCGCATGTCCCTATTAGAACGCCCCAACCGGTCAAAAAACTAGGAAATACCAATATATCAACATAATCCTAATTTTTAGCAATACGTCATATACATACTACTATTTTTTTCAATTTTTGGTATTTAAAGATGTATATTCCAAATATTAAACTTCTATTAAAAACATCAAGAAAATACCAACAAGACACAAAATATGAACAAAAGAAAGATTTACACGAAGACTCCTGAAAACTGTACAAGGAGAATAAGACCAGATGTTTGGAAGAGTAAGTGTCTTCGCTTGATCGACGACATCTGCCATGTAAACCTTGATCAATCCAAGAAAATAATGTCACGTTCTCAAATGAGAACATGGTATACAACAACGGACCCAACAGCGAACCAACGAGCATCAAACACGTTTAGCTTCATTTCACAGAAAGAAGTAGAACATTTTTCAATGAGATCACAATGGCGACCATAAAACTTCTCAATGATTTTAATTCACCTGCATGTTTTGAATCCTTGTGTTACGAGTTTGTCCGTCAGTAGACGACTTCTTGCACGAAAATCATGAAAATGGGAACAGGCCCTTGAATATTGCATCAACTGTTACATGTAAATACCATAGGGTGGAGATGCAGGGGTATTGCTATCTGGTTGATATATACAATGGACGTAGTCAATACATTTCTTGTTCTTTGAAATTATACTGACGGCAAATCAGCCATAACACTACCATAATTCAGAATTTTTTTGTTCTGTATCTATGGAAGATTGTACGAAAGACACCTTTAACATTGGATAGAGGAGAGTATTACAATTTAACTGCGTCGTCAGTGATGTTAAGGATCTACAATTTGAAGTCTAGGAAGCGACGGAGGAAAATTGAAAAAAAAAACTTAAAATGTCATCTTTTCCATTAGTTATTGGACGGACTGGATGTCGGACGCAATAAAATTAGCCTGTTAAATTATAGTGCATTCCGGAAACGTTTAGGAATCCTGATATTTATTGCAAACACTCTGGTGTTGTGTATATAAATTTGTTGTGGAAAAAAAGAAAGCCATGGCATGTACAAGGATTTATCTATCACATCCAGTACAATATTGCTGGTGCGAAGTCTTGATGACAAGTGCCATACACAATTTAATATATTGTTGAGGCTATAGGACATGAATGATTGAGTGGATACCTCTTGAATTGAAACTGACAAAAAAGTGATGTAGAAGTGAAGGATACAGATTATCACAAATAAAAACGACAGGTTGGTATCTGATTAAACTAAATGTCTTTTTTGTCAAGGATAAAATTAATGAGATAAGAATTGTTTTAAATTCATTCTTTGATAGCTATTTCAATTCAACTTGATGTGTTATTTTCATTGCTATTAGCACGAATACTGGCAGCATATATTATCTTCAAAGCGACTTATTTTCATCAAGATATATATATTTTTTGAGACTTTTACATTTTTAGTTTTCCCTTAGTCCAGACAAACTAGTCTCTGTTTTCATCAACCAAATATACTCGGTGAATCATTGCTACTGTATCTTTTTTATCTCTATTTTTCTACGATTTCTCCTCTTTTAGCAAAACGTCTTGAGAATAATTTTATTCCCACCGCCACCGGTCATATATCTATAGGTTCGACACATGCAGATCTATCAAGTAGACTGAATAGTTCTGTACACACATAATATTGAAATATTTATTTACAAAATGCCACATGTCACCAGTCTTACTATACTGACACTCATTATATATATACTAGCAGTAAAAGAAACGTAAACTTTGCTTTTGTAATATAACGTTTAGACACGTGGACGAAATTAATTCGATACTGAGCTACCTCCGTGCAATGTGAAAATGTTCTTCAGTTGAATTGCAGCCGACCACATTATGACCCCGCTCGACGCTGCATGCTATTCAGCAGGTTTTTCAAGGGTACTCCTGCACCATATACGCTGACAAATCATTACAAATCAAACATTGGAACAGTACAGATCAGCTACACAACATTTCTTTTCGAAGCGATCGTAGAGCGAAATGTCGCGATTGAGTAAAATCGAGAACGGTAGTACCATTGCTCTGATGATTCAGGGGCATTCTCAACGTCATGTAGCCAAGCAATATGGTGTAAATGAGACAAAAATATCGCGTTGAGTTGAGCGTCTCAGAGCCACAGGGAGAATGAGTGCCCGTCCCGGGAGCGGACGCCCTTTCTTTAAATCGCGATGTCCCAGACTCGCTCTCATACCTTTAATATCACGCCTTCAGCACGACTCTCTAGATGCTAACGAACCCTCACTATATAGCCGTCTAAATAAATTGACTTTGCAATACACCATTCAGCAAAAGTAAAAAACTTCAAATACTGTTTATCACTTGTATTTGATGGAAAAAGATATTTTTTTCTCAAAACAAACCAGCGACCATTCCACCAATCGGTATTCGGATTTCCACGCTTTTACAAATATTGATATTGACCGAATTCAGTTATTTGGAACGGTAGAAATTCCATCCTGACTCTTGAATTCACCTGAAGTTGACTTTTCACTACTTGAAATGGTTAATTCAGACACTGGCAGTTGTACCTTTATTTCATCCTTCTCGAAATTACAGTTAGAATATAAAACATTTCTACATTTATATACGAATGGTTCAAAAAGTAATGATAAGGTAGACGCAGTCATGGTTTCACAAGATGAAGTCTACTGATCATCATATCTTTTTTATATTATATCTTTTTATTTTCAGGTGACCCAGAGTTGTTCGCAGGGAAAAGAAACCAAAATTAAGTTTGTAGGCGTCAACAACGACCAATCTTACCGGAATCCTTTATTTCGCCTTAAAAATCTAAATTATACTGTCAAGCCAAAATAAAACATTGAATGTAACAAAGAAAGAACATTTGAAAAATTTCAGTAAAAGAGTTACACAGCATAATATATTTATAACGTCGAGTGAACGAATAAAGCCACGAAGCACAAAGCCGTTTTGAAAATAATTGTCACTTGTTTGTGTGGTGTTATCAGTTCGCTTCTATTTATCTACTTCATATTACCTTTTCCTCGTGATCTCATGTTGACCATGCGTTAAACTATAGGTCCCACTGAAACAGTTCGCCTTAAAATGATTATATATCTGTCATGGAAGTTTTCTAGACCTGTGTATTTCAATATCATTTACGAACTCAGAAAACACATCAAACCATGCGATACCCTGTTATCATATTCATAACAACCAGTCACTACAGCGGTTACTAGGGTAAAATACTGGTGGACAGGAGATTCAATACATAACGACACCAAACAAATGGAATAGACTGACATACACAGTTTAAAAGAAGCTGGTGTGGTAAGTTATATCTGGTTAATCATGCAGACAACTTTCAGAAAGATCGATTCATGATGTCAATAGTGCAATAGTAAATGTACACTATAATCCCCGTATAGATGATGGTGCGTCTCTATAGGCATCGCAATACCATAATGTACAAAAACACGACAAAAAATCTTCAAGGAAGACTTTATATCAGTACTTTAGAAAAATACATGGTTAAAAGTTCTTTAGAAGATATAGATATACATCATGTCATCTATAGTGCTAACTCCCACCAGAAAGTGTCAACTTTAAAGCTATGCAAATGGAGAGCTTACGGTATCATCATTTATATGTGTTTCCATCCTTGTGCTATCAATACCTTTTGTTGTACATTGCTTTGATCTTCTTGAATTACTTTGAGATCCTAACAAGGATTTTATCCAATCAGATTCTGTGCAATGAAGTGAAAAGAAGAGTAGCTGTTACATCCTGAGTGTGGATAATTCGTAAACATTTTGAATGATAACAAAAATCAATTAAAACATTTTTCTTGGCATGTTCGACCGACTTGGCTACCTTGCATAAAGCTTATCATCTAATGCAGGTACACAACTAATTGTATCTGCCATTAAAGATAGCATGAACGTCTTGGTTTGAATGGCTTTGAAAAGAATGTTATCCTGCCTCAAATTATCCCATTGTCGGCAAAATATCATGGTAATGACTTGTCAGTGTGATGTCGGTGCAATCCAAGATCTGGAATTACATCTGCTCCAATTGCAATGAAATGAGAAATATATATCAGAACTATGATTATGATAAATGAATGGCCTCTAATGGGTAGAATACAATAGGGAACAAATCAACAAGTACAGCGTAATAACTACATCCCACGGCGCCACAATATAAAACAGCCCTCTTCTAATTTGTAATTCATAGATAACAAATATTTCAATACATTTTACACTTGTTATTTTGGCCGTTATTACATTTTAACCAATATACATATGATTTTTGATATCAGGCTTTACAAGCATTCGTCAGCGACCGAGTCAGCCGTGACACATTCAATGTGATCGACGCTGTATTTGTCGTTACTTGACAAGCCATCTCTTAGCTATTTTGAATAATTACTGAGATTTAAATAAAACTAAGAAGCGGAGTGAGGAATCATAATCCGTCAAAATAAATATAAATCTATGAGAAAAAATTATCAATTAAAAGAAATTCATGAAATGTGTAACAACCTATTTGAGTACAAAGTCCATTTTTGCTACGGTGACTTTTGGGTCCCGGTCCTATAGCCATGATGTTGATCCAGATTAAGATGTTGTGGTAAATTGTACGGCAAAAGTTGTGCGTGATTTTATTATTATTATTATTATTATTATCATTGAGCGACCTGCAATAATGCAAGTCAATTTGATAGCAACGACTTTTTGCGAATGCATATTACAGGCAAGCTCCAGTATTAATTACTGAAACCTTAAAACTATATACTGTCAAGTAGGGTTTAGCAGCTTGATGAGTATGACCGCTATCACTCGCTAGGGGCTTCTTCCATGATACTTAGTTTCATTATTTGTGACTCTCGTTATATTATATACAATTATTGTACCGGAAACCAGCGTTAATCAGCTGCATTAAGATTACGTAAAAATGTACCACAAATATTTAAATTTGAACATGCATTTCATAGTCTCTTAGAATTCTATGTAGAGCGGACTGAATGTATCTTAAGAGGGGAATATAAAACAGGATTTAATAGGTAATCAATTGTCGCAACATGTATGACCTCTTTCGATTCCCTATTTGGTCAATGGCAAAACTTACTTTAAGGGTCCGCGTCAAAGTGACTTGTCAGAGGTGCGTTCGGAAGCGAGAACGTGCACGAAAGTTTAGTCCGTTCGCTAAAATTACCGCATTTGTCGAACACTCTCCCTCACGCATTAAGGCAGTGATTCCCATCTCAACCATTTCAGATTGTACAGAACACATTTTCTTATTTTTGTAACCGATTGAATGTTTAATTATCGAGATTATCATTAGGAGTATTGCATACAACATGTAGATCAAGATATTCTTGACAGAAGAATAATAAAATGTTTCAAGGCAAGTATCGTTCTGCATGGAACAACAGTATAATGGGTCTACAGTGTGAAATGGCAGATATAAACTTATAATATCCACAAAGTTTTTTAACCTTCGTCCGCTGAACGGCTAAAGGGCGAAAGGCCTTAAAAGGTAAATAAATAAAAGATAAATGCTAAAGGGCGAAAGGCCTTCAAAGGTAAATAAATAATAAGTATCAACAAGAGCATAATGTATGCAGAACTATTCATATATTGTACAAAAGACACGCAATTGAAGAAGACGTTTTAATACCAATTTAATGTTAGGTACAATAGAGCCGAGCAATGAACTAATCTGCATCACGCAGCTGCTGTTTCTTCCTACTAGGACTCTTCAGAGTATAAATTGCGAAGCCTTGGAAGCGACTGAAGATAATCCAAAGTGATCAAAAGAAAGGTCATACCTTGCTAACTACCATAGGGTGCATATAAACAGTCTGTGTTACGACCATTTTCTTCACCTATCAATATAAATCGTCAGTCTGCGCCATTCTTTTAATTAGATAAAAAGGTCATCCGCCAGTCATATTCCCATTTCTACGTGCAAAACAGGTTTTGTAAATTTAAATAACTTGTCTTTTGTTTTTCAATCGCAACTCTTACTGGAGGGAACATCAGAAACAGCTGCCTGATGACAAAGAAATATGCAAAGTAAATTTGCGTACATATAATGCATGTATACATGTGTAAACAGGCAAAGGTCAAAGACAATTTTGTTCAAAGTAGATCAGATTAAAATATATGTTTACTCTATTTAGAATAAACATCCCATCATAAAGAAAAAATATCTAACTGTCTTGGTTTGGTTATGTATGTTATATATTTCATACAATCCTTTCAAATTTTCCTTTTCCTGACAAAAGTAGTCCAAAGGTTCTCATTTTATCAAGATAGAATGTCCAAAAATGCATCCTTTTTCCACAGTGGTTAGTGAAAGTACTTTCCAAATTCTCGACTAACTTGTTACCTTACGTATCAGAATGTACTTGGTATCCAAACAGGTGTGGACATCATCGTAAGACACTGCACTATACGATTACTATTATTATTATAACATTCTTAACGACCCGTCAACACATAAAAGGTCATTAGGGCCATCAACCGGTAAAACACACAGCGATCCAAAAGGAAATAACATCCAACAAAATAAAAGGCAAAAGACAAATGCTAAAAATTTTAAATGGTTAATATATTATCATAAAAGATTAGAATGTTAAGTAATACTCTTTATTATTATATAGACTAACGAGAAAGTAATGTGAGCTGTTATCTATTCAGACTCTCTTTCGGTTGCAGAGTCATGTGATTTTTTCAACGATTCTCGAAGTTCTTACATTGAGAAAGGTTGATTGTATGTGTCTTTATTTTCGGAAGAGAATTTCAACTAAGTTGTTTCTCGAGTGGTCTTCATTTTAAAAAAATGTTGGAATGATTATTTGCAGACGAAATTTGAAAAAAAGCAGATCCAAAAGCATATGCGATATCAAATTTGGATGTGATTAATTTTCTTTTTGTTTTTAGATGTCCCATTGTTTTATGAGTTTGTTTTCGAGTTACTGCGGCAAATACTCAAATTTTCATTGTATGTCTCTTAGAGCATAGATGAAACATTCTTAAAAGAATTGGTAAAATATTTCCAAGAATCCTTTGAGATTGGGGCAGGTATGGTTAAGTTAAAATAGATACATAACAGTTCGTCGGTTACACAGCTGGTAAGTGACATAAATGGCATGGGGCAGTGTCTGTCTGTTAAAAGTGAAATGTATATAGTATAGAATCTTTAGATCACCCTCAAATCAACATTACACACCCTCTGATGGTTCACATCCATGAAATGTTTCATTCAAATAAAAACACATTTTGATAACTGATAGTTTTCAAATTGCAAGTACAATGTACAAGCAAGCACTTAGAGCCAACACTTTCATTTAAGAAACAAATACATAGGGTTGTGAAACATGTGAGCGATACAGCTTCGTTTGATTTTTATCCTTCAGAAAACGTATGGGAAATTGTTTTAGTGTTAGCATTTCATTTATTATTGTTTAACATTTCGGTTTTTAAGTATTATAAAGGAACGATAAGCTAAACAATAATAAGCATCATTAAAATACTTTAATTGGAATTGTACTCACACAATGTACATGTAAACATACATATGACACAAGAATGGAGAGCATCTGTACCTAGCCTAGTCGAAACAATGCATGCACACTGTATACCAAAAAACCCCGAAGAAAAAAGGAAGTTTAAAGTTAAAGAATAAGAATAAAGAAAGACTGAGAAAGAGAAAATACTCACTCGGTTTCTTTGGTAGTTTGAGGATAAGCACTGTCTTGTTGCCGGTCCCATATACTTGACATGTCTGACCGCTTCAGTGGTCTCTTACTCTGTAACCGACACATACCTGGGCGTGTCTGATATCCGGAGTACCGAATACGGAGAACAAATATTATCAGGAAAATACTAACCAAATCAATATGAATCGTAACAAAACCAATGGATATGTACATTTTTCCCTACATAATATGCCAAATGCTTATTGAAAGAACACAAGTATATTCTTAATGTATTGCACATGCGTCACATAGGCACTTAATCGCATTTGTAGTAGACGTGTCAAATAAGTAAACAACCTTTTGTAAAGCATAGTTTGTATGATTATTCAGCCCGATGATCTGCCTTTCTCTAGGTTCTGTCATATGAGAGAATTTTAACTACTAACCTCCATACTGCCTATATATGCATTGTTACAAACCCAGACTTGAACAAAAGCCCCTACACCCACCCCACTCTTGAACTAAATTAGCACCATCCCCAATCCTGTGTACTCATCGAGAACAACCTACTGCTAACATGGAACTAGGAAAGTGGAATCCGAGTGATGATCAGAGAGTATTTAAAATCACTTAGTATGTGTTAAGCAAGATGCCGATACCTGTTGAAGTGATATGCATGCCATCTGGACGGTACCAGTTAAGCAGTGTCGTTTGGATTGTAAGAAGGCGTTACCTCGTACCTCCTCACTGCACTAAATTATGTTTGACAGTACTATTGATGCACTTCCGCTTCCTTTTAACAATATTACGGCGGCTGATTGATAAGTTGTGAGCCTCGTGTTCAAGGGGTTGACATATCGCATTATTTCTTCAACATAATCCCCTTCAGCATTTATACACTTTTACCAGCAATGTTTCAGTGGTCAATGCCACTGTTTAAGAAGTCCATTTCTTGTCCGGTCAGAAAGTCTTAAAATGACTATATGACGTCATCATCTGACGGAAAGTAACTACCGGAAATGTTTTTTTATTTTTTTTTTTATGGAAATAGGTGAAAGTCTGATGGAGTAGCAGGATATATATATA
Organism: Ylistrum balloti; assembly: GCF_031769215.1. NCBI lineage: Eukaryota > Metazoa > Mollusca > Bivalvia > Pectinida > Pectinidae > Ylistrum > Ylistrum balloti. The sequence continues at coordinate 502,010 of NW_026782679.1, read as the reverse complement.
TATATATATATATATATAGGCAACCATATAAGCCTGATAGGACATGATGTAAAGCGTCTGAAGATTAATACATGAAAGCACTCATGCTTTACACTTAAATGCACATCGTGTTTTTGATTATTATTCTCATATATTGAACCGGACACTGAGCTGTTGATATTTTCATTATATATATATCTGTAACTCGCTTGTCAGACTTTGCCTGAATTTATTGACCATTTATGGGGTTGCACGCTTAAATGCCGCCACCCATTTGTCCATTTTGCAAACGTCACTTGGCTTGTTTACTTTACAGTGCTACTTCTTCTACGTAAACTGACCAAATGACCCAGTCGTCAGTCCGGGAACAGCACAGCTGAAAACGGAAATCACTGTTTAACTTCTTCAATACAAGGCTCTTAACTTATAAAGCAGCCCTTATATATGGCATTCATAAAAACCTCGCCTCAATAACAGTGTCTTCCATCATAGGCTCGGATGTTTGAAACGGATGAGTTTTTTCTGTTCTAAAAAAACGATATGTAAATATATTTATTGTACCATTCCATACTGATTACCGAATAGATAGGCACTGTTATGCACTGTAATAGTTGTACACCTATCAACGTTACGTCACACTGTTTACACCGTTACACAAATGTATGTATCGTTACACACATTTGTAAAATACAACATCCATGTGGTGTTTCTAATTGTCTTAAATATAGAGCGTTTTCTAAGACTAATTAAATGCAAATGCGGTGCTGACATTGTCTGCGGTCTTGCAATTCATTCAAAGTAAATTGAAAATAGTGAAGTCCTACATATGTTGCAGTTTCAGATAGCAGGTTCTCATTAAATAATTTACTATTTTGGTGCTTACCTGTACATCCACAATTTTTTTTAAGAATCCTGATGCATTTTTCTACATTGTTTCGATATTTATATATAATGCTGAATATAACATATAGAACAAGGCCTAGCTTGCATGATATTTTATGTTGATTGTATCTTCATAGACATTTTATGGTATATATATATATATTAATCAAATAATAATTTGAAGCTAGCAAGAATTCAAAATGACAAAACTACCAGAAAACAAACTCATAAGATATCAAAGGTAATTATGTATTTTACTTTGGTAATAATTGTTTTTTCTGTAGATATTTACTTTTGTATACGAGGCTTCAGAACCAAAGACAGCATGCTTGAGTGCTGAATCCAATATCCCCATACCATAATTATAGGTATAACATTTTTGGTAACATTTACACTGAGACTATTTCCTTCATAGTTAATCATAATGTGGTAATTGACCATCCTGAAATAAAATATCTGAATTACTGGACTGTGTTGTAGATGTATACCCATAAAGTCTGACATTGAATTGGTTCACAGTTGATTTTAAGAATTACAAAATAAATTATCAAGACCCGGACATGGCTTTTAGTAAATTCAAATATTCCTTTAAGATGTAATTTTTAAGTACACTGCATAACCATTTCACGAGATCAACAATAACTATAAAATGAGTTAAGGTATTTTACTATACTAAGAGGAAAATGTTAATATGGTAAATTAAATCCTTGACGTACACCCTTGAAACTTGACAAATGTGTACATTTGAGTTAAGTCCCTATGGTACCGTACTAAAATCAGTGATGCATTACTAAACTGCGCACGCCGCTTGTACAAAAGAATAAGAGACAAAAGCACGATATCGAACCCAGTATCAAAGATTGGTTCAAAATCTGTGTGTGCGAATCATCAGACACATTCGTCTTGATTTCCCACAATTTAGTCCAAAGACTACATGCCACCGGGAGGGTTGCAGACCGTCCCCGAAGCGGTCGCCCTCATGTGACGACGTGTCGGCAGGATAGGGCAATGCGACTTTTGCACCTACGCAATCGCTTTCTGACGGCCACGGAAACAGCAAGGAACACAATTGGGCGTCATCAAGTTCCAATTGATCCAAAGACAGTGCGTACTCGACTGCGTGCCTTCGATCTAAGACCGCGGTGGCCATATGTTGGACCACTGCTTAATGCGCGGCGACGTGCCAGACGAATGCAATGGCTAAACGCACATTCCGTAAGACGCTTCCCAATGCAACATTGGAGAATGTTCCTGTTCTCAGATGAGTCCAGGTTTTCGCTTTACCGGGCAGACGGCCGACGTCGTGTCTATAGACGTAATCACGAGCGCTATGCAGATGCTTGCGTGATAGAGAATGACCGCTTTGGAAGAGGAACGGTCATGGTATGGGAAGGCATTGCGTATGGTATCAAGACTCCTCTGGTTGTTATTCAGGGAAATCTCACGGCCGTCCGCTATAGAGATCAAGTCCTAGCGCCGTATTTTGTTCCTCTAGTACAGCAGCGTCAACTGACGTTTCAGCAGGACAACGCCCGGCCGCATGTAGCGAGGGTTTGCAGTGATTATCTCGAAGCAAACAATGTCCCCACCCTAGACAGGCCCCCATACAGCCCTTACCTCTCCCTAATAGAACATTTATGGGACGAGTTGGACAGAAGGATAAGACGTAGGCCGAATCCTCTAATAAACGTCGCACAGTTAGCGTTGGCGCTGGATGAGGAATGGAATCGTATACCAGTGAGGAGGGTTAATACCGATTCAATTCACAAAAGAGTTCATGGAGTTACTGCAGCTCGCGGGGGCACACATGATATTGATGGGTCCAGAACGCACTTCATTTTGAGTGGGGTACTCTTGAATCAACGTCAAATTTGAAAGGTTTACTTAACGTAATTTACGAAGTTCTCGTAGATGACAGAGTGGTCAACTATCTTTCAGTTACACCATAATTACATTCTAAAACCCTTTTCTTTTTCCCGTAGTTGACCTGGAAAGTCCTAATTGCGTTTCTATTCTTCTCAGTATATATATATTGACAGTTCTTTTTTAAGTCCATGTGTGTGTTGTGATAAAAGTGGAACAGAATCTCGAGTAAGTAAAAATTATAAAAAAATAAAGATATTCAAATTAAATCATATTAGATCGAGACCATACTGCAGGCTTTAATTGTTAAGGATCTGAATGCAGAAATATGTGTCCATATAAATCATTTCCCCATGTTAACTTGTATGTTACTTTCCTATTCTGTACATTTGCTATTATTATACACTTTTCATACTAAATGTTTCTTCATATCATCCTCTCAGATAACTTTTCTCATGTATATATGACTAATATTACTAAAATGTGCATTTCCTGTCACAAATATATGTGATTGTTGCTGCTGAAAACGAAGAAGACGACTTTGAATAGATATGTTCATTGTTGATGTATATATTGTCCTAAAATGATACATTCAATTTCATTAGATATCAAATTAAAATACTTTAATGTGTTAAAATAATTTTGATATATTTTAGATATATGATATAGAGGTAGGTTGCTTGCCTCCATATTTCATGTATCTGATTATCTGGTGCATGTCGAAGGGAATATCTGAAGGGAGATAATCAATCAAACTTGTTGATGTGAACAATTACTAGTGAATGTATCATAATATACAGATGAAAGTTAATGATTGCATTCTTACCAAGACTCTGCATTATTTCTCCGATTCAGAAAGGAAAGTGTTTGATTTGACATGCAGACAGATACACTGACAAGAGTTTGTGATTTTCTCATTCTCAATCATTTTTAATTGATGGGATGCTGGATTTCATCAATGTTACAGCTTCTCCTCTTGACATCTAGTTCTTACTTTGGTTAACTTGACAGCAAAAGTCTCCTTGGCCTGTGGCAGATAATTCTAGATATGAAGCTCATCCTCAGTTTCACAGAAACTTGATTGATTTTCAACAGATATTCTACAAGCATGTAGCTGAGTTAATTTGCCTTGACGGGTTTTTTTATTTTGCCTTTTTTGACAATGATTATTGCAAATTGCACTTTGGATTGAGTGTATATAAAAATATTAATCTTTTATGTATTATCTCTTAAATATGCATGTATATGTAAACACTTCTAAAGAAATTGGGTTATTTTTAATCTCGGTCCAGCAAAGAATTTATAGTCAGCGTATTTTTTAATAAGAGAATACATGCTCAGATTTTATAGCAGTATCTTGTTCAAATTTAAATGCTCACATTGGCTAGGTAGTTATGTTCTTTATATACTACAAAAATGAAATATCTAGTACCTTTTAAACAGCTTCAACACTACTGAAAATAGAAAAGGCGTTTTATCACTTTTTATCTTTATTCCGATCAGATACCTACAAATATGTTTAGATCCAGGTCCTGAAAGACATTTTAAATGGTTATTTATCTTTTTAAACCATGCAGGTCTTCAACAACTGCAAATTGAAACAAAAAATTTTACGTCATATGCACGCACAACAGATATCAAAAAATAATTTCATAAAGTTTTCATTAGTAGAACCAACACCCGTCACATTCAAACTTAAAATAAGGTCATTTTCAGTACGAATAAAATAAAACATTAGCATTTCATAATTCATTTATATTTATTGACACCAATGATTTTGCAGCTAAGCAAAAGAAGCTCTTGCATCATGAAGGTCAAATCCAATTTTTTCTAGACACGCCTTCTAGTCAATTTTGATACTTAAACAACCTTTGTCATTAAATGTTACAGACGCTACCACTATTCAGCTGATTACAATTTAGAGTTACCCCTCCATTTGAAGTTTAACGACATGGTTCAGTATAAACACCAAGTTCTTGATTTGATACAGAATAAATAATTACATGTAGATATCTACAACTTGATAAGTACATTTAAAATTAAATGAGGATTAATTTTATATAGAGAGAGGGAATTTGCCACTGCGAGCATCTTAAAAATAGTTACCAAATATGGAAACCACCGTCACACATCCGAGATAAGATTACCTGGAATCGACTTACTATTAAGTGTTCTTTTTTAAAGTTTGTTTCTTCAATAAAATATCTTTAAGTCAAATGCCTTAAGGCACTGAATATTCTTCAGGTTGTGTTCCACACTGGTTGGGAGCTGATATAATAGATTTGCTAAAACTTTATAGAGCTCTTATCAAATCAAAATTAGACTACGGTTCCATTGTGTATGGATCTGCTAGACCTTCATATCTCAAATTATTAGACACTGTTCATCACCAAGGTCTCCGGTTCGCTCTAATATCTTTTAAGACCACAACTACAGTAAGCCTTTATGTAGTGGCTAACGAAACATCACTACATGGCCGTCGAAATAAATTGGCTCTGCAATACACTATTCAGCTAAAGTCAAATCCTTCAAATCCTGCTTTTTCACGTGTATTAGATCCAAAATATGAAACTTTGTTTTAAAACTAACCATAAACCATTCCAACATTCGGTATTCGAATTTTCGTTCTTTTACAAAAAAAAAACAAATATTGATATTGACCAAATTCAGTCATTTGGAACGATAGAAATTCCACCCGGGCTCTTTGCTTCATCTGAAGTTGACTTTTCACTTCGTGCAATGGTTAGATCAGATACTGACAGTTGCACCTTTCGTTCATCCTTCTCGAAATTATAGTTAAAACATAAAGCATTTCTGCATTTATATACTGATGGTTCAAAATATAACGATAAGGCGATAAGGTTGACGCGGTCATGGTTACACAAGATGAAACCTATGCATGCTGGCTACCGAACAACGCCTTAATATTCTTGGCGGAAGCGCGGGCTATCTACCTCGCCCTTGAATATATTCAACGAAACAAATCAATAAAAGCTGTTATCCATTCAGACTCTTTCTGTTCTACGAAGTCTTAGCATTAGAAATATCTAAACTATTTTCATTCGTAATACGTTAACATTGACAACATCATTATACCCGAGTCATACCAGGGTCTTTTTGTGGTTTTGTTTTTTCCGGGAGTGGGGGAATTCCTAGCTCCCTCTACACAAGCCTCGGCTTATCAAAAGCGAATTGGTGATCTTTCATCTCAAATATCCAATGAACGACCTGTAAAAAGGATGTTTCAGAAAAAAAGTGCTCAAATTTGTCTACTAGGATTTTTATATAATTGAAATAAAATTTCAGGAACCCACCGAGAGGCTGCTTCAGTATCTAATGCTTTCGTTGACCTTGATAGCAAGTAATAGAACAACCACTCATATGTATGAATAACTGCTGATGTGACATTTTTGAACGGATAAATAAGACCTTTGTCATGAGTGACATTAGGACAAATAGCTGCCTTATGACAGGTTTTAATATGAAACGATAGTGAATGAGCCCTGTGGTGAGTTTTTTTTATTCCCGATTAAGTAATTGTAGATGTCAACGTTTTGAATTACGTGTGGTAATATTACCATATCTGGGCGAATGTAATTCCCATTGCTGCTTGAAAATGAGCTTTATCCAACCTTCATCAATCAACTTCTAATTCTAATTGCCACAAGGCAGCTGCGTCATCAATGTTTGCATAATTGTGATGGAACACAATGATTTATAGAGTTCTGGTCTGGATATGACGTGCGACCCTGTTATCGCCTTTAAGGACAAGACGTATCGGTGATACCTGCAATGAGTGTAAATGGGGACACAAATGAATTGAGCAACTATACGACCACCCTTATTTTGTTTCTTAAAATTTCAGGGACCTGCCTTGTGCTAGATAAACTAGCTGCATCACCACACTGCGAGGACCTGCATACTTTAAACATATATATACACTTTATCTATATAGTCCTTTACTTAAATTAAAGAATATACATCCTAATAGACTTCAAATTTTTCATGAAGTTTTTCCTTAAGCATAAAATCAACCTTGAGGTGTGATACTGTTACCTAATACAGAACTACGGCATTTTATTATATGACAGTTGGATGTGTACACCCACAGGCATATTCAGGCCCATATATTCCTATTTGAAATGGATGCAACGGCAAGAGAAAGGGACAGAAGGCCGACCAGGCTTGGATGCAGATGGAAACTGATAAACATCAATATTTGATAGATTTATCTGGCTAGGAAAGCAAGATATACATGAACGACCAGACCTTGCTGTTGGCAAGCAAATACCATGCATATACTTGAGAGTTCCCCGATGAGTTTTTGTGAATTTCTCCAAAAATACATTTGAGAAAATGACGTAGGCATCAGTCCAGGGTTAGGTAAAGGACAAATCTCCAGTCGTCTCACAGCTAGTCTACATTTCACACACTGATTTTAGCAGAACCAAAAGATCAATGCCATCGCTGTCCCATATTTTGTCCTTTATTTCCACGGGGATAGCAAACTCAACCGGATCGGATTTACTTGGGTTAAGTGACGGTCTCCATTGTTATTGAAGATACAAACGGTGTATACAAAAAATGTTGAATTCAAATTCCATCCAAGCCGAAAAAATGGCTTCTAAACAATTTACACATTACACCTTATAAAGAGGACAAATTTGTCTAAATCTTTCTCGTGCCTGAACAAAAGAACTTTCCGAACAATTACCTGTGTCAAACTTTGAAGAATCTAATTGTGTCAATTATTCCAAGGAATCTGAGAGATCACTTAACCAGGAATAAATCTTTTTTGCAACGAGATTGACCAGGACTTGAACAGTGAAAATGAAATAGCGGCAGAAACAAATACAAAATTTCAAGAATATGATGATAAATCAAAAGATGAATATGTAGAAAATTTTAATGATGACGTGCATGATCCAGATTGGGTCCAGAGAAGGAAAACGAAAAAAGGACAATGGTCAGATGGACAACAGCGATTGGGAGAGCACAGATCTTGAGGATGAAATTGATAAGGAGAGTACACCGGTGAACAAGAAAAAGAAAAGGGCTGACCCAGCTGAGTGGAAAAGAAATCAGGATGTGAAGAAAAATTCAGATGGAAAATACATACAAGAGATAACTAAACCCCCGCAGCATAAAGGTCCAAGGTGCAGTGCAAAGAAATGTTCCAAGGCTGGTTCGGTTTGTAAGTGTAAGGATTTCAGTGATGAAGAGAGACAATCGATATTTCAAGATTTTTGGAATGTGGACCAAAGGAAAGATCACATGATACAAAATCTTCTCGAAGGAAACAAATCTTTAGTTTCACTTAAAACAATAAAATGTTGAGTGAGTGTGTGTAAGGCCATGTTTCGTTCAACCATAGTGAGAGTGGACACTTGAATCTGATCATGTCCGTCTGCTGGTATGGGTCCTATCTCATCAGCATCAGTTTCATCACCAAATCTAACAGCTTTAATGAAAACAATTCAGGTTCCTCTTTTCTTCAATGACTTGCAAAATTACCATCACATTGCTGTAGTGCTTCAACCTCCAAGTTATACCAAGAACCTGGCATTCCATCAATAATACAGCTTTGCAGGATCTGTGAGGAGCAGGTGGCTGGCGCTGTCTCAAGTAAATGATATGTCTCAATAACGCTGTTCCAGAAAGTGGTGGTTGAAAACAACATTGGAATATTTCAACCGATAAAGGACCAATGTGATATATGTTGTGGATATGAATCAGGAAATCTTGATGAGGGCGTGTACAATGAACACATACCGACAAAAACAAATATTTGTCACACAGTTTCTTCAAAAACTTTTCCACATTGTCCTTTCACAACTCTTTACGCCCTCACACAAAGACTAGTGACAAGTGCGTTACTGATTTAAGAGTAATCATAAAAAGCCCAAATGATCACATTCAGTACAAATGTCTGTTTGATAACGATGACATGCCGGATTTGCCCCTGGAAGCACGGAAAAGTGATTGTCGCAATCATACAGATTAGAACATACAACCTCTGTATGACGCCAAAGTCAAAATTCCCAAGCTGAAATTCCAGCATCTACAGGAACTGAATCAAGTTGTCCCATCTGATTACCATCGCTTCTATGACAATTTGCCTCATTCAGTATGAACATTGTTTTGTAGGAAAATACAATGTGCGATATATTTTTTATCTATTTGGTTTAATGAATGAGATATCGAAAAGAACATAGAAAATGCTTACACGTGTAACTAGAACAGAATGTTGAAATATAAAAGCAAATAATTTCACCGAAATCTTTCATTTTTCCATAACCAGATAGACGGATCAGACACATCTTGCTTTGTATGATTTTATTTTTCACGTGTAAGTGCCAGGTGAATAGGAAGTTACATGTTAATGTAAAAATACAGTACTACATATAATTTGCAATATTGTCAGTGCCCTACAAGATGCTATATTTGGAACAATTTGTTTGCATTTGGCATATTCATATAACTTTGTAGCATTCTTTAGCTGTTCATTACTTCCATATTTGTCGAGTCCCATTTGTAGGCAAGCTGCTTGTTAGCATTCCCCGGCAGCTGCTCTTGAGTCTAATGCATATTAGCAATCTGTAAACCTTCCTTAAGAGTTCACTGTAAATGGGTTTTGCCTTTAAAACAGCTAATAAATGCTTAGCGTTATTTAAATCCAGCAGTATTGCTGCTCTTGTTATGGCTGAAAAGACGTTGACGAGGTGATAGGTTATGTGTTTTATGTACTAGTTAACTCCATTGATTGTCCGCTTGCAACAGATCAACTATTCATATGCAAGGCGATTATGTTTTGTGACGTGTGCTATACCGAATGGTAAAGTAAGGTAGATTATGGTTGGTTGATGCAACATAACCTAGGTCTTGTGTCGCATAAATTTAAAGATTTATGTCCCATGAGCATTAGCGGTTCACACTTTTGGATCGGCAGCACCTGCAACAGAAATGCCAGACAAAGATTGATTGCGACACCTATCCAAAAATTACTTTCTGAGTCAGATGACGAAGGACAAGGTCGTTTATTTTGGTTTTTCTTGTCCATAGTAAGGTGTTTAGAATTTTTATTTCCCGTGCTCCTCACCCAACTCGGAGCCCAACAAGGGGACACTACTAAAGGTACTACGGATCTCTGGTACACGAGTGCCAAGGAGACACCGTAGTATACTTAAAAGAATAGAACTCCCTCAATTGACCCTTAAGCCACTGCCTTCTGGGATACAACTGTAAAAAAACTAAACAAAAGATGGGTATACGGTTGAGTGAAAAAACAGGAAAAAACTGAACACTTAGACCATATATTTGACCGAGGGCTTGGGATTGCCAGCCGATCATTCAGGGCCGCAATGATCAGCCGTCTTACTGAGATAGGGGCTAAAGTGATATATTGGGGAAAGGACATGCGAGATCTCTCGAGAATAAAGCGCAAACCACATAACCGCCCCTCAACCACCAAATCCTTTCTTCCAGTACTAACGGGACGCAGACAGGTTGCCCATTTTATTGGATTTTTACCACATGCAGTAGGAGGCAGCGGATATATTCTAACCCCTATCCGCAGAGGGATAACAGGGGAAAAGGCAAATAGTTTAAATTCCTAATTCTGTCGTCGGAATGGCTTTATTCTGTCCGAATTTTGTCTGAGTAAATGAAGAAGAATAAACTCTTTTTACAAACAGTTGGTCTCGCTCGTCCCATTACGCGAGAGGGGAACAGTTGGGCTCTTTAGGTAAAATGAGCAAATTATTTCAAAGCATTCCTTTTGTAGGAATTTTTGCCTATTGCCCAAATTTGGTTTGAATCATCCTATGCTGCTGAGACGCACTTTTGTATAAACGTTGCATTTTTGCATACTCAACTAGATAAGCCATAGAAAAACTACTATCCTCTTTTATGAATATTTGTTCAGACCTTTGACGTTCCTTAATTGTAATCTACGTCAATTTTCTTCATAAATACAATGTATATCTATTCAATGCCAACAAGATACGTGTGTTTATTTTTGTATTTTTGTTTTATTTTTTGTTCATTTCGCTAATAACTGTTGTTATTTCTGGATATTATATATAATATTACATAAGTTCCATAAAGCTCGTATTGTACGACAACAATCAGCAGACGAGTTTTAGATGATTGATTGTTGTTGGTAATGTACTGCATGCATTATGTTTTCCTTTTTCATCTGCAATGCGTCTTAATCTCAAAGGCCTTCGCCGGATGTCTACCGTCAACAATATATTCTTCACTCATGCCGCTTTCAGTAATCCGATTATATTCTTCATTCAGTTTCGAAAGCTTAAGTGGCATTATACAGTGCATTTCCGAAACTATACAAAAATCATTAAAATAATTTGTTTTTCTCTTTCTTTTCTCGACGGGAAGTCACGTTCGGCCATCGAATCATATTGACAATGTGTGACGCGTCTAGGTACAACAATATAGAGATATGGTACACAAATGACTCAAGAATTAAACAACTGTAAACGGCATTAAATAGGATTTTCAACTATCATGACTTTCTGAGTCCACACAAAGATATGATACGTTAATTACGATTATATCATCCCTTCGTTGAACTGACCCAAGACTAGGAGTATTCGTCTATCCTGCTTGAAATAAACCACAGAGGAGTTAATGGAAACGGATCGAAAAATTCGGAATTCATAATCATTATCTAGAACAATAATGTACCTAATTAGACTTTATCAATATTGAAATTTCCAGTAAATGTCTTTTTATTTTCTCGTGGCAGAAAGGGTCGTTATGTCAAGACAGGAACGTATGATGTGGTCATTCAAGGACAAATTCGTTATCTCAACAGTTTCAGTTATTTATTAAGTAGACAGCAAAAGTAACTATTTTGATTACTTCGGTTTATCTATGAATATGATCATAACCTTCTTAAGCACTTGGTATATACGACCTGTTTAGGAAGAACATAGATAAATGCAGAATTTGTTGATCTCTTATGATTCTCTTGAGATGATACAGTTTATGATATCGAAGAGCTTACAAGCAAAGGGATGGAAAATATCATGAATACAGACTGATGGAAATTTAGTGTAATAGAAAAAGGGAGTTGTCATGTTCATGCAACGTTGCTTGTAGGCAAATACCTAGTGATAAACTTACTCATGCTAGAACGACATTCGATAGAGCAGAGCAAAAAGTCTTGTAGGTAATGAAGACAACATAAAACACATATCTGGTGCTACTGAAAGCATGGTCCGTATTTGTGATGAGATAAACGTTGATTGGAAGAGTGAAAAAAAGGTTATTTCCTAAATGTACGCATGTTTAAAATTAGTTTGCTTGTTGAAAAAAAGATATACATATATTGATGACCAACCAGACCGACAACAATTGTAGATTATGCCACATGCGATCGAAATATTTCCCATTAGTAAATACTGTCATTTTCTAACAAAGTATCCTGCCGACCTAATCAGCTCCATTTAGCAACATTAATGGATACATTTACCAGAAAGTAAATGTTTGATATAATTTGTGAAAAGCAAATATACCCTAGTGTAGTGTAATTGATCCGTATGATTATAATATATATATATTTTTTAATTGGGCTTAAAACGTCAACTTTTTGATATAGAAGGACAAAACAGCTGTACTATGCAGTTTTATCAATTCTACATCAGCTGCTTATTTCGATGTCTTCTTTCAATGAAACCAACATGGAATACTTTCAACAACGCTGTGAGTAATGCATGATAATTTCAGTTTTCTTATTGTGAATTTTCGATTTCTGATTAGCAAAAGTCCTGCCTCCTGCCTGTTTTTAAGTTGCAGGTGCATCGATAATCTAGGATTTGTTCCAAGTTTCATGATTTTCGAACAAGAAGTCGACGACTGACAGGATGCAGTTTGATGAAGATTATGGGAAGTTTAAGTAAGTCATAATGATCTTACATTTGTGTGATATGAAGCTGCATGTGTTGCTCGTCAGTCTGCCAGGTGACTCCACTCATGTTAACAATGTTCTTATTTGGGAAAGTATATCTTGGCTCTATTTACCAAGAAGGCTCTTGGCTTTACGGCACACTTATTTTTCTGGAGTCTTTGGGGGAAATATTTCATTTTTTCATACCTTTCCCTGGTTTCTTTGAACATCGATATAGAAGTTATGCAGGAAAAATAAAGAAAAATTCATCGATTTATCAATCAAAATAGTGCGCATAATCATTTCTATGTATATGTTCTTGTTCACACCAAGTAGGATACACACCATCTCGAAACTATGTAAAAAAAACATGGTCACTGCAGGATGGCTCGAAATCATATAAGTGCTTTTAACGTAAAGAAAAATCCGCACGTTAACTATACATTAAAAAATTAACATGACCCCTTTGTCTGTATCCTGTGATGGGATGGATGTACATTACTGCATCTTTATATGAGGACGCAAAAAAAAAAAAAAAAAACCTGAAACTACGGGCGTTTCGAAAATCGGATATATATGTAGGTTAACTCGAAACCCATGATGCAGAATTGAACTAAGTATTGGATAGAAACTTTAATCCACTTCACACAAACATATCTAAAACAAATATTGATCGTGGTAAAATGGAAATCTCTAAAATCATTTTCACCAAATATTTGATGTATAAAGATGACACAAAAAGGTTAAGTAAATCGTGTGTAAAAGTACACGTAGGCGTAAGTCAGTTAAACTTTCTTACCAATAAAGCAAGGAGCATGATTACAGAAGCAAATTTCTCCCCCCATTTGTCCCACTTCAAAACAATATAAGTCATTTGCAAGCAATTTGATACGAAAGAAAATAATAGAATAAAATTTACATATTTCGGAACTTCAATGCTTGTTAAATCAGGCACATGCGTTGATACACTATACTCGAATTTGTACTTTACCCCCAAATTTACGGATTTCAACACATAATGTTGACAAATTATCGATATGTAGATGCTTGCAAAGGACATTGAGTGTAGTAAACATCGTCCATTAAGTATTGCTGGGAAAACAACTTTCATGAACACAGGTTTGGGATGTCGCTTCAGCATGATCTTGAATACCTAAAGTCGATTTAGGGGTAGATATCTGTTTAAACTAACCAACACACGAGCTTGCAAAGTCAGGTACTTGCTCAATATGTGAGACTATTCAGTTGCCGACCTTCCAAAAAAACATTATTTTGATTTATTAAATGTACAACGATATAATCATATTTCATACCAAAGAAAACTCTATAAATGTGTCGAAATTCAAATACGAAAAAGAAGTTTTCAAAAAACCAAAAGGACCTGCAGCGATAACCTGTTTTCAATATTCGTCAAAAATACTATCAATGTTCATCACAAACTCATTAACACGAACACTTTTGGCATCCAAATTGGGCATATCTAATCAATTTCAAGAAACTTCAGCTTCTAAAAGCTCTTAATAGTGACAATTATGACCTCTATTATACTCAAATGTCATTACTTCTTTTTGTTTCCTTTAAATTTATCGGGCTTTGATCTAGAAACCCCTTAAATAATGCTTTTCAGACCTTTTGATTACCAAATAGTTGATTTACATGTTTGACTAATTTGAAACCTGTGACTGTAATTATAGCTAAAGGTCATTTCCTTTTGCAATCATTGTTGGGCTTTATTCCAGAGACCAACAAGCCAAATATCATGCTTCTACGGCTTGTGGTTTAGAAGAAGAAATAGTGTAAAGGTTTAAAAAAAACTTGACATCTGCGACCTTGAATATGGTTATTTGTTTTTGAAAACTTTGCTGGAATTCACCTTGTAAGATATATGGCATTGAGGATGGGCCAATGTAATTTCTTTTCCAAACTTTGTCATGTTCATCGCATTAGGTATCAGTCAAATATGACATATTGGTCAATCCGAAGTCGTTTGAAAGAATTTACTATTTGAATTTCACTGACATTGAATCTGAGTCAAGGTCATAACTCTTCGTAGGTTTTGTGAGGAGTCATTCTATGCACAGATCGGTCAAATACGCCTTTAGACATTTTTGGTAATCAGAATAAGTAGTTAAAAGATTTTACCCTATTGTCATTGAATATGGGTCAATGTCACTTCGTTTTTCAGCCTTTGCCGGGCGTCATCCTGTCACTCGAATATTGCATATCTAGGCCTGTAGTAGATCAGAACAAGTCGTTTAAAGGTTTTAAGAAATTGCGCCCCTATGATCTATCATTTTTTTACAAACTTTGTCGGGCGTCGTTCTGTCAGTTTGTAGTTCATATATCAAGTCTTTAGGCCATTTCAGTAAATCAAATGATTTAAATGTTTTGACAATTTTGACCCTTGTGATCTTGAATATGGATCAAGGTTATTTGTTTTTACAAACTTAGCTGTCCTGGCAACTTATATTACATCATATTACATCCCTTTTTAGAACATAAACTGACTTGGGAGAAATAAACCCTCAATCACTTTTCTTTTTTTCTTTCTTTTGTTTTTTTTTTTTTTTTTTTTGACATTTTTGTCGACAGTTTTCATTTTCGTCAGTCGCTTTCGAATTTTCAATGATTTAGGCCCTGAGAATCACAAGGAGCAAATGTTCAAATTTTGTAACTGTATATCAGCACTCTCTTATCTTAATCTCACTACTTTGCGGCTTGCATCATTCTTTTACTCATAATGGTTTCTGAGAAATAAAATTAAAGAAATATGACCTGTTGTATGCCTCTTAAGGTTTTTAACGAAGTTCATAGTTAAAGATGAAAATTCTGTCAAATTGTTTGCTGTAAGTTTCTAGTGGAGAAATTTTCTATATTGCATCCATTGTGTTAATATGAAAAAGACAAATGTTTTTCCCTTATTAATATCTTGGAGAGCATCGTTACATTTCAATTCCATTAACGGACCGTGTCATGATGAATCGATATTTAATTATTACAGTTCAAACAAGGGAACGGAAAATGGGAAAAAAGCATTGAGTAAAGATGTTAAAACGAACTATTGAATCGGATAAACGTATGAGTGCTTAAAGTCTATCGAGAGAAAGTCGCTATTGATTATCGCATCACTAGCAACCGATCAAAATTGTATGACCATTACAGTTTTCGTTGTAAAAGAGTCAACAGACCAAGGATAGTATGTTAATCCATACATATTTACATAGCGATACGGTATCCAACGCATGCCTTTCAATGAAAGTAAATATTATTTTTATTTAAAGGGCTTGACTACTAGCAGAATCAGGTTGTACTCTGGAGTGAAGTACTACAATGATATAACCCTTGATCATCATCATTACAAACTACCCGGTAAAAAGTATTTATATATTAACGTATCTTATGTATAATACATAAACTCTCCGTGTTTATTTGAATGAAAACTGATAGCTGGGATATATGATACAAATACAGTATCATCGATATACACACTACCAAACACAAATGCTGATGGAATCGGATAATAACTAACTGAACATGAGGTGGCTTCATGTAAGTGTTACATCTAATACTTGCTTTTGTTTTTGATTCTATATATTTCATCATACCATCAACAATTTACAGTATTGTACAAATCGAGAGCTGTGGCACAGTTCTTTGTTTTATATCATACAGCTACGGCACCGTAATTTTATCTTTATTTTTTGCGGCGCAGTACCTAAACAACTATCCCAAATGTTCCTGGTGTTCACAATTATATACCATACAATTATCTTGATACTGAATCTGCTTATGGTCCCGGCAATAAGGCTGACGCTCTTCGAGCAGAGGACTATTGTCCGAGTTTAAGAGCATATATTTTTGAAGATGATTCTTAAGCAAGACGTCGAGTATATTATTCAATATTTTTAGGTAAGAATGAAGATTAATCCATACAGAACAAACTTCAAAATCAACGATTTGTATCTGGCAAGTGACTTAGGAACAATTAAAGGGAGTTGGAAGAGAACTCTGTAATCTGAAATGGAAATGGATTAATTGTGGATAAGTCCCCCATTCCATCTCTCCACAACCATGATCCTCCTATGCATGGAGTTCACGAGTGAGTTTATCAACCTCATTGGGATATTGGCCCATTCTTCCAAGAGGACTGATCTTACTTTGGCCAGAGTAACAGGAGGAGGCTGGCTTCGTCGAATCTGTCTTCCAGCTGGCCCTACAAGTACTCAATAGGTGAGAGGTCGGGACTGAATGGTGGCAAGTCCAGTGGGTGGAATTTATTGTTAGTGAGAAAGTCGCGACAGATCCTCGGTGCATGGGACCGAGCATTATTCTGCTGGAATGTAAGGTTGTTTTGCTGCAATAACGGGACAGCATGGGGTTGGATGATCTCATCTCTATACCAAGCGGCAGTAGATTTAACTCCATGTGAGATTCCTCTCCACACCATAACCGATCCACCCCGAAAACTATCCGTCTGTACTACGCAGCAGTCAGCAACGCGTTTTCCTCGTCGCCAGTATATACGACGTCGTAAGTCTGGCGCTGGCGACGAGCTATATAGTGTAAATTATGTTACCCTGCGTTTCTTTATCCCTTTAGTATATCTTTTTAATCATAATATTCTTAACGGGTCAAAAAGGAAGAAAGGTCAAACAAAATTAAATACACTTAGATACAGATGTACAAAGTGAACCACGTACGTTTCAAATAAAAATTGGCGTACTCAGCTACAACTGCAGATAATCATTCTATTGTCATATTATGTGGGAGCTTTTAGTGTTACCCATTTCCGTCTATCCAGTTTCTGGCAGATATTCAGAAGCCATCTTTCCTCTCCTGATTTGGTTCCATTTTACATTGAGGTACCATAAAATCAAGTTCTGAAATTGTATCATATTATAGTTGCCTACAGCGTGGACATTCATTTTATAAAGATATACTCCTATGGTATTTTGACCGGATGTAAGACATAATCCAATATAAAAATATTTCCAAAATAAGAAAGTGGACTTTTTTTTTACTTTTATATACTCTGTAATCTATATTTGTACATTTTTTTTCTCAAAACAGACTACATTTTTGACGGCTTATTTGACGACGGGATTCGGTTAATAGGGTCAACAATAACAACAATTTCTTATTTCTAAGCTACTGCTCTAGAGTATATCTTTGAAAGTCTTGGGTCGATATCAACTAATTTTTGCAGATATTATCAACACTAATCGTAGATGTCAAATTCACAAATTCTGACTTGGTAACGTATATGGACTCTTAGGACCCGAATGAAAATAGATATTTCAATTGGTGTCTTGATCCTGAAAAAACTGGCTTTTTATGTGATAATTGTAGAACATAAAGCACAAAGACCAATCTTTTTTCAATAATGAAAATTATCCTTGAAAAGTCTTGAAATTTTCAAAAGTTTAATACTAGAAGATGGCCAAGTGAAAGACTTGTCATTTTGAAACATTTTCATGGTTTGTTTGCTATGCAGTTTAAAGCCCGTTTCATCAAATGAAAACTTATCTTCTCATTATCCAAGTATCATACGGTTACCTTGGAATGAAAAACGAAAATCGTTTTTCAACAATGGTTGTCGCAAAAATAAAAGAACGTTTGTTATTCAGGGAAAAAACATGTGGAAATGATTATTTCCTGTTACACATATTTTGACGCCGGCAACAGAAAAAAAGAAGTGCAGCAAAATATTGATTTTTGCTTTAAATCAATTTTTGAAGACATTTCTACCTTTAGGCGTGATCCTTTCCTAAAGAAGGTTGAGGTTTTCTTCAGATTTTGAAAAGGCTTACAACACAACGTGGGAATACGGTAAATGAAAGATCTGCACGATATATATATTTGTCAGAGGTTATCTGTCAGATTGTATTTCAAATTTTCTATCAGATTTTTATAGTCACTCTGTAACTCTTTTTGGACTTAAAATGAACAGTATTGGCAAAACATTATACCCTTCAGTTAAGGACGCTCTTTATGTCGATGACATCATGACATGCTATCGACCTAAGCATATGTATGCCATTAAAAAGACAATTACAATAATGTTTAGAAAAACTTCATTTTTGGGCAGATTAATATGGATTTAAATTTTCACAATCAAAAACAGTTGTATGCATTTTTGTCGAATGCGGAGACAACACGACAATCCAAATGTGGTGTGCCCATTCCAGTTGTAGAGCAAACTAAACTGTTTAATACTCGACAAGAAATTCTCTTTCCTTCCACATATAAAATATCTTAAAGCCAAATGCCTTACAACACTGAATACTCTAAAGGTAGTGTCCCACTCTGGATTTGTAGCCGATAGAAAAGCTTTGCTAAGACTTCACAGAGCTTTTATTTTACACAATAAGGCTGCAGTTTCAAAACAAATCAAATTCCATTCCACCATTCGGTATTCGGATTTCCACTCTTTTACAAATCAGAAAAATGGATATTGACCACATTCAGTCATTTGGACCGATGGAAATCCACCCAGACTCTTGAATTCACCTGAAGTTGACTTTTCAATTCATTAAATTGGACACTGACAGTTGCACCTTCCATTCATCCTTTTGCAGTTAAAATATGATAATAAGGTTGCCGCGGCCATGGTAACACACGGTGAAGCTTAAGGATGCCGGCTACCCAAAAATGGCCTTAACATTCGCGGCAAAAGTGCGAGCTATCTACCTAGCCCTACATTCAAACATTCAGACTCTCTTTCTGTACTGCAAAGTCTTAGAAAGATCAATATCGACAATATATTCAATCGTTATACATAAATACTATATCACGAACGTGTCTCGTTTTGATTTTGCGTGGGTTCTGGGCACATGGGAATACCAGGCAATAAAAAAAGCAGATCGTGCCGCAAAAGGAAGCTTTATCGCTACCATCTGTTGTTTTTATACTTTATTTTACTGATTTTAAACCATTTATCAAACAATTATTAACAGCTCAGTGGCAGGAGGAAAGAATTAAGTATACCGAAAATAAACTGCATTCAATAAAACCTATCATCGGTGAATGGTCTCCATGTCAAAGAGAAAACTATAGAGACGAAGTTATCCTTGCCTATATCTTTGGATGGGTCATACATACCTTACACATTTATATATGTTGAAAGGCGAAGACAATCCTCGGTGCATGGCATGTGATGAGCGATTCACCGTAAAATGTTTTTATTGGACTGCATTTCATTGATCTTCTGTCTCCTCGAGAATTTTTTTATCATAACGTTAAAAGTCTGGAGACCAGTTTGGAAACTTCATATTTATCAAATTCTAGATTATCTGAAAGATGTTGGTCTATGTTATAAGATATGACTTACTATTTTAGTCTTTTGTGATAATATAACCATTTTAGGTTTTTAGTATTGGTCTTTTACCTGTAAGTTCGTTTGATGTTGTTTCTTTTTGGATCGCTGTATCTTTCACCGGTTGACGGCCCTAATGTCATTTTATGTGTTGACGAGCCGTTAAGAACGTAATGATAATATCAATAATTACGACATCTCGTTTTCACAATCTGAAGGTCTACACCTTTGTCATAATCTTGTTGACAATTGTGAATTTTATTTTAGTTAACAGGACGTTAAAAAGCTCAAACCAAAAAACCAAGGTCTACAGCTGACCAGAAACTTGCTGCTATGCATCCTTATATTCGAGCGAAAAGAGTTTTGTCGATTGATTTCAAAGCTTTTCTTTTAACATCATGTGGAACATTTACACTGTGAGAAATAACAGGTTCATTGGGATTTCGAATAACCAAGAACGCGACGCAAACCACACCTATTTTTTATTAGGCCCTATCCATCTGACCCTTCAATTCGCCCGATCAAATTGGTACAGAATCCTGCCATTCAAAAAACTTTTGTTTTCATTTTACCAGTACTGTCCTTGCTCCTCCTATCCCAGGGGCCGAGATCCGTTGTATAAAACTGAGTTTTTTTATTCCTGGAAGGCTACAGAAGAATAATTTCAAAGGATTCGCACTATTCCCTATATTAAGTCCCGCCCTTCTAACTCATCGATACAAGATTCCACTTCTCCTTAGCATGTTTCAGACCAAATTTGGACAGACACCTGATATTTTGAGTAAGTATTTTTTTTTAATATGCTATTTTCCCTACTAGGCCAATCTCCTCCTGTCAAAGGGGGCATTTTGTCTTCACAACATCAGACGATGCTATGCCTTCGACTTCCAGAAATAGTTTGATCCATGACATTTTCCATCACCAATTTCATATTAGTGTATCATCATTGTACTACAGTAAACACATTCTGTTTCAGCATGAAATTTTCCTTTAAAATGTCTTTTTTAATTCAGATTAAAAAATAGCATTTAACACTAAAACATGAAATAACGCCATAGCATTCATAAAACAATTTCAAAATATATACTCCATGAAAAAGAAAAGCACACAATTCAAGTAACAAGAACTCGCACTCTCTTGAGGCCAGTTGAGACTCACTAACATCGTGAAAACTAATTCTACAGTCCACAAACACCATCTCAGATAAGAAAATCACATCTGATAATATTCTAAAACTTTCTTCAAAGACAACGTGAGATCCTGGGGGAAAAAATACCCCCAGAGACATGCACCTCAGCTCTGAAGTAACATAGACAAAAGCTATGGCCGACTAATTTAATTGTATCGCGGCCTCCTCGTTGATTCATTTTTTTTTTTCAAAAAAGAATTGCTGGTCATCAATCAAAAATATCTTACTGGATTGAGAAGGTTCCATTTCAATGAAATACTCCCAATGTAGAAATGTGAAAACAAATGAGAAGAGAAGAAGCACTAAGTCTGAACTTGAAACATAGAAAGTCCAATCCTTGTGTCTAAAGATATAGAATCATGTTTGCTGTATCGGTGCCACTATTGGAAGAGAAAACACCCACTTGGATCAAATTCTATCATCATTTCTCCCTCGTTACTGTATAATACGCCTTCAGGCGCACATTAGGGTTTTCTGTCCGTGTCAGTACAATCAACTAGGCGCCATGTATCGTCCACTTAAGCGCGTTTCTAGGGCTAATGAATGTGTCAGCTCCATTGATGTATTTTCCACGAGACGAGAACGTGTATGATTGACCGTTATTGACGGTTGGAGTCTTAGTTCGTGTATTGATAGAAGAGAAGAAATTACTTAACTGATAGATGTGGATATTGTGCGAACGGTAACAAATGATGACACTCACACTGAGAATCTTGTAATCCATAGCGTATCCATCAATATTGCATCAAAACAAACAACATCTGATGAATGTGAAGTTTACGCAAATTATTGACGTATAGAACATTGACAAAATTTTAAAATATTATCAAAGCTTGATCGCGATCCGGCAAAATTGACCACGTCACAGAACAAAAATATCACAGACCAAAATCCAGGATGGCCTATCAGCTTTTTGTTTTTTGATCTGTCCGAAAGGCATATTAAGGGATACGGGACAAATGTCAAATGCAGTGTTAGGAAGATCCATTATGTGCTTCTCCAGAAATAGTGATAATACTTTTAATGTCAGCAAAGACGCCCGTCAGCGATTTTATTCTCAACAGTTACAAAATAAAAAGGACACATAAGGGCAGATGTGAAAGATTCATATGAAATTGTATTTCTCAAGAAATTGCCATTAGCAAATTCCAAGATATCCACCAGTTAGCAGTTTATTTATGAAATTCATGAAATTAAAAGAGAACAACGAGGTTCTATGGGAAACCATGGTATTAAATTTAAGATTGATGTATTGCTAGCTTGCTCTATGGCCATGCTCTGCATATAGTAACTAGAGATTTAATCATTATCCAATTATGACGCTGCGAGACCTATTCATGAAAGGTCTTAAATATCATGCTACCCCGTCCATCAATTGAAGACAGTTTTGAATTCTGCTGATAATTATGTCAGAGAATGGGGTGAAGCGAGGACATTTTGCTGTGGATTCACTTTCAGAGTAGGTTAAATCCATGACGGCCATCATTCTAAAACAATTAGCAGCTTAAAATCTAAAATGAAAAGAAAATACATGTCAGTGTATTAAATCAACACTTATGTATACAAAAAGATAAATGCTTGCTTATTAAAGAATGAAACTCATACTTCATACAATCTTTCCAAAGAAGAACTACTGGCTAATCATGCTTTTGGTATTACAATCATCTAGATTGTCTATTAATTATAATAATACGGACACCCAGTGTTTAAAATGGATTCCAAACCTTCACATGAATCCATAGATACAACGTGACTGCTGGCTCGTAAAACGTATTGATGACGTCTTGTTTTTAAATAGTAAGAGATTTATTGACCACGTTCGTGGATGTCGTCAACTGACAAAGATATATTACATGGTTCTAAAGATGCCGGTTCATGAAAATTATTGTCATGTATACTGTCGTCTTTGATAAATATTTTTGTGGGATATGGAGCTGGGTGTGTGTGATTCTCGTTTTTCCCGGTCGATTCCGTTATTGTATACTACATTGATCTAATTTGAGAATGTGGAAATTGTATGTTCTTGTTTTAATAAAAAGAAAAAAAAGACTGACTTCCAACGTAAACCATGACGATTTGAACAGCATCGATACTGCTACTTTAATTTATACTCGTTGCATGATCGAAAGAGGTGTCAAAACTTTGGATCTTTATATTTTCTAATAATTTTTCTTCTTCCAGATATCTGCCTTGACACTTTTACACTTTTGAACTTTTGGCCTTTAGTTGAGCAGGCTTCGAGTTTGTACCCTGGCTGAGACATACAATATGTATTGTGACGTTCTGAGGACTAGGTAAAATTATCGGAACCTTGAGACATACTAAGGTGTAAATAACACGTCAAACACAATCCCACACACAGAAATAGTATATTTCCCCCTTGGGATCAGTATAATGACTGTGAAATTTCCCTATGAAGTGAAATCGATAACATGATACATCAGCAGAAAAATAAATTAAGATAACAAAAAAGGTAAAAAAAAAAATAAAATAAAAGAGAAAATAATGGCGTCTCTAGACGCTTGGAAAACTATAGATCAACACAGTAAGAGAGGGATCAAATACACCAGACTGAAAGGAATATATCAGAACAAAGTATAGAAACTAGAGGACTGATAGCAAGTCATGAAATTCAAATTGCCAACAATGATGTAAGCATCTTTAGTCATGGAATGGGTGATACGTTTCTTACTCATTCCCTTATGTGATTACTAACTATATTTTCCAATGAGATTATCGATTAAAGACACTAAGTAATACGCAGTTTTGATTTTAAATATACTGAAAAATCATCTTAATTGGATTGCTTTTATTCACATATGGTATATTACGCCAAGGTCGATGTATATATTTCCTTGATTATACCTTCGTCACATATTTTAATCATTTATAATCTTTGGCACTTTTTATATCTTTTAAGTTGTTGTATAAAGTTTTATTGATACAGGAACTTGTATTGATTTAATTCGATCAAAATTATATATTGATTATTCCTTTTTAACAGACGATTGAACTTGGATTTTTATGATTCTTTTCCTGAGATAGTTTCTGCATATTTTCTTCCTGAACTGTCCTCTTACAAGCGAATGAGGTCTAGATTTCATCAAGTTACGAACATGTTGTCCAATGTGTTTTGCAACTGTCCGGATTTACATCAACTTGAGCGTTTGCGTTACAGCTTTGCCTTGATTATAGATACTCGAAATTCCATGACACAGATGTACGTTGTTGATATTCAATATGCTTTCGTAAATGGTAAGCAGAGCCTGAAGAGGCATCGAATACAATAATTAGAGATACGACAAAGAATGCTTTACTAGACACCAAAAAGCGAACCGAAAGACCGAAATGCGACAAAACAGTGCTATCAAAGAGTAAGGTGACAGAAACCGTTGCTGAAGTCGTCTGAGTGAATGTGTTAATAGTCAATTACTGCATACGTTATAAGGTACATGAAACGACAACGAAAAATGTTTCACCACTTGGTATTAAACAACGTGAATCTGTTCTCGCACCAAATACATAATTGTCTTAAATATACATAAAGAGACGGTGTGACGAAGAGAAAATCGATAAAAGGTTTAACTTTTAACTGTAGGAAATAACACCAAGGATTTTTTTATGTATACAGTATAATTTGATATCGATCAGAAACATACAGTAGTATTTTGGTACCGAAACTGTTTATTCAATGACTAGACAAATCTAAATATCCCATTTGAGAATTGTCGGGTCTGTGACCGGATTTAAACAAAATTAGTGTCACACCAGATAAAGAATAAAACCATCTATATGTTGTAGAGTCGGTCTGGAATACCAAGTCTCGTTTGACGAAGTCAGTTTACAAGATGGAGCATAGATTAAACTCCTGAAAAATACAAAAAGTAAGGCCTTAGCTACATTTTCACGATAAATGGCATACATTTTATTAATCGTGAAATAAACACGCATAACAGGGAATATATTGTCTGTAATATTCAAAGTGTTGCAAAAAGTCATTACATTTACCAGCTCAGTTGTTGTGTCGGGCAATATAGCAAGTCTATTTATAATCTATATCCGTACTCCTAAGGATTAGTCATGGGTGCTGAATACCGCTCGTCAGCGTTGTCCAGCAAATGTGCAAGAGGTTTATCACAATACACGCTTAGATTTGCACGACATTAATACCTGTCACACCTCATATCTGAGCATGTAGACAAGACACTTCCAAATATGGACAAACGCGAAAGTTATTGAAGAGGTTACACCATTTATTATAATGTCATCAAAGTACAGTAACACTAAGAACCCTATCAATACACATCAACAGGTTCACTTGAACTAAAGAAAAGATGTCATCCAGATTCTCATGAGAGAAAAGCTAAGAATTATTTCTACTGATTTAGCCATGTTTTGTATACCTGTGACATAAGTATTTTACATCTAATTTTACGACAAAAACCAAGTAATCCATCAACATTGTTGTGTACATGCATTGTTTGGATTCTCCAAATTGGCCATTTAAACTGGAGGAGGAGATAAAAGCTATCTGCCGCTTTAATGTTTAGTGATGTTGACTACGGGTTGTGCTTTAGATGAAAATTGTAAATAAATGATATTTTGGAAAGCTAAATATTTTAAGGTTGCCGGAGATTCGGGGCTGTCAAATCAAATCGGTAATTAGGATTTTGAGTTTAATTTTTGCTTACTATACCAGTATCATCCCATTGTATTCAATGAGAAAAGAAATCTGCCGGGAACAAAGATCGCCTCAACAATAACCAAGACTCATTTTCTAGTTCTAGCAACTTATGAACTCTTCTCAATAAACAAAATTACAAATGAATATACTGCAAGTGACACATATTCATAATATAAACATCAAAATATGTAATTCGTAGACATACAATAATAAGTTTAAATCATTTTGTCAAAAGGAGGAAAAGATGAGTAGATCGGATTCAAAGAAAAAAGAGAAAAAGAGATAATATAGATTTTTATATCAATTCAGTGTCGACTACAAACAGTTCAGAATTAGGTAGTGTTAAAACGCTTTGTTTGTTTTATAAACTTTTGAATAGATCTAACAATATGAGTGAACATCACTGTCGCCCCATAAGATAGTCTCTATATTAAAATCTACGTCTAAATCAAGTATCAAACAATATGCATCTACAATTAGAAATAATGAATATATAAGGAAATAATTAGTTGCGTCTTCACCTTAAGGACAAAATTCGGGGATTGGTAAATACAAACCCTATATAAATATGAACGTAAGCTACTATAGTGATGTCTAATGCGGCCATGTAAATAAGAGAGGTATCGATTATTAGAATGTAAATAATCAGGAGCTGAAGAGTGTATGCCAGGCAAGATTCTAGCTGTTTCTAACTGAACTTTTTCTGTGGAGTCAAGTACACGTCGTATAAATGTTACATATGTAGTATTGAGAGTAGACTTATCTACTTAAAACTTCTGCTTTTTTCAAAGCATTTACTTTTCGAGAAGAATATTTGATCAAATGGTTTATGTGGTCTCCCCATTTGCAATTATTACTAAATGACCACGTTGAACTTAATCGACTCAACGTTGCAAACCAAATTTCGCTGAGCTGGGATATTTTTAGAAGTGAAGATAACTACCTCTATTTTTGCAGGATTGACCTGCATAAGCCATTGACCAGACCAAGTTTAAAGATGGTGCAAAGCCTGATTCAGTGTTTGCTCGATTTCATTTAAATCGGTAGACGATTATTGAAGAGGAGAATCATCAGCAAATGGTCTGACAAAAGTTTGCATGGGGTCAGCTAAGTCATAGATATAAAACAGGAACAGCAAGAACCAAAGTACTGAACCCTGAGGAATTCCTGCTGTGACATGCTTAAAAGAAGAAACGTTATTTTCATACACAACAGATTCTTGTCTGATAGTTTTCTAGCCAGGAGAGTAGCTTTCCTTCAATTCCATACAGGCGAAGCTTGAACAAAAGACCTTTATGCCAAACTTTGTGAAAAGCTTTTGACATGTCACAAAAAACTACACGAGAGTATTCATTATTATCAACAGCAGAGACAATATTATGATACAGTTCTACTAACTGGCGGTAGACTGTGGAGTGACCTGGAAGGAATTCAGATTGATACTTATAAAAATATCATTGTCTATAGCAAAGTTAAAAATATGTTTAAATACGCATCTGTCCATAATTTTAGACAGACAACTCCATAAAAAAATGGTCTATAGTTAGAAGGAATATGAGCATCACCGTTTTTGAATAATGGTAAAACATGGGCTTTTTACCACTCTGTTGGTAAAACAGTATCACTAATAGATAAGTTTAACAACATATTAAGAGGCTGTGAAATAGTTCTGTCTGTTGCTTTCAGCGTACGATGACTGATATTGTCTGGACCAACAGCCTTCCCTATATCAAGAATGGATAAAACATCAAAGACTTCTTTTTCGTGTATGACAATGCTGGAAAGAGAGTTTTCTAAGGCAGTTTGATAAGGTGACATTAGTATCGTTAGTAGATGATATAGAAGAGAAATGAGTATTCAAGACCTCAACGTTTTCTTGGTCACTGTATACCACTTTTGGAAAGTCATCACTAATGTATTCTAAAGGAGGAATAGAACGAGAGGAGATGAGAAAAAAAACTAAAGAATTTGCCAGAAAGCACGAGGGTTCTCATTTTTGAATGCATAAACACGTGACTCTAGATTATTAAAGAAGTCAGTCTTAGCTTTCTTTTTCATATTGTTTACTGTGTTTCTCAAACTCTTGAATGCTGACCAATGTTCATGGCGTTTAGAGCGTAATGCTTTTTGTTAAAGTCTGTCACGTATACGATAGTATCAACGTAAAACCGTATCAAACCAAGGTTTGTCAGAGGAACGAAAAGTTTCTGTCGAGTTTGGAATTAAAGTACTAGCTAATTCCAAATTTGTAATAAAATGTACAACTAGACGATCAATAGAAGGTGCATTACAAATGAGATCCTCCAAATCTATTGTCGCTAGTAAATCGTTAAAACCTTAGTAATCTGCCCTGTTATAATTCCAGACATGTCTTACATGAGGTTTTACAATTATATGGGAAGGATCAATTCAAAAAAAGTTGTTTTGTTGTCACTTATGATGTTGTCTGCATTGAAAACAGCCGTAACACGAGTTAAATATGTAAAAATATTTGAACGGCTATGATTAGTTGCTATGGTTACTAAACTACTGTTACGACGCTTCAAATCAACATTAAATCACCAAGGATAACAACATAAGATCAGTAATCACAGACAATATCAACAGACCATTCCGAATGTTGATGAAATGTATTACTTGATTTTGAGGTCTGTAAAATATTCCAGCCATGATTCGTCTATTATGACAAAACACTTCCGCCAAAATGCATTCAAGAGCACCTGGTTCAAACTCTCGTTTCCGACAAGCTTTAATCATATCAGAAAAGTAAACAAGAACATCTCCACCGTGAGCATTTCTATCTTTACGCATCAATAAAGAATAGCCTGGAAAAGTCAAGGGCTCATTCTCAACATTGTTATCAAGATGTGTCTCTGGGAAGCACAAAATATCATAGTCGCAAATAATGGAAAAGAGAAAAGTAAGTTTATTTCTTGTGCTTATGACGTTTAATTGCAGTATGTTCAAGTCAAAGTTACTATGGTGTTCAGGACCGGTATTCCGTTCAATATCTCAACTAAGAATTAAAATGATAAACAAATAAGGAAAATCGGTACTATAGAATCCGGATGCATGTAGTGTACAATTTGAAAGAACACACTGAAACATGTCAAAGTCGATTCTTGAATGTAAGAGCGACAACTCTTACATTCCTACTGTCTGAATATTGCTTTCTTCGGAAGATTGCCATTTGTAAATGTAACATCGCGGTAGAAACAATGAATCGGTACAAAGACGCTTAACACGAGGGAAGGTAACTTTGGAATTCATATCAGAGTAGCAAAATAGTTGGTTATATTGTTATGATATATTCCTCAGTCTTTATAACAAAGCATAACTTGTCATAGCAACTTATGATAGAAGTATATGCTTATTTTTCTTGTATATGTTTTTAGTTCTGGAATAATTTTGAACATATACATTCATATACGTAGACTTTAATAAATACTGCATTCTCACTATGATTCAAGCACAAAGAAACACCATCTCACACACACACGCACAGACATACACTCACATATGCAATTATTGACATCCTTATTGAAGCAAGACTTATGTATTTTTTTATTTTGTTTACACCCACACTATATTTGCAGAAAAGAAAACTAACGTAAAGAAAGAATGTTAACGAAAAAGGTATGAAGTTGATTTCATTTCTACATTGGCTAGTTTGTCACCTAAGTTTGATCATATAAATTTCTTTATATAGATAAGAAAGAGCCTGAGATGTGGAAAATAGCTTCAAGGAGAGATGTGGAAAGTAACATAAAACATTGTTATTAGATACATATTTTATTATTCATACGAAGTTGAATGAAATTTCTCCACTTACTCTAGGTATTAATAATTATTTATCTTGCAATACCATTTTAAACATTTGATAGATATTGAAGTATGATGTAATAATCTTTTATGCTACTAGCCAACCCTTTTATATTTAAAGTTTTGTTAAGGCATCTGTCTATATAAATGTACTGTATAATGATAAGAATTACTGTATTGTCGACCTAAGCGTTAATATTACTATTTGTGATCCCAAAAAGGAAAGAGTGCTCACCTATTGAAAAAAAGGATTATAAGAGCATTTATACAAACTTTTGTAATAAATTCTGCACTTCTAGGCATTCCCGCATAAAATGAATTATCGTTTCACTTTCGGAGTTACAGAAAAAGCACATAGGTTTAACTACTACAACTAATTTGGATAGTTGGGAGTTTGTGGTAAGGATATGATGAGATATGCTATATTGATCCCATTGAAATTTAGTATTATTCGTTACTATATGTGGAATTTTGTGTACTTTATACCAAATTTGTACCTATGTGATAGTTTTGTGAACTCTCTTCAAATGTATCCTTTAGATCAGCAATCGTATGTATTCCTGATCTATATCATGATTTGTAGAAAATTGGTTTACCTGCGATAGTTATATCTTTAAAATGCCAAACGCACTTCGTTAAAAATTATCTTTTTTGCACTTCCTTTATTTCCTTAGAATTAATAAATTTATACCAGGCAATGAAAACATCCTTCCAAAAATGATTTGAACATAAGCTACTTCATTTCAATATACATTCGCCACCATTATTTAATAAAAGATCAATATCAATATTCTCCTTTAAAATATATTTCCATTTACATTCAGTGCTGTACAATCTTCCTAACCAGCCTAAGAGAGTTTGTGAAAGGATTTTAAGTTTAACATTTTCAAGCCACCCTTACAATAGTTCTGAAAATTTTTCCCCTTTTACCTAAATAATAACGTGTTAATGTCTTTTCTCCTTTACACTACTTTTTTCGTTTTTCTTAAACGAATCGCTCAAACTTCGGCACATAGAATAAAGATGTAAGGGGCTAATGGTTCGCCTTGACGATAAAGTTATTTGATGTAATAAAATTGCGAAATTCGTCTTGTTATGGGACTGTTGCTCCTCCCCGTCTAGAGTTTGACTTTTCTTTTCATCACTTTGGAGTTTCCTTAATCGTCTCCTAGGTTTAAAATTTTAGTCCCTATAGCATCACTGACGAGTCCTAGAAGGACGGACATCTGTATTATGCAGTTTAATTTATTATTTCGCTCTAGTTTATCTACTGTGTCTAAATCTATATTATAGAATGGTGCTATTCACCTTTGGCTCCTTTATACGATCTTTACATTCTGAATGTGTTTAGATAGGGGCGTTGTTTGGCTTCATTACAAAGTCCATACACATTATAGTTGTAGTACCAACTGAACTCGATATTGTCCATTAACAGGACAATTTCACGAGTAGTGTCAACTGTAACATTTAATCCTGCTTTCCTTAACAAGTGCTTGTTTTTTTGTCACAAGTACTAAATGCCACAGTTTGACTATTACTGGACGTGGTGATCGAGAGCCATTAGGAATTCAGTGTTTCGCCGCAATGTCATAGTATCCATCTTATCGCACACGAGTTATATTCACTATCCGTCTGAGGAGCTCCATTCTCAAATTCTTGTCCCTTTTGCTCTGGTTTGCGTTGTTCAAGGTCTTGTTAATCCTCTGTTGCTGGCTCACAAGGATGTTTTTTTATCTCAGCAATATTATCCTCTTTTTTCTCTATCTCATCTTTGAGATTCCTAACATCTAACTCCACACAAACAAGACGTTCACATAATTGAGATGTTTGAACGTCACTTCTGATACTTCTTTCATCCCTTCTTTTATAGCTTTCACAGTCTTTTGCAGAGCCAGAACTTTATCAACAGCATCATGTATGTCTTCCACACTAATAGGATTATGTTTACAGCTAAGTCTCTCTCTTAAGACCACTAACTTCCTTCATTAAAATGTCTGTTTGGATCCATACTGAGTCTCATCTGTTGTCTGTCCTTCTTCCTGGTTTTATTACTAGTTTTAGCTTTTGTAAAAGTCTTTGTTACTGTATTCACACACAACAAGTAGAGTACAATACTTATACAGGTAAATCATACAGGTAAGGTCCCTGGCCAGTAATGAATTCTACTCACACTTCAGTGTGTAAAGTGTAGACATCTGAGTAAAAAACGCCTTGCAGGAAACATCTCTTTTACAAATTTTTTATCCCGAAATTCTTCTCACAGAAATGTTCAGTTTCTCACATTACGGTACAATTTTCATCAAAATCCTGTAACCGATGAGGTAGACCAGAACCTATTTTTTTGCAACTTATAAAGTTATATGTGAGTGTTTTGACAGATCTTCGATGTTTTTCCCCCACCATTTCGTGGCCATTAAAACCACTTCGTTGTTAATTGGCCATTATGAATATCATGAGGATAAATTGTATGCAAAGGGCAAACATGATAATTATAAGGTAAACATTTAAGAGCTTATCGAAACAGGTCGCAAATACCTTACTTAGCTGTTTAATTTCGCCCTCATATCTATTTTTGTGACGTTTTTTGGTCGCCATAGTTATCTCATTGAGAAATTTTATATTTCTTTGTGTCACATTTTGCATCTCATTTTGTCGCTTATTTGTGTATTCATGTAAAAGATGCATTGCTGCCATTGATACATAACGATGATGCCATAATTTTACCGCGTCAGAGAGGAATCTGCACCAGCTGACATTTTGGCTGTATTGTATCGAAGTCAAGCATATCTAGTTCCTCTGTTGATAAGCTCAAACATTCCACCAATTATCCATTACGAAAAGTTGCTCCTTAACAGACAGCTGGTACAGATTCTGATGATATGCTGCATTCCCGGAAGGCGTGACAAAACGTTCCGTCCTGGTCGATACTTAATATCGAAGTCGTATGCCGCTGGAGCGGACAACCATCTATGCCCCGTTGCGTCAAGCTTAGCTTTCGACAAAACATAAGTTAGTGGGTTGTTGTCCCTTAAAACGGTGAACGTCTGGCCATATAGATGATCATGGAACTTTTCGGTAACAGCCCATTTTAACGCCAGGAATTCCAGTTTATGAGCCGGATAATTCCTCTCCGACTTGCTCAGTCCTCGACGGGCGTAGCAAATGGGTCAGTTGGCTGTAGTTAGCACATCCAAGCACAGGTGGATAACATAACGCTTCCTTAGGTCCATTGAATGCTGCAGCATGCGATGATGTCCAAGTCCACTTAACGCCATTCATCTCATTCTTTGTCTTTCCTTTGTTCTTCTTAACTTTGGTCGGTTATAAAAAGTCAGTTAAAGGTCTCGCAACCTTGGAAAAATCCTTTACAAACTTCCTGTAGTAACCAGCAAAACCTAGAAATCGGCGTAGTTCTTCAGGATTAGCCGGGGTCCGCCAGTCTCGCACTTTCTCAATCTTTTTGGGATCTGCCTCAATGCCTTCTGTAGTAACGATGTGTCCAACATAGGTAACTCTGTTCATGAAGAACTAGCTTTTCTTAGGCGCAAGCTTCATACCGTTGTCCCTGAATCTCTGAAAAACCTTTCCTAGTCGTTCCAATTGCTCCGCGAAAATATTATCAAGTCATCAAGATAGATCAGGCAAATAGCTAAGTATAGGTCCCCAATACATCTTTCCATTAAACGCTGAAATGTCGCAGAGGCATTCGTAAGTCCGAAGGGCATCCTTGTGAACTCGTAAAACCCCAGTGGACCGACAGAAAATGCAGTTCGCTCTTTATGTTCTTCCTCAAGTTCAATTTGATGATACCACGACTTTAAATCCAGCACTGTAAAGTAGTGTGATCCAGCTAAACAATCCAGAATGTCCTCGACTTGCGGTAACGCATATGAATCCCGAATGGTTCGTTGATTTAGCTGACGAAAGCCCAAACACATCCTCAGTGATCCGTCTTTCTTCCTTACCAAAACAATGCTCGTTGACCAAAGACTGTAGAGTGGTTTGAAGATGAGTCTTCACCTCGTCATGCATAGAAGGTGGTATCCTCCTAAAGCGTTGTTTAAAAGCAACTGGATCCGTCAAATCGATTCGATGTTTCACGAGAGTCTTACATCCGAGGTCAGTTGCTTCATGTGAAAATATATCCTCGTATCCCTGAATGAGTTTCTTCCCAAGCTGTAGTACCTCCTCTGAAACAGCTGAATTGGTGAAGTCTCTCATGTCCATAAATGACTTCGGTATTCCTACCTCTCCATCGACAATAGGAAGTTCCTTGACAATCACTGGTTGTATCTCACATAAAATTGCCTTGGGAGAAATGATAAACGTGTGTGTGGTCAGATTGGAAAGTTGAACGTCTAATGGATGTGAACTGTCGCAATCATAGGAAAACACTATAGGTATAATATCAATATCCTTGGACATCTTGGATCGTTCTGTGGGCTGAATGATAGCACAGGTAGTTGGATAAGCGCTCCGCTGGTCTACATATCCCTTCAGTGTGATAATAGAATTAGGTCTTATGACACAGTCCATATTTCCTGCATTCTTGACGAGGCCAATGCTGTTGCGATTTCTTACCAAATCCCGATCCCTCAACGTCATACAGCAAAATGCTAAAAACCATGGAGTATACAATCCCTTCTGCAAGAACGACAATCTTCCAACAATACCGACAAAACGTTAGTTCCAAACAAAACTGGTACCTCTTCCAATTAGTCCTTCAAAACTGACCTTTGCTTCAATAAATCCGGAGTAAGGTAACTTTTGTCTATCAGCACATTCTATAGTAAGAATTTCATCAATAGGCTGTAGATCTAAATGACCCAAATGATATTTATAAAACTGTTGGCTTACTGTAGACACGGTCGCACCTGTATCCAGTAACGCCCTTGTTTCTTTACCTTCTACGTTGACATCTACTTCATTAGCGTTGCCAATCATTTGTGTTCCTGTCCTAGTAGCCTTAGTGCTCTTGTTCAGACCTTGAATTCGGAAATCTATGAGCGATCCGTCTTCATATACTCCTTCCCTTTACCGAACTGCGTGAGTGATCCATGATAACCCTGCATCGCGCTCTGATATGTCCAGGCTGCCTGCATCTCCAACATATAACATCAGACTTCCTGTTCGAAGACCCATCATCCTGATCAGTCTTCTCTTGCGATGGCTAAGAGTGGTAGACAGACCCTCCTCCGAAGTTGTTAGAGTTCCCTCTATTACTGTTACGGTGATATCGACTGTTTTTCTACGAGGTTGTCCCACCACCAGATATCTGCTTCTCTAACCTCTAAATAGCAGCAGATAATTGGTTGACCGTAGATCATAAGTCCTCCTCCTCCCCCTCAACAGCTGAGTTGACGGTTGTAGTCATCTTTGATGGTTTCTCACTATCTCTCATCCTCTCTATAGATCTACCTGCTATGCACAGTTCTTCACAGTCGGCAATCGAATCATGCTTCTTCCAAGTAACATCTCTTACACCTTGTTGTGCAATCGCTTATTGCGTTCTTCGGGCCCTATACAGGAATCAGCTCTTAGCAACAAGTCTTCAAGTCTACAAGCCCACTATGTCACATTTTCCTTGGGTTGTTGTTGTGCGGCATAAAAATTCTCCAGCAAGGTTTCCTGGTCATCTACTATACCGTGCAGACTTCCAAGCTCGGCGACTAACTGTGCCGGCGTCGCATTAGCTCCTAACCGCATGGCTACTCTGGCTGCAGTTCCCTTCGGATAGACTGCCCTATGACATCCTGTGACTTACCCGTGTCAATCAGACATTGCACTTAGTATTTCCATAAATCGAAAGTAGCTTCAACTTTCCCTTGATCTCCAGAAAATAACGGTAACTCGAAGAGTCTCGTGTCCATAGTACCTTTGGTAGAATCAATACCTGAGTTACTACATTTCCACTTACCCCTTGTCCAGCTATCGAAGGATCAGCAGTGTCCAATCCTCCTGATGAATTAAGGGAATCCATTATCTGACGCCTTAACTTTACTAAACTCTTACCTTTTGGTCTAACACCCATTTGTGAAAACAACTTAGGCACATCGTCCCCCTCCTCTTGTGGAAGTATCGCTTCCGCCTGCGAAAGTTTTCTCTTAGAATCAGTCATGACAAATTCGTTGACACAATAATACAACCAATCAAAATTAAATATTCAAGCAAACAAACGCAAAGTACATCTATGTGTTCTTACCAAACACAGAACAAGTATTTCACTCTTGTCCTCAAATATATACACACACTTACAAATCAAATGAAATCAGCCAGCTCTGCCACATCTACTGTCAATAATTTAAATGACTTACATGAAATATACCTATATAAATTCTGTAAAAATGATATTCGGTCGCGCTCAGCCAAAATACACACGAAAAAGCAAACGAAAATTTCAATCCAATTAGCGATAAATAGCATCTGATGCAACATCATCCATTCAAAATAAATACAGAAAGATCCACACCGCACGTGAAACAAAGAAAACATTAACTGCGACCAAGTGTTTATAAACAAATAACTAATTCCACTTAAAAGACTATTAAAGCAATCCTACATGTTAACTTCCGAAATAGAAGAAAAAATAAAACAAAGCAAAACTACCAATGTATGATTAAAGCAATTCAAAGACTTTATAACAGATCAAGTCAAATGAAAAAAAACGGACATTTTTTTTTAATCCTAGAAAACAGCGAAGTCAGTTTAAATGCAAAACAAAAAATAAGTGCAAGTGATACCTCTGAAGCAAAGTAAAAATTGATCTAAAGATAGGGAAAGATAAATACACAATATAACAAAAAAGAAAAACGAAACAAAAAATCATTGTGTACTGAAAGAAATCAAATGAAAGCGACATATGAAAACATTCAAATCAAAGTAAGAGAAAAGAATAAAAATCAATTTCATCAATAGCTCATGAAGTGAAAACAAAATTCAAACTAGAAATATATTGAAGTAAGCGCACTATCAACAAAAATTATAAACTGAAAAATAGAAATGAATAACTTAAATCAAATTACACAATTAGCAGTTCATGTTTCGCGAAGAAAATATAAGATATGTATAGTACAATGGGTGGAAAGTCAGTGATACATAACTTGTCATATACCGTGTACGGTCAACACAAGTCCAGCTCTTCTCCGGTTCCATTAACGGTTAGAATAAACTGCGCACATCGCAGTCGCGTGATACACAAAACACTCATTGGTCAAGGTCGTCTGAAGTTCATTCAAGCGTGCGTGCGTGTCTTTCTGGTATACATTCACATACAGTTGAAATCCATCCCGTCATCAGATGAAATTGGTCACTCAGGTGAATTTACCTGTCCGGTCTATATTCACAGTCGGTATATATCCATCCCGTCAAGCATTTCGGCGTACACTAAGCCATCAACGATACATGGGCGCCAATGTAATAATTGTCTTTAACCTCATCAAAACAACTCCTGAGTTCTTTTTTTCACAGTTTTATTAATACCATAAAAACCCTCTTCAGTCGCCTACTACAATACAGCATGTTTCGCGTAAGCGTCTTACAATATTCATTGCCTGATGGCTATACTATGTCATCAGCACGCTCTCCTTACAGGGGAAAATGACTGACTATCTCAAAGGGAACGTTTGTTGTACCGAAGAAATTGTATCAAGTTGTATCTACAGAAGGAACGTTTAACGAGAGCTGTAAAGATTCATGGTTCCAAGATAAAGACACAGTTTTCAGAAAGACTTGATTACAAACAAGTTGAGGTAGAATGGGGTAGTAGAGACAGAAATACGTATAATATCGAGCAAAAATATGTCTTCGTATAAATTTAAGACTTAGAATAAATTTCACATGTTAAGTGACAGATGAACTGTATATCGTGGATCGAAGATGTTTGGGGCGAGGTGCATCCTTTATAAATTAAAAGATGATGCAAACGATGAGATATTAGGAACCTTTCGACAAAACTCAAATCCAAAAGGTGAATGCCGATCCGACACCAAACAACGTATTAAAAAGTTATCGAGGGAGAGAAAGAGATTCGATACGACTGAAGTGTACGTGAAATAGTTTGCCTGGCCATCAAAATTAAATTCTTGTATTCCGAACAGGAAAACGTATAAATACGACGGAACATTCATGTAATTGTCACAGAAACATGGGTACGCGAATGGTAATACCAGTCGGAAACATGTCCATGGCTCAGTGTCTGTTGTAGCATGAAAGCTGGTTGTTCGTTTTCGATCAAGTCTTTCCATTCTTCGTTGGGGATCTTATAAGTGCGTGCCAAACACAACAATGGATGGATCAATACACGATTTGTCCTCGTTCACGATTTTTACCAGCGTTATTTTCTTTTTGATGGATTCGTCTACCAAAAACGTTCGTAATCCGTCTTCTACTAATCCCCTTCACAGCGTTGATGAGTCCGACGTGGAATCACTTGTGGCTTTACAACACCTTTTTACCGTGTTCCAGGAGTAGATCAACATTAAGCTCCTCTAACGGATGTTGCGGAACCACGAGCGTTGACGTTATTAGGACTCGGGTGATGTATGGGGACTCGTCCGACATCGTGTTCAACTGTCCTTTGCTTTTCTTCCTCCAGTGCATTATGGAACTTGTCAAAGAGATCTCCATATATATCTTTTTTCGTGCCAGAAATCTTTTTTTATAAATGTACTACATTTTAAAAATGTCGTTCTCCGACCTTTTCCAAATGGTAATGTCTAGACGGCTCCGGTTACTGCCTACTATATTGGACAAGTCTTGAACGCTTAACGTCATCGTGTATGCCATAAGTGGTAGATTTATTTCCATCTCTAACTCGTTCCATTTCAACGCCATCAGTGTTGCCTAATGATATTTTACTCTGCAGGATGAAAATAGAAAGTGATGCCACACATCATTAAATTATCGGTTCGACGTTCTTCTCTGCGATGAGATTCAGTGATACTCCTATAGACCATGCGTTTACTTTATTATTCTAAAAACTTTTAAAACATATGAAATAAAAAATTACAAGAATATTTTTGCGATATAAGTGCCGACGTCTCAATGACTGTACACGCCTTGACATGCCTTCATTACACGTGTAAATCGTAGTTATCATCCGACGTACAGCAAACACGACAAGTCGCTCGCCATTTTTCAAGTTGAGTGTAAATTTCAAGATTGATCTACGGTATATGTAACGTGCATTATTTATACGGAATAAATCTCATTTATTTCATAACAAGCAGGTATGACTATGAACTAAACAACTTGTACGATTCCTTAGAATGAGTAATTTGTTTGAGTGAGGATGTTTTTACATTGGTTGTTTCTAAACTGTCGCTTAGTTCTCCGAGCTGTACAATTTGTCTTGTTCACACTGTCATCAATAGCCTTTATCATGGTTAATCAACTTAGTCTGTTTTTAAAAAAAATCTAATCAAGTCCAGCTCCACCTTGTACGTCGCCGCAAGGACCAAACTTTGCATCTAAAGTGACGTCACAACAGAAATTACAATCTGTGTTGTTCACAATGCCTCAACAGGCCTCAATACCGCTGCTGTCTACAACTGAAAAATATGCCTCAATGCCTATTCTATCAAAAACAAGATGACAGGTCCAAGTCATGACATCATTTAATTTTGATTGAATTGCAATCACACGAATACAATTAACTTACAATGCATCAAAATATATCATCTTTCTGATAACTCACTTTTACTGTTTCAAAAACTAAACCAATGAAAACAACTTACGTTTATTTAATTTTTTAGGAACACATCTGAAAAAAAAGTGTATTACAGATCAGAATGGTGATTGAGGACTTGTGTTTCATATCCATGAAATTATCATATTCAACATACAGCAGGAAATTAGTTTCAATAATATCCTCATATAAATATGTTTGAAACTGTATATATGTAACAATATTGTATTTTAAGAGCCTCGTGATAAACGAAAGACAAAAACAGAGAAAAAACAAATGAAAGTCTATATGTACTGCATTTTTT
This sequence comes from Ylistrum balloti, assembly GCF_031769215.1. Taxonomy (NCBI): domain Eukaryota; kingdom Metazoa; phylum Mollusca; class Bivalvia; order Pectinida; family Pectinidae; genus Ylistrum; species Ylistrum balloti. The sequence continues at coordinate 462,377 of NW_026782679.1, read as the reverse complement.
AACTGTTTTTCTCCGACTTTTTACAAGTCCAAGTGGTAAAGTCTGGGCGGCTTCGGTTGCTGACCACCGTATTGGTCAAGTCTTGACCGATTTACGTCATCATGTATGTCTTGAAAAAGTGGTAGATCCATTTCCATTTGTAACGGTTTCCATTTCACAACCATTAGGTTTTTGGTTTTTGTAAGGATAATCTTCCATTGCAATTTTTCTAGCTCTTCACTGTTTTCAAATGAATCCACATTAGATCTTCATTCAGTAAAATGACCCATTCTGAAAACAATAAATGTATACATGCACAGCGAACGATAACTCTAATATCAATCAATGTAAACATTTCTTTTGTTCACATTTTGCCCTAATTTGATAGGATTTCAGTTTCGATTAAGATCATGGCGGCATGTTAGTATTTTCTTTGTTTTTGCTCACCAATTATGTGATTTTCACAAAGTTATATCTTTACTGGCCACTCAGGTGTTAGGTTAAATAAAGGTCAAGGTCACACGTGTTGGCGTTAAAGAGACGACTATACTACTGTGGAAGCAAACATTTTTCTTCAGATGTATCATTGCAGCAACGAATTCACAGTATAGGATAAACTTTTTGTTGAAGGAAAGATAACTCGTGCATACTTGTACTCCACTTGGTTCCACACGCGTCTGTCAATTAGCCTAAAGCTAGCAATACATTGGGAGTCGTATTTTCCGCTTTATTACAAGCGACGTTTAGGAAGCTAATCTTTTGTATGGATACTCGCACGAAGCTGGGTAACAGACGTGTCGAAGAGTCATTGTATTTGGAGCACAGTATGTGTTCGTATACAGTAGTTTAGTTGCACACGTCAATGTAACTGAATATGTGTTATATTGTTATGCTATTAAAATTAACATAATGACTGTAAAAGTTATTTTGAACCCGAATGGGAGATTTTTGTCGTCAGATATAGTGTGTGAAATATTTATTACTACATAATTTATTTTAGTAATTGTTATTTATGTAATTTATCCTGTGATATTTATCAACATACAATTTACAGCTTCAGATCAAATATTCACACTGGTTTTCTTGTAATGGTTCAACTAAGAAGAAAGTCAGAAATCCAATTGCTAATTGGTCAACGATTTCACTGATTAAACCTTACACATTTTGAGGCCGCCATTTGACAGAATATGATATAGATAACAGACTCTGTACCACAGTAGCACACCCAAGCGGTACATATGTCTGTAGATATATAGTTTTTAAAAGTTATTAATTACTGACTGCTGTAGCGATTGAAGAATATAAACGGCGTGACCTGACAAGAATTGCAAATAAAATACGAGTTGGAGATAAAATGTGTCTAAATGTGTCAATATCAGGGCATTGACAGATATATTTCAGTCTTAGATGGAATCTGGAGGTGACGTAATATTTCTCAAGATAAATATGGGATATAATTATTTCCCACGATGTTCTGAAACAGCAGACCTCACCAGAACTAACTCCAGTTATTCCCCTTGTATTGCTTCTCGTAGAAGGAAAGGTTCACGTAGAAAAACTTGTAGCAGCCATCGAACTTAATGTGTAATCACGAGAAAACCAGCATTTTTTTGTTAATATTTAAACAAATAGTAATATGTGTGGCTTAATAAGACGTTTTACATCAACACAATTACACTCACATATGTACAGTGCATGTTTTATGTTAATTCACGTAAATATTAATATGAAATCAACTTTATTATGAACATAATCTTTAAAAAAAAGGATCACACCGTTTAGGGGTGGTTGTATGTGACTTCTAATGTCCGTCAACCTTCCCCTGTTGGATGAGGATGGTTTTCGCAATACGTGATGTGAAGCGACGAGATGTCGATTAAAATAAGTAGAGGGTGATAATCATCATTTAAGTATTTACAGGAATACTTTTTTTTTTTAAATAAGAAAACAAACGACCAGATGCTGATTTAAAGATTTAAACATATAACTTTCACAAAGGTCCCAGTTTAAATATCTCCTTTGTTCATATTTTCAAAACTATGTCTTTATCACTAATGTAACGTGGTGTGTGAAAACATTATTACAGGTCATCTGTTTTTTCAACATCGATTGTTTGTCTATCATTCCCATAGTTGGTAAACGCGTTGCTTGAGTGGAGGGAACGCGTTGAATTGCCTCTTAGGTTCGTAGGTGAAACAACACATGATATATTACTAAGATTTACTAGTTACTAGGTGTATTTTTATAGAATTTCCGTGATTAAGTTTGCTATACCTGTTGCATGGTAGAGGTGATTGCATAGGACTGTTTCAGGTCACTGGGTCAAAAATTATGTGATAGGTAACCAAAAATAAAATTGAAGTCAAACCTACGTGCTGAACAACAAATCATATTCCTAATTCGTACGAATAACAATGTATAACGAACTCACTGGGATCATGCAAACTTTTTCGTTTATGCAAATTTCGTAACAAGCATTGCGACTATTAATGCATTATGTCGCACTGCACCGCATGATTCTGTTCATCCATTGTATTAACCAGCAAATATTTATTTCTGAAAAAAAATAATGTTATTGCGATTGATTTCATTATTTGCTTTTTCGTTTCAGATTCCAGATTCCATTGATGTCAATGTTCAATTAGTTACAACCAGTGTAGCCTATATGCTAACGTGATAAAGGTACACTTGGGCCTGTAACCACTGTGCGCGCTTAGTCTTGCAAAATTTCATACAGCTATATATAATTCTGCAAAAGGCATTCCTGACCTTACTTTAGACATTTTGTAATATTGCTTTCCCCCTGGAGAAATATTGTAAGACTGTCGTATTGTCACGTAAATCTTCATCACAGGGTTTTTTTTTAAATGTTACAGGTACCTGGAAATTATGGAGGGAATTTATGGTCGTTGCAGTGTACACATTGAGAGATATTATATCTGTGCCATGTGAAGATGGACTTTTTTATGTTCGTTAGTTTGCAGGTTGATGTCGTTATTTCATACCTTGTTCTCATTTGAAAAAGTGACATTACGTACTTGAATTTATCAAGGTTAACATGGCGGCTGTTTTCGATGAAGCAAAAGTTACTTATTGTTCCGGAACCTCTGGTCTTAATATCTTTGTACTTACTCTTCAGTCACCGTGTAATTTTTTCTTGTGTTCATGTTTTGCCCTCGTTATATTGATCTTGAGTTTCGATTATGATTATGTTGGTATTTTGTTGATATCATTTCTTTTTAAAACGAAACGGAACAGTCTCGTTCTACGTTTTCAGTAGTATCCATTGCAATATTTCCTTCGTACTTGATTTATCATAAGGTCGTCTAATTTTACAAGTCGATATTTTCTTCGTTGTTTCATAAGACCACGTAATACTGTCAAATAATGCTCATGAAAATGTAAAGTTACCACATGACTATAAACATGTATACCATACTGCCAATACCTCATACGAAACATTTTCAATACCAAGCACCACAAGGACAACCATTCAGCACACACCCAGGACCACACTGCTAGCTCTTACTACCATGCAGTCAACGCCTTCAGATTTTGAACAAAAAAAATACCGTCAACATCTTTGCTCATAGCGCTTGCTAAACCGTCAATAAAATGTTGAATCGATAAGCAGAGACAACACTAGTTTAATACCAACCAAAATGGAACATTGTTAGACCTCCGTGACCACTCTAAATGCTCCTCATATGTGACTCTCGTTTTTTATTTTTTGTTTTTTTTTTTTTTTTTTGTTGAAGATATATCCATAAATAAAAAAATCTCCACTTTGTATGTCGTTTAATGTCGTCAAGAGCTTTCCATGACTTGATTGACCCTATGAATATAATTAGCCGTTTCATACATGCCCTGTATACATTTTCAAAGTCCATCCGTTAGATTTCATGTGATATCTAATGTAGAATTGTCAACAATAATTGAGTGAGAACACTATAAAAATGCCGATTCTGACTGAGAATCTCGGCATAATGTTAGTTTAAGAAACATGATAAATTTCGTTAGTGCTAGAAACAATACACACATATGGGCACGAGAGGTGTGTGAAGTTCGAGTAATTGTATTGAACATTTATGCATAGAACGTTAGGAGATGGTCTGGAAACATTGGTATTGATGGCTAGCTGCCATTTTGTAGCCTGCACGTGTTTCTCGGAGCAGGAAGAGAAATAGATAATGAGCAAAGACAACACGAAGTTACAATCTCCTGTTCCAACTATTTAAGCACGGGATTTACTTTTACTGATAAATAAAGCAATTGGAAATGTTCGTGCATTTTTATATTTATGCAACGATCAGATGCACTTCAAACAAGCAATCGTATTTCAGCTTTTATTGCTATTAAATACTTCAATACGAATAGTTTTAATTTTTCACACGTTTCGGACTTTACGCTTCTTAATGTTTATTTAACCCTGCATCACATACATGCAAGTTTCCAGATAGCGGCAGACAAGTAACATGTGATATCAACCGTACAGAAACCAAACGGTACATTGTATACCTCTACTTAACGGTCACATCATTACTTATCAGCGCGTGTCTTTATTCCTTCGGTCCCGTTCCTTGATATCAGACCTTCTGTCTATCAGGAGAACCAATCTTGGCGTGAATGAATTTTGCAATAGATATTTAAGCTCGAAAAGAAGATTTCAAATTAAACTTATATCCCTATCGATTTAACGACTATACGATGGTAACACATTTTGACAAGATAGGGCATATATATGTTGCTAGCCTTAGTCCCTCAGTGATGAATGGCGGGCGATACGTGTATCACACGGTCTAACACCAACAGTTTGTTTGTTTATAGAACGAGGGGTGTGTATTATTTGCAACACCAATTACAAATATTCATATATCATGAAACATTTAATAGGATTATATATTACGACAGGAGATCCATACAAGATTTCACAACTATTACAATATGTCTATGTTATCACAATCGGTCAGCGACAAGATGAAAATAATGACCAGTGATTCATTTTCAAATTAGATATATACAGAAGACATTAAGGTCGTCACCTTGGTGTTGTTTTGATAGCCGGGAAAAACAAACCCATCCTTTCATTTGTTTGTGAATGAGAATTGGATCCACAACTGTACGATTGTTTTACTATGCAAAATTCGTCTTTATTGTATCGACATCGAACGTCATTTGAGACTCTCCACAGCAACCATAATAAGCAATTCGGATATGGAATTAGTTCGTGTTTTCTATATGTAGATAAACATTTATGCAGGTTACATCTAATATTTGTTACATTTGAGACTAACATAGTCTGGATGAATAATACCCTTGATAAAATCAATATCAAATAAAAACTGGTTTTCGATGATAATCCAGTTAAGATTGTCCTTACATAGGAACACTATGGAACATTTATCTCATGTTTATAAAATCGTCAAACAATTGTATGAAACGTTCTTACCTTTAAATCCTATTATTTCTACAACAATGTTCTATACTTATTAACTGTTCAGATTAATAAAATTCTAGGTTATCGGAAAGATGTCTGTATTATAGACTTCGACTTGAAATTTTAATCTTATTAATCTGGTCATTGTCTTTTACCTTTTAGTTTGTTTGATGTTATTTACGTTTAGGATCGCTGTGCGTTTCGCCGGTTGATGACCCTTATGACCTTTTATGTGTTGACAGGCCATAAAGACTGTAAAAAACTATACTAAATACACAATACCGCGTAGAATAAACTCTTAAAACAAAATGATTCACAGATAAAAGTGAAGACGGTATCCCAATAAAATGACAGATAATTGTTATAGCCGAATGTGATTTTGTAAATATTAATTCTGACAGTGTTTAGTGTATAAAATAGATGAATATGTCATATTAGTAGAAATGAAGTAAACGTAGTGATACTCGTAACTAGAAAAAAAAATAATAAAATATATCCAACATATGAACTATATTTTTAGGTTCAGTTACATCTTCATGTAATATCGAACCGCTGAAATATTGTTTTAGCCAAACATATTCGATGAAGAATTTTTCATAATCATGACTTCTTGATTATCATGGTTGAGTACCGATACGTGTTCCATTTTTCTATCATATTAAGCCACTTTATTTCATTATACAGGATATCATATGCAGCAGTACTAACTCACAGATATGAATCCTGCAAAAATAATCTATCCTATGAAGAACTACATTATGATGAGATTGTGTTGTAAACGATAATGTACATATATACAAAGACGATCAAGTAATCATCAAAATAGAATTAATAAACACGTGATTTTCTTTCAGTCTTTTCACATTTATCAAACAAAACATGAAGGAATATTGGATAGCAAGTAATGTTATAAATGATAACATTGTCTGACACCCGAAACAAGTCTGGTATTTTCTGAATATGTATAATAATTGCATTTAAATCAGGAGTTTAGGGACCTATTGCGAGGTTCAGGGTTTTCTGTGTACATGTTTTCTTATCTTCTGTTAGGTCAGACAAAGCATGATACATATACAACGAGGACCGCCTGTGCACAATATTAAGATGGGTAATGAAGAGTTATCATGGTCAATTGAAACAATTGAAACTCGGTTCAAACTATTTGCTAAATATCATAGAGGAGGTGGTTGCAGTCGCAATAACTTCTATGAATGTTACACGTGGGCCGAATTATGTGTCAAGAGAGGGTATTGGGGGACCTTTGCCTTGCTGAGCTCATTCAATGCAGTTTGACTCTTTTTACGTTGGTCTCAAAGGTAATTGATGAAGCCAACTTTTATAGACGAAACAATCTTGAATATCTCGAGACGATAACACGCGATTTCAGCTAAATATATCGTTGATATACATTACAGGGCTTCTGATATCGGGTGGGGACTTTGAATTTTGTGTCAATCAGTATGCTGAAAACCTCACCAGAGGTCAAATTCATTCAAGGCACAAATCAAAGACAAAATATAATGTTTGGATAGCGTTGGACAGAAATAACTGGGACAATATTGGGAAAAATCCTTACTGTGTCTGTTCAATAGGCAAGCATGCATTTGTATTTGGAAATAACGTAACTGTAACTTCACTGTCCCTATGTGAGTCTCAAAGGTGCCACATGATTAAAAGTGACAAAACACAATAGGTCATTATTACTACCCAATATCTCATAAATGTCACTTCTTCATTGACCTTCTTTATAAGGTTTATATAAATCATCTGACGAAAATTCAATCCTAAAAACATCCTAAATGTACGTATTTTAAAAAAAATCATTCATATGACCTTAAACGAAGGTCAAAGTCGCCAATGTTAACCAAGCTTACATCCATTCACTTAAACAACTTACTTACCTAATGTCAGGACCAAAGAACGTCTGGTGATAAGAAACACATTTTAAAGGGAAGATGGGAGGAAAGTTGTGTTGATTTTTTCTTCTTTTTTTTTTAAAGCAACAGAGTTAAATGACATATTTTTGCTCGTGTTGAAAAAGAAAAGTAGTCACCAACTTTTAGAATATATAAAAAGGGACTGGTTTTAGAACAATGTAAATCAGAGTGTACAAAATGGTAATTCCCCATAAATGATGAATATTTACATTTTTTTTCTTTACATAAAGTATCATTTGGTATCATCGAACACCATGCTGATACAATTTCATAATAGTTGTGTCATTTAAATGCTATAGGAGAATTGTATTTCAGCACCTTAAACAACTACACAACTGTTAGTCAATGAGGTCTCATTTTCATTAAATAAGTTCTGAAATATATAACTCTTCCTGACTTAAGCTTCCTATATCCATACATTGTTGTATTTATCAGGGTTTGAAATTCAAAGCGGGGTCGACGATTATGTTAAATCTTCATAGACGTTGATCCTACCTTTGAGCTCCAAAAATATATTTTCCATTATTCATGGAATTTATAAAACAGAAACGAACAGCATAGATATTAAGATTATATATGAAAGAATAGACAAATACTTTTACGTCAAGTTTGATTAATCTACAGTATCTGTCATGTAACTCGATTAGTTATGTATATGTCGATTTGCCAGTGTATTTATTGTGAATAAAATTTATGTGTATTTTTGCAATTAAGGATTTAAACTATCGAACTATAAACAGCTTCAAAATCTTAGTGAGAATGGTATTTGCTATATCTTTCTCAATATCATTATGATAACACATTTTTTATCAAACTTAAATATTATAGGGCAATGAACAAAACACATCACAGAATACAGGTAGTATGTGGCCGATGGTGATGAATTGAAGACGCATTTATCCCATCCATCATGCCAAGCAGGCACAACTTTGAATCTTATCAACATTATTTCCGCAAATCACAAGAAATACCTCCATTAACAATGAATTGGAGATCGACGTTTCAGTGAGTAGGTAATGATGTATGTTATGGACGTCAGTTTCAGGAATTGTGAATTCAGATTTCAGAAAGTCCGCCAGGAAATACCAAATAAAAATATCACAAGTTTGACTTGCTAGTTTCTAGTCGCCACGCCACACAAGTAATGTGTAAGTGTTACAAACGACCACGAAAGCAGGTGCCTAATACTGGTGTTTACATATCCTTTATCATGTATCTATTCATTAAGTAGTTCATATGTCAAAATCTTATATTATATTTAATATGATATCTTTAGATGTTGTCGACACCTCGTAGGATTTGTGGCGTTGAAAGATAAAGATTCAAGGACATGTATCATTGATAACTATCACTGAGAATCATTGAATTGTCGTCGCTTTAAGTCCACTCGGTACAACACCGATGTAATCAGATCGTACTCCCGTAGAGACCCGAGAACACAACGGAAATATACTACTACTTGGAACACATGTAGTTACCGGTCTGCGAATATGTTCGAAGAGTCAGAAATCAAGAAAAACACATGATACATAGGAATTATGACAGGAATGAAAATTGCTCGCAATGCCATTAGTGTTTTAAAGGACTTAAGCAATATAAAACCAAAGCCGATAAATCTATATAACCCTTTTTTTAATCTAATACCGTAATAGCTAAGACATAGAATGTCATAAATACCATTTCACGGGTCTAATTAATTAATTTGAGTAGTGCCACTGAAATCATGCACTTGGAGGTTATTTAGAATATGATGCATTCTAGATTTCAACAACTAAGGTCCTGGGACGAAACAACGGTATGCAGTTTCTTTGTTTTTGGCTGTATTCTAATTTTGTACCGCTCATCTGCTTGGTAATTTTATAGAATATTCAAATCAAACCAACTATTAATGAACAATATCAATAAAATTAACTTTGTGTGAAGGAAGTCTAGAACCAGGGTAAGGTAAAGCAAATCCACTGTTTTGCTACCGGTGGTTAACTCATCATCTAATAAGTAGATAAGGTAAAATGTTATACCAGACAACACATGAAATGCAAGGTGACCAAAACGAGAAACAAGATTGCTCGCAATATGTCAGGTTTCGATATAACCGTTTTCATGCTACATTCCATTTTTGGAAAAACTACACAAATTGTCAAACACAATTCAGAAAATTCAAAGTCTTTTTGTGTTGTCTGCCAAAGATTTTTTCGTGATAACTTAAATTCACTTTGGCCGATCAAGCTCAAACTTCATAAGTTCTTCCTTACCAAAAGTACTTGCTTAGGTTTGCTTTCCAGATTCATAGGTCAAGGACACTGCTACCATAAATAGAAAATAATTATTTCGCAATAACTTTAGTTCCTTTTGGACGACCAGCCTTCAGACAGTGCTTCCTTACTAAAAGCGTTTGCTTTGGATTGCTTTTCAGGTGCGAAGGTCAAAGGTTAAAGTCACTATTACTATGAAGGTGAAATAAGTTTTTTCGTCATATTTTCAGTTCCCTTTGACCGATCAACATCAGACTTCATACAGTAATCCCTACTAAAAGTGCTTCCTTGGGATTGCTTTTGAGATTTGAGGTCAAAGGTCAAGGACAGTGTTACAATATATAGGAGGTTGCTTTTTATACAATTACTTGAGTTTTCCTTTTACAATTACACTCAAACTTAATACAGTGCTTCCTTACCAAAGGGGATTACTTTTCAGGTTGAAGGTCAAAAGTCATAGCCACTGTTACTATAAATAGAAAACTTGTTTTCGTACAATAGCCTTACGAAAAGCCCATGCCTAGGATACTATTCCAGGTCAAAAGGTCAAGGTCAATGTAACTGTAAACAGAAAATGAAATGAAAAGAAAACTTTCTGTGTACAATTAGACTTTAACTTCATAAAATGTTTCTTAACCAAAGGGGCTTGTTTGATGGCTTAATGGGTTGTAACTGTTCCTGTAGCCATTGGAGCAAAACCGGTTATATAAATGGAATAAATAGAATGAACATGTATGGCCATTGTTCCATAAAACTTATCTCCAGAAACCTTGCTGGGCAGACGACACATTCACTTCCGTGGAATTCTTATTTTTAGTATTAACGCCATTTAAAATTTATAGACTTGCATATTATTCAAATTCCATAACATATAAAAACATGCCTTTTACTGATAACAGAAGAAACTCCACACTTATATAAATTATCTTTCATACTGTCATTTTTTCTTTTGTTAGTATATTGTCCAATACTAAGAGAAAAAATTAGTCTATATGGAAATGTAAATTACCGGGTTTTCTATTTCTAGACACGTTTCTAGTACGGATGCACGTAAATAGTGATACTGGTTTAATCGGATCATTTTAACTTAGTCACAACTAGCGGTTGAATGCCTTTCAACAAACACACGAGTCTTACAAGTCAAAATATTGGAAGAGGCTATGTCATGGCGAGTCTTCCGTCGGTTCGTTGTCAGTCTGTAAGCACTATCGCATCTAGAAATGAATAACGTTACTGCATATAGACAGGACATTCTGTACTGATTAGGACATATATTGCATAAATTTGCTGCTCTTACATAAACCATTTACCCGTGTGACATTGACGAAGGACGTTATCTTAAAAAGTTTCAGTGTCATTCTTCTATACAAAAATACGTCGACGGGAACAAGCTTACCTAAAATAAACAAATAAGCGGATAGCAGAACTGTAACCCGACTTTCTCATAATACTACTAAAACATTACAACACTGAGTAAATGATATTTAACTCAGTTAGATGGAAATAAATGGAAATAATTAGATCATGATAACTAAAAATGAATATTCATAGCTTCTTCATTGGCGTTAAACGTCATTTCGTCCTTGCCATGTGCTCTGAAATTGAAAATTAAGATCCGTTTTGATGTTTTTGAGAAAAACAATTGAAAGCACTAATTTTCTTCATACTGTCATAAGCGTTCTCAATTTGTTTAAATAAATGTTCGCTGAAGAATAATATTTCTAACGCACTTCTGCTGCGTTTAAAACGAAACGGTGTTCACAGAAAAATAACAAGAAATTACCAACATGCCCACATAATCCTCATCGAAACTCAATTTCAGTCAAACTAGGACAAAACATGAACAAAAAAAGACAAAGTGTTCCTTAAAAATAAGTATTTTCTTTATCGACGATTGGTCAATTCAAGTAAGTGATGTTACGTTCTCAAATGAGAAAAAGCTTTCCAACAACGGAAGCAACAGGACGCTAACGAGCATTGCACATTCATTGTTAATAAAGAACAAAACTTTTGTGTACCAAGGGCAATGGATAACCGGAGTATTTTCAGGGGGTAGGTGTGCAAAAATTATCGTATTTAAAGAAGATGACTCTACATATGTTAGTATTCAGAGGTAGAAAAGCGCTAAAATGATACTCTTTAATCCCACATTTGTTGGTTTTAAAACAGGAACGAAAAACAAACGGTACAGCAGTAAGAGAATAAAATGGAGTTAAGATTGTCGGTAGGAGGATTAGATATCAAATTCGTTAATATTTAGGAGAAGTAAAAGCATTTCATTAGACATTGTGAGAAAACGCAAACACTTGCAATAAAACAGGGACTATATCTATGATGTTTATGTACAAGGGGTGTTCAATATCTAAATGGACTGCTATTTACCGCGATAAAATTGTCAAACTGTCGGTGTGTATGCAGGGATTAACATACCATAACGTTGTTTATTGAGAGGATTAAAAGTACAAAAATAATCGATGTGTGAAGAAAAATGAAACTGCATAAGTGTTGTTATCGGAATTGATAAAAGCATTTCAATTCATATTTAAACTTTAAAAGGTGTTGATAGATAGATGAATATATTGTAACGACGATATCAGGAACCAGGATATCAATTTACAGCTGCACTGGTAGTGATGTTGATAAAATTACAAATATAGCGGCATACAAAGGCAGGATGTAACTACAAAGAAATCTGTGTTGTGTGACATAAAAGTGCAATAAAGATTGTAGAGGAGAACATGTTGGTATTTAAAAGGCTATACTTCCAAATTGACGGTATAGAGACTAATACAAAACTATAACAAAGCCGGAACACAGAGGAGTAAAAAAACTGCACAAGTGCTAGGTATTAGAGGGATAAAACAACAGCAATACCTGTATCTCGTGGGATAGACAACTACAAAATATAATTATTATTATCATAATATAAGGGATATATAACCTACAAACGTGCTGGTGTTTAATGGGATTAAACTGAAAATATGGATGATGTTTAAAAGGAAGAAACGACTAAAGTGCTTGTGTTTAATGTAATAAAACTACAAACGTACAAATGTTTAGAAGGATGAAACAACAAAGTGCTGGTGTTTAATGGAATAAAACTACAAACGTACAAATGTTTAGAAGGATGAAACAACAAAGTGTTGGTGTTTAATGGAATAAATTACAAACGTACAAATGTTTAGAAGGATGAAACAACAAAGTGCTGGTGCTTAATGGAATAAAACTGCAAACGTACAAATGTTTAGAAGGATGAAACAACAAAGTGCTGGTGTTTAATGGAATAAAACTGCAAACGTACAAATGTTTAGAAGGATAAAGTGTTGGTGTTTAATGGAATAAAACTGCAAACGTACAAATGTTTAGAAGGATGAAGTGCTGGTGTTTAATGTAATAAAACTGCAAAAGTACAAATGTTTAGAAGGATGAAACAACCAAAGTGTTGGTGTTTAATGGAATAAAACTATAAACGTACAAACGTTTAGAAGGATAAAACTGCAATAGTGCTGGTGTTTAATGGAATAAATTACAAACGTTCTGGTGTTTGGAAGGATGAAACTATCCAAGTGCTGTGGTTGAATGGGATCAATTGCAAACCTGATGGTGTTCAGACGGAAGAAAGTGTTAAAGTGTTGGTGTTAAATGAGATTAATTGCAAACGTGTTGGTGTTTATAAGGATGAAAGTATTGAAGTGCCGGTGTTTAATATGATAAAACTGCAATAATGTTGCTGCTCAAAGCGTATGAAGCAGAATATTATATTGCACAAATGCTGGTTTTTAGAGGGATGAGACCACAAAAATACCGGTATCAAAGGAAAACAACAATGTTGATGAAAAAAATATTTCTAGAATATCTTTCTGCCTTTAGAATACATCATTCAGCGAGATATTTGGTTGATGTCACGAGAACACTAAACTAAAACACCATTGTTGTCTTGTGTCTGGTTGACTATTCGTGATGGAATCGCAGCTTTGTAGTAAAACTCGATATAATAGACAATTTCAAGTTAATCGCCCTGTGTATTGGGAAACTGTCAATCCTCGATAATTGAATTATAACATATCTGTTAGAAAAAAACACAGTAATATCTGATTTCATGAATGAAAATATTGTGAAATATTTCATTTTATCCAAAACAGTTTGTGTAAATAATATTCAATTATTTACGCTCAATTCCTTTCATCAGATTGTAGTCGACAGAATAAGTAACATCTTAATGTTCACTTGTACTGTAATGCTTTTCTTTCGTGGGTACGGATTCTTCAGACAAGCGCGCAATACCCTGGCCCGAAATGAGAGTCTTTATGAATCGAAAGGTTTTTACTTAATTAATAGAACAAATAATAACGGTGTTGAAATAATTCATCGTCTACAATCACATAATGGGGGTAGCAGGTACCATTAGAATTAATTGTAAACTAGCGAAGCTTTTGTTTTGAAATCGCTCAAGCGTGCGGCGATGTGCCAGCACGTGCATTGGTGTGCTGGTCGCGGCGTACCCATGCGGTAACTGCTTGGTATAGGTATCTCGACTTACTTATCGCGCGTGCGGAGTAACACCTCCCCCCACAGGCTGCCTTATCTCTGTTGAGTCTTCCTATTGATGAGATTAAAGCCACTTGTGAGGAGAAAGATAAGACTTCACGTTATATCGGAGTTAACGTGATTTTCTTCAAAAGATTTAAACCTTGGAGATTAAGATGTAACCGATAAGACAAAACCGAATACTGCAGGTGGAAAAGAATTATGCTGATTGCTTTGATAAAATATTTTATCTCCAACCTAAAAGAATATTTTTGAAAAAGATTAAACTTTAATATAGGAGTGATGCTGTATGCTGATCTAATATAACGATAAAACATGAGACAGTATAAAAAGCACAGTATTAGGCAATGTTAGTTGATAGGCTGATTGCGTCTTTAAGTTCGATAAAAACAGTTTATATATTGATTCAAACGTAGTTACCGTTTGGCGTTTGAGAGATCTAAGAATCCATCATAGCAGGGTTCTTTGAAAATTTCTCTTTTCTCCCGCGATGGCAGTCTGATATAGAATTGTTTTCTATTTACTGTTGTCGTCAATTTCCAGAATCAGGCACGTCTTCTGCAAAAATCAAACTTTGCCTAAAGCAACTTCCGTATCTCCCATGCGATCAGCTACCATTATAGATATGCCTATCAGTGGTTTTAAATTTCTTTTGTTTTTCGTATGAAAATAATAATATTTCGTATTTTTCTTTAAAAATGAGTTAAAAGTATACACAATTGATAAGACATGAAAGGAGGACGAAGCGCTATCTGACATAACATAAATGATGCCGTAAAAACACGAGATAAGAGATTCCTTACAGTGCAGCAAATAACGGCATAATGTCTCTGTGAGATTTTATCAAACCACGGTACATTTAGATAAAAATGGACAGCTTTTAAAAACCCTAGGAAATTGTTATCGATACAAAGACAGGAAATTGAAAAATAAAATGCTTTAGAATCAAATATACGTTTAAGATTTTTGATGATGACTTCATCTCGTGCTGAAATCAGTGTTTTATTTTCCCAGTGAACATGATATCGGATGCTATTTGTCAGGGAACTCGCAGAACTAACGTAGAACAACAATGGAATAATAACTCTACCATAACCATCTCGCACTGTTAGGATATCTTTAGTCAAACGTTGACGATCTCTTCCTCAGCTGTGTCATATCTTCGCAGGACTGGGTGGGCTTTGAGATTAAAATAAATAAAAATAAAAATTGCATAATAAAAGAAACTAGGCATAACTTTATCTGTACAAACCAAAGATATATTGAAACATCTTATTACAGAGAATTTTAGATCTTAATGCAGCAAATTGTTTCTAAGCAGATGCCATGGAGATCGTGTAATGAAAACACTTTACATCGCCGTAAACACATGTCTCTGCCAGGTCTGCAAAAATGACCGAATCACGTCACATATTTATCACACAATCAGCTTGTTATATAGTGAATTTGCTTATGGGATATGCTACTAGTGTAATATTGATTACAGCGTTTTTAATTGGCAGCGCCTGGCAGAAATCAATTATAATGATGTCATAATATCGACGATGACGTTGTGTCAATGATGCAATAAAATTACTGCCTCTTTTTGACCTTTTTGCACCAAACGTTTTATTGACAGAGATGTAAGAGGAACAATGCCAAACATCCTCGTATAGAAAAACTCTCATTCAACATATAGCATTCATACTCTCACTTTGATTTCACAATTAATTATCTCACATTTTACAAACACTTCATTGACATAGACACTTTTTAAACATATCTTTATATTCAAGTAAATGCACAATAAATTAATCTCGCATTTTACAAACACTTCATTGACATAGACACGATTTACACAAACTCTTCTCAAATTGTACTCAGTTATACAAAACAATTGTAGAAATGTACTCATATTTTTAATGGAATTCTACAAAACAATTTTTCCCCGTTTTACTTTACCCTCATTATCTTTACATTAAAACGTGTCAAAATGTAAATCTATCTCATTTTTTTCTACTGTTTTTTCATTTCACACGAGATGTTATGAAATGAACGCTCATTTAGAATCACTGATATATAAATCTCTGTACATTTTAAATGAAATGTAAATACACAAGCCTTGTCTATATAATCGATAAAACTGTGGAGTACATCTGTATAAACGTATAAAGACCAACATTCAAGTTATCACGAGCATTGATGAATACAGAAGATAATGAATGATGTCTATCATACAGAGTACAAGCTGGTCACTCCTACACATAATTACTGTTTTCTTCGTTTTTATGGTGAAAGAGTTATATGTAGTGCCAATTCTTCAAAGTAAATTTTTGTATCTTACATTCAAAACAATTTGGTCAATATTCCTATTTCAAGGGATCGTTCTCTTTAAACCATATTCCTATCAATTGCGATCATAAACCACTTAATCTTACGTGTCTTTATGGTTTTGATTTGTGTCAGTGACCCATTACAACAATATACATATATTTCTCAATTTCCTAAGAGGGGAACTATTTCTACTGTCTTTGAAATAAACTGCTTTGAAATAAGATCTGATCTTAACAAGAAATCATGATTGCGTTTTTACGATAAGAATGCAGGTCAATGCGTACATCGAGGTGACATGCACAACACTATATATATATATATTGTACATGTATTTTATTGAGATAGCGTGACGTGTTAAACTTTATCTAATCCACTATCGATAACCAGTAGTCCGGCGCTATCAGTCATATCGCCCACTTCAAAAATCCGTGTCGTATAATATCTGCTTGGCTTGAGGTAAAATCCTTGGATTCAATTGTCTTCTTAGTCACCATGATTCTACTTATATATGGATAACAGTTTATGAAATTTATCAACTTAAAGTCTTATCATTTCTTGCTTAAATATTCGGCCATCTTAGATCGGAGCGATGTCAACATGGTCGGGTAAGTGTGTGCGATATCAAGATTTCGCGAGATCTCTTTTGAACGACAAAACATTTGTCAACGCTGTGTCGACAATCACAAAGAGGTGAGGAGATTTAGATACACCGTTGATCGGTGGACGCTTTGTTAGAACGAAGTGAACAGGTAGATATCAGGGCTTCACGAATTAGCAGCTCTTTAAGATATAATCTGCTGGTAAAGGCAGTAATTCAATAAACACGAACGCCGTGTCGTCATTGTGTAGCCTCGAGAGTGTCATATCAAAAGGAATCTCCTATCACCTCATTACATATCACAGACATACTATACAGGACAAACGCTAATTACAAACACACTTCTGCATCGTATTGTATATTATTTTTTTATATTTACTTTTTTTACCAATTGAGGACTATGTCTTAACATCAGGTCGTTTATTTAAACAACTCGGAAAAAGTTGATGCAGATTAGTAACCTATGTATGGAATATTAATTTAACACCAATTGAAGGCGTGTTTGATTTCTACATTGATGACGGGTATTGTTGTTCTACCTATTCAAGACATAACAATGTAAAGCTAAACTACACACAACCGTCACCAGGAAAATGAGTGATAGGTTATCATGTTGGGTCATTTATCTGCTGATCAAAAATCCATACCTAATCTTACTGGTGATATGTGTTAAAGCCTAGCATGACATGCACGTTTCGTGTATAAATTCAGCTGTGCGAAAACATATGCGGTAGATTTAAAATTGCAGGCATTTTGATTACGATTTACACTAAACGAGATCACTAACGTATGAGGAATAGCCATTTTTATAGAACCGACATTAAATACTATCATTTCTAATTTCTAACATGTCAATATCTGATGTTGTTAGTATTATCGATCTCCAAGCGTGTAAGTCAACGAATGAACGAAGCTCCGTTCCGTTGTCCTGAGACCAAGCATTTGCAAAATATTCGGTATTTTAAAGCGTTACAAGGATGATGACAGATTATTTAAACACAATAATTTCAATATGTTTCCTCTGATCACGGAGGAAAGAAGACGCACAATGGTGATAAGTCATTGCGGATTGAAGCCCCTGGAATATCTTCAGGATTTCATTGTAACGGGTAATTGCAAGTCCCTAAAACTTCCCCTACTGTCACAGTTATGTTAATTGAAGTAGGAAATCATTTTACTCTACGGCTAAACCTATCTACATAATTGCAGAATAATTTATCTCTGGTGCACATACATTGCACTAGAGAGACAGTCCTGCTGGGCACAGGTAAGCCACGGCCAATCAGCAGTACTCAAGAAGATGACACAAGCAAACGCCACTGGACAAAGTATAACTTGCAATCTGATGATTCACCTATGACGTTATCAACATTGGCAAGGGGATTTGAAGAGCCTTGACGTACACCATTGACAATAGCAACGTGACAATGCACAAATGTGTTTCTTACATTAGACGATAAGTACATATATGTAGTAACTTTCATCAAAATTAAACAACAACATTCAGTAGCTGTGGCGACCATCTTGCATTAAAAACAATGGATATTCCAGAATGTTGTGACTGTATTAATCTTCATATGGTTCATATTTTGCCTTTTATTGCCGGTATATTGGAGTTTGGAATCTGACTATGTTGACATGTTGGGTTTGCTCTTGTTATTTTTCATTACAGATTTATCATCAGTAACACAAAGTCAAAGGTCAACGGAGATTGTCCGTCAGTTTTATTTTGAAGTAAAAGAATGAGGTAGTAATTAACGAGTTTGGCACTTGTTCTAATCAACATAATATTTTATTACAGCTAATGAATATAGAACATACACATTTGTCTTGTTTTGCTATCGTTTTCGTAATACTGTTTAATCAAGAAGTGGATGATTTGTGCATTTTGAAAAACTCCATGGAACTTTAAACTTATATTGAATACCATCTCCTCTAAAATATTTCTTCTATAAGAACATTTGATTTTTTCCACTAGGCACACCACCATATCAAATACAATTCAAACTGTCGAAATGCCGTCGTTTGAGAGTAACATGTCTGTACAAGTGTAATGCTGTGAACTAGACTGAAGCGTATTACACGAAAAATGCGTCGAAATTAAAATAGGCATCGTTCATTTCTGGTTGACAACAGCTTCGTCTAGTTGGCAGCAAGACTTGGCATATTTATGGGAACAATGTGCCCCTCTCTTAGCTGGCGTTTTATTTCATACAAGACTGACTTTATGGAAGATCTTATAAAAGCAAATCAGAAAGATCATGCAAAGTCCTGTAATATCATTTTCAGGTATTTTGAAGTTGTTTTCTTTAAAAAGCAATATGTGAATGTACAATGTCCTTCGTATATGCACGTCGGAATTTAAAATCATCATGGACACGACACACTCTTCTGTATCAGTCGCTTACCTCTATCTTACCTTTTCCCTACACAGAAATCAACTTGACCAGCTTTTCGCACGGTAAGTTATGTTGATAATTCATCAAAATATATCTTTTGTTCGGACAAACTCACAGCACATGGTTTTATGGAATACACCTTGTCATAATAATCCCATTGAGAAAAGTTATGTGCCCTTGTGCTGTATTAAGTTGGATGTGTTTGATGTTTGTTAGTTTACCTGCTGGTTCCGGTGGTTATCGTGTCTTCCTTTGTGACATTACTCACTTAATTTGACAAAGCTTGACATTACAGGTGTAGTCGATCAAGTAAAGACGATTACTTGGTATTTGTATTGTTGTTATGTTCTTCGTTGTTTATGCTAAAGTAAACAAATAAAATACATTTGAAATAAAGGAATATCAGTGGAAACACAACAAACTCATCATAAATAGACGATATTTTTTTAAAAACAACATCGGCGCGTATATATGGAACAATACAGAGTACACAAACAACCTTGTAATGAATGTACCAGCATTCTTGGTACATGAAAATAAATATGAAAAATCCCGTTATGAACTTGAAACACACTGGAGCTAGCATTATATTATATCGCGTCTCTTAGTGCTTACATTATACTAGATTTTGTTTACTCCACTATTTGTTCCCTATTACGATAAGTCTAATTGGAGACGAGATAACGAGGATTTGAAAGTTTAATATGTAATCAAGCCCTCTTACTCTATTAGTTAGAACATTAAATATTACAATACACAGATCACTTGAGTCACATACGTAAACAACTGAGAGATATCGTCATTACCTGCCAAGAAAGATCCGTTAAGAGATAAAGCGACTTTATTTGCCTATCTTTAGGATCTGACGGCTTCCCGGCCGATTTTCCCTACCTACGGATTTTTATTCCCTGTTGTTGAAACGCATAGGAGTTCATTGACTACATGGCCGTAGAAAGACTGTTAAGTACGAGACGGGACAGTGGTGTCCGGCCATTGTCAGCCAGTGGAACCAAAATAATTTCTCCATCACAACAGTTGATGTTTTCCCATAAACTTGAGAATGAGAAATTGCCTATATCTATTCGGTTGGTGTGCCGTCATGATAAGGAGGTGCCCCCAAGGTTGAATCTTTGACTGGCATTTAATACTAGGAGATGATCATGATACAGCCGATGGTGTCGTCCCTCAAAGCTGTCAGCCTCAGAAGCGACGGGTGATGTACGCACCCTTATCGACCACACCAGAATAATTTGAAATTAGAAAAAAAAACAGATAAACGATCATACAATATCCATTGACAATTATCTGCCATGAAACTTGTGTGATAACTTAGCTAGTATCAAAACATAGTTGCGAATGTGATATTTTTTAGTAACTTGGTATGCTGTAATTCCTGTTTGGAGTTATCATGACATAAGAATAATTATGTTTTGATAGTACAACAAACTAAAAGTTCTACATTGGTTCGCACAAAAATGTTTGTTTATCAAACCCGAAAAATCAGATTGTTTCAAACATAAAATACTGGTGCATTATCTCAATAAGCTTTCCTAAATATATGAGGCCATACATTTCTATTTTTTCATTTCACTTCTAAGTTGGTTGTATACACGTTATTAGCTGCTATCCTGTATTACATATGCTTATCAGGCGGGGAAATGATGGTGGGTATGATAGCAGTACATTTCCTATATCTTGGTTATCAAAACGCCTGCATTCATTCTCTTATCTAGACATAACCGAGGAAATAAAATTTCTTCTCAAACCCAAACACTGTATCTCTTTATCCGAATTTAACTTCGATAGCGCAAAACTATTTCGAAGATCTTTTTCGAATATCCTGATTTTTTATTCCAAAACACAAGAGATTAGATACGTTATCATGGAACCTATAACCTTTACCGCCCAAGATAAGGTGTAAATGAATATGATTTTTCCCAACAGGAAGATCCTTGCCACGAACCTGGGGACTTAAGCAATCTGTGGTGGTATCATGCACCTTATAAACATATTGCTTGATAGGTTGATCTCTCAATTTCTGAAGCCTCTCCTATCATCCTGACATAGAACGACACTGGCTTTGATCTCTTTTCTGATAACAACAGTTTCAGACGTGGTCATAAAGTACACAAATATTCCTACTTTCTGAAGGACACCTGCGCTTTTTTTGTAATTCCAATGTGGTTACTGAATTCAAATACCAGAGTTAGGTTTTTTATAAGCTACATTGTACATATATACCCATTTCTTCATGTTCCATGGTTTTAAAACAATGTCGGAATTACATCATACTCGTTTGATATCAGTGCATTTAAATATTGTTTAATAGTCCGACTTTAATAAAACTTGCGGGTGAGATTCTTTCTAGTAATTAATATAGAAGTAGGATCATGGCGTAATCAAAATGACATAACTTTTTTTTAAATATTTGTAACAGTCTTTTACTATCAATTGTTAATTGGTATATATGCTAAGTGTACGGTATTCATGTAAAAATATGTCTTTTGATTTCATGACTTTTTTGTAAAGAAAAAAAATGTTTTCGCGAACGAACGATATCTTATTTTTCCCCCAATAGATTCGTCCGTTCTCTATAAGTCAATGCATATGTTTCAATACATTGTCAGACGTTGGCATTGTACTTCATTTTGGTTTGGCAGGCCAGTCATCCGTCAGATCCTCTACAATTACATAGCATACCTCAAGGAATTTCTTTTTACATTTTGTTCCAAGCATTTTTAAAGTCTTATCGTAGCTTATTGCGTGGGAACATCAATCAGTCAACCTATCACCTTGTCTGGTGAGAATCACTTAATTTGGTCAGTCATCACTCAAGTATCGCGCGCTCACGCGTTTGGCCGCTAGGTGTGTTGTATATATAGACGGTTATCTGGCCAATTTGTTCCTGCCATGGACGGATGCCTGGGCTGCTTGTGTGTCGTCCCGTTACGTTACAAATGATTCGTATTAGAGTAGCAGCTAGGTGTGCAGATGTGTTATCAATAGGTCTGATTTCGATGTTACGTGATTTGATACACAAGACAAAGTAGAGTAGCACGTGAAAGATTTCAGCTGTACTTATGAGCTCTGTATTTTTTGTGGCTTTATATAAAGCCATGACTACGTTATGTTTTGCTGTTGTTTACAAGTAAGGAAAATGTTAAATATTTTCGAACTTCTGTTTGATAAAACATTGTATGGTATTTCCATTTGATCTCTGTGTTTTTGTAGAACACAAAAAAGAAATACAAAGACACCAGTTTTGTAAAATATATGTTAGAAATAACAAGAAAATAAGCATGGCCAACTGATATTAAATGGTCAGGTTTCAAGACGAGTGCAAAAGTGATGTGTTTTATATAACATACGTCATCGACAATTACAACTACGGTGACCTGATAAAAAGGCTATTCGTGAAATATACCCAAGTCAGCTTATGACACTTTTAGCAGCACTATTCAAGAAATTGAAAATTATGAGATAGTATGAAAAAATCAGATAATACTGTCGTCGATGGAAAAATGATGGCTGGCGAAAAATGATCGAGGAGCGATGCATACTGGCTGGTAAGATAGAGCGCTCCAAGTAATAGCCTGTGACCTGTTTTATAAGATGTTGAGATAACGGGTTAGTGTTGGACCAGGCCGCCAGGAACTGCCACAGAGTGCACCAAGTAATACCGCACATTCTATACTTAGCGGAAAAAGATATTTCACATCTTTCCCATGTTTCCTATCAGCCTGTGATTGAATCTTGGATGATGTTTGGACGTTTTTATCTATCGCACACGCCTGATTTACAAAGATGACGAGAAACCAATCCAAGATTTAAGACATTTCCTAACCTCGACTCCCTGATAAGGCTGGGTTGATGAGACTGTGCGAACAACGTGTGTCTGAGATAGTTATCTCCCCTTATCAACAATGGCCTCTTTCATGTGAATCTAAGGAAAGTACTTTAGATAGAAATATATGTATATATCTTGGATGTAAACCCCCGGGATTCGACTGTGCTACGGAGACCGTATCGGACTCTGTTCCAGCGAGTGATAATGAATCATAATCTCCAAAGACGTAATTTAAATTTGACTGATTGTAGATAGCACTGCACTAAACTTCACACAGATCCGTGTGTATTCCGCCAGTATAAAACCGCTATAAACGTCCAGCACATCTATTTCTGGGCGGAACAAATCACCAGATATGTATACTGTTCCATGTATGATAACTTTGTTTTCCACGTAAGCTATCTTGATTTTTTCACGTAACGCTATCGCACATGGTTTAATTAAAATAGCAGGTTGTAGAACAGACAAGAGGGAAGGCAAGCAGGATTTTTGACTCGTACTTGTCTTAGAATGGATGTTGACGAGTAAAGCATGGGCAGTTCTTATATATGAAACGGTTGGAAAGTAACAAAAAATGTTATCTGTATCCATTACACGAAAACACATACAAGTCAACAAAATAAAAAATCAAACTACCGCTACGTAAATTTTGGTTATTTCAAGTGATGTCATGTTCCCAAACGAGAACAAAATAAACAACAAAGGAACTACTTGACATACGAACGGGCACCGAAAACGTCTAACTTGCACGAGAAATGCAAGATTTCCCCATGAGCTCGTGATGGCGACCGTAAAACCTTCCCAGAGTCATCATCAATTTCCAGCTGTAGTATCCCTGGGTGGTAAGTTTATCTGTACATTTATGAATATAACGCTGTATATTGGCAAACAAAAAAAACCCCACATCTGTCGACGTTTTTATGAAAACATTAAATGACATTTTAGAATTTAAGGAACATTTCCCTGTTTATCCTATTGATGTAGAGTTATTTGCACACCACGCGCAAATAACATTATAACTGATACTAAACAATAACGTTGTATTGATATATTGTACAGATGATGTATCAACCTTACAATGTCTGCTGTGGGCCGTCAATTGTATACCACAGATGGTACCACTATAAAATCGGCATCAAGTCCGTATTATCATAAAGAGACCTGCACTAACACATCACAGCCTCGCAAAAATGCATGCAAACGACTCGAATACATAGAGAGGCCGTCCTTAAATCAACACAGATGTTAAAATGATGTTAAACAATAAGAAAACGAAACCATCATCCCTGAGGCCAAACAAGTTAGGAATTGATCTGCATTTTATCGTCACGATAATCCGAACAACTCATTTGCAAATAACTTTACAGAAACGGTATTTGTCATTTATTTTTGTAAAAAATGAACCTTCCTATAAATCTGCCTGCTTTTAAACCTACGATGAGCACGTGTACATACAATAGCAAGTCGGGTAGTAGGTATTTGGTTATCATGCCACAGATAATGTTAATTCTCCTCAGAGCCAAGGTAAAACCAATACAGCGATAATTATGTTATGTTATTTTACTTTCCTTATAATGTAATATAAATGGCGAGTTATCGGCACAGCGTATATGTATCAGCGATGAAGATGGTATCGGCCCGATCAACCTATGTACACATACGATGAATACAAATGTGACTTAATGACAGTCGACACATCGTATTAACGGATCTCTCAGATTAATTCTCCATGGAAATTCTTATGGAGATGTCTGTTTTTTAATCATTTGGTTTCGCAATTCCTAAAGGTTGGTCTTTCTTCTGATATCGCGCCATCTCTGTTTCATGTGTCTGTTAGCTGATAATCAAAGTAGGTTATGCCGCTTCCGTGACACGAGACATCCACCAGGGTGTGTGTTACGAAGGGATCGAATAGTGTTCCCACAGGCTCTACAATCGGGCTTTGACGTACAAGTGAACTTTACAATACTATCGGCGTTCCATCGTAGATGTTTCTGTACCCGACGTCTCTGTAGAGCTTGCTAGCTGTGGCTAGGATATCTTCTGGCGGAACGGGCCAGATCCATTACATCAGAGGGAAGCTTGAAAGGCTACGTGACAGTGAAACAAAGTGAGCAAATAGGATAATATCAAACATTGATATGAATATGTTACAATGATGACAGGGATAGCAGAATTGATGAAGGCATATGTACTGTTAACGGCGGCATGTAGATACAAGGCGTCCATATCAAACCTGTAACCCAGACCTGTTATTTCACAGGCCCTGGTCATCACACTGATGTTCCAGAAATTATAACACGAGAAAAATAGATAAAACAAAACACGTTATCTGTCACCCTAGGTGACGCAGTAATTATAGCATGATCCACGGATGATCTTGGTTAATAAATATTAACCTTTCTTTTAATGCTCGTTATTGGTGGTTACTTGTCAAAACGTGACAAGTCTGGTAATGTAATGTTTGTATCTCGGTCTTGGTCAATAAAATGGGTTTTATTTAAATCAACAAAACTATCGTTAGAGACTGACACTTCTATACCTAGAGAACAAGCTTCTTCGGTGGCCAAGAAGAATTTTCATACCTATAGGGTGAAATCCTATCCTTAATTATTTTTTAAATGTTCCAGCAATCATGAATCGGTCGAATGAAACGCTCAGCAATTATCCAAGACAATTGTAAAGTTGGAGTTTAATTGATTGATTTAGAAAAAAAATGATTTATGGACTAACAAGTACATGGATAAGGAGAATACTCCTTTTTAGGAATTATATACATTAGAGATATTCACACACAAAACATATTTTGGAGAGATGATTTTTGAAGCACTGGCCAGATTTTCGGAAATGGCAAATATTTAAAAAAAAAAAAAAAAGGAAACGACAATCTTTTAGAAAATTCTGATTTAGAAACTTGACTATCATTTATGATGACTATTCATTTATGTAGCAGACTCAGTTAAAATAGATGGCGAGGTATTAAGCTATGTATATGTAAAAGAAATGTATGTAAGAACCACTGAGAATTTTCTACAGTATAGTTTTGGGTGGCAGAGAAAACCCTGAGTTCCCGTAGTTAAAACACCTAGGTGCAGTCAGTACCAGGTGACTGCCCCCAACGTCGTTCCGACGATGGATTTCCCACATTAGCTAGTACAACCAGTGACCCAGAGGATGTATATGTGTCTGTTATTTACGTTTGTGCATGAGAAAAAGTGTGTAAGTATGACATATTATCTCCCCTTTCTTAATATTGTTTACTATATGTAGATGTATATATTTGGCCTGGGACGATATAATGATGAATTAATATATTATGATACACTCTTTAAAGACATGCGTATTGATGCGCAGTAGATGTATATGTTGTGGTTACACCCTATAAAGATATTAACATTGACACGCCGTAACTGTATATATGGTGATACGCCAAATGATGCTTTCCTTATTTAAAAAGAAACACTTTTCTATATCAAAATTGGTTGACATATTTATTTAATAGATTGAAGAAGACATTAACCCCATTTTAACTAGCATGAGGACAACAAGAGATTGATTTGACAAAAGTCGATCTCTAACAATAAGATATCTGTGAGACATATGCATCAGGATACATATTGTATAGGAAGTATATATTGTAACATGATATGTATCGATTCTTAAAGTACATGTATCGTCCAAGCTCTTAATATAGTATATCTGATACAGTACAAATAGCTAATTGAGCGTTATTTTATGGATGTATGTATGTTGATGTTGGTTAAGGTGTGTGTATGTTTAATCTATGAGCGTATGTATACATTTAGCTACACATTGTGCATCAATAAATAATGTCATGTGTAATTGATGACATAATTTTATTACTACACATAAATATTCAGAAGTGATATAAAAATTGTATTCTACAAAATCGGTATGTTGCATCAACCTTAAATATGTGTACAAATGTATTGTAAATTGGTACCCACATTAGATATTATCACCAGAAATGATATACCAATTCCATTATATTGTTTATCAATCATTTCGATAAAATTATAATCAATCTTCTTGACAGCTTCTTAACGAATCCGGTACTCTGTTACTATAACTCGCTGTATGATACAACGTGACATCACCATTATATACTTATACTATCATTATAAAATGACGTTATATTGGGACAGACAATTGGTAGGGGGGTTGCTTGTGTGTTGGGGGTGGGTGGTAGGTAGATATGTAGGGTAAGTAGGTAGGTATAGGTGGGTAGGTGTATGTATATATATATGTATGGCATTTGCGTCCTTACTTACATATACATGTATTTGTGAATGAGAGGGTAGGAATTTATAGGTGTGTAGATATATATGTACGTCTGTGTGTCTCGATGCGCGTTTGTAAAATGTTTATATGTTATTAAAGACAAAAAAAAATTGTTCCCTGCCCTTTAATCTGTGTGTGTTTTTTTTTTTTTTTTTTTTGCGTGTTTTTTTTCGGAAACAAACTGTTGGAATTAGTCCGGAAATATTTTATGTCTAACATCATAGTAATAGTTTTAGTAGTTCAGGATGACCGTATGCAAAGTGAGTTCATGTGTTGTATAGTCTGCGTGCTGTTTTAAGGTTTCGATATGCCTATGTAAACCTGACAACAGGCAAACCAGTAGTTACGATATGAAAATGTTTGGCGTAAAACAGTGAACAAAGTCGTTGAAACATCATAATCAAAAGTATGACTCTATGTTAAAATCGGTGCTATGATAAGCGCATGTGTACTTGACACGCACGATGGGGTGCTTTGTGTCCTGGTGACATGGGTGTACCAGCTTGTAACAACCACCCAAAGTCACTGATATGAAACGTAACTAATCACAAAAGTCTCTTATGTTTAAATAAATTTTTTATCTGTAAGATTTATTCAGAGATAAAATATCAATATTCCAATATTAATTTTGATAAAAAAATATGATAAAAGTATAAAACCTCAATTTTAATATTCATAGATAAAAATTAATTTTCTAGCGATAAGGTGCGTCACGTAAAGCACTACATGGTCCAAAGGGTATTATAGCTTTTACTGAAATATGTTTTTCAAGTTAACCTGCTCCTTTCTGCCTATGTAGTGTTCACAAAACCGATCGATATTCTATCCAAGGCCTAGCATACTATAAACTTGTCCATTGTTAAGTTCACATAACATAAAACAAAGTTGTTATCATTTGGTATATGATTAGTAACATCCACTGTAAACAAATACGCGGAGGGCTTAAAATCAAAATATCATAATTACTATCATGGGTAGAGCCTTCTGATGAGGAAAAACGACACTGTCGTCACGTGACAAGTCTTCTGTATTTTGGGGATTTTTGTTTTTGTTTTTTTGTTCATCGAAGACACATTTTCCTATCCTAAGTTTAAAACACATTCTTTTTTTATTTTGTTCTTAGATGTGAACTTTACAAGAGTATTATTGTCAGCTCGTCAGGTACACTAGTACATGTACTTGTAAGGACATGAACAGTTGGAGAAGGTAAATATACAGCAAACGTCACATGTTAACTGTTAAGTAAGGATACTTATATCACATTTTTTACTTTTTGTTTGAACTTACTTTCCAAATATGCACATCGGATGTATCATTACGACTAACCGTGTATATTTTGTCTTAGTTTGTTAGGCGGTCTTTAGCGCAACATCTTTTACAACAGATGTTACCTGATTACGCCCAAGGTGAGCAAGAAGTAGATGTATTTATAAAATTAGCGCCAAGGTCGTTTTAGATTCGGAACTTATATCTCAATCATGTACCATTTGACATTAATACCAGCATGCTGAGATGTCGATTACAAGCTTTAGGATTGCCAAGATGTACACGATACAGACGAGTGCCAGCGTGATAAGTCACAGATCGACGGTAATTAGTTTACGTGACGAGATCTGATGATGTTATTAATGTAATTAGATTATTCGTGTATAATATCAGGATATCTGTAGTGGAACGAATAGTAGATTCCGGATAAATCCACGTGATCCTATGTGCTATCTACAGGATACTGTCGATATTACTGTGTAACACATGGATAGGCAATTAGTTATGATATCATAACAAAAAAGATCAGGAATGGTAAATATTTTTAATTTGTTTGAAAAACAGAATAATGTTATACGTATTACAGTAATCACTTCAGGCCGCAAAGTAGCGCGATGTATTTTCGTCTCTTTAAATTGAAAAGGCTCTTTATTTTTTCCGGCTTATAAATGTA
Organism: Ylistrum balloti; assembly: GCF_031769215.1. Taxonomy (NCBI): domain Eukaryota; kingdom Metazoa; phylum Mollusca; class Bivalvia; order Pectinida; family Pectinidae; genus Ylistrum; species Ylistrum balloti. The sequence continues at coordinate 432,826 of NW_026782679.1, read as the reverse complement.
AAATAAAACTGTTAAGTCGGATCTTAAGAAATTATCCTAAATGCAAAACACATGACTGAATTCTATAATTAGAAGAACTTTGATAACATGGAAACCCATGTTTAAAGTCTGAACGGGGAAAAATACGTCTTGTCTGTATTTACCTATTAATGAAAAATCACCTACCATTTCCAGGATAAAAGATCATTGTGTATCTCATTTTTTATCTCATCGTGAAATTACAATATGTATAAGATTCGACTCTGTAAATTCATGTGGTTTATATTTTACAAGAAATCATGTAAAAAAAACCACTAGAATAGTAAAGTTATACACATGGAAACGACCAAAACCTGTCGACTGTTGTTTCCACTCGAGTTGTTACCAACATCGTGGAAATTTCTCAAGCAGCTTCATTACTCCAAACAATCCTTAATGTAAATGACCCGGATTATTTCGTTGAAGAATGTTTTTTTTTTTTTTTTTAAAACGACCTTAATATGATGTAACAATGTGCACACGTTCCTCAATCAGTTTCAATCATTTAACCATATCAGTCTGTAAATAATCTACTTGGTTGGCATCCTGAGTAATTGATGAAACCAAAGAAACATTTCCCTCACTGAAAGTGGATGAAAATTACAAACAGGTTGGACTCTCCCCAAAAACGTGATAATGGACAAACAGGAAGTAGCTATACCTATGCAAAATGAGAGCGGATTCGGACAAAAGTTCCGGATTTGTATTTATCTCAAAGTGAAAATAAGAAATTATCTCAAAGTGAAAATAAGAAATTCAAATTTCATGGACCATTAGATCTACATTTCAAAAAGTGAATTTCACGAAAGAAATCATTTAATTTATCTAATTTGCTTATATTTCTAAGATTGTACCAAAATGACAACTGAAAATTTCATGAGATAATATCTTTATTACTTTTTTTTATTACAATGAAATAGATTCTTTCAGAGGTATCATATTTAGATATATTACCATCATCAGCAACCACACAGATGATCAAAAATCATGATATCTGTCATATTGTGTGAGCTCGATGAATACTAGTAACTCAGATGACTTTTTTTATAAAGAATTCATATCACCTATCAATTCCAACTTTATCCTAACTTGCTATAAACTTTTTTCACTGTTATTGTATAGTAAAGCATGAACTTTATTAACAGAAACTTATCTAAAATTATTGATGAAATAAATATCAGTTACTTAGTTACACAGACTTATTTATTGTTACACAGACTTATTTATTGTTACACATACTTATTTATTGTTACACAGACTTATTTATTGTTACACAGACTTATTCATAGACTTATTTATTGTTACACAGACTTATTTATTGTTACACAGACTTATTCATAGACTTATTTATTGTTACACAGACTTATTTATTGTTACACAGACTTATTTATTGTTATACAGACTTATTTATTGTTACACAGACTTTTTTATTGTTATACAGACTTATTTATTGTTATACAGACTTACACAGACTTATTTATTGTTACACAGACTTATTTATTGTTATACAGACTTATTTATTGTTATACAGACTTATCTATTGTTACACAGACTTATTTATTGTTATACAGACTGATTTATTGTTACACATACTTATTTATTGTGAAACTGACTTATTTATTGTTATACAGACTTATTTATTGTTATACAGACTTATTTATTGTTACACAGACTTATTTATTGTGAAACAGACTTATTTATTGTTATACAGACTTATTTATTGTTACACAGACTTATTCATAGACTTATTTATTGTTACACAGACTTATTTATTGTTACACAGACTTATTTATTGATACACAGACTTATTTATTGTTATATTTATTGTTACACAGACTTATTTATTGTTAAACAGACTTATTCATAGACTTATTTATTGTTACACAGACTTATTTATTGTTACACAGACTTATTTATTGTTACACAGACTTATTTATTGTTACACAGACTTATTTATTGTTACACAGACTTATTTATTGTTAAACAGACTTATTCATAGACTTATTTATTGTTACACAGACTTATTTATTGTTATACAGACTTATTTATTGTTACACAGACTTATTCATAGACTTATTTATTGTTACACAGACTTATTTATTGTTACACAGACTTATTTATTGTTATATTTATTGTTACACAGACTTATTTTTGTAATATTTATTGTTACACAGACTTATTTATTGTTAAACAGACTTATTCATAGACTTATTTATTGTTACACAGACTTATTTATTGTTACACAGACTTATTTATTGTTACACAGACTTATTCATAGACTTATTTATTGTTACACAGACTTATTTATTGTTATACAGACTTATTTATTGTTATACAGACTTATTTATTGTTACACATACTTATTTATTGTGAAACATACTTATTTATTGTTACACAGACTTATTCATATACTTATTTATTGTTATACAGACTTATTTATTGTTACACATACTTATTTATTGTGAAACAGACTTATTTATTGTTACACAGACTTATTCATAGACTTATTTATTGTTACACAGACTTATTTATTGTTACACAGACTTATTCATATACTTATTTATTGTTACACAGACTTATTTATTGTTACACAGACTTATTTATTGTTATATTTATTGTTACACAGACTTATTTATTGTTAAACAGACTTATTCATAGACTTATTTATTGTTACACAGACTTATTTATTGTTACACAGACTTATTTATTTATTGTTACACAGACTTATTCATAGACTTATTAATTGTTATACAGACTTATTTATTGTTACACAGACTTATTTATTGTTACACAGACTTATTTATTGTTACACAGACTTATTTATTGTTACACAGACTTATTTATTGTTACACAGACTTATTCATAGACTTATTTATTGTTACACAGACTTATTTATTGTTACACAGACTTATTTATTGTTACACAGACTTATTTATTGTTACACAGACTTATTTATTGTTACACAGACTTATTTATTGTTACACAGACTTATTTATTGTTATACAGACTTATTTATTGTTACACAGACTTATTTATTGTTACACAGACTTATTTATTGTTATACAGACTTATTTATTGTTATACAGACTTTTATTGTTACACATACTTATTTATTGTGAAACAAACTTATTTATTGTTACACAGACTTATTCATTGTTATTTATTGTTACACAGACTTATTTATTGTTATACAGACTTATTTATTGTTATACAGACTTATTTATTGTTACACAGACTTATTTATTGTTACACAGACTTATTTATTGTTAAACAGACTTATTTATTGTTATACAGACTTATTTATTGTTATACAGACTTCTTTATTGTTACACAGACTTATTTATTGTTACACAGACTTATTTATTGTTATACAGACTTATTTATTGTTACACAGACTTATTTATTGTTACACAGACTTATTTATTGTTACACAGACTTATTTATTGTTACACAGACTTATTCACAGACTTATTTATTGTTAAACAGACTTATTCATAGACTTATTTATTGTTAAACAGACTTATTCACAGACTTATTTATTGTTACACAGACTTATTCATAGACTTATTTATTGTTACACAGACTTATTTATTGTTATACAGACTTATTTATTGTTATACAGACTTATTCATAATTATTTATTGTTACACAGACTTATTTATTGTTATACAGACTTATTTATTGTTACACAGACTTATTTATTGTGAGACTTATTTATTGTTATATTTATTGTTACAGACTTATTTATTGTTACACAGACTTATTTATTGTTACACAGACTTATTTATTGTTACAGACTTATTTATTGTTACACAGACTTATTTATTGTTACACAGACTTATTTATTGTTATACACACACAGACTTATTTATTGTTACACAGACTTATTTATTGTTATACAGACTTATTTATTGTTATACAGACTTACACAGACTTATTTATTGTTACACAGACTTATTTATTGTTACACAGACTTATTTATTGTTACACAGACTTATTTATTGTTACACATACTTATTTATTGTTATACAGACTTATTTATTATTATACAGACTTATTTATTGTTATACAGACTTATTTATTGTTATACAGACTTACACATAATTATTTATTGTTATACAGACTTATTTTATTGTTATTACAGACTTATTTATTGTTACACAGACTTATTTATTGTTATTGTTACACAGACTTATTTATTGTTACACAGACTTATTTATTGTTACACAGACTTATTTATTGTTACACAGACTTATTTATTGTTACACAGACTTATTTATTGTTACACAGACTTATTTATTGTTACACAGACTTATTTATTGTTACACAGACTTATTTATTGTTACACAGACTTATTTATTGTTACACAGACTTATTTATTGTTACACAGACTTATTCACAGACTTATTTATTGTTAAACAGACTTATTTATTGTTACACAGACTTATTTATTGTTATACAGACTTATTCACATATTGTTATTTATTTATTGTTATACAGACTTATTTATTGTTATACAGACTTATTTATTGTTATACACACAGACTTATTTATTGTTACACAGACTTATTTATTGTTATACAGACTTATTTATTGTTAAACAGACTTATTTATTGTTACACAGACTTATTTATTGTTAAACAGACTTATTCACAGACTTATTTATTGTTATACAGACTTACACATAATTATTTATTGTTATACAGACTTACACATAATTATTTATTGTTACACAGACTTATTTATTGTTACACAGACTTATTCACAGACTTATTTATTGTTAAACAGACTTATTCATAGACTTATTTATTGTTATACAGACTTACACATAATTATTTATTGTTATACAGACTTACACATAATTATTTATTGTTACACAGACTTATTTATTGTTACACAGACTTATTTATTGTTACACAGACTTATTTATTGTTACACAGACTTATTTATTGTTATACAGACTTATTTATTGTTAAACAGACTTATTCATAGACTTATTTATTGTTACACAGACTTATTTATTGTTAAACAGACTTATTCATAGACTTATTTATTGTTACACAGACTTATTCACAGACTTATTTATTGTTATACAGACTTACACATAATTATTTATTGTTATACAGACTTATTTATTGTTATACAGACTTATTTATTGTTACACAGACTTTTTTATTGTGAAACTGACTTATTTATTGTTACACAGACTTATTTATTGTTACACAGACTTATTTATTGTTACACAGACTTATTTATTGTTACACAGACTTATTTATAGACTTATTTATTGTTACACAGACTTATTTATTGTTATACAGACTTATTTATTGTTATACAGACTTATTTTTGTTACACAGACTTATTTATTGTTACACAGACTTATTCATAGACTTATTTATTGTTATACAGACTTATTTATTGTTATACAGACTTATTTATTGTTATACAGACTTATTTATTGTTATACAGACTTATTTATTGTTACACAGACTTATTCATAGACTTATTTATTGTTACACAGACTTATTTATTGTTACACAGACTTATTTATTGTGAAACAGACTTATTTATTGTGACAGACTTATTTATTGTTACACATACTTATTTATTGTTAAACAGACTTATTTATTGTTCCACAGACTTATTTATTGTTACACAGACTTATTTATTGCTTATTTACACAGACTTATTCATAGACTTATTTATTGTTACACAGACTTATTTATTGTTATACAGACTTATTTATTGTTATACAGACTTATTTATTGTTACACATACTTATTTATTGTGAAACATACTTATTTATTGTTACACAGACTTATTTATTGTTATACAGACTTATTTATTGTTACACATACTTATTTATTGTGAAACATACTTATTTATTGTTACACAGACTTATTTATTGTTATACAGACTTATTTATTGTGAAACAGACTTATTTATTGTGAAACAGACTTATTTATTGTTATACAGACTTATTTTTGTTATACAGACTTATTTAGTGTTATACAGACTTATTTAGTGTTATACAGATTTACGTTTACATCTTATTATGTACAGGAACATTTCATCAAGTGTTCGAGCCGAAATCGATATACCTTTTAAAACAATAACATCACATGTACATATCGCCTGTCCTACTTTGTTTGAATGGAACTTTTGAGCTAAATGCAAAATACACCAAAGTATTTTTAATTCAAATTTCTTGGTTAGCGATGGTTTAAATTCTTCAATTCTCAGAATTCACTCTAATAAAGATACTGTTACCTAAAACATATAACTCTTCCCAAGAAAGTAGAGGAAAGCTGCTCTGGTTCGATATAACACTGTATTCGGTATTTTCTGTCAATTTACTCAAAATCAAGGCCAAATCGGACATTATTACGACAGAATATATTTCCAGGTTTTTGGATGATGAATACGTATATTATGACATTATAAAAATCTATCATAATATAGTTTTCAAATATGTATTTTATGCCTTCTTGACGATAAAGAGAATAAAAAACGTTTTGCAATCGTCTTTGAAGTATAATAACTACGATAATTACAGACAATACGACACAGAGGTAAAAAGAGTCAAAAATCAGTCTCAATGTTTTTATTTAAAAGTACGGCATTTTATCTAATTTTTATACATGACCGATGATATATCAAAAGGGGCTTTTTAATTCCTTTATGTATGTGCATCGCTTATAGAAATCCTTGTTTTGGTAAGATCAGTTTAAAAATAGCCCAATGGCTAACGGTAACAACATCATTACCTACAATTGTGCTTGTACAGTAATTTTTTTCGCCATTCTGAATGGCAGAAATCTGTATTTCTGGAACAAATTTTGTCTGATCACTTTACCGGTAAATTCATCACGAGAAAATTTGAAGTTAAGCAACCATACAACGTCATTACTTCATTAAAAGCTATAAATCTCCCAGACGATACTACTGACCATAAAGGAGCGGACGTTTGTTTGTTTGATATAACATTGGTGCCAAAGTACTTAGTTATCAAATAAAACATAAAATAGATATATCCATTTCTGATGGTTGGAAGGATGGACGTCGCCATTACTAACGGTTCAGGCTAATTTTCTACAAAATTATCAACCTAACTTCTTTCATTACTTCCAGATATTTTCATCAAGATGGCATTTCTGCCTTTGAGAACACAGACAGAAAACGGTCTCATTAGCAGTTCAGCGTTTGCTGTTGATATCATTAAATCACAGGTTGCATAATCGAGAAATTGTTTAACATAAAAAACAGCTGCAAGGGTCGAAAGTTTCATTACATGAAGGCAAAACCTCCTATTTAGAAAAATGTCACATTTCAATAAATTTCTGCTGAGGTAGTGATGATATTAATGTTCATTATCATTCTTATTCCGCTCCGTTTGAAACATGCTATAAAACCCAGTATGTTCAATTTGAAAATCAATATTAATGGTGCATTATCTCTTTATACAATAATTCCCTTTGATTACTTTTGGCTAATCTGTTTTAAACATGAACATGTAGTACTGAAGTGTTAGACAATACTTCAAAGCTGGTTCATTACGTAATTATCCTTATTTTCTTGATCACATTCAGGTCGAGTAAAACCATTTTCCAAAAGGATGATTTTGTTTTCTCGTTTTATTACAACATACATATCAATTATTTGTATTTTATTTTAACGGCTCATATGCATAGATACAACTTCATACAATCGAAAAGGTAAAACAAACAACATCAAACAAACAGGAAAAGTTAAAACAAGCCCACAAACAAACAAACAAACAAATAGAAAATATACTTGAGATGGTAAAAAGCAACAAGAAAATAGCAACCTGTCATCATAATTACAATCCGAAGCAACTTCATTATAACAAGCACAAAATATGAACAAATTAAAGATCGTACAATTAGAATAAGACCTGGTGTTCCGGAAGAGTAAGCGTGTTCTTCTTTATTGACGATACCCGCCATGTTAACCTTGTCAATTCAAGTAAGCAATGTCAGGTTCTCAAAAGATTACAAGATATACGACAATGGCAATAATGGGCTAACTAACTAGCATCAAACACGTCCAGTCAATAAAGGTCTTGTTGAGTAAAGTGAAGACGTCACCAATATCTCTGAAAGTGATATAAAACGACTTTGCAAGGTCTTTGTGACCTGGATTTTATAAGCGATTCGGTAAATTGAGCCTCGTTTGAAAACAAAAATAAGTCAGCCAACAGAGGGCTACAGTTAGTTCCCATACATGTAGGTATGCCAAGGGTCTGTTGGAAGATCTGAAGCATCTTATTCGACGAAGATGTTGTCAACTAGAAACACTATATAATTTCGTCCTCCGTTATTACTTCTTTGTTTTTGGTCGTATTTGTCACGCTTCAGTATAGTTCACAATAATACAGCCGTTCACCTTTCTCATAATCTCATAGAACAAGAACTATTTCCTGGTTCTAGATGTCCATACACACTACAAAGTACACCAGTTTGATATGATTGGGACATTTTTCATTTACAAGAAACTGTGGTAAACGCAAAATTTTAAAGACCATCATCTTAGCATACCTATTTTCAGAGTTGTTGGACTTAAACGTTTAGAGTAACAGATATCACCACAAAACTCTAAAGCGAAATATTGACGATAATTCCCTGATCGACCGAAAGTGACGCCAAAGATAAAAGCATTGAAAAAAATGGTTTATTAAAAAACTACAATGTAGCTTACCACGATAAATACAAGGCAAGGATCAAGCTTCTATCTTTGATTCCTAAATCAAAACGCTTTCACATTAAAGTCACAGAAATATTACGGTATCAGTCGATATGACTGCTGTGAACTTTGGTGCGTTTTCATTATATCGAAACAGTACATAATAAAGTGGATGGGTGTCGGCGCCGATCGGTGTAACAAAAGGATAAACAGGTCACCCGCCCCGACCTCAGATGAAGAAAAGCGGAAGTATTCTGAGTTTGAGGGGGAAATGCATTATCATATGTCGATGGACCGATAGTGGTTTGTACTGTATAAATGGAATAGAGAACATGGTATGTCTCTCAGCAGCGACTAATCCCACGGGTAGTTAACAGGGCGTCTGTGTTGTAAACTAATAACACTGAAGGCCTCTCTGTTTTCTTACAAATACTGGGGAGAAAGGCAGGCGATCGAAAGAAAGTGAGAGTTATTTCCCTTCACTGCCTAACCAACACTTCTTAAGTCCAGTTGTCCGAAGAGATTATCTTGAAGTTGAGTCCAATCGCATGATTTTCCAGAACAAATAGGCCTGTCAGACTCCCTTGCATTGACCAATCCATATGACTAATGGTCCATTTTCATACATCGACCTGAAGTTCAGTTGCTGCTATATCTCCCATCAAAAATGTTACATTCGCCAATATTCAATTCTTACAGCAAGATATGAGAGCTGTATCGGCCTGCCACATCTCTGGATTTATATTGATTTTACGTATATGGAAATACAACTGACGTGTTCATTATAAATGTTTATCTGTGGCATCTCTTCATTTATGTGCAGGACGCTTATCACGATCATTTCTGCCAACAGGGGGAGCTTATCGCAAACTTATCTTATCACGTGATCGATCTGGCGCCTATTATCAGGCCAACATCTCTCTTATCTGTCCCCAAAGAGCATTACTCGCATCGTCGCCTTAGAAACAAGATGGGGATGATTAGAAATTGAACGAATATTAATAAAGTCCCACAATGAGATCAGATGGATCAAATATATTTTGTAAATAAATTCCAGGTTCTGCAACATGATCAAATGCTGACTTGCCCGCAGCTAACGCCACTGTGAATATTAAATCAGGCAACACTGGTTTGAACCCGAACAAATGAATGTTTGCGACGTGTGGAAAGTCTATGATAATTACGAGACATTGGAGACCGTATCTGGCAGTATCGGATTTAATTTGATAATAAAGTCGGTACACAAAGCAAGTGTTACAATGTAGGCTCGCTACAGGTTCTTATCAACATACAACATCTCGATGTGGAAAGATTTCTTTTATAGAAATTATTGCATAATAGCTTTGTAATTGAAGTTAGTTTTGTTTGCAATAAAATGTAAAATGATTCACTCGAAACTATTGAGGTAAATGTCTATCCAGCGTAGTCATCTTTCACGTTTACAAACCAAGATGATAGACATACGTCAATAATCACTTTAAAAGTAATTATCAGCGACGAGGAAAGGCGTACTATCAGCGGTAAAAACGACAGAGAAACACAAAGAACGACAAGCTGTACAGGCAACATTACAGGGGAGCACAGATCCTTCATATATCTAAATTTGATTTTAATTTAACTTATTTAAATTGCAAATTTTGATTCCCTGTATATCCCGGATTACAGATAACAACAAGGAAACTAAATATACTGAAAGTATTACTGTGCAATTGTCCATGTCATATACCAACGTCAAACATAAAATACGATACAAGCTGGAAGAGGAAGATGAGTACTGACAAAGAGGTGTAGTAGGGGTTAGAAACTGAGGATGAACATCCATAATAGTGTCAAATGTTGATTACCAAATGAAAGATTTAGAAGATTTTTTTTCCATCGATTTAACTGTCATATATTAATTAGATACCTAAAATGATCTCGTACATCTATAGTAACCAATACTAACCGCTAAATTGTACTAGATAAAAGTAAATATATAGATAGCTATAACCTAACATAGTAGGTGTTGGTATATAAATTCGTTATAGTTATTATAGTAAATCTTGCCTACAAAGTGTGATCATCCCCGTTCAGTGGTGCTTCACCAACCAACACGACTCGGTGTAATGATTCATCATTTTAACTCCTTTTCTATCTTATGCTGAACAGTGGCAAGTATATATACCCGTCCTTACACATTTTTGTGCAAAGCCGAGAATTTTTTCAAAAATTATGCAATGATTGGTACATGGTCACATACAGATTTTTTTTCGAGGGGCGGCAGACATGCAATCTTTTCTTACAGAAAACAAAGTTTATTGTCTAATTATGCGTTCCATATTGTGGGATTAAGTGCCGCTGGTAAAACGAGAGCCAGGTTTGTCTGATAGAATTTTTTTTTATTCTTACATAATATTTATTTTGTCTTTTTAGTGATTTGAATTTTCTTTTCGTCTCTTTTCAAGCTTTGTTTATTGTGAAATTAATGAAAACCCAGGTAAGATTATAACAATTCAGATAAAATGACTGGATATTGACGTAGTAACACCGATAAAATGACGGATATTGACGTAGTAACACCGATAAAATGACTGGATATTGACGTAGTAACACCGATAAAATGACAGGATATTGACGTAGTAACACCGATAAAATGACGGATATTGACGTAGTAACACTGATAAAATGACAGGATATTGACGTAGTAACACTGATAAAATGACAGGATATTGACGTAGTAACACCGATAAAATGACTTTTATATTGACGTAGTAACACCGATAAAATGACTGGATATTGACTGCACCGATAAAATGACAGGATATTGACATGGAACACCGATAACACAGGATAAAATGACAGGATATGGACACGACAAAATGACTTTTATATTGACGGTAAAATAAAATGCAGGATATTGAGTAGTAACACCGATAAAATATATTGACGTAAAATGGACTGGATATTGACATAGTAACACTTGATAAAATGACAGAAAATGGGTAACACCGATAAAATGACTGGATATTGGTAAAATGACAGGACATGAACACCGATAAAATGACAGGATAAAATAGCGGTACATCAAACATGGACAACAACACTGGTTAAAATCACGGACATGGACACGACAACACCGTAAAATGACAGGACATGGAACATCACGACAACATCGGCCAAAATCACGAGACATGGACACGACAACACAGGTAAAATGACGTAATATGGACACGACAACACCGGTAAAATGGCCAGACATGAGCATGATAATATAAGTAAAATGGCGGGATATTGGCATAGTAACACTTGTAAAATGATAGAAAATGGGCATGAAAACAGCGGTAAAATGACGGGACATGAACACGACAACACCGGTAAAATCACGGGACATCAACACGACAACAACACTGGTTAAATGACGGGACATGGACACGACAACATCGGTAAAATCACGGGACATCAACACGACAGCACTGGTAAAATGATGGAACATGGAAATGACAACACCGGTAAAAGAGTCAGACATGAGCACGGTAATATAAGTAAAATGACAAGATATTGACATGAAAACAGCGGTAAAATCACGGGACATGAACACGACAACACCGGTAAAATCACGGGACATGGACACGACAACACTGGTAAAATCACGGGACATGGACACGACAACACTGGTAAAATCACGGGACATGGACACGACAACACTGGTAAAATCACGGGACATAGACACGACAACACTGGTAAAATCACGGGACATAGACACGACAACACTGATAAAATCACGGGGCATGGACAGAACATCGGTAAAATCAAGGGACGTTGACATGACAATATCAGTAAAATGATGTTGTATTGACTTTGTAACACCGGTAAAATGGCAGGACATGGACAAGACAACAACGGCAAAATCACGAGACATGGACATGATTATACCTGGAAATGAATGGGGTATAGAAATGACACCATGCGTTCAAGAATAAGATTCTGGAAAATGAACAGGACATGACCATGACAATACGAGTGAAATGATGGGACAGTGTCCGTGATAGTCTGTCTTGGACGTTCTAACTTTGAGAAGTAATGCTGTTCACAAAGGTTTGATATCTTACTCCGAATAGCCCGGTTAGATTGAGATGTGCAACAACACTGATCGTCAGCTCACATACTATATGAATCTACTCTTTTGTAATATTCTAAATAATGGCAGTGTAATTCGATAAATGAAAACGAAATTTCAATTTCGAAAAAAGATACGCATCTGTTTTACAAGTTACAAGTGACGGCTAGGCCGTATCATTGCGTTTGGATTTAAATGGTTGTTTAGTTGTGATAGCGCAGAAAATAAAACGTGTTCACGACTTCAGAAGAGAGAAAAAAACTATATATCTTTGGAAGCATATTGCATGTGGTAACGGTATATGTCTCTGACAGAACGATCCTATTCCCTAGATCAATTAATATCTCCGACATACAACGGAATTAAATAACATCTATACATTCGTCTAAAATATCCCAAAAAATAGCTTCCGGCACGCGCGAACAGCAATCAACGCTCCTTGTTTGTAGGGGTACACCCTGGCTGTTCTATCAGATTTGACTCCCCCTGCGGATAAATTTGATGCACGTATTATTAGTTCATTGATAGCGTATCTTGGTCCAATGAATGTATACTGTGGTGTTACAGAGGAAATTGATATGCCAAAGTACACTAACTTTCAAGGTGCTGTCATCAATTAAATTGGGAAAACACAGACTTTGCATGGCCAACACAAATCTTTTTTAAAATGTGGTGTTATTGCGGAGCATGCGCAGAACATTATCGATATCAATTAATGGCACGTGTCGAGATTGTGCAGTAACCACAATGATTTCCTTTGATTTCATTTAAATGAGGCAGGAGTCGACAACATTTTAGTAATTAATTCAGCTCATTTAGGTTTACAGAGAAAACATTGTGCTATCAGGAGCGAAGGGGAGTCAACTGTTGCGGATCAGGCACGTTCTCGTCTGCTGCACAAACATGTATGCAAAAATGTTGTGAAGTCGAGACAACGACATCCGCAATTAAGGAACAGCGTTTATGCACAGGATTGTATGGGATACTTTTTTAATTTTCGATGACGAAGAGATGTGTAAATAAATATCAATCTTAATGTCAGATCATGTCATTTACTATTATGTCTTCTATAACGGAAGGTGTTATCAAAAATATTTATATAAGTCTAGAAATAACCTAAAACACTGAGTTCATGGTTCAGATAGAGTTTTCCAATGTAACTAAGGTTTTAAGTCATTACATTTGATACATGTATATCTTGCATAGGTTTACGTACGAGGCGATAGGCTGATGTGTGTATGCACGTCGAGCCGGTAGGGCACGGACACTAGGGGCTATCAGAGCAGACGCTTGGCCGCGTAAACTCATTTCACGTGTAAGACATGTAATCGCAGTAATAGAAGGCACGGACGGGCGAGACAATGCAGGGTAAGATTACGAGGAAACTGGGCAGATAAGGAGGTACACTTTATATACAAATTCCAGTGCGATGATGACGATTGGTCAGCTATAAATGCCAATCCCTGCACGGTTCAATTTACAAATAATCCATGTTTTTAACTACGTACTATCAGCTGTGACATAAACGACTTTGAAGTCCGCCATTATATTCACATTATCGGTCACGATAAACACAATCGCACGTGTAAACGGACGCTCTCTTACGTTATTACTGCAGTATACCATGGTCAATCAATCCAACCCTGCCTCCGTGTACCCAATTCCACCATCGCCTTCAACCCCTCCTAACGGCAAAACTGAACTTCCGACTAACTTTATTTTGTATTCTGTTGAACTAAATGATTTTTCATATTTTCGTCCATTGATCTAGAGTCAGTTTTGCAGTATAATCACTGTGTTGTTGTTTTATATTGATGTTTAACCTGTTATTTATGTATCTATATAAATGATTGTACAGTATATAAAGTTTACCATGATGAAAAAAATCATGTCTAATCTTACTAGCAATTACAGTCTGTTACAACACAAGCGTATAGGACATCACGGCACATGACTAACGCGTTTTATTGAAAGACAAATTTCAAAGTCCATTTTTCCAACCTTGAGTCCCTTGCCTATTCGAATAAGATATTTTATGGCTTTAAAAATAACTATACAAAGTCAGTTTTGTCATAGTGGTTAAACAATTGCACGCGAAGCTATCTATGGAATAATGTTATTTGTCTGTTGTTAGGATAGACGTGCCCAATCTCAACCACATGTAACACTATACAAGCACATGTAACAGTAAACAACCTGATTATATGATGTAACAGTATATATTCTTTATCATGTAACTAAAACTCTATTCTACTTCATTTGTGTTAGAAACAAATACGATTTTAATTATAACACCAATTCGTTGAAACTAGGGAAATTATGACAAAAAAAAGATTTACTCGGAAATTCATTTTAAAAGGTACAAGAAAAGTAAGACTAGATGTTCCGGAACACTGAACGGCTTCTGCTACATCGACAGCACCTGCCATGTAAATCTTGTTCTATCCAAGTGCACGAAAGTAATGTCACGTTCTCAAATGAGAACAAGGTATACAACAAAGGAACCGACTGGCAAACTAACGAGCATCATACACGCCCAGCGTTTTATCACACAAAGAAACAAAATATTTCACAATGAGATCAGTATGGCAACTGTAAAACTTCCCCACAATTTCCATCAACCTGCATCTTTGAAACACTGTGTCATGAGTTGGTCCATCAATTCACATTTTGCACGAAAATCGTGATATTAGGAACAGGAAATACGGTTATATATAACCATGACATAAAAAACGAACAATACATCTGATGATATTTTTTTTTGTATTCGAAATACCAAGTGGTGAAAGTTTCACATCATTTCATATAAACACGGAAGATAAACTTTCAAATATTCAATTACATTTTTATGACTCCATCAACATAAAATGTCCTCAATAAAAGTGATAATCTTAAAAGGCAAGGGCGATAATCTTGAAATAAAGTCCACCCAGGTGAACTTTTTGCGGTGTATTATTTCTCGGAGATCCTGATGTTCTTGGTGTCAATATCCAGCTGTCCAAGGTCCTCTCTGTCATATCGATAACTCTAAAAGGCTAGGCTTGATTGCTTCCTATCATCGCCCTATCTAACAGTATAAATCCATTTCGGATGTATGACTATGTTGGAGGCTTTGTCACCTGTTAATGTAATCTAAATGATACATTTTTACCTACTTATCTACTTGGAATCCATAACTTATGTATGTAAAATAGAAGTGTAAATAGATAATATATTCCTCCATCAATATACCCTTAAAGTGCAGGAGGCAGTTAATCTTCACAGTCCATCGCCAATCTCCAGTAGGGGATCGCCTCTACGGCCGTACCACGAGCGTCGTACCACCGACGACACAAATTATCGTCCAACACATCACTCTAATTTCTCGTCTTCTGTAGTATTTCGGGGCATAACCAAGAGTGCCAGCTCATCGATACACGATTTAAAAGTCTAGCAGGCCCTCCGAGTCGTCGATATCTTGTCATTAGCTCCAATATAACTGCGTTCCTTGCTATTGCCGTTCCATTACGATAAGATGGAGTGTTAATGTTACAAAATACTTGAACGCGTCATCATATCAATACAATCTTCGTAATCAGCATTAGCGGAAAAGTGGCGTTTCTCATCACTTAAGTTAAAAAACTTAAACGAAACGAAATTCCCTCGAGCTCTTTTGGTTTAGAGATTTTGAAGACAAGAACATATTTTGAAAAATAATTTCAAAATGTAAATTATCCAGACAAGTAAATATTTTAACAATTTTAAACTTTTATAAATTGATCTTCATTTGCATATCCGTTGATCACGGCCATTATCTGTGTTACCTGACAGTGATCACGGTCATCAGCTGTTGAGCGCTTACTAACTAGCAGTCACAAAGCCAAATGAATTGCCCGATATTGAATAAATATAAAAATTGAATGCGATGTTTCCGATATGTTCGAAGGTTTCGGTCGTTAACCCGGCAGTCGTCTCACTGTAAGGAGTGACATAACAAATTATTTTGTCATAAATATTTTTAACTTGATAAGCATGCATTGTAGACATGATAAAGTCTTGCAATATTTCATTACTTCACTCTGTAGAAGTAAGTTCCTTTGTGATTACGTCATCAGAGAGTTATTTCTATGGTAAATAGATCAACATTTAGAGATTGAAAGACATTTTCAACGTTTATGCCAGTGTGAAGGCACATTGTTTACATTCGTACTAAAGGAAGCCCCTTAAATTTACTTTTTTCGTTTCCAATTCTAATCCTATATTATTCTTTCTCTATTTATTTTCCCTTTTTTCATAGACGATAACAATGACATATATATATATATCATCTATAGTACAATGTATTACAAATACCCACCGACTCACATACAGCAGTACAAACGTACACATCCATACATACACACTCTCACACACACATACATGTATAAGGATGCACGTACGTACATATGTTTTTCTTATTCTGTCATAAAAGTTTATTCTTGTATTCCTAGCGTTTGTTTATTTATGTTTCATTATTAATCTGAAATACAACCTATGGAAATAAGATGCTGGAAATTTTCACTTGCTCTCCTGGAGGTCAGAAGGTCCCATTACAGAGCACAATGGGCATATAATTTTATATTACTATCAATGTTCACAACAAAAATTTCATTTCCGGCAAAATTTAACTTTAAATGAAATGACAAGAACGTTGCATCTAAACTTGACAATTAGAAACAAACTCTGTAGTGATGGCTATGATCTTCTCGTTATTGATGTTCTCGTCACAGTTTTTGTCGTCTTTTTATTGAAAACCACTGCAGAAAAGTACAAAATACAGTATTTTTGTTTACAGCACTCTGCAGGCTAGCTGTAACGTTTATGTTTTCTCCTTAAAGATTAAAGCTGTCGGTAAGAACGTTACAACCACTTAAGTGGGGGATCAGTGCAATCTGGCCATATTTTGCTACATGATTATAATATTATCAGGCTGATTATGTAAGGAGACATACTCTCCCGCCTCCTGAGGATTTTACATCCGGAAATAGTAATAAGGCGCCTTATACCTCGATATTTTAATACGGTTATCACTTGTCCTTGCCACTTTCCTGATGTAGCTACTTTGTTCGGGAGGTTAATTGTCATATTAACACGTGTTCATTTCACGTGAAGAAGAAGCGTTGTACACACTAGGGTATCTTCATATAGATGGAATAAATGTGATACTTTTAGAAAGCTGTTTTGTTGTTGAGAAGACTTCCTCATTTCCTTAATGACTCTCCTGGTTAATAGGGAGATATCTTTCCACCAGACAGGGAAACTTAAGCCCTCCATATTTCTGACATCCTGGTTCATCAGATCACACAGTAATCCTCTAATCTGCTCAAATCGGACATGTGCAAACTTTACAAATAAGTTGCATGTGAATGGTTGTCCGACTTGACCAGGCCAAATATACGACCAGCAGACAAAGGGGAGATCTGTATGAAAAGGGGTGAAACTAAAATCAATTAAATGTAAACTTCCGCCGTGATTAACATCACTGTACGGTAACGGAAGTAGAGTGGACGGGTGGGTAATCTTTATGTGTCGAACCCTACCATACATTACCGTTAGTAAATCTGTTTTATTACTAAGACGAACTTGTTTTTTTTTCCCGAACAATGCCTTGGGGCACTGAACAGAGCCTGAATCAAAGTAACCCTAAACTGCATGTGTCGCCATGCAAACTCGTCGGCGTCGGTGTAGAAAGTGTGTATCGCCGCGCAATGTCTTGGTCGCCGTCGTATGTTTCTTTCGACGTAGAGAATGCAAATCAATGAATCATTTGTTGGGAAATTTGCTCAGTCATTGCGTCGCTATACAATCTACGTGACATTGTTGGACGACGTTACATGGATCGATTTTGTTTATCAGCCCACCTTAAACGGATCATATGTGTTGTGTCAAGTAGTAAAAGTCTCCTATGTTTGTACAGTTTCAAGTGGTATCGAAACTTAGCGACTTGCGGTCATAATCTTATCCCCTCATCCTTATCGTCACCTAATTTTACTGGCTTTATCAGCCCGGGCGCATTAATATCCTTTCGGATGTCACGTGATCCCATTTTTAATACGTCACACAGTAAGACCAGTGTGTGGAGTGTGGTTATCTAGTTAGATACCGGGACATACATCCCCAAGACCTTATCACAGTACTTTATCGACGATACTTAGATCCGGGTGAGCATATTGTTGATCAGCACCACAAACACTTCTATAGTTAAGGTAGTATTAACAAGATCATCACACATGTAAATTTCTCACAGAAAAATACCCCGTCTCTATAAACATTAAAAAAGAAACATTCCTTGAGTATAAAGTTTTCAGAAAATTTTAGATAATGTGATACAGTGATAAAACTAATTGAGTTTTTATCTCGGCCCGTGTGATACCCCCGGGTAATCGGCGTTCCCAGCTTTTTTTGAAGTTTAAAGCACGGTAATGCATACAGGTTAGATTAAATACAAAGATAAAGAAATTCAAATGAGAAAACTTGATCTAGAAAATCAAAACACAAACAACTGTTTGTGGTAGTGATTGTAGGGCTGTAGGAATGGGCTAAAGAGACTGGCCCAGGGTGATGAAGGCCTGAGTACTCGATAATTATCCTTGGCTAATTAACACGTTCGGGTACTGTTATCACCAAGCCTACGTTTTCTCACCGGTTATTAAAATCCGACATTAACACTAAAGTAGGTATCGCCTGTATTTTACTCCCAGTGTGATAATGGTGTCCGTCATTAATCAGGCGTGTTTTTAATTAACGAAATATATTTATCATCTATTCCGGTTTATTTACATTGACAACCTTAGATGATAAGACATTAACATTATAATTAACACTAGAAAGGCGTTCACAACTTCTGTTGTAAGTATTAATTGGTCAAATCAAATTAAAATACATTAAGTTTAACTATCACATTAATATCATAAATAAGACATATGACGACTGGTCTGCACATCCGCTAACTTACCAGACATCTTCACTACACCCTTTTCAGACAAGACAATCAAAGCTGTGGAAAAGTCACAAGTAAATACGTCTTTGCCACCATGCTGGTTTTCTACTATTTCGTCCTTGCTAGAACCCTGCCCTGCAGATAGGCCGTAAGAACTGTACCTGTTGCCACATTGCGTTAGATAAGGCTACATTTGGAGCTTTTCTCAGACTTCTAATGAACTTTTATTGTCCTCCTGTATTATGATATGAGCTTCCACCCAAGATGGCTATGGGTACTGTTCCTGGTAACCTACAAACATTAAAAAATGTTACTTTGTGTTCCTTGCCGGACACTCAGCATTGAATTGGATGTTCAAAGACAGCTAATATTCTTGTCATAATTATAGAGGGGGAGGTCTCGTGTTGCTGTGCCAATGTTATGGTATTCGGACGTGATGACACCGTCCATCAGTGACCCCAGACACTAACGACATGTGTTAATGTTGTCCTATTATATTTACCTGCACGGTTCCTAATTTCATCACTTCAATTTCGTACTCTCCTATATTCTTTTACTTATTGTTGTTTATTCGCTAAGTATCGATATTGTGTATAACACATCCTTTCATTTTTTATTTGACAGAATTATAAATAAAAGTTATTCGTGCAGGAGCGGGAAAACCGGAAAGAATATATACCTTCTGTATTTCACTGGACCTCGTGTATTTTGTAAGATGAGAGTAATTGTGGAGCCTCCTTCAGAATCAAGGATTTTATTCTCTGATATGTCTATTTTTTCATGTGGCATTTCAGATAATGGGAATGTTTTGCTGATTCCTTCGCACTTAGGATATTATCTGTTTCTTTCCTGTTTGTGTTGTCTTCCTGTGTCTTCCCTTGCCGTCTTCTGATTTCATGGAGCTCTGGCGAGGAGGTTTACACTTAAATAGTTCTAGAATATATCTAGTGTAACTTTAAGATAGAATCTATTCATATTTGTCCTGTAAATGTCCTGCACCAGATGCGGTACCCGCCAATGTCTTCCTTAAACCTAGTGAACCTTGGTGTCATCGGGGATTTAGAAGAATATATATTCATATGAAAGTCGAGGGTAATTGAGTTTCTTGATTTGTTATAAACATTCCTTTAAGCGTTATCTTTATTTTTTAAGATTGCACCTCTTCCCACTGATGATGTCATTACATCGGTCATGAAATACCTTTATTTTTATACAAGGCCAATATTTTCAGCAATAGCTTATCTCACATTCCTCAACAAATAACACATTCTATAATGATATTTAAAAGATGTGTTTGGTAATAACCTCGACACGGGTTGATAAATCACTTGTAATTAACCTTGTCGATTTCTCCTTCATTCCATTTCTTTATTACAAATATTAAATTACATGACATCAACATTTCTGGGAATCAAATAATATATCTACTAGAACGCGATATTTTGACATGTTTGTCCTCGGTATAGGACGAGATGTGTCGGTAATCACCCCATTTTATCATGATTACATAGATAATGCCTGCACGTGTATGGCTATCGTTTTAATGTATTTTCCATTATCTCCGTTAATTGTGGAAATGCAGGTTCCCTGTAATGTATTCGTTATCACCAGAACTATCTATATTACTTCTGTGTTACAAGTGGTAAATGACGCGTAACAATGATAACAACCACGTGTAATTACTAGCTGGTAAAGCACCTGTATCTCAGTAGATGGAGTGCTTATTACTGATACAAGCTACATCATTACTATTTAGGGTCGTATCCTCGTAAAAGGACAAATCTGTACCAATAACTCAAGACCCGTAAAACGGAATATCAAACACTTCTCCATGTATCACTCAAAAAATGTTAAGTTTTATTTTGATGGGACAAAGTTCAACGAATCCCTGTACAATTGATGTAGTTATCGCCTAATAATAGAAACAAACGATGCTCCCATAAATTTTGAATCTGATAGTGCCCCTTTTCTGCTTCAGGAATGCCCATTTCATTTCACCAGATAAAACTGGATTTCTTCTGATTAAGATACCCATCGCAAAAAAACAGGTTTAATTCGTTCATAGATGAGGACACAGGTTTAGACAGGATAACATCCGTTAGACAGATGTGTACCGTATCCTACGCAAAATTAACCCGAGAGAGTTAATAGCTGTGATTTAAAGTTGTCACAATATCTTATATGAAATACATACTTTATTGGTACTGTTCATACAGTCTGTACAAAATCAATATCTATTTATATATCATAGACACTTAACGTAACTAGATTGTTAAGGCACAGACAGAAGATCACAAAGTAATCTTTGTATAATTGTCTTACGTTGTACTTTGCTTTCTTCTAACCTTATCAGAGATATAGCTATACGAATTTTATTGAACTTTAAGGCCACGTGACCTCCCCATTTATATATTGACATTTCTTTCCATCAATTTGGTTTTCCCTCCATCGCCTCTCACATTTCCAAATTTAGGCCCTTGGTATATCACTGACGAGTCCCACAAGGACAAAACAACTGAGATGCACTTTAATTCAATGGTTGAGTCTGCTGAATTCAATTCTAAATATATATTTAAAGTTTTTATTCACGTGATAAATGCGTGTTTCTGTACAACATTTGAAGGGTAGCTTATTCACCAATAAAACTGTTAATAACAAATCTTATTTTGTCTTCTGATTAAATGTTGGTGGTACTGTTCTCTGTTAATGATTCTTATGATGTTGAAGTTTGAACAGCTTTGGTACAAAAATACGTTTATCTTTAAATTGGTAATACAGACAATATTTATCTGGAAACCCTTCACACAGACATTTGATAAAGTTTATTTGTAAAGTGACTAATACAACACAAAATCAAATAAGTGAAACTCATTTTAGGATATATTTATTCTGTTCAGATGCGCGGATGTTTGTGAACACCGTTGCGATAGTGAAGAGCCAAACTGTAATTGCGCCACGATTCTGCAATTATGTAATGAATATTTCATTGCCAATACGTAAATAGTCATTTTAATAACCCAGACTAAAATAATATCGTTCATGGCAGTTGCCTTGCCTTTATTGTGTATATACTTTGATATCGCATGTTCGTGGTTTTGCGCTTTCAGTAACAGTTCTAAATGCTGCTAACACGACACCATTCTATAGGAACACGCCATTTCCAGCAATTCCGACAGTTCGTGTCGTGTGATGCGCCGAAGTAACGATAGGCTCTATAAAGATAACACTGGTTGGATTTTGCACGTGCTTTTCTATTACTTATACTGGATGATACTGTATATATCAGTTTCTCGCAATTGAGTGGTATATGTTGTCCTAGTCAGTAGCCAGGTATATCTCGTCACATCCGTCACGTATTTTCCAGGACGTCGACGGTATGAGCATAAGTGTCCGTCCACAAGATGGAAGTAATGACACGACCGACATTGTCATTCCGATAAATGTAGTTATCGCCGCCGTACCATACTTCATGCAATTTTTATTCGTGACCGCCAAGAGCCGCCACTGGGTCCGTCCGAGCCTTAGCCCGTCCGTCAGCGCGCGCTATCGCTGACCACGCCAAGAAGATAGTGGGTATGACGGGATCGTTCTGACAAACACCTGATAACAGCTAAAGTAGTGCTATTGTAAGACATTGCGCAATATTTCATCCCAGATTTCTTATGTATATAAAAACGTCATACGCCTGTCATCTCAAACAAGACGGCACGGTCGTGTCTCGTGATCAGACACTCAGACCTCACTCTGACAAAATCTATCCATTTAATAATAAAAACATAAAATTTGATTCATTCCCCTCGGACGAAATCTGTTGTCAGTGCGGAGTGATAAAATAATTCCAAAGAAGATATACACCGTTTTTACAGAGTATCGTTGGTTATCTGTAGGAGTCAGTCCGTCACCGATCAATATGCCCCGTACATCAACATCGAGGGGACGCCAACAGGAGTCGGATAGGTCTCCTACAGTCACATGAGGAGACTGTAACAGTATACTTTTCACTATTAGATCTAAATCCTTACAGTTTTGTAGGGAGTCAGTTAAAATTTTAATGACCAAATAAAGAATGATAACGAGCCTTGGACTGATCGCACAATGAAGATTTTTTAAACGTCATTATGGTGAGGGAGAAAACGTTTAGGTGACATGTAACGAGAAATATAGCCCTCAACAGTCTCATAGATATACAAGTATTATTTTTACACAGGGTTAAGAGTTAAGTTTTCAAAAGGCTGAATGTGAATATTTTAATATTTATACATCCAAAATGTATTGTACTGTCCAAAGCGACTCCGCACCACTGCCAAGTATTCCACATACTTTTCCCCTTAACGAAATATAGATAAGAATTCAATGTATCTTAACTTATTCATGGTGTCTTATAAATTTTGTATAACAGACAAATGAAAAAAAACATAAAACAAATCACACAACTCACCTATGTATTCACCAAATTTCATTATCCTGGTTTAAATGAAACAAAGTGATGCTGCGGACATTAATCTTACCAAAGGACTATAATTAGGTCTGAATTTTGAAATTTATACATCGTCTGAGAATGACAAATTTTTACATCAAATTTCATTACCCTAGCTCAAATGGAACAAAGGGCAGTAACTCTGTAAGAAATTACCATGATTTTAGTAACTGCACATCGTCTTAGTATGACTAATGTATACGTAGACTTTTACCCTTCTAGTTTGAATGAAAGCAAAAACTGTGCTCTGGATGTTATTTTAAGGATGAGTTGCAGGCTCTGCCTCGGTACACTGCAAATAGTTTTATTAAGACCAATGCATACATTAAGTTTCATTAACCCATTGTAAATGCATGCAAATATATGCTCCTGACAAAAGCATTTTAACAAAGGGCATTAATTATGTAATTAAAGGACTGCAGTCCCTGACATTGGTACACTGCACATCGCCTTAGCCGACTATTATATCCACAAATCTTAGTTTAAATGCAAGCAAATCAAAGTTATGCTCTAGACATCAAAGTTCAACAAAGGATATTTAGTCTTAGTATGACCAATGTATACACCACGTTTTATTGTCCTGGATAAAATGCAACCAATGTTATGTTATGGACACGTTTGCAAACAAAAGCCAATAACTCTGTCATTAAGGGGTTGCGGGTCCCGACATGTATATTTCCTTCTTTTTCCCATGGGTCATGATAGAATATTGCCACTTAATTTCAATTATGCTGGATCAATCAATAATTCTATCACCGCTCATGTATGACAAAACAAAACTAAAAAAGAAAAAAATTAAATACAGCACAGCATATAATTGTCAGATATGTAAAATTGCAAGAAAGTTACTATCAGTAAACAAATCGTAACCAGTAACATTTTGGAGATTCGCTATCATAAGTTTATTATGACTTTTTACCAACTTGTGAAATGACCTATTGCTGTTGTTCTGTTTCTTATCATTATTACACTTATTATTCTTCCATGATTTTGTGACGTCTAAATTTCCGAATTGGTAAGAGATGTCTTTATAGTCTTTTAAAGGTCTCTTAATATTACTTCAGAAGTTATTCTGTGCAAAGCAATCGGCCATTCAGGTCACAGCTGCCTCATTAGATATTTGCGAAATTAGCTGATAATCAAAATTAAGAGAGATGTTAGGGCACTTAGTCTACTAATCAAGTCTCTTAAAAATTGATCATTGCTTTGAGACAAGTGTGGAAAACGATCCTCAAGACTATTTCAAGAAGTCAGCCAATCAAGTAAGAACACAATGATTAAATATGCATGCAATTCATGGTTGATCGAACTTGAGTGAGGAGATTATGTAATAAGTTTACCAATCAAGTCTCATCAAAATTCAGTTGTTTCTTCGAAAGATAACAAGCGGAAAACATTCAGTAGGGGTACTGAAAGATTTCAGCCAATCAGGTCTCAGCAGCTTTATGAAATATATGCAGAAGTTGAACGAGTCTACAAAGCAAGTTTCCTAAAAAATATAATTTCTTCATTAGATAATGGGCTGAAAGGTTTCCCAATCAGTCAATCAAGTCAAAACAGCCCCATTGAAAATGATCGGTAATCGAACCCGGGCAACGGATTAAGGTAACAAGTATACCAATCAAGTTTCATCAAAAGCTGACCACTCCTTCAAAATATATTATACGGAAAACAGCATCCGAGCGTGATAGAAGAAATTAGCCAATCAGGTCACTAGGGTAAGGGATTAAGGTTACAAATATATCAACATGTTTTTGTTTTTTTTTTAATCTGACCAGTCCTTCAAAAGATGTGCGGAAAGCAGGATCCGGACGGACGGAAAAACGGACGAAAGGTCGGAGTGACGAAATCCATTTGAATATCCTCCGCCAACTTTGTTGGGCGAGGAATAACAATACTTATGTCCGTGTCATAGGGCTGGGCGGAATATCCTGCTAATTGCCTTTGAAAGTATACTTCATTGTGGTGAGATTACAAAGTTCACTTCACTTTCATAATGTCACAAGGAGACTTACACAAACAAACCGCAGTCTCCCAAAATCACACATTCCTATCATGCACACTCCACGCATACACCAGGATGCAGTCGTTAAATGACCATAGTTGTTGATCGGATGTTAAACAAAAGCAACACCACGTACACAAATATAACAACACTTACATTATGCCAGGCTCCAGTAACCCTTTAACAGAACAGATATAATAAACGAGAGTGTAGAAGGAGGAGGCTACCCAAATAAATTACTCTAGGTACTGGCTTACTTGAAAATATCTAGATAAACATCATCGATGACTCTTCGAAATTTTATATAATAAACAACAAGGTAAAGACCCTTTTATTCCTTGTCACAATGTAACTTATTCCTTAACGTTTTACTGTGTTAATGTAGGTTAAACTGATTCTATGGTTATCAGATGTATGTAAATGGTACTGGTCGTCATGTCGGCTAACATTCAAGCTATATCTGAGTAGTCCTTCACTCGGAAAAATCAACTACGTGGTTATATGAATTTGTTGTCGTTTGATTATTTTTAACAGAGAAACACTAAGCTATTAGTATATCTAACTACCGAAGCAAATTCAGTAATCGTAACAAATTATATACTGCACTTCAATTTTCCATGGAAGTAAATTAAGATACAAAAGATAGTTTTATCAATGTATACTGTGGTTTTAATTTAAAATATAAATTAACATCTTAATATCTGAATTAGAGATTTTACTTTTACAAGTGAAGCATAAACACCATTGCCGGCGATTGATCCAGACACGTTTAAATACATAAAGTCGCATGTAGTTGCAAACTGATAGGGTTAACATTTAATTAATACATATCATATTCAAAACGTTAATGTTCAATTAATTTAAAAAAATGATTGTAAATAGATAAATGATATATCAGTAATATATTCCGGTAGATTCAAGATAAAATGCATTAATTAGTGTCAGTATGTTGCTGTAGAAAGTGTCGCATACATTAAACCAGGTGTGAATACCGTATATTTATTCTAACTGCTATGTTATCTACATTCACAAATACATACTAGATGTTCTCAACGTACAATTTCGTGACTTAATTACACCGTTATCGATATTATTGTGTATAAACTGAGTACATTTTCCCTCGTATCCATGTAAAACATTCACATGAAAGTTTTTTAATCCCTTCTATATATTTCAAACTTCACGTTCTAATAATGGTTGTGTTCAAACATTGGAATCCTTCAATATGTATGTAGCATTATGACATATATAAAATGAAAAAGAATTCATTCTTCAATTTATTTGATATGTTAAATATCATGACTTGGTCATATGCCGACGTTTTCAAAGCGGTTGCAGCTGAAATAATGTTTAATTGGAGTACAGTACAATTCTAGTAAAAACATCGCCGTTTTCAGTCGAATGCCAATCATCCTTAGTATAGTGATTTCTGGTCATTAGACTTGATATATAATGGACATTTCATAGATCCGTATTTATCAAAATCTTCATTAGGATCAAAGTGATTGACTGATTCATTCTTACGAACATCACGTGCTGTATCTAATACAAAACCACTATTTGATTATCGTTGTCAATGGTTTATCATGATGATGGATAGATCCTTCAGACACTTTCAACTTCATTGGGATGTACTTGTTTAGCATCTATTAATTCTAACTTGAAAGTGAAATTACGGGTATGCCACTTAAATATTGTATCTAAAGTAAAAATGGTGCAGAGAGAAGCTTTGTACGTTTATGCCTTCGTTTCACATTCATTTGAAATTACAGTAGATTCTGCTGGTATTCTGTAGTCCCTGATGTTTGCCGTAGCTTGCATGTTCGTTTTAATTCACATCGCAATGCACATGATGTTCTATTCAATTCATTCAACATCACTTATTACTTCCTTTGTTCTATGGAGGTACTTCACAATGTCTCTATATTTTGACATTTGTTTTAGTCAGTTTTGTTTATCCTTACTCGCATCATAGATATCTACATTTCAACACCACAATATTACTGACGAGTCCCATAAGGACGAATCGCTGTATGATGCAATTTAATGCATTTTCAGGTTATACTGTATCCAATCCTAGTGGTATCAAAAGGCGCTATTCACGTGTAATTCTATTTATGGAGTCCAATACGAACAACAGACTGAAAAAATAAATCCAGATGTCATATTAAATTGACCACCAATGAAAAGATCATTGCTCACAAGCCATTGCTGGTGTAAATATGATCTTTTACGATCGATGGTTTCGGAATTGACTTCATTGAAAGTTTCAAACCGTATAAAAATGATCGGAATATGAACATGAAGAGTGAAATAAATTCTATTCAGCACGATACATCTGTTCCGAAGCTGATAAGATTTATTACACAATTTATCATAAAGCAACCAGGATGCAATAAAATGCAACAAGTTTAGTACATTGTAAACACAAGGAAGGCATTTAAACAGTAAACATAAAAACAAACAAAAAGTTATAACGAATATAACTCATTTGAATGCAATGTAACAAAGAGTAAAAGTCAAATTGAACTAATAATACAAATAGCCACTTATTCACCCTAATATAAAGTACTGTAATGTATAACAAGATGATGATGATGTTTAAAGAAAATTATACATAAATCATTTTCAATATATGTACTTACATGTTACAATGACTAGGACAATATAATTGAAGAATTATTGGTGTATAAATGGATGTCGTACAGGGCATGATGACACACGGGAACAAATGCACAAACGTATACATATTTGTAAACATATATAATCAATATACAAGATACTATTGACTAAAACACAATGAAACATATTTAAATGTCCACACGATGAGCGTAGCAGCAAACATATCAAAACGACAGGTACTGAGAAGTAGGTAGTCACCGAAACATGTAAGGAGGCAAAAATACAACTGGTTCAATGCACAAAAATCTGTGTTAATGAATGACCACACTGCTTCAAGTAAAACGGCAACAAGGACGATATATCCATGAGCGTGGACATGCTTGGAGAAAAACTTAATTCTATCAAGCAATATGATGCAAATTGACGGGTACCTCAAAGTAAATTCCAACTTACCCTGGCACAAAACTCGTTTCTGATATTGTTAGTCAGTCAATATATCTCTCCTCGAAATCATGAGACAACATGTGTCGTTTTCACAAGACTTGGTGTAGTGATTTAGAATCATGAGACCGGTTATCATTTCAGCTGTATCCACACCAAAGTGAGCGCTGTTAACAAGTCCTCAACTTTGAGTTAGTCTCTCCAGAATTGTGCACTTCAATTGAAATATATTTCAAATATCCCAAAACTACACCTACATATAACATGGATTAAAAAATCAACAGTGACAAGAAGGTTGTCGTCTTATCACTAAGGAACGGAAAAACAATAAAACAATGCTGTAAGAAGTTAATGTTGATATTCGAATTTTAAGAAGAGCATGTACACTTTGTACAGGATTAAAAAGTATAACGTCAAAGTCAGATATTCAAAATTACGAAACAATACCATCACTCCTCATGTGGAAAGCAATTAAAGACAATACTGGGATATCTATTTTAAGGTACACAAAACGTTGTGCTATCCGGGGTATTCCGTTTCACCTTTATGTTGACTTGTACTGTTCTGATTTACTGCTTATTAAATTAGTGATTATATTTTGATATTATGATACACGTGATACATATACTTTTGCCTCAATAAGTATTCTATTAATTGTTTTATGTATGTTTACTATTTCATGGTGAGGTCGACTTTGAAAGGCGGATCCATCTCGGAGATAAAAATTTTATGCTATGTCAATAAATCAAAGAACATTATCAACAGAATGAACAATCACAGAGAGTCTACGAACTATAACTGGCCCCTTTGCTCGTTCGTAGAAGGTTACGAAAGTGGACACTATCCTATTTTAGCATGGGTTTTGAACATCCGCCAAACAAAGGGAGGATATATTTCCATAACTATAAAGAACAGAATTGTGTTTCGTACTCCCAGCTTTTCGTTGAGTGTTACCTTGGATGGACAAGGGCTATTGAGTATGGTCAGTATAGTTTGGATGAGCTTGGTGTTATGTCTTCGTGTCCAAATAAGGACGTTTCAGTGTGAATGCAGTGCCAAGGCGTCATGTATCTAGTAACCTATGCACACTTTCATATAACCCATACTGTTGAGGGGAAACAATGAAATAAAATTTCAGTGAGTATAACATCAATTTCTTTTTTTCTGAAATGAAATGTCTGCTAATTCCTCCTCTCCTCATAACTTCCATTCAAATGACACTGAATCTTCCCTTATAACCCTCCTTAATAAACATACTATGGTGACATACGATATCGGATCACCAAAACAATAAGACAGTGTTACTTATGAGGAGGAGGTATATAATCGAAAGACAGTTTCATAAACTGAATGAACAAGAAACATATGGATTGAAAGAATTGTTTTCCTTCATGATTTCCAGATTTCCACATGTTTCCTACTGTGAGTGTGCAGTTATCGTCGTTAGTATATGTGAATAGAAAACAGAGACCTCAGAGCTTGTGTATATTGATAAATGCAACGCCTGCGATATTTCTTTTCACTTGATAAAATGTTTAAGAGAGCTACATCTGCCTTAGTAAGATGTCAATCAAAACCGATCAGCTGGAATTTTTTAATTAATAATCGTTATTGTAAAACAGCAACTGTGTTGGACATTTGTTTACATTTGTCGTTACAAAAGATATATTTCTAGGGCCGTGCTTTGTTAATTTTTCATTATTTTTTCAACTATCAATAAATTCAACTTAATACCTCCAACCACTGCATTTTATAAATGATTTTGTTGTTTTCAAGGTTTAGACAACTGATAATCATCCTCCTGACATGTCATATGGAACATGTGCAGGTTAATCCTACATCGGCATCACTGCTCGGTCAATTCATGTAGCATCCCACAATTTAAAATAAGATTTTATAAAACATTGAAAATGTTACCTGAATATTTTCGATTGACGGCGACATGTTATAATTGAAACATGATAATATGAGATACGTTACGTCGACGACTGCCATCTCCTGTTACATCCGTGACATGAACCTGTTGCGAAATCTAATCTACAACATGCGATTACCATTCTGCTTTAATTGCTGTTTTAGTCAGTAACAGGTGCGCGCGTTATCATGGACAAAACATGTCAATTGCAACCTGTGTATTTATCATTGTAATTAGTTAGATGATTAGACAAGTATTTTCATTAAATGTTGAGTATAGACGGATCCCACAGGGATAGGATTACACAGCTTCATCCTCGTGTTGTACAGATATTGATACACTGAGAGGGACTGGACAGGTTCCAGGATGGTTTGGTGACAATACTACTAGAGTAGCAGATGGTAAGCGGTGCAAGCTGCTCCACCTACACACCCACTCAGTTATTCAAATATGTTATTTTGTTTATTTCTAACGGTTTTCAATTATTTAATATGGCTGTCTCTGTATATACATGTACGTTTGTATGCTGATAATGTCAAGGTTTCATTATAACAGTATTGCATTGAAACAATGCAACAGTTTCTCCTGTCTGGAATGACTATCGTCTGAAATAACCACAGAAAGTATAATTGTTCATATTTATACAATTTATCAAAATCAGTAAACAGTACAGTTTAGATGACAATAATCCAAAGAAAGAAACTATCATCCTGAATATGTACAAATTGTAGATAGCATTACACCTTCACACATGTATTGGTATATGTACATCTTAACGACCAGTCGATACCTTGCGTTTATTTTGTAGAATGTCATATTTGTCAATTTCTCTTTCAGAATGTTAGATACATAACAATAAAATTATCAACAATATCAATCGTAAATACTATTTATTGTACTCAAATGGACTTTTAAATGACGAACACGATTGGACCTTCTGTGTCATCACTGTGATAAGCTTAATCATATCAGTTCCAGTAATGTGGAATTTCCATTCCAAAACAGGAATATTCCTGTTTCTCCAACCGATGTCTTAATGTCTAACCTAATTTGATATTGGAGAAATATTCCGCGCCTAACTAATCATGGACTCATATGGTTTTGTTTATTGTTTAATTATAATATAAACAGCTATAGTTATTTAAGAAAAGCCTCCCTCCTATATATGCGATGTGAGAGCATGTGTAGAGAGCGTGTGTTTGTAGAAGGCTATGATATATTTGGAGTCTCCTAGTGATAGTGCGGAACCGAGGTAGATTTTATAGTGCTACTACACTGAAGTATACTGCTGAAGGTCGCTAGTAGGGCACGCCACCCGGTCACGTTATACTTGACAGAGGGCAAACGAGTTATACTATCACCATGTTGAACATTAAGAAAGGGAGTCATTACAAATGTGATAGCCTGTGCTATGTCTTCGCATGGGGACAACATTCAAGGCATTTCAAAACAGGGGCAGACACTCAACTAGAGGTGGTGTCAAGGGGGAGATTAGGGAAAGACAGAATCCCGAATGGGGTTATCAGGAATAATTCTTGCGCTTGCCCTGTAAGGCAACGACGTCTAGTCATGACGACCCATGGATCAAATGCTTATCGATGTTACTGGTGTGTATATTATCAATGAAACATATTCGCTGATCTCTTTCTCTCCCTTTTTCTCGAGATCGGGAGGTTAACTAGTGCAACTTGAGAAGTTTACCTATAATTGCACGTGTGTATGTCACACGATTAGGTGATCGCTTTGAAGGTTGCCATACTTATCGGACTCGAATCATGACATGATTAAAGATTACATACAGTTGATCGGAAGGCGACACTTCCGCATTTATTCTTGGTCATTGAGAATGATGAATATGAAGTTGATTCATGAATTAACGAATGTCCATCTGTGATTTTTTAATTTGTTTAAATTATACGGACCACATGTTACAATAATCGCGGTACAATTGATTTAAACTAGTATTAATCACTATTGGTGGTCCGGATGGAAGCGAGCAAGGGGTCTTACTTTTGAAGGGAACCACAGCAACAGGAAAAGACACCAAATGGTCGGCCAGCTAAGCCACATACTTTTGCACGTAATTGGAATCGAACCCTAGACGTGTAGCTTTCTTTTTTCTGGTTTCGACTTTACGCCATTATCATTCATATAAGCAATTGTAGTTGTTGTCTATCAACAGACAGTTGATCGTGGTGGCCTGTGGAAGATTTGGACACGATCCATTCGTGGAGGCAAGGTGATCGGCCGAGATTATAGAGAGTCATCATCTCTGATTATAAATTACTGCGCGGTCCAACAAGAGATAAGACATCTCTGATCAAAGTAGTGCTGGAGGACAATCATGGCTGTAAAGTTTTACTATCACTTGTCCTTTACGATAAGAAATATAAAATTTCCATGTATTGCTCAACCCTGACTGGCTAGCGATAAGGCAACAAGGCCGCGATAACACCAACAGATAACTTGCATTATTCTGTATCAGAGAAACCGAGGTCGATTGTATCTAGCGAGATATGATATCTAAAAACGAAGGCAGACAGTGCCTGTGGAGTACTGTACAGAAGACTACATTATCAGACAGGGAGTAGGTTCTGGTATCATAAACCCTGAAGGTAGTTTACAGCATCAAAGTATCTCATCATGTGCAAATCCAAAACATCGAAAATGACCACAAAAGAGAAGGGTAAATCGATAACCGGTTCCCGTAGGACCTGACACGCGAGAGATTCGAAACCAACACATGCACTTCCGGCGTACCCTTGGTCAGCATTTCCTAAGACTGAGTAGAGTTTTTATCACTAAACTAATCGCCAACAGACAGAAATATATACCGTTTACAGTCTGCTAGTCGTTAGTCATACAGCGTAGTCTTATTTATATCTACATATTACTATTTTGTATTTGACATTTTTTGCTAATTAAAACTGGAACTCGAAACAATTTGATTACACATTACGTTTTAGATAATTCAGAAGAACGTGTCATGTATACGACATTACATGTTTGATAACGGTGAACTACATCGTCGTTTCATGTTCTGTGTTGCTAAAACGACACCAATTAATTAGTTATAGCTTGAATTCACTACCCATTTAAACGACAAAATCAGATTCCGCTGTATAGTTATGTTGAGAAGATCGTATACCATGTTGTAGGCATAGCAATAGATTTATAGCGATAACGGTCACATACCAATGTATCGAAATGTAATGGAAAATTTATTATCATTTACAACCTTCTCAACTGCGACATTTTAGTGTGTAAACTTGGGACTAATAGTTAAGGTTTCTGGTAATAAATTTTAAAAGTTTCATTCTTCAAGTTGTCTATTGATAAGATATCTGGAGGTAGATCACCCTAGCAGACGTTTATAGTCTATCCCCGATCCACCGTGGCCCCATGTTTCTCACAGATTAACTCATATTCTTCTTCAATACCTCTGTAATTGTGCCGTAACATTTATTTACACCTATCTGTCGCTGCTGTTTCATTTACATCGGTACAAGATGCAGGCTTTACGGAAGACATGTAAATGTACGAATTAAAATCATTGGGATTCGGTTAGATTAAAAAAATCCGTGTTGTTGATTGGTGAAACAGAAGCCTTAATCGCTATCTACATGTAGCGGGTTCGTGTGCAAAGTCTTCCTATGAAGGACGTAAAGCGAACTGTTTGTCACGCTAACAAATGTAAATGAAAACATGCTATCCCATAAATCTTCAAAATATGTTTTCAATTACTTCTGTTCGTTCAATATTGCCAAGTATATACATTATTTCTCATTTCTATATACAAAAACTATAAACAATAAATACTTGTGCAATAGAAGCAAAACAAAAAACAAAAACAAAAATACACAGCTTTCACCTCACCTAACTCTTCATTAAAAATAGCCCCTCCACCTTCTTAAGTATCTCCTTACCTTCCCGTCACCATAAAACAGACAAATGTACATAGTCCTGGGTAAGTGTAAAAAAAACTTTGTCCTGTAACAGTGTTTAGTACCAGGTAAATCTGACAAATTCACAGTCCTGGGAAAGCGTTTTAAGAAGGCTTACACTTTGTACTGTAACAGTGCTTAGTACCAGGTAAATCTGACAAATTCACAGTCCTGGGAAAGTGTTTTAAGAAGGCTTACACTTTGTACTGTAACAGTGTTTAGTACCAGGTAAATCTGACAAATTCACAGTCCTGGGAAAGTGTTTTAAGAAGGCTTACACTTTGTACTGTAACAGTGTTTAGTACCAGGTAAATCTGACAAATTCACAGTCCTGGGAAAGTGTTTTAAGAAGGCTTACACTTTGTACTGTAACAGTGTTTAGTACCAGGTAAATCTGACAAATTCACAGTCCCTTACACTTTGGGAAAGTGTTTTAAGAAGGCTTACACTTTGTACTGTAACAGTGTTTAGTACCAGGTAAATCTGACAAATTCACAGTCCCGGGAAAGTGTTTTAAGAAGGCTTACACTTTGTACTGTAACAGTGTTTAGTACCAGGTAAATCTGACAAATTCACAGTCCTGGGAAAGCGTTTTAAGAAGGCTAACACAAAGTTAAAACCACAATAAGATAATTTATATATGACAGGTTTATTATTATGCCTACAGATAAGACGTCCAATAACTTGATACTGCAAACATTATTACAGTTCCTGTATAGAAAAAAGAACTAGGATTGCAGTATAATGAAGGAAACCGCACCAATACATCATGGACTTACACATACGAAATTCTGACTAATTACGGTTCGGTACTACAACCATTAAGATTGCCTATTATTTGTAAGAACATGGGCGAAGAACTTTTGACAAATCTCCTCCTATGCAACATATCTTTGAAATAATATATGAAATAATTATATTTGTCTACCCTGTACACAACCATACCCCATTCTAAATTGAAAGAGAGGATCGAGTGACAAGTTTATGGTTGACAACATTTTTCTATTGTGAATTTTGCATTTCTGGAGAGCAACGTTACTGCATCAGCAGCCTATGGTGTTAATATGTTGCAGTTGATTCGATATTTCAGGGCCTTTTCTTATTATCACGATTTCCTTGCAAGAAGTCGTCAACTGACCGACAAACCCGTAACACAGGGTTTCTAAACATGCAGGTTGATGGAAGTTATGGGGAAGTTTTACGGTCGTCATAGTGATCTCATTCAGAAATATTCGTTTAGTTTTTGCGATATGAATCTGATCGTGTTTGATGCTCGTTTGTTTGCCTGTTAACTCCGTTGTTTTATATCTTGTTCTCATTTCAGAACGTGACATTACTTACTTGGATTGACAAAGGTTTACATGGCGACTCTCGTCGATGAAGCGGAAGACACTTACTCTTCCGGAACACATGGTCTTATTCTCCTGGTACTTTCCAGGAGTCTCCTAGTCAATCTTTATTTTGTTCATGTTTTGCCCTTGATTTATTGACTTTCAGTTTGGATTATGATTATGTTGGTATTTTTTTGTTTGTTTTTTGTCCTGAACCAATGTTTGATACTGGGTAAAACAGACATAATCACAGCCCTGAAGTAAGTACCGAGAACATATGGCTAGATTATAGTCATGAATCAACGTGTAAAACAGAGTAAAGCAGGTGAGATTAAAAACCTAGAAAAGTGTGCATTTCCTGGTAATGCAAGCTTACTCATAGATTGACTTAGAGTAAAAATAAGTTTGAATACCTCAATGTTTTTTTTTTTTTTTTTGTTTTACGATTTTAATATAAATAATTACCTCTCATTGTTTCAACATCCTGTTGTTCCACATGCACTCAACGAAGTGTCTCTCACCGTATTACGTACACTAACGTCTTTTAGTTTTGCACTGTTTTTACAAACAATGTTTAGGTATTAGACTATTTATGCACGTTGGCTCCAGGTTGCGTGTATGTTATCTGGCATTCAAAGCCACTATCCATGTTTCAAAACTAGTCGACATTGGAGTTGTCATAGTGACCGGAACAATACATTGTAATACTAATTTCTTGAGTACCAGAACAATCTGACAGGGTATATAGGGACACAACTACGTAACGGTCACACAGTTTTACCAGGAGGATGTGATGTAGTCCGTAGATGAGTATAAATCCGTAGTTTTTGTAACAAACATAACATCACTCTATTTTAGAACTGGACCTGAAGCGACATAGACAATTTGTTGTAATCATATTCATAACTCTTTGGAAAAAGGAAATTTCTTGAAACAAAACTTTATCCGGTTGAAACATTCTAAACGAACATCATATGCACACAACTACTCTAATTATGTATAGAATGTGAATATGTATGACTCAATTACAGATAAGACTAATAATCCTCAAACCACACCACATGCAGGTGTGTTTGAGTCATCTGTTCCATGCAGCCATTGTTGTGTTGAGAAGTGTACACGTCGACTGAAGTATAGTGACCTACATCAGTCCGGACTAACGAGGCTGTCATTTAGAAATGTTTTACCGATATCACCCACAATCAATAACTACTTAACATGGAAAATCCAAAACATAAAACCTGAGATGTCTATCGCTTGTTTTTCCCGGTTGAAAAGAAAACTTGCGTTTGACTAGCTTTCATCGATCCTTATCGACGTATGCTCATCCATCTTTGTAAAGATG
Organism: Ylistrum balloti; assembly: GCF_031769215.1. NCBI lineage: Eukaryota > Metazoa > Mollusca > Bivalvia > Pectinida > Pectinidae > Ylistrum > Ylistrum balloti. Next base: position 394,971 of record NW_026782679.1, on the reverse strand, counting down.
ACGGTGGGTGTGTACTGATGTACATTATACTTACACATGCAGTGTACCATTGATTGTGTATCAGTTAGAGCTACGACACAATAACAGGACAGGTCGCTATCGACATGTACAAAACACATTCCATCCTGTACACAAACGAGCATATCGCAACATCAAAATTTCCAAATTTGGAAGTAAAGATAACAAACGCAATTTGGATGTTATCGGCAATAATTGCGAATTTTGAAAGGAAGGGATCTGATTAAGTGCAATCGTCCGGATAAGCGGAACACAATGGCAACCGTTTGATAACCATGACGTCTGAGATAAGAATGGCGACAGGAAGCTGGTCTTCACGTGATAGCTCGGATAAGGTCACTGGTATAACACTGAAGTCGTCCCTACATATTGTTTTGGGCACTGAACAACATTATATAATGTTGCTGATACAGGCATGACAGATGGAGTCAATAGTCTCCCTCTTAAGGCAGTACAAAGTGTCCTTGTACACTAGCACGGCACTGTCTGTTTCTGTTGGTTACCTGCAATGGTCACCATGAGACCTATAGTCGATACCATGGTTACATTGCTTCGGGATTTCGAAATGTTTAAAGTTAAGAGTATCTCTAAAATTAGGCATAGAGGACGATTTTTACATCTTGTAGATTGCAAAATTCTCTGGCCGTCAAGTTTAATTTTATACTTAATTAAGACTTGCTTGCTGTGAGCTTTTGAAAGATATATTTGCATTTTGTTCTTTCCTTCCTCAGACGAGGCTAACAACACGTGTCTTACAAAGTTGAAATAATGCGCGATCATAGCCTTTTAAGGACTGACCATAATTTGCATTATATCATCTTACCTATTAGTTATTAAGTAACGGCATATGTAGAATAACGGTCGGTGGTTAAAATGGGTCACTATGACAATTGTTCACATACAACCATCGCCTGTAAGGCAAAGAAATGAAATATGAACCATGCATGTGGTATCTTATAAACCTTCCACATTTATCTGCCCGTCATGGTGTGTTACATACTAAATGTAAAGTCGGCCAACATATCGAATTTGCCTTGTAATATCAACTTGTTAATTCGCGTTTGCCAATTAATTATATGAAATTATTAAATAATTGAAAGGTACTTCTTCAAAGCAATAAGATATGATACATTTCGATGCGTCTAGCAAATGAGTTTGTTAACGAAATTGTTAATATAATCAAGTTACATATACCTTATTAATCTTGTTGTCCATTAAACAAATCTTAAGAGGCTAAGTTGATACACAGAGATGAGAAATTCTGATGTTGAGGGGGTTAGTATTTCCAATAAAAGATACTGTCTGGATGAAGAACGTGTGTGCTCAGCGGTTATCATTGTTTGCTACATCCGTAAAGAATATTATATTTTGTGTCACCCTCGCAAGGTCGGAGAAATCATATTTCTGCTGCATATTAAAGCATGTTGTAAAATCATTTCGAATACTATCGCAAATCCCACGGATTCACTATATACAAAATAGGAAGCTGTGTTTTCCCTCGCATTCAATTTTACTCTCTAGAAAAACCGAAAAGGCACCATGTAAGAACGTTGATCTATAGACAAACTGACTTTTCACCGTCTTCTCAGACTCATTATTCAACGTGATCTTTAATAGACCCACTATATATTCTACCATATATTGTGTTTATCATAACTTTGACAGAAATGACAAACATTTTTTATGAAAAAAAGAATGAGTTTCCAAGGAATAAAAATAATTCCACGCTTGTTGTAGTCTTATTGTTTGCCTTACAAAGATAGCAGAATATTTTTTTTTTTAGATATGAATTAAGATCACAATGGCTGAGATTGGTCATTAATCACGCAAGGTCAGTTTAAACATAATGGCGTATTATTGCATTTAATAAATGACAGATAAAAATCTGTAATCTGATAATCTAGCCTAGAGAACACCTATCGGGATCCGGAGTCTAGCACATCAACATGTAGCATTTCCTTTCACTTCTGTCATTCCATTGTATGGCTGCTGTATTCGAGGTCACATTCCGTCATTCTTTCTCTAGCTCAGGAAGTCTCGTGATGCCGTCACTGTTACAGGTGTATATTGGATTAAACTAGTTGGTACAGATAAGGTTTTGGTGTACCAGCAGACCTTGTAACCCCATATTACTACCATCAATCCTGATAGGTATCACATTACGGTATCTGATGTTGTATACCTGACGAATAGCCCCAAACAATGGTCTGTCCTTACCAGGTAGACGAAATAAATGAAATATTAAAATCATATCATCTTGAAATGTAGTTTGAATGTGTAAGGAATCCTTGAAGTTGTCATAATCAAATCGTAATGTGGAGCAGTATATAAAAATAAACTAGATAAGCTTGCCATAGAGATCAGAGACATCTGAAAACGGAAATTGAAATAAAAATGATATAAAAATGAACTTGAAATTCATGTAAACGACAGGCTTGTCACAAGTGTGAAGGTCTTGCACACATACGTCAATGCTTGTTATTCAATGACAAGACCTTCCTTCTACAGTAATATTATACAATATACCAGTACTAGGACCAAACAATAATACAATATACCAGTACTAGGACCAAAACAATAATACAATATACCAGTACTAGGACAAAACAATAATACAATATACCAGTACTAGGGACCAAACAACACAATATACCAGTACTAGGACCAAACTATAATACAATATACCAGTACTAGGGACCAAACAACACAATATACCAGTACTAGGACCAAACTATAATACAATATACCAGTACTAGGACCAAACAATAATACAATATACCAGTACTAGGGACCAAACAACACAATATACCAGTACTAGGACCAAACTATAATACAATATACCAGTACTAGGACCAAACAATAATACAATATACCAGTACTAGGGACCAAACAACACAATATACCAGTACTAGGACCAAACAATAATACAATATACCAGTAATAGGGACCAAAAAAAATAATACAATATACCAGTACTAGGACAAAACAATAATACAATATACCAGTACTAGGACAAAACAATAATACAATATACCAGTACTAGGACAAAACAATATTACAATATACCAGTACTAGGGACCAAAACAATAATACAATATACCAGTACTAGGACAAAACAATAATACAATATACCAGTACTAGGACAAAACAATAATACAATATACCAGTACTAGGGACCAAACAACACAATATACCAGTACTAGGACCAAACAATAATACAATATACCAGTACTAGGAACCAAAACAATAATACAATATACCAGTACTAGGACAAAACAATAATACAATATACCAGTACTAGGACCAAAACAATATTACAATATACCAGTACTAGGACCAAAACAATAATACAATATACCAGTACTAGGACAAAACAATAATACAATATACCAGTACTGGGACCAAAACAATATTACAATATACCAGTACTAGGACAAAACAATATTACAATATACCAGTATTAGGACAAAACAATATTACAATATACCAGTACTAGGGACCAAAACAATAATACAATATACCAGTACTAGGACCAAACAATAATACAATATACCAGTACTAGGACCAAAACAATATTACAATATACAAGTACTAGGACAAAACAATAATACAATATACCAGTACTAGGACCAAAACATTAATACAATATACCAGTACTAGGACAAAACAATACAATATACCAGTACTAGGACAAAACAATACAATATACCAGTACTAGGACAAAACAATATTACAATATACCAGTACTAGGACAAAACAATATTACAATATACCAGTACTAGGACAAAACAATAATACAATATACCAGTACTAGGACAAAACAATATTACAATATACCAGTACTAGGACAAAACAATATTACAATATACCAGTACTAGGACCAATATACCAGTACTAATATACCAGTACTAGGACAAAACAATACAATATACCAGTACTAGGACAAAACAATAACAATATACCAGTACAATATACAATATACAGTACTAGTACCAAACAATAATACAATATACCAGTACTAGGACCAAACAATAATACAATATACCAGTACTAGGACAAAACAATATTACAATATACCAGTACTAGGACAAAACAATATTACAATATACCAGTACTAGGACCAAAATATAATACAATATACCAGAACTACGACAAAACAATAATACAATATACCAGTACTAGGACCAAAACAATATTACAATATACCAGTACTAGGAGAAAACAATAATACAATATACCAGTACTGGGACAAAACAATATTACAATATACCAGTACTAGGACAAAACAATAATACAATATACCAGTACTAGGACCAAAACAATAATACAATATACCAGTACTAGGACAAAACAATAATACAATATATCAGTACTAGTGGGAGGGGTTTGCAGTATTTAGGTTCTTAAAATACAATAATGGAGCAAAGTTACAGTTTACATTTTTTTCTGCTAGAATATGTTCGCATTGATTTCCACATCTTAAAATTTTAAAATTACATAAAACATTATCCAACCTTAAAATATATTATTTGCAACTGTTACATACACACGAGAATCATAAATCAATAAAACTAGAGGAAATACAAACAACAGAAATATTACACGGAAATATCCGAATAAGTACAAGGAGAATGATAACTTGTGTTCCGGAAGAGTTAGCGTTTTCTGGTTCGTCGACAACACTCGCCATGTAAATCTTGGTCAGTCCAAGTAAGTAATGTCACGTTCTCCAACTTGAACACAGTTTATGATAACGGAAGCAACAGGCCAACTTACGAGCATCAAAAACGTCTAGCATCGCATCGCACAAAACAAATTAATACCGGATAGACTGTTTAATGTAAAGGAACCTTTAAAATATGACATTCCAAATTGGGTAACATAATAAATACATTGTCAATTTAGAAAGTTGTTTCTAGTTGACTACAATTTTGATGAAACGCCGAATCGCAGATAGATTGGTACGAAAAGTATTTGTTACACTGTTGACTCACACCTAACCTGGGAAAGGAGAAGAGAGGGACCAAGTTGTCAGCCAGCATTTCGAAACGTTTATATTCTTATTTCCACCTGTGTCATATCCTGTACAAGTGACGTTGCATCTGGGAAGATTGAACAATGGAACAGTCATGCATACTAACGAGGACGTACACATCTAATTACATATTGCACAAGGCAACATAAGTTTCCCGACAAGATCCTGTTGACGAAATCTCGATATTGGTAACACACTTTTGAACATCAAACCAAATCCGGCATGCGAATATCTTAGCTCGGAGAAACAAGTATCTAACTGTCTAGTAAAACGAAGAGTCCATAGTAGAAAAATAAAATACATTTATCATACAGGTTAGATGGAAAATTATCATTGTTGTTTTTTTCTGTAAAAATTGTCAAAGTAAACGACTGAAGTAGTAGGTTAGTCTGTTGTGTACTTAATTTCCAATTGTGTTGTGTTTCTACAATGGAAATCGTCAATAATTGTTCTGTAATTAAGTCAAGACATCACTGATGTATTCAAAAGTGCTATAGTGAAATTGAAGGACTAGACAAGGCTTCTGTCACTTGCTTTAAACAGTTCTTCGATAAATTCACCATCATAAAAACCTCCTGCCAACAGAAAAGCACTGATTGTTAGGAACAAGACTAGATAAAGGTTACATCTAGTTTCGAGACTGAGGAGATATGTTACGAGACTAAATATACTAGTGCCAGGTATATTCCGATTTGCAGGATTACATAGCAAGGAATGATGAACATATTAAGTGCCTTTTAGGAAACTTCAGACTTATCATACAAAATTACAAATGATTCCATTGCATTTGACGATAATTCAAAATCAAAATTAAAATGTCATTTTTGAGATGAATTCGTAAAGTGGAATGTTTTAATCACAATTCGAGATCTTTTCGTCATAATTTGAGATGATTCGTGGTAACGTAGAAATAATTTCGTTGTTATGTAAGATGATTTATCGTTATAATTTGAGATGATTCGTGGTAACGTAGAAATAATTTCGTTGTTATGTAAGATGATTTCGTCGTGATGTAAGATGATTTCGTCGTTATGTAGTATGTATTCGTCATTATGTGGTATGTATTCGTCGTTATGTAGTATGTATTCGTCGTTATGTAGCATGTATTCGTCGTTATGTAGTATGTATTCGTCGTTATGTAGCATGTATTCGTCGTTATGTAGTATGTATTCGTCATTATGTGGTATGTATTCGTCGTTATGTAGTATGTATTCATCATTATGTAGTATGTATTCATCGTTATGTGGTATGTATTCATCGTTATGTGGTATTTATTCATCGTTATGTAGTATGTATTCATCGTTATGTGGTATTTATTCATCGTTATGTGACATGTATTCATCGTTATGTGGTAGGTATTCATCGTTATGTAGTATGTATTCATCGTTATGTAGTATGTATTCATCGTTATGTGGTATTTATTCATCGTTATGTGGTATGTATTCATCGTTATGTGGTAGGTATTCATCGTTATGTAGTATGTATTCATTGTTATGTGACATGTATTCATCGTTATGTGGTAGGTATTCATCGTTATGTGGTAGGTATTCATCGTTATGTGGTATGTATTCATTGTTATGTGGTAGGTATTCATCGTTATGTGACATGTATTTGTCGTTATGTGGTAGGTATTCGTCGTTATGTGGTATGTATTCATCGTTATGTGACATGTATTCATCGTTATGTGGTAGGTATTCGTCGTTATGTGGTATGTATTCATCGTTATGTGGTAGGTATTCATCGTTATGTGGTAGGTATTCGTCGTTATGTGGTATGTATTCATCGTTATGTGGTAGGTATTCGTCGTTATGTGGTATGTATTCATCGTTATGTGGTAGGTATTCATCGTTATGTGGTAGGTATTCGTCGTTATGTGGTGGTATGTATTCATCGTTATGTGGTAGGTATTCGTCGTTATGTGACATGTATTTATCGTTATGTGGTATGTATTCATCGTTATGTGGTATGTATTCATCGTTATGTGACATGTATTCATCGTTATGTGGTATGTATTCGTCGTTATGTGGTGTGTATTCATCGTTATGTGGTAGGTATTCATCGTTATGTAGTATGTATTCATCGTTATGTGGTATGTATTCATCGTTATGTGGTATGTATTCATCGTTATGTGGTATGTATTCATCGTTATGTGACATGTATTCATCGTTATGTGGTATGTATTCATCGTTATGTGGTAGGTATTCGTCGTTATGTGGTGGTATGTATTCATCGTTATGTGGTAGGTATTCGTCGTTATGTGACATGTATTTATCGTTATGTGGTATGTATTCATCGTTATGTGGTATGTATTCATCGTTATGTGACATGTATTCATCGTTATGTGGTATGTATTCGTCGTTATGTGGTATGTATTCATCGTTATGTGGTAGGTATTCATCGTTATGTAGTATGTATTCATCGTTATGTGGTATGTATTCATCGTTATGTGGTATGTATTCATCGTTATGTGGTATGTATTCATCGTTATGTGACATGTATTCATCGTTATGTGGTAGGTATTCATCGTTATGTGGTATGTATTCATCGTTATGTGGTAGGTATTCATCGTTATGTGGTAGGTATTCATCGTTATGTATTCATTGTTATGTGGTAGGTATTCATCTTTATGTGACATGTATTTGTCGTTATGTGGTAGGTATTCGTCGTTATGTGGTATGTATTCATCGTTATGTGACATGTATTCATCGTTATGTGGTAGGTATTCGTCGTTATGTGGTATGTATTCATCGTTATGTGGTAGGTATTCATCGTTATGTGGTAGGTATTCATCGTTATGTGGTAGGTATTCGTCGTTATGTGGTATGTATTCATCGTTATGTGGTAGGTATTCATCGTTATGTGGTAGGTATTCGTCGTTATGTGGTGGTATGTATTCATCGTTATGTGGTAGGCATTCGTCGTTATGTGACATGTATTTATCGTTATGTGGTATGTATTCATCGTTATGTGGTATGTATTCATCGTTATGTGACATGTATTCATCGTTATGTGGTATGTATTCGTCGTTATGTGGTATGTATTCATCGTTATGTGGTAGGTATTCATCGTTATGTGGTATGTATTCATCGTTATGTGGTATGTATTCATCGTTATGTGGTAGGTTTTCATCGTTATGTGGTATGTATTCATCGTTATGTGGTAGGTATTCATCGTTATGTGGTATGTATTCATCGTTATGTGGTAGGTATTCGTCGTTATGTGGTATGTATTCATCGTTATGTGGTAGGTATTCATCGTTATGTGGTATGTATTCATCGTTATGTGGTATGTATTCATCGTTATGTGGTAGGTTTCCATCGTTATGTGGTATGTATTCATCGTTATGTGGTAGATATTCGTCGTTATGTGGTATGTATTCATCGTTATGTGGTAGGTATTCATCGTTATGTAGTATGTATTCATCGTTATGTGGTAGGTATTCGTCATTATGTGGTAGGTATTCATCGTTATGTGGTAGGTATTCGTCGTTATGTAGTATGTATTCGTCGTTATGTGACATGTATTCGGTGTTATGTGGTATGTATTTGTCGTTATGTGGTAGGTATTCATCGTTATGTGGTATGTATTCGTTGTTATGTGGAAGGTATTCATCGTTATGTGGTTTGTATTCATCGTTATGTGGTAGGTATTCATCGTTATGTGGTAGGTATTCATCGTTATGTGGTATGTATGTGGTATGTATTCGTCGTTATGTGGTAGGTATTCATCGTTATATGGTAGGTATTCATCGTTATGTGGTAGGTATTCATCGTTATGTGGTATGTATTCGTCGTTATGTGGTAGGTATTCATCGTTATGTGGTATGTATTCATCGTTATGTGGTAGGTATTCATCGTTATGTGATATGTATTTGTCGTAGTGTGGTATGTATTCATCGTTATGTGACATGTATTTGTCGTTATGTGGTATGTAATTGTCGTTATGTGGTATGTATTCGTCGTTATGTGGTAGGTATTTATCGTTAGGTGACATGTATTTGTCGTTATGTGACATGTATTCGGTGTTGTGTTGCATGTATTTATCGTTATGTGACATGTATTTGTCGTTATGTGGTAGGTATTCATCGTTATGTGACATGTATTCGGTGTTATGTGGCATGTATTTGTCGTTATGTGACATGTATTTGTCGTTATGTGGTATGTATTCACCGTTATGTGACATGTATTTGTCGTTATGTGGTAGATATTCATCGTTATGTGACATGTATTTGTCGTTATGTGGCATGTATTCGTCGTTATGTGGTATGTATTCATCGTTATGTGGTAGGTATTCATCGTTATGTGGTAGGTATTCATCGTTATGTGGTAGGTATTCATCGTTATGTGGTATGTATTCGTCGTTATGTGGTAGGTATTCATCGTTATGTGGTAGGTATTCATCGTTATGTGGTATGTATTCATCGTTATGTGGTAGGTATTCATCGTTATGTGGTAGGTATTCATCGTTATGTGACATGTATTTGTCGTTATGTGGTATGTAATTGTCGTTATGTGGTATGTATTCGTCGTTATGTGGTAGGTATTTATCGTTAGGTGACATGTATTTGTCGTTATGTGACATGTATTCGGTGTTGTGTGGCATGTATTTATCGTTATGTGACATGTATTTGTCGTTATGTGGTAGGTATTCATCGTTATGTGACATGTATTCGGTGTTATGTGGCATGTATTTGTCGTTATGTGACATGTATTTGTCGTTATGTGGTATGTATTCACCGTTATGTGACATGTATTTGTCGTTATGTGGTAGATATTCATCGTTATGTGACATGTATTTGTCGTTATGTGGCATGTATTCGTCGTTATGTGATATGTATTCATCGTTATGTGGCATGTATTTGTCGTTATGTGACATATATTTGTCGTTATGTGGTAGGTATTCATCGTTATGTGACATGTATTTGTCGTTATGTGGTAGGTATTCATCGTTATGTGACATGTATTCATCGTTATGTGACATGTATTTGTCGTTTTGTGGTAGGTATTCATCGTTATGTGACATGTATTTGTCGTTATGTGGCATGTATTTGTCGTTATGTGGTATGTATTCATCGTTATGTGGCATGTATTTGTCGTTATGTGACATGTATTTGTCGTTTTGTGGTAGGTATTCATCGTTATGTGGTATGTATTCATCGTTATGTGGCATGTATTTGTCGTTATGTGGCATGTATTTGTCGTTTTGTGGTAGGTATTCATCGTTATGTGACATGTATTTGTCGTTATGTGGCATGTATTCGTCGTTATGTGGTATGTATTCATCGTTATGTGGCATGTATTTGTCGTTATGTGGTAGGTATTCATCGTTATGTGACATGTATTCATCGTTATGTGGCATGTATTTGTCGTTATGTGGTAGGTATTCATCGTTATGTGACATGTATTTGTCGTTTTGTGGTAGGTATTCATCGTTATGTGACATGTATTTGTCGTTATGTGGCATGTATTCGTCGTTATGTGGTATGTATTCATCGTTATGTGGCATGTATTTGTCGTTATGTGACATGTATTTGTCGTTATGTGACATATATTTGTCGTTATGTGGTATGTTTTCGTTGTGATGTGGCATGTATTCGTCGTATTGGGAGATACATTTGTCGCTTTGAAATTTATTCTTTGTTGTGTGAAGGGTATTGGTTGTTGTGTGAGATGTTTATTGTTGCCGTTGTTAATTACGGAAGCAATTGTCTATCTTGAAACCGAATGTATTATCCTTTACAGCAAGCTCTCCCTGGAGGAAACACCGATTACCAGCATCTGAATATAAAAATGATAAAGCAAAAATTCAGTATTTTGTTCGTTTACAGATAAGATATATTATATTGTTAAGTCACGAGCGGAAGATTTATTTCATTTAAATCAATTTTAAAATTTTAATTTACATAGTTATCTTTTATGCGTTTCAATTAAAAAATACAGAAAAACAGTACATCATATTTTAGATAATTCAAGCACCAAACAATTTTTCTCGAATCGGATGTTTTTTTCACTTAAATTGAAATGGACAAAATTGACTATGGGAATATCTGTCGGTAACGTATACCAAAATATGTAGTATTTCAATTTAGATTGAGTTCGATAGGCAGTAAATGACAAGATTGTCAGTTATAGACAGGGGACACTCACTAAAAAGGTACTTAATGTCTCATGAGTCACAGTTCTACGTATATCTGTGTTGCCATTTCATTTAAAATTTAGTTTATCATATCACCATTTCACTCAAGTATATGAATTTTCCATTTGAGTTCAATCCAGATAGCGATCCTCTAGAATGTGATAGCATCCAGATTGGAGTGGTAAATAACATTTGAGAAATATAATTTTGTCATCTGCTGTGTCACAGGGCAGCATTCGCCATTGAGTTAGGAGATAAGTTGTAATGGTGTCCTTTAACATAAGATAAATGGACGCTACTCCACAATTTACCGATCCACCATGAGATAGTGATCATACAGTAACATCCTTTGACATTCCGCCCATATTTCTATCATTCCTTCTCACATATATCTGACGAGAAGATCGCCTCCATTTGGATACTTATAAAGCAACGGTATATGAATTGCCGCGTATCTTAAGTGTATTAATTACCATTTGGTCGACAGTACGTCTTGGCGAAGTGTCAACAACGCCACGCTCACTGTACTGTATCCCCCTAATAACCAAGCCGGCCGTGATACGAGTTTCACAAACAAAGCCGATTGATTATGCATAGTTGAAAGCTTAATTGTATCATCGTTTCTAGAAAGTTCTTGTTGTTAATATTGTGAAGTGCTTAAATCAACGTCCCGTGATATAAAGCCGTGACTAGATTCACATATATGTATAACATAAAATAAACATTATTATATATTTATAACATAAGATCAACATTATCGTATATTTATAACATCAAATAAACAAAGTAGAATATTTATCCTTTTATTTATAATACATCACATTATCGGTCTGTTATCCAACTAAGTCTCCCCTGTAATAATTTGGCGTTTATGTCAGTAATACTCTGGGGTATTTTCACTGCCTACGTCAGTAATAATTCAATTGTGATATCGTGATATGTATAAGGACGTTACGTTGAAGTACAAATGGGCGTAACAAAGTGTCTGTTTCAATATTGTTTTGTCTTTCACATTTTGACTTTAAAGCCTGTCAAAATGTAACGTTTTGGATTGGTTTGATACAACTTGTCTTTTTTCCTTATGAAATTTGATAACACTCGCCGAGGTTCGCAAAAATTTTTTTAAATGCTGTCGACAAATGAATTTAGTACAACATTAGAATGTCGAATAGAGAGTAACACGAACCTTAGCATCACTGACGAGCCCTAGCTCGGAACAGCTGTATGATGTAGCATCACTGACGAGCCGTAGCTCGGAACAGCTGTATGATGTAGCATCACTGACGAGCCGTAGCTCTGAACAGCTGTATGATGTAGCATCACTGACGAGCCGTAGCTCGGAACAGCGGTATGATGTAGCATCACTGACGAGCCGTAGCTCGGAACAGCTGTATGATGTAGCATCACTGACGAGCCGTAGCTCTGAACAGCTGTATGGTGTAGCATCACTGACGAGCCGTAGCTCTGAACAGCTGTATGATGTAGCATCACTGACGAGCCGTAGCTCGGAACAGCTGTATGATGTAGCATCACTGACGAGCCGTAGCTCGGAACAGCGGTATGATGTAGCATCACTGACAAGCCGTAGCTCGGAACAGCTGTATGATGTAGCATCACTGACGAGCCGTAGCTCGAAACAGCTGCATGATGTAGCATCACTGACGAGCCGTAGCTCGGGACAGCTGTATGATGTAGCATCACTGACGAGCCCTAGCTCGGGACAGCTGTCTGATGTAGCATCACTGACGAGCCGTAGCTCTGAACAGAAGTATGATGTAGCATCACTGACGAGCCCTAGCTCGGAACAGCTGTATGATGTAGCATCACTGACGAGCCGTAGCTCTGAACAGCTGTATGATGTAGCATCACTGACGAGCCGTAGCTCGGAACAGCTGTATGATGTAGCATCACTGACGAGCCGTAGCTCGGAACAGCTGTATGATGTAGCATCACTGACGAGCCGTAGCTCTGATCAGCTGTATGATGTAGCATCACTGACGAACCGTAGCTCGGAACAGCGGTATGATGTAGCATCACTGACGAACCGTAGCTCGGAACAGCTGTATGATGTAGCATCACTGACGAGCCCAACCTCGAAACAGCTGTCTGATGTAGTATCACTGACGAGCCCTAACTCGAAACAGCTGTATGATGTAGCATCACTGACGAGCCGTAGCTCGAAACAGCTGCATGATGTAGCATCACTGACGAGCCCTAGCTCGGGACAGCTGTATGATGTAGCATCACTGACGAGCCGTAGCTCGGAACAGCTGTATGATGTAGCATCACTGACGAGCCGTAGCTCGAAACTGCGGTATGATGTAGCATCACTGACGAGCCGTAGCTCGGGACAGCTGTATGATGTAGCATCACTGACGAGCCCTAGCTCGAAACTGCGGTATGATGTAGCATCACTGACGAGCCGTAGCTCGAAACTGCGGTATGATGTAGCATCACTGACGAGCCCTAGCTCGGGACAGCTGTATGATGTAGCATCACTGACGAGCCCTAGCTCGAAACTGCGGTATGATGTAGCATCACTGACGAGCCCTAGCTCGGGACAGCTGTATGATGTAGCATCACTGACGAGCCCTAGCTCGAAACTGCGGTATGATGTAGCATCACTGACGAGCCGTAGCTCGGAAAAACTTTATGATTTAGCATCGTTTGGCTATTCTGTATGTATTTCTAATATTCAGATTAATAGCAATATTTCAACAAAATCTGAATTTAAACTACAATTTGATGAAGCTATGACAAAATGGAAATAAATGAAATATTTACACGGAGGCTACCCATACGTACAGGGATCATAAGATCACGTGCTCCGCTAAGGTAAGCGTCTTCTGCTTCATAAATGACATCTGTTATGTAAATATTTGTCAATCCAAATAAGAATGTCACGTTCTCAAATGAGAACTTGTGGATCTACAATCATGCCACCCCAACCTCTTACCATACAAGTAAATAAGATAGGTTCCTCATGAGATCATTATGGAAACAAAAAACTTCCCCATAATGATATCGAAATCCCGACATAGGGATAAAACATCTTTTGGAGTTTTTCTGCTGAAGTTATTACTTGTTTCAGAGTATTTTGAGGTTTTGGTATATTTATGATCGGAGTTTGTTGCTATATTATTTTTTTGTTTATCAAGGGTTCAGCTGGGTGAGACGATGTGTCACTCTATGTACATTTTGACCTTTAACCTGCACCAAAAAGGTTTGTCTGGGCCGTATTTTCTACACAACTAATCACGGATTAGTCCCAGATACAAGCCTAGTGGATACAAGCTGAACATCGTCATTTGCAAGGATTTCCTGTTTTCACTGTGTTGTGGTTGGCTCTACTTCCTACTGTCCCCGTGTGATATCGCTCCCCTTTCCGCTGTTGATGTTTCTGTGATATTAAACAATTTTACATGTTTCGTAAGACTGCTGGTATTTATAAACGTCGTTTGACAGCAAAACCCGTACATGTACCAATTTTGATAATAAAATATAAAGTCACATGCCTCGCTGATGCAAATATGAGGTGACTGATTCAATAGGCAAACAGTATTACACAATAATTAATTCAAAATCATGCCATCTCATGATCCCTAGTGGAATAGCATCTTACCATACAAGAATTTCAATGTAGATAGAGTAGCGCCAAATGTTGAATCAAACTGAATCATGCAGCCGTTTCGTCCTTCTAGGAGTCGTCAGTGATTGTATATCAGTCAGTAATGCTAAGGGCCTAAAGTTTGAACTAATGAGGTGACGAAAGAAAATTAAAGTAAAAGAAGAAATCTATATAAGGCTGTAACCTAGCTCCATAATGCAATAAATTTCGCAATAATCTGATAATGAGGATTAAAACTAGGAAATTTTAAGGCACATCTATAATCAGTTAGTATACTTTAGTATTGTTATTTGATAATCGGAAGATTATTTAATGTTGTTGGAACTAAAAATGCTTACAATGTTAACTTATGTTTTTATTTTTACGTTTGGTGATCCTCCTTCTCCTCCTCCCCTCCTCCTCCTCTTCATCATCATCATCATCATCATCATCATTGTATAGCGGTTTACGAGTCCGCTTGATATGATCCTACAATTTACAAATACATGCTAGGTTGAGAAAACCATTAATTTTTCATTCCTTATTTGGTGTGTGTGTTAAACTGTATTAAATCAACTAACAGGGTCGAAAAGGTAACGTTTAGATATTGTCAGCGGAGACCAGTATCATCTTCGTGGGGGTCTATATTAACGACTTCAAAGGGACTTAGTATTGACAGCACCAGGGGATGGGGATTGATAGTAACACTCTTCTGTGGTTAGAACACCGTCCCTGATTATAAATATATAGTTCTTATTCATCATAAACTAAGTTTTTAGGGCGAAACAGGTGTAGCATACAGTTCCATTATCATGTCGCCAAAGGTAACTTAAATTACCATTTTTATTTCCAAGTTTGAACATATAATCGTCGATATTCACAGCAGTATCTTTAAGATATGTATCGCTTTATCAATATTCAAGGCAATCTCGTTACCATACATAGCAACATCGTCAATATTCACAGCAATATCATCAAAATACAATCATCGCCATCAATATTTACAACAATATCATTAAAATACAATCACCACCATATATATTCACAGCAATGTAATTTACATTGCAATAAAACGGATATTGTTTTGTATACATCGGAGACAATTTTGTACAGCACGCTCTGTTGTCCTGACATCGTTCTGGTCCCCATCTTCATATTTTTGTGTTTTTGTACCTATGTCTATTAATGTATTGGCTTTATTACTTCCATGTATTGATTAGTTTTATTTTTGACATGGTGTGTAATACCGACAGCAGGCTGTATTAAGTCTTGGTGACGTACTCATAGTTTGCCTTTAGTAGGCCCATAGTTGTGATGGCGAGTAAACATTTCGTCGTTCATTTGGAGAATCTATCGGTAAACGTCTGTTTGACAATACAGATGCCTTTTGTTTATTGTACCGGCTAATCGCCGACAGTAATGACATGTGGATATGGACGACAGCAGTCGTGCCTCTCTTGGCCACTCCAATGCCAGCGCTATCGCTCATGGTCATGAAGCTAATATTGCCAAGTACGTACAAGAGGGATTTTCCTTACTAGAAATAAGTGCATTTTGTCCGATCACCAAGTCGATTTAAACACAGAACGCCTTATTCAGACATATATACATATCTATTAAGATAGGAGATCGTTTTTTTTGATAACGAATCTATTAGCTATCAGTCCGTGAAGATATGAGATAAACCATGTACATTAAGGAAGGAGAAATGTATTTCATATCTCTGTCTCCATTCGTCGAATCCAATGTACAAACATATACACAATAAATAAACGCTAAAGGTATCTACAGGAAACACTGACTTACAGTGTGGGTTTGATTAGTAACTATCGCATGTCGTAGTAGCTGCTTTTCAAGTGACTTTATAAACCAAGTCTCATAAAGTATCTTTATCAACACCGACTTGTAAGTCATGTGTCTTTATATAATCCACAGTGAAATATGTCATTATTACTGCAGAGTAGCATGTTATGAGTCTTTATGAATTCTAAAGTAGCATGTCAGGTGTTTATGAATTTAAAGTAGCATGTCATGTGTTTATGAATTTTAAAGTAGCATGTCATGTGTTTATGAATTTAAAGTAGCATGTCATGTGTTTATGAATTTAAAGTAGCAAGTCATGTGTTTAAGAATTTAAAGTAGCATGTCATGTGTTTTAATGAATTTTAAGTAGCATGTCATGTGTTTATGGATTTTAAGTAGCATGTCATGTGTTTATGAATTTAAAGTAGCATGTCATGTGTTTATGAATTTAAAGTAGCATGTTATGTGTCTATGAATTTAAAGTAGCATGTCATGTGCCTGCTATTCTGTAGTAGTTTTCCATTATCAATCTACAGTAGCATCGAATGTCCTTTGATTTACAGTAGAATGTCACGTGTCTTTGTAGATTTACAACTATATGTGGTTTGATAATCACAGAAAGTAGCGTGTCACAAGCATTTACTAACTGTAAGGGGTATGTTTTATTATAGGGGATAAAACAAAGCGTTAATTTGAACTTACTGTACAACACTTCTAGCGACATCTAACGTTTTTTAAGCTTTTTTTATTTCTAAATTTTACATTACTTCAGCTACAACCAAGATTTATATATACATGATAACAAACTTACTCTCACTCATATTTACTAGTTACACACAAGCACCGATTATTTAAAGTACCACGAAAACAGTATGACATTCACATACAGAAACATTACACTACACTGTATATCACATAGAAGACACATAATAGTACAGCATAATAAGTTAGAGGAAAGGAGAACAGACAGAAAATTATAGAGAAGAAGAACTTTGTCAGTAAAACTACAGGGAAGAAGTACTTTGTCAGTAAAACTATAGAGAAGAAGTACTTTGTCAGTAAAACTATAGAGAAGAAGAACTTTGTCAGTAAAACTACAGGGAAGAAGTACTTTGTCAGTAAAACTACAGGGAAGAAGTACTTTGCAGGAAAACTATAGAGAAGAAGTACTTTGCAGGAAAACTATAGAGAAGAAGTACTTTGCAGGAAAACTATAGAGAAGAAGTACTTTGTCAGTAAAACTATAGAGAAGAAGTACTTTGCAGGAAAACTTTAGAGAAGAAGTACTTTGCAGGAAAACTATAGAGAAGAAGTACTTTGCAGGAAAACTATAGAGAAGGAGTACTTTGCAGGAAAACTATAGAGAAGAAGTACTTTGCAGGAAAACTATAGAGAAGAAGTACTTTGCAGGAAAACTATAGAGAAGAAGTACTTTGTCAGTAAAACTATAGAGAAGAAGTACTTTGTCAGTAAAACTATAGAGAAGAAGTACTTTGCAGGAAAACTTTAGAGAAGAAGTACTTTGCAGGAAAACTGTAGAGAAGAAGTACTTTGCAGGAAAACTATAGAGAAGAAGTACTTTGTCAGTAAAACTATAGAGAAGAAGTACTTTGTCAGTAAAACTATAGAGAAGAAGTACTTTGTCAGTAAAACTATAGAGAAGAAGTACTTTGCAGGAAAACTATAGAGAAGAAGTACTTTGTCAGTAAAACTATATAGAAGAAGTACTTTGCAGAAAAACTATACAGAAGAAGTACTTTGTCAGTAAAACTATAGAGAAGAAGTACTTTGTCAGTAAAACTATAGAGAAGAAGTACTTTGCAGGAAAACTTAGAGAAGAAGTACTTTGTCAGTAAAACTATAGAGAAGAAGTACTTTGCAGGAAAACTATAGAGAAGAAGTACTTTGTCAGTAAAACTATAGAGAAGAAGTACTTTGTCAGTAAAACTATAGAGAAGTAGTACTTTGTCAGTAAAACTATAGAGAAGAAGTACTTTGTCAGTAAAACTTTATAGAAATACTTTGTTAGTTGGATTTGAAAAAAAGTACATGTAATAATAAAGTAAGATTAAATATTGACGTTAAATTTATACCCTTATTTATCGACACTTTTGTCTGGTATCCCCCTGTTTACAGAATAATGAGTGACCTCATCACCTTATATAAAACAGACGTACGTCATTAAAAGCGATACAAAAGTCGCTGCTGTTTTTGATGGTGAGTACTGGTCATTAAGTTTTGATTTCAGTAAATATCGATAATTCCAATGTACAAGGTACAGTTAATGTATCGCCTGTCGCCTTATTTAAAGATATACCGAGATGTTGAATCTATTATACTATTATATTAAGTAAAGTTCCGTTACGGTTGAATATTTGTGTTTAGTTTGGAGGCAAGGCGCTAAGATCAACCATTACTCACCAGTGATAACACTCTATACACTTCCACTGGCCTAATTACATACGAAGTTGGTTATGTTATATAACTTTGTAAGTAATTTATCTAGGACACTGTTAAACTATATAATTTATATATGGAATTTGATTTCTAGGAGTAGCAACAAGTCAACAATTGACCACGTCATTCGTTTCTATCCCCTCCGACCTTGAAATCAATGACACCGTGAACACTTCTCTGCACCCCTTTCACCTTGTACGGCGCTACAATACCAGCCGCTTACAGCTAAGCTTTGCGATAAACCTGATGATCCAAATCTCCTTATTGACAATATATCATTTCTCGATGGTATCATCCCTATTGACCTTACATATGGTATTTTCATTTCATAGTTTATTCAATATTGAAATAAGGCTTTGGGGTCTGTCTTCTGGACGAAATATACATTTATGTATATCAATCTTTATAGATGGTAGTTATTTTTTCTTGCTTATCTCGTTGTGGCAGTGCAAAGACTGCCATGACGTTGTCAGTCAATCGAGACTGGGGATTCTGCATGCATCCGGAAGTATACTTCAATGTAGTAGCTGTTACTAGGACATTAAACAACGTAATTCTAAACAGATCAACACCATCACAAGGATGCTTACTCAAACATACCATAACTAGGATCTTTAGTCTGTATAGCATGGGTTGTGTTTCTCTTGTTAAGATGACCATCTGTCTCACCGTCCCTTCTCCTTTTGAGAGCATAATCAAATTGATTGCAATCGATAAAACGGACGACGGACGACTTTACGGAACAGTCGGTTGTTTTCATGGTTAATATTTTCGTTTATATTTTGACATCGATGTATCTATTTTTAGTTAGAAGAAGAATATGTCATAACCAATGGACAATTTCAAACATTCCATTCATCATTTTCAGACCGGGAAGTTAAATAAGGAAAATTTGTTGAGCTACGCTAAGGACACACTTAATCAATTAAAGATATTGAAATTATTCAAGCGGATGACATAACAAGTTATGTAACACGGACTTCACAACAACACCTTGTCAATAAGATAGCTTGAAGTCATAGAAATATGTTACCACTTATTCGTTTGAAATAATTGGAAACATCAAAACTGATTCAAAGCCATCGCGTTTTCCTGAATACTGGAGAGTACGCCATATCGATTTGGAAGAAAACGAAGCCTACGGACACGGTAGCACGGCAGGTGCATGCATTGCTGCAAGCTAATTTCCTACCAATACTGTTTGTATTGATAAGCCAGAAAATTATCAAAAACAATTTATCAGATAGAGAGAGAGTGTGTGTGAGTGAGTGATAGAAAGGGAGGGATTCTCTGCAGATAGGATCTGCCATGCTCGGGGGAGGGGGGCCACCAGAACCTATCTGGAGGGGCAGAAATGAAGCTGTCAGTCCTGATTTATTTTGTCAAAAAATGTTCGTCAAAAAATTGTTGCATCTCCATCGCCAAGGCTGATTGTAACACTTTAGCGCCACTTGGCCGTATCTTTATGGTGCCTAATCACCTTCTCCCACCTGCACGCGGTAGATACCTATCCCGTAAGGGGTTAACTCTCATGACACCACGTGTTCCCGCGCTATCTCAACATCTCGCCGACCCTCTCATCAAATTGGAAATCAAAATCTGTACTAAGTATACTGAATTAAAATTCTCAATTATCAGTTTTTTAACTGCAATAAAATTTGTGTCTATTTGACGCTTGTTTGTTTCGGTGTAAGTCAGTACTGCAGCAAAACAAACTCATAAGAAAAAAATCCAGATACGTATAATGAATAAATTTCAAAATTATTATCTCGAATGTTCAATGTTAATGATTTATTTTAGTCTATAATTATTTTCCATTTTTCCATTTCCACGGATGCTCTTTATCTGTGGAATCATATTGCACGGCGCGATAACATATTCCAACCATACACAGACTTACCATGCCAACACTTATTCGCGCCATTTTCATCTCTCTTAGTTTTCCCTGGAAACACTTCGGCATTCCGCGTAATGTCTGATATCAGAATGCCAATGAATTATTTTCTGTTGATGTGTTATTTCTCCGTTCGGAGACGTTGATGCGGAAGAAGAAACCTATATGCTCAATGACACTCTAAAGAGAAGCCTATGTATATATCATATGTATATATCATATGTATGTATTAGAATTTATTGTGATTACATCAGATCCATGTCGTAATGTTACAAATGTAGACAATAAATGTAGAGAAATGATGTTCACGATCGACATGAAAATCGTATCTTTAGCAATATTTCTTTAGTAATAATCGTACAATGAGTCTTTCGATTCAGTTTTATACTTAATTTATGAAATTCTGTCTTTTTTTATTTTCTACCGTTTCTTGTAATTGATTGCTTCATATATATATACATATTAAGTTTTATTATTTCAGTCGATTTTAAGATGTATTCTTCTGTGTAAAGAAACGTGTTAGACAACAGTTTAAAGAAACGTGTTAGACAACAGTGTAAAGAAACGTGTTAGACAACAGTGTAAAGAAACGTGTTAGACAACAGTGTAAAGAAACGTGTTAGACAACAGTGTAAAGAAACGTGTTAGACAACAGTGTAAAGAAAAGTGTTAGACAACAGTGTAAAGAAACGTGTTAGACAACAGTGTAAAGAAACGTGTTAGACAACAGTGTAAAGAAAAGTGTTAGAAAATTTATTGTTTCATTTGTCTGCAAAGCATATACTTGCATTTTATTTTCTATAATGGAATTAAAAGAATTTACTTTTCATAATCAGCAATAATATTAACAAAATAATGAGTGATATTTTTATGAACTACAGTCATACGATTCAGTTGATTTTCGGAATGTTAACAACATAGGCACAATAAAACAGTAAAACACCCTTAAACCTGTGTGTTTTTCATATGAAGGCATTGCAAAAGGTATTCAGGGATCATGGAATTGTAATGAAATAAAATGAAAGCTATTTCAAAGCAGGATTAATACTAGAATTGATAGACCAAAAAGACTACACTCGCTGTGCGTAAGAAAATCAGACATTTTTGTAAACTTATATTTTGCTGAATCATACTTTATCATATTTTATCATTTATTAAAAAGTATGAGGCTAACCTTCGTCTTGTTCTTTGTTATTATTATTAATTTATTTATGTATCAACTCATTTTTATCATTTGCATGATCAAATGCAGTACAGGAATATCATATCTAATCTTCTGCTTCATAAAGAAAACAAATTATCCTTTAAAAAGTCCTCGTTTTAAACTTTCGACCAATCGTGTAGATCACAATATCAGTGCGGCAAACGAAACCAATTAAACTATCAAGAGAAATGTTCCAGAGATTATTTCATTCGATCAAAAGATTTTCATGTCTCAGCTACAAAAGACGGAATGTTTTATATTTAAAACGTCAAATATTCTTTTGTACAAACAAAATCTGCAAGAGTCATCCCAATAGATAAAATATTTCGACATATGATTAAATGAAAATTCAAATGTCCATCAGTATCTGTGGAAGTGTAAACAGATATTTGTTTTATTTATCCTGTATATATACATAAAAAAAGTTAGATGCACTGTTTCACACCCTTCATACTGAGAAAGGGTTATTAATATTTTACATGGAATTTATGCGTTTAATAGTTATATACATATATATATTTTAGAAAGCTTCAACAATGTAAATCTCAGCATTGTTAAGTGATGGTATATGTTGAAAGTATACACACGTGACACATCATTTGTTGATAAATTGGTTTAATGTAATGTGCATTTTTGTTGCCAAAACTTGTTACAGAAACAACAACTAAAAATACCAACAAAATCCTGATCCAAGTTCAAATTCAATAAACTTATATAGAAATATATAAGCTAGGAGAAGATGTGTTCGGAGATATATGAAAAAAGTACACGGAGAAAAGACCAGGCGTTCCGGAGGAGTAAATGTCTGTTTTCATCTTGGTCAGCCCAAGTAAGCAATGTCACGTTACCAGATGAGAATATGTTAAACAACAATGAAACCAACAGGCCAACTAACGAGCATCAAACACATCCAGAGGTCACGTACCATATGATGTATCTAGACAAGGCGGTCATGTCCATATCACTATTGCATGCGGAAATATGACTTCCGTTCATATGTAGGTCGTTATAGCTGTCTTGCTAGTACGTAATGTCACTGGTAAGACATCATATGTAACGACCATATACCGACATGGTTTCTCAGTAATGTAATCTTTACAAACAATGACGTTATATTTATCAAAATTAAAAATGTCGAAGTCTTTCTAACAGTAGATTTCTAAGCGCACGCATGACAAACGGTATAAGAGACTGTCCCAATTTATTGTCTTTAAAAATATGTGTATATTTTCATGTAAATGGTCAAAAGATGAACTTGAATTAACATACCATGACAGATTTTGACTTCAAACTTACATCATTCATATGTTGCATTTGAATAAACGGGCATAGGTTTGATATCTGTATAGGTTCCTTTTGAACATGAGACAATGATTTGTTGTTCTGTATGACAAGTGATGTACACAACTGATTGCTTTTGACGTTTTATTTAATGTCCCTTTATAGAAAACTCGGATGCGATGGAAGTAATTTTACACAAAGTTAAAAAAACAAACGGAAATAAAACTGACAAAAATATCTTTCTAACCATGTTGATAAGATAAAGGCACTGTTACAATAGTATTATAACACTAGATATAAAACAGCAGGTGAAATGGCTCGTTGTGTTGTTTAAGAGTATTATATGAACGACCCTATTCGGTACTATTAACAACTGAAAAGGCGCCAACCTGTCCTTATTGTCAATATGAATGCAATCTGAGTGGTCGTTTGGCAGAGTGTAAATGCACTCGCCTTTCAACTAAGTGTCTGGAGTTCGATTCCCGGAACAGATGTAAGTCATCCGGGACTAAAAGAGTTCAGTATTAATATAAGCTTGAAGCTTGTCCACAATTGTTGTAAAATATCTTTATAACTTAATTTGGGTGACCTATTATTAGAATATACTCGTTAGTACGTCATGCTCATCAAACATGTTACCATACATTTACATTAAGAACATTATCTCAAAATATGTTACAAAGGTTTCACATTGCATATGTAGTGCTGCACATAACTGAAAAGGTTTATGTCAATCATCATCATTAAAATAATCAAAATGGCGTCAAAATGACGTCCCATTTCCGGTCATGTGACCTAGAATGTATCTACACTCCTGTGATTATCATGCAAAGTAATATTGAGTTACTCGAAAGAATAATGAAATATGTAAATACATAAGAAGATCAATAAAGAAAAATAAAGGCAAAGTTTTATTCCAACCTAGCATTGTCACGTCTAAAGAAAGTAGAAAAATACAGAAAGACGGGCACCTGTGAAGGTAATTATCTATATGTATACTAACACTTGTCGGTGCAACAATATTAGTGAGTGTTTTACGTCGTTGTTTTTGGAAGTTCAAAGCGGTTAAAAACAAAAAAAAAAAAAAATAAATAAATAAAAACAACAACCACCGCCATATGTGATCGACTTCACCAGCTAGAACTTTGATCCCAGCAAGGAATAAAAACTTCCCACTTGTTCAGAAAATTTCTTGGCCGAGATATTTTCAGGTTTTTATGTGGAGATAAAATATACTAAATGTCTTAAATAATTAAAATAAAAAGAAACCTATACACAGAAAAAATTCAATTTTAGTCAAGCAAGATTAGACATTGGATTTCCTATTCAAATGGTTTTATATTTTAGGCTCGGGAACCTTCATCACTTTCGGTAAACGAGACATGCATCGTCTGTGTCACGGAAGGTACCGAGGGGTTCCGATTTGGCATGACGCTTTAGATGTCTTTATTAAGATGTACATGCGATATGTGTTTGAATTCATTTACATCTCAGTGTTTATGAATTTTCATTTAGTAAAGCCATCAAATAGACAGTTTGAGAATGTATATGACATGTATGTATATAAACATCTAGAATCATGGAAGTAATATGATGATGATTTCTCGTCTCCGTGACTCTTTTATGTTCTATGTATGTGTTGTAACTTTTGAAATGTTTATCGTCTTCATAATGGGGCAGGTTTCCTATTTTCCGAAAACTGCCTTCCTTTAAAAAAAATTAATTAATCCAGTCGACTGAGCTATAAAATCATAAAAATGTTTTCTCTGGATAATGATTCAAGTCACATGTGAAAATAACTTTTTTATTTTTGTTTCTGGTTAAGTCTGAGGAGGGTTCAGCATTGTCACCACATGTGTATGCGCGATACGATATGATTAGTTTATAGATATTAAGCACAATGCTGTATTGCACATTCTGAGTGATACTACATCATTTTGGGGTCTCAGATGACTACACTCTTTAGATTTCCGAGATAATTGTGCATCAGAATCCATTTTATATAACGGCTATCGGAGATACAAACACGACCACGCATTAGAACACGTGTTATCTGCACGACCAGTACATGTACTGCCATACAAAGTATGTGGACAGTGGGGACGACGCGAGATATCTCCGATTCCATATATACATTCGAGGCTTTTAGTTGTGTATATCAATTAACATTTACATTGTGTCCTCCATTAAGTCAGACTGTGTTCTATCTTATCTAGCTGTCCCTATTCATTGTCGCATCTCGCCGATTCTGTAACTCATTAGTGATTCCGTTTTAAGTGGCAGGGAGGATATTAAATGATGGAAAGCGCCACATTCTCGTAGTGGTAGAGGAACGCGATAACTTTATCAATATTTATTAATGATTCTCTGCCGATGTCTGCTTCAAGTCCC
This sequence comes from Ylistrum balloti, assembly GCF_031769215.1. NCBI lineage: Eukaryota > Metazoa > Mollusca > Bivalvia > Pectinida > Pectinidae > Ylistrum > Ylistrum balloti. Next base: position 369,146 of record NW_026782679.1, on the reverse strand, counting down.
ATCCTTATCTCCTGGCCAATCGTTCGCACATGTCTTCCCGTCAGTATTTGATGTAAATGATAGCAGATACAACCGTTTCGAGCATATTGGAGTAACTTTCTCTGTTGTATGGTTACATGTACAGTTTGAAGCATTACCATATAGGTATTGTATTTTATCACATAATCGCCTTGTTATTCAGTGAACATATCCTTTTTAGCGTATAAAGTCACAATCACATCAAGCACTTTAAAACTGCATCATGGCGTAACGATAAATACTAGATATGTAGAGCCGATTTCAAGTTTTTTTTTTATATACTTGTCTTTATAATCGATAATGGGAAACAATGATCTGAAATCTGTTTCCATTTCATACCTGGACCTTATCACGAAATTTCATTACGGCTCACCAAAGGCTTGTTATTTTTTTCAATCTGAGACTCGCTTCATAAGTCACATGTCATATCGAAACTCACGTAAGATCCCATCTGTATGCTGATATCCGTACATAGCCTATATTATTCATACTTTTAACGCCACTTACGTACCTCCTAGTCTTCCATACACCCACCTGAATTGGAAATCGAAGACACGACTCTTTCACATTAGCCGTTCGCTTTGATCTTTTCCCATAAGGAAATCCAGCAGGGGCAGCTTTCCACCACACTATCTGATAAGCGTAATGATTTCCTTCTTTTGATTTTTCCATTTCTGGATAGCAACATTCCTATATCACCAACCTATGGTGTTTATATGTCACAGTTGACTCAGTATTCGGCTTGTTCCATATATCATTATTATCGTACAAGATGTCTGTAACTGAACAAACCCCTCTAAGTACGAGGTTACAGGAGATGTAAATGAATTATGGGGACATTATACGGTCACCATAATGGTCTCATTGTGAAATATCTCCTTGTTGCGGTTTGAAGTTAAGACGTGTCTGGTGCTCGTTAGTAAGCCTAGTGCTGCCGATGTTCTAATTTGAGAACGTGACATTACTTACTTGGATATGTTCAATGTTACATCGAATTTGAGCTTGAAATAAGATTCTGTTGATGTTTGGGAATTTGTTTGTTGTTTTCACAATGCCACGCCTATCTTACTATTTCATTGCCGCGTTCTCGTTATGAGATATATATCCAAGTTTTGTTATTATCTTGATGTAGTGAAAACAAACATATATATTAAATAAACCTAACGTGTTCTATATCTTGTCGTACATGTAACACTACCTACATATATAATTTACTTGGTACTTAGTCGTCACGGCAATATCTATCTGATATATCTTATTGTTTTGTTGTTAGTCGTAACACGACATATTTAAAAAGCTATTCTTTGCCTACTCGTAATGAAATGTACCATAAATTAAAACATTGTTATAATGACACCAGAAAGCAATATTGATAGAAGAAACATTTCTCCTAAACATCAGATCGACAACTTTGTAATATCAACAAGACTGTTAAACACTAAGTGGTGACGTCATGAAATGTCTTAATATAATTTTAACAATGTCATTTATGCTTAAATATATACTACAGTGTTCTGATTGTCGTTTATTCTGGCGTTCATTCCTGTTCAAACATCATCTTATTATATCAAATAATAGTTAGATGCCCAATAGTGACAGACGAAAATAACAGACAAAATGTCTAATTAACGGTACTGGAGACAACACTACTTATTGCAGATAAATAGCTGATAATTTGGTTCACTGAAACAGTGAATTAAATTCATCATAGTAACTATTAAAAGAAGTTTTAAACAAAACAAAATGTAACTTTGTTTGCTTGTTGAACTGTCAGGGAGGGGCACCTTCTGGCGGGGAATCTTCAGTCGAGACCTCTTCGTAGTAGTAAATAGTGTCTAACTGATTGCGCACTGTGCACACGAGTATTATACTAAACGATGTGAATAAAAGAACGTGGTTGTATCTGCAGATAAGGTATTTAATATTTTGATCCTGTTCTGCAAGCACTGCTATATTTCCTGCTTACAACAGGAACTTGGCTTAACTTGACTACGAAGGAATTATACATACATATCATCATATACTTCGCAAAGACGAGACATTAGTTAATGATATTTAAGTATTATAATATTTCGTTTTACTGGTTAATAATACGGACATGAACATTCCTAGTTTATATCACATTACTAGCATTGTTGTTAACGTTTTAATGCTTCGTCGGAAAGTATTAAACCAAACATTTATCTAAATTTTAAATAAAATAGTATACAAGAAGTGGTAATGCCATCTTAAACCCCCTTTTTTGTTCATATTTTGCCCTAGATTCGTTTCGTCGAATTATAGTTTGAACAAAGATTCCAATGACATCAGGGTATTGATTTTATACATCCTATTTGAATGGACTAAGATTCTAATGGCGGGTGCCTTCGATGAAACAGAAGACATTTAGCCTTCCGGAATACCTGTAGTTATGTACTATGCACTTGGTTATTTTTAGTCCTAGTGGTAATATTTCAAAACTAAATTTTTGATTTAGTTGACCTGTCGGTATCCTTTTGTTTTTGTAACCTCTTCTGTCTAAAAATAGCTTTATATCTGATAAATTTACACTCATTAATACATTACTTAATATTCTTTTATTTTACAAATTTGTCTGTAGCATCCTACTACACGGAAGATCTAAGAGTGTCGTGTCATGATTAATCCTGAAACGGTGAACCACATTTGAAATCCTTTTGTTATTATAATTTTATGTAATTTGTTGTTGTAAACTCCGTTGTATGTAGAAGTGGCACTTTTCTAATCTACACCGTTTTTAAGCTCATTAAGAATTCTAATACATTAACATCGATCGGCCTTCAGTACGTTCCCTATTTGACGACAGAATATGATACTGGTATTTGCGAGTGTAGGGGTTTTCATTGCAGTATGTAGGATATAGTATGCCGTGTGTCAGAAGGCTCGCCGCTTATCTACTGGTGACATCAGTAAATTAATACCCTTTTTTATGAATTGGCATAGAGGAAAAGCTAGCTGACGTATAATAAACATATCTTATCGAATCTCCGGTCACAGTAGATCAATGATAATCCACGTTCATATTTCATATCACAGTGCGTCTCATATATGCAGATTTTGTGATAAGAAATATCTCCATGAATAATATTAAATATAGATTTTCATACATAATTTCCGTATGAAAAGCTAGGCGGTACATACGTAACTAGTATTGGTGCTTTTTCATCCCTATAAATGCTACTGTTTATGGAGTATACTGTATACAAGTAGAAAATACCTTGCTATCGTTCTGTTGTCGTTATATATTATATGAGCTGGAAATCACATATATCTAACGCACTGTCACAAAATCGGATTGAAAATCAATAAAACCGAGATAACAACACCACCTGACTACAAAACGTGAAAATAAAGGGAAGCAATTTACTTACAAGGTGTCAGGATGGTAAGAAATCGGATGGTAAATTTTGTGATTCCGAAGAATGAGAATATGGAATTTATAAAAAAAATGTGTAAGGTTGGATATTGAACAAAACAGATCATGAATAACAGACTGAGGAACATGGACTGATACAAATATTTGTCTAAATGCACAGCTTTCGGTATTTCAGTCTGTTTTGTTTAGTCTACCTTCAAACAACGACTTTGATTTTTCATGCAATGTTCATTTAGATTTAGGGCTATTGTAAGGCTTTCTATTGAACTAGACTGTCCTCTTGTTGTCACACCTACATAGAGGCCTTCGTGTCTATGTTTAAGTGTTTTTTGTTTTCTTCCTCTGTTTTCTTCGTGTATCTGATATCATCCGGTTGTCATATCTAATGTAAGAACAGGTTGTTCCTTGATGTTTCGGCTTTGTGTTGATAGTCCGGGAAAACATGTAACAAGAGAATGCTGGAAATTTTAAAACGAGGGATGTTTTGTGTTTGAAAACTTTTGATAATAACCTAATTTTTTTTAAATGGTCACTCAGTTTCTGAACGAGAAATATTAAAATTTTAAAGCAGTGAAACAGTGTCGGTAAAGTTTGAATGAAATATTGAATTTTGTTTTAATAATATCAATTGCGTGCGCATGTCAAGATATAGTTGCTTACAGTAATCATCCAAGGGCAATAAGAAAAAAAAGAGATACAGTATTATCTCTGAGATAGGCAAGATAGATAAAACGCCAAGAGTACTGCGTTTACACGTTCTATATAGTTTACTGGGCGAATGTCCTGTATTTCCTCTCTTCAAACAATAGACCGCGCACACATCCTGCTATCTGATGGTAGTAAAACAGTACTGCTAGACTTGCGATTAGCTATCGTAGATACGACAGCGTCACATCTGTACAACAATCGTATCTGGTAGCTTGTAGATGAATACAAGAATTTGACATTGTGTCCGTGGAGGACCGCAGGGTATATGACGAACAGAACGGGTCGATCGCTCCTATCAGAGGCTCGCTCCTTTGACACGGCACATGATAAGTAAAGATGAATGGTTTGATTGTTGGGTAGATAAGATACTATCACTCTGATAAGACTGATAGCCTTATCGGATATCTCGTACCTCGACTGGCGCGGGCTGGGGTTCAAATATACTTAGCATTGCTGGCTTGTCTTCCGCACTGATCAGTTGGCAAACTAGTGCTCCGGGAAGGAAAAGGTGAAAACTCGGCCGGGTGATTACAGACGTAGCGAGTCCTCGGTTATATAGTATATGTGAACGTTACTGACTGTAGATCACAGTGTTGTTCCGGCAGTGTGTTTTTAGTGTTAGACAAGTGTGGATACATACGTCCGTCCTCCAATCATACTCCAGGATCATAGTTATCGATTATCTTGAATGTTTATGTATCATATTCATCATGACCCCGGAAAGGTCACCGCGCAATTATTCTCACTGAGGTCATGGTGTCATTGCGCATATTGCATATGTCAGTTGACAAGCGACCGGGGAGTTTAACACACTGAAGTGAAAATAACACTAGGAATAATGTCGAGAAGAAAACAATCTAACCCAAAGCCGTTAAAACGTGAGTACACACCATTGTTTTATTATTTCATACTGACAGGAGATATATTCGGTTTTTATATGTCTACTTACACTGGGTAGGAATGTTATATTACGCTGTGTATATGAATGTAAAACAGTCATGTAGTATCTGATAAGGCACCATTAATATTAATTTCCCTAAATTAATTATATCCAGTTACAGGGGTCATATTTCTCAGTTGATTCTTAACTCAGTTTTTTAAAAAAGATATAATTCATTAAAACTATTATCTACAAGTACTAATTCGGCTATCATTTACAGGAATGACAAGGCAAAATAAAACTCAACAGTTTTACAATCATATAAACATCTCGCTACCTAACCATCAAGGCGCTGGGTTAGTGGCAGGCAGTTTATGTTATTGACTTTTGAGTCATTAAAGAATCATCGCAGGTATACAGGCATGTTTCTGCCAGTTTAAGTCATTTCTCCCGAATATTTCTAACAGTTTTGACTACAAGGTAAAATGTATATAGACCAACTCTGCTGGTTATGGTAACTATTTCTTATTTGATAGTATTACGAAGAATATACTACATATTATGGTTGGGATATATCCCATCATAGTATACCTTTAGTATTAATTAATCATTATCGTCTAATTTTAATGGCATTGGAAATAAATCAAAATTAAATTTGTTGACAAAAGTATTAAGTTTTCTCATTCAATACAAATACCACGAGGACGTTGTAATTATTAACAAAGGTAAAGTTTTTATAGCTTGGTGTCTCTACTTTTAGTAAAGAAATATTTAGAACAGAATATTGATAAAGATATGTGCATATCTGTGTAGCTGGGAATTTCGATAAGACGTTACCAATCACGTATCGTCCTAAACAGATAACAAAGGCTCTGATAGACTTCTTACTTCCCATCAAATGTCTGATTTTCTACTTATTTTTCTTGTGAGAGGTAAGTCTCTAGCATAGTCCTTAGAGGAAAAGATAGACTAGATATGACCTATACATAGTGAAATTCGGACATGATTTCTTCCAAACTGTTATTTATCAGTGTTTCAGACCAGACATCCTCCGGGTTTACTATAGAACAAGGTAATTTAGACCTGGCATTCCTAAAACCTGTTGTATTATGAAATATATAGGACAGAAAGTTTTTCAACTCTGGATAATTTGGATAAGACTTCTTATAAAACCTTTGACACACCTTCTTACATAAGGTAATTTAGTCAGTACCACCCAAACATTTTTTCACATAAAATAATTATGAAATCGCATACTCGACATGTCCTTTCACTAAGTAATTTATAATTCAAACTTCCACGTGTCTTGTCACACAGATTTTTAGGTATAACTCCTACACGTCTTGTCACACAGAGAATTCAGACACGTCTTGTCACACAGAGAAATTCAGACACAATACTGAACACTTCTTTTCACACAGAGAAATTCAGACACAATAACTTGAACACTTCTTGTCACACAGAGAAATTCAGACACAATAACCCGAACACTTGTTGTCGCACAGAGAAATCCAGACACAATAACATGAACACTTTTTGTCACACAGAGAAATCCAGACACAATAACCCGAACACCTCTTGTCACACAGAGAAATCCAGACACAATAACCTGAACACTTCTTGTCACACAGAGAAATTCAGACACAATAACCCGAACACTTCTTGTCACACAGAGAAATCCAGACACAATAACATGAACACTTCTTGTCACACAGAGAAATCCAGACTCAATAACCTGAACACTCCTTGTCACACAGAGAAATCCAGACTCAATAACCTGAACACTCCTTGTCACACAGAGAAATCCAGACACAATAACATGAACACTTCTTGTCACACAGAGAAATCCAGACACAATAACCTGAACATTCCTTGTCACACAGAGAAATCCAGATACAACAACCTGAACACTTCTTGTCACACAGAGAAATCCAGACACAATAACATGAACACTTCTTGTCACACAGAGAAATCCAGACACAACAACCTGAACACTTATTGTCACACAGAAAAATTCCGACATGACTCCAAAATGGCTGTCACATACAGAAATTCATACATTGAATAAAATTAAGAAATTCATATAATTATATTGAAATTGAAAAGTGACCTAGTAATTACAGTTGTAGAAAAAAAATTATTGACTTCGCTTTCATTTTTTCTACACAAACAAATACTTAACTGATATATGCAGGATTAAATGTGAAACCTGTAGAGCTTAAAATTTACAGACAACCACATAATAGCTCTTAACATTAGATATTTACTTCGTGGAGTCAAGATAAGTCACACGTATTAAATAATTAATGCAAACTTGTTACATTTAAATATTCATATGAGATATTTCACCAAAATACGTTTCAAGTTTTATATAAACAACAATTTAAATTGTATTATTTATCTTTTTATTTATTCGGTGAAAAGTAAGAAAATCCGGCTGTTTACATATCACCCCTTTACAAAAGTAAGAAAATCCGGCTGTTTACATATCGCCCCTTTACAAAAGTAAGAAAATCCGGCTGTTTACATATCACCCCTTTACAAAAGTAAGAAAATCCGGCTGTTTACATATCGCCCCTTTACAAAAGTAAGAAAATCCGGCTGTTTACATATCGCCCCTTTACAAAAGTAAGAAAATCCGTCTGTTTACATATCGCCCCTTTACAAAAGTAAGAATATCCGGCTGTTTACATATCGCCCCTTTACAAAAGTAAGAAAATCCGGCTGTTTACATATCACCCCTTTACAAAAGTAAGAAAATCCGGCTGTTTACATATCACCCCTTTACAAAAGAAAGAAAATGCGGATGTTTACATATCACCCCTTTACAAAAGTAAGAAAATCCGGCTGTTTACATATCACCCCTTTACAAAAGGAAGAAAATGCGGCTGTTTATATTTTGGCTCTTTACAAAAGTAAGAAAGTCCGTCTGTGTATATTTCGGCCCTTTACAAAAAGAAGAAAGTCCGTCTGTTTATATATCACCTCTTTACAAACGACATCATATATCGTAAGGAAATCACTGCAAACAAAAATGTCGGCGATATTAATGTGTTAGAGTGTCCACCTAAAACTATATAAAGAATGACTTTCAACTCGAATCTATAAATAACCACATCTGTGTTATGTACACATGTGATTGTATGGCGCGCACAATTCGGTGTTTGTTTCCTAGTGTGATTGACCACAATCTGCCTTGACCATCAGTAGATGTATGGGCGAGATCGGAGGTGTTGCTATCGCCCGCGGCTGTACCAAAACTATGGAATACGTCCGGGACACACATGTGATTTACTTCACAACGTTGAATATCTCTCAATCAGATGGTTATCGCGCTTTATATACATTTATTTAGTAAATTCAGTCACACGTTCTCGGGTGTTTTTAATCTATCTGGCGGCTGTCACATGTAACACTCTACATCTTGTTCTTGTATATCATACCTGCTATCATGGGCACGCCATCATGATACAAAAAGATATATAATCTTTATACTGACCTTCAGTACAAATCTACGCCAGCATTTCCTCGTATTTAACATCCAATCCATGTATCTTTCCCTCGTGATGGATATATTACAGATGTGAAGAGCAACATTCTATTTATTTCTCATTCCGTAATAAAAACAGATATATATATATATATTGGTATAAGTAATTGATTTGAGATAGGGATTCAGGAAAACCCAAGTGTGATCTTGATCTGTCCTTAATAGTTAACTTCAACACCTTTTTAATGTATTTTTTTTTTACTTTGACTAAGGCGTGTGTGCTTCATTTGTGTACTAAAGTCACTTAGTATATAATGTAAAATAACCCTAAAAATAGCCTTTTGTGTATACTTGTAGCACAACAAGCAACGCTTTAGACGTATCAATGATAATACTTGATATTAAATAAATATAACCATGAAAAAATAGAGTTTTCATCAATTTTGGCCGATATAGTTGTATGGTGAAAGTGCGTTCGTTACAACATATATCTAAGGTGTTAATAACATCTTTCGCCAAATTTCAAAATGTGTGTTTGTTTGTTTGTTTCTCACAATTAAAACAATCCTCTAAACTAACGTGCAAAGTATTGATAAACTACAGAAATAATGTTTATATGATGTTATAATTAGGACTGTCTCCACGCTGTCGATCCCCCAGATGCTCACACAAAGCTTTATTGTGCTAGTGGTTTCTTCCGTAAGATAAACCACAGCTTAGCCTAAACACAAGTTAACAAATTATTCGTCTTGTGATCGACGCCAGGGTATTGTGTACATGTTGTCGCCTGTCCTGGCGATGAATTATGACGGATACCCATCAAATAACGCTACATATATTACATTTAAAATTTAAAACTAATCATTAGTTTGTCTGATAGCTATAAGTTTTCGTCTTCGTCAAAAAAAATTAATTACTGTAGAAAACGTCGTATCTACCGCATTTTACTTAAACAAGGAGCTAAGAAACATAATTTGATACTAAATACTATCACTTTTATCGCAGAGTTACGGATTGTTAGGATAGTTAGGTGTGATAGGGAAAAACATTGTTTCTGATTTATTGGCCCTAAATAAACTCGTTCTCTCCCGGCTGGTTATCTCCGTACGTGTAACACAGTATGGATGTGTGTTATTTCTGCTGTACAACATGATTTATACCTGTTCAAGGTGCGGGGAAAATAGTAACACCAGATTAGAATAGTGTATTGAATGATAATTAATGCCTAGAGCATCCAAAAATCAGGATGTTTCTTTTTCAGTGACTTAATTGCAAAGAATAAGTCCGTGTTTTCTCAGTCGTCATACACTGTCGGATTTGAAAGGATATATATTTATAAACATGGACATTCATAGTCCGAATGGGATTCAGCGGAACATGTATTTGGATATTAATGATCAACACTGGGTTCAAATATGGTTTATGATCCAATCACAAATTCACCGTGGAACGCATGTGAATGTGCCCATAGTTTACATACCGACCGATTGCCGTATTTATGAACCTGATTGTCATATAAGCTGTATGACCGTACAGGTTTTATAGGTTTATCTTAGTGAAGAGATAAAATTCACTTGCACAACGGAGCGATACTGCTGGCTTATCTATTCCATGGGTGGGTCGCATATCTGTCCACCCAAATCTCCGGCCTTATCACACCGCGATTTGTCTCCAGTATAGTTTTATTGGATCCGAGTGGAAAGATTATCAGCGAAACAATGACTGTGTTCTCTGTAACCGAAAACACACTTTGTAATATTTTAACTACGCGGCTGGCTCGCTGGCTCTCTATCTCTCTGACGAACGTGGTACGTAATTATATTCGGACCAGAATAAAATGCGCCTTATCACAGCGTACACATTCACCCGCCATAAGATAGGCGATAACATCAGCTCGTATTTTCGGTTTTCTTTATGGATATAGCGATAAGCGATTAGGCGGTTTCCACAATGATAGATTCAGTTTGAATTAATCCATTAGGTATGATGGAAACACCGATACACATGATAAAACTATGCGATAGGTCCTAGCTTTATCAAACTCTCGCAAGCATTCGTAATTAGACCTGCGAGCTCGCAATCTGCTGCCGTAGATAATCGCGCTTGATTGAGGCTCAAATATGATCGATATTGGAGCATGCATAGGCCAACGCTGTTTATAGTCTGATAATGGCTGATAGCAGCAAAACTCAGTCGCAACGTTTGGGACAGCCTGTGCTCTATGCAGCTGATAAAAATTCGTTTCCACAAAAATGGATCTATTATTGTCTGATGTCTTATCTCTGCATCTATCCCATAGAGCGGCGTAGCTTTCCCTTTTCTTATCTCCCCTCGCCCAATGCGTTTGAAATGCAAATCAGTAATATAATTTATCAATAGCCGAGATATTAAATGTTACATTGGAAAAGCTATCAGATAACTGGTAAGTGATGCAGACATTATAAAGTGATATCTGTCTTTCATGCACGACCGTAAAGTTGGCTAATTTGCACACAAATGTATTTTTCTACAAGTGAAAATGCACACTTCGATATTGGAGTAAATGAAACAAACTCTGACGTAATGAAAGAAATCCGTATGATTTGGCATGGTCGACTGTAAACCTATCAATAAGCTTACTTTGATCTCCGTCTTCCGTCTGACTGACTGCCTCTCATCAAATCCCAACCTAGCGCGTGACATACCGGATAACGATGGCTGACAAGGGGGGTCACTCTGTCAATAATGTATGAGAACTTGTAAAAAATATCACCAATAATGTAAATACAGACATATCCAACAAACTGTTGAACGAAAATTATCTATAACGATAAGTTCAAATATTACTTGATTTATATCAGACTTTTGAACACTATTATAATTTTGAATATAAACAGTTTATTTCACCAAATCTTCAAGTTCGGCGTAAACGATGTGTTTTTAGAAGTCCATTCAATCACCTTTGTATATACGACTTGGAATTGTTACACAGAAGGCCGGACTACTTCTTGTCAAATTCCTTGGCCTTTCATGCAAATTACAACGTTACAACGATATGTGGCGGACTTCGATATGTTATATTGTGTTCCAGTAATACCTTTGATAGAAGAACTAATTTTCCGAGCTATCATTGTATATCAAACGTTTCACATATTCTATATTTCTATAATCTTACCCTCCAAATATAATCCAGTCCATCCTTTTGTTCCCACAATGAAACCGGTTATAGTCATAACATTACAAATCAATGACCATGTCTTTCCTGTCAAATTCTATGGCTCATTTTAAAATCATATATTGGAGGTGAAAGACATGTTCCACCTTTTATGTATTTGAAGCTTTTTTAAACACATGTAAGTTTTAAATAAAATGGGCAATGCAGAGTGCACCAGCATGAAGAATGACAACGACGGTTTATGATTTTAACACTTATTTTGATACATTAAATTACTGACTCTGGGCGAACAAGTACCTGTAAAAACACTTAACGTGTAGTTTTGTATCGATCACACATGATATTTTAACTGATTCCAGACAGACTATAGTCCCATACCTAACCCACTCTGTCCTCACTTTATCAATTCAATTAAGATAAGTATGTATAATTAACTTTCTTACATGATTGCACAAATACATTTCTTTATCGCATAAGCCGGCCGATAACTTTATCCATAGTATGAGATAATACAATTCCCTTGAAAAAAACCCTAACGCACTATGTGCGTGAAATCCAACCCATTAACTTGAATTAAGCGGCCGAGTTTCATATTATAGCATTTAGCCTTTATCTGTGAAAATGGTTTTGTTCCAGCCACAATAGGACGTGCTCTGAACTAGGTTTGAATACCAGGTGCTGTTAAGAACGATACATGAGCTAAAAAAGGTGTTGAATACCGATTGAGTGATAAGTAGTATCGCCTGATCTCGGGGACGGAGCTGGAGCGGTCATGATCGGGGGTTGAGGGATTGTCAAATCTATATAAAGTGCCTCTCTGCCTTTTTTTCTCCGTGATCAGATTCAAGATTCCTAGATAAGCTCTATCAGAGATCAAGAGTAGTCTGTCCTAATGTAGAGGGTCCGAGAAGGTATCACCTTGGGGGCATAACACGGCAACTATCAGATGTAGCACTTGATAATGAACGGGACATTATATTCAGTTGAGGATTGAGGTACATTTAGTCACTTTTACTTTTATCTCAATTTATGTACATATTCTAAACTAACCTAAGCAGATTAATCAAATAACCCTTACACCTGTCTTAGTAACCAACTACTAACAAATTAAAGAATTCTTTCGACAAAGTATCCGGCAGTCGTTCTTACAGTTTCAAACTCACTGAAGAAATTAAACACCACTTTTTGACAAAACTTTTCCAACTTTATAATTTATTCCAATCTTATTCCTAAATATTTAATACATTACAAATCCCATAGAAAGTGTTATCAACCATAAAAAACGGCAGAAATAACTTACAAATTTAATCTTGCCGACGTTTTACGTGAGTATCATCCGAGATTGTGATCGTTAATTTGACAAACACCTGATATCACCGCGGAGTTCCTTTACTCCAGATCAGACAGGTTATAGATATTTTACATTTGTTCGCATTTTAAACCTAAGATAGCATCATCGCTTTCCGTATTGTATGGGTCCGCTATAAACATGTCGCGAAAACTGCGATATAACATAGAGATAATAATTACCATACTGTCACCTTACACACAATGCCAGTGGTTCTGGGGCCACTTACTGGGGTAATTATAACTTCAAAAATTCAGAAAATTGATATGATAAAAAGACTTACATATGCTGGTGTATTTTGGTAGTGTTGTGTGCGTGCTAGTTTTAATTTATCTTGGGTGATAATTAGGTGTCCATATGAAGGACGAAGCTTTGTAATAATAGTTTCATTCCCTCGATGATTTAGAGTGTCTATAAACGTCAGACAGCATTTCTTAAAAGACTTTTAAATGTTTGACAGCTAACAATAACATCCTAAATTGGACTTAATCATTGTGACGTTAACATTTTGAACGACCAACCATATCAATGAAACAACGGAGGGTTTGAGGAAAAATACTGAAAACCTTAATAAAGAATGACACCATTTCAGCGCTTAAGTAATGATCACTGTATGAAAATCGATCCTCGATTGATTCTTGCCAACCAACACAAAATACATCTGAAGTCACTTGATGTTAAGATGAAGAGAAATCGATGTAGATAAGCTATGGGATTAGCACAATGTTATGATAGAACACAGTGTGATTGATCATATGCTGCCCAGCGTCCGCGCTGCAGGTGGTTACTAGGGAATAGAAGCTAACACCGAGCTATCACTGTTTTATCGACATGCACATGCATTTAACTCGGCTTCCTGAACTGCAAGATACTACCAATCGTAATTTGTTTAATCCTGATTCAACTTCGCAATTCTATCTTGGTTGATTTCGACATTTATCGCTAACGTGAAGCACAAACCTTTCCCATGAAATTAAAACTGAGATTTGTCTGATTATAAGAGATAATAGTCTTGTGAAGTTTGAATTAAATCAACAATTAATCAGAGTTATTACTGCCCTCACGTACAAAGGTTCACAAATTCATCTAATTTGCCGACTTAATTTGCATACCGTAATGGACATATGCTGATGAATACAAAATGTACTCTACATTGAAATACAACCTATTGATTATAATCTCATGTCAACATATAAAAATAGGAACGCAGCAATCAGTATGAGTACTTTATCCAATTCATATATAGCATCTTTCAAACACCACTGATAGGTTAATCAGAAGTAGACGTTTTTATCGCTAATTGGGGTATTACGTAAGAGTATGGTTACCATCTGAGAGGCTGCACTGAAGTTACTAGTTGTGTGTATGAGGAGCTGATTGCAATGACAATATTGGCCCTGGGCGTTAATCGCTGTAGTGGACTGGTACTTAAGTATCAGCTTGCATCATCCCGCCACTGACTGTCTCATCCCTTTGTCATCTCATACTTCTGTCTCCGATATCGGGATAAAAAAATTCATCTACAGCTTTCATGATGCATTCATTTTCATCAATTTTGTTTATCAGGGTTTTATCAGATCATGCCTCCCCTCTGTATCCCTATCCGACTTTGAGGTAGCTAGCATAGTTTTTGCAAAGGTAGACGCGACTCACGTTTTCAGATGTTTATCATTTTCACGGATTCAGCGAAGCAGATCACGATAACGTTCTGTACAGAGGTACATCAAACACACAGAGATTTCAATTATACCAAACATTCTCATCCGACATAAAAAGAATGCCAAGCATTTAAATTCGAGTATCTTTTATCGTGTGCACTTTTCAAAGTTAAACACGATAATCAGTCGGTAATCCCCGATTTATCAGTGCGGGGGCTATAGGTGCTCCATCTAGCATGACCGGCCTGATCGTCGTGATTTTTCAATTAAATGATAATTTTCGGCATATGATATGACTCAATGCATTTTTTACACGGAAAACTCTGGAAATCGCATAATACTACATCATATAGATATAGTCGCATAGCTGTGTAAGTATAATCATTGCGCCGATGATACTACTGATGAAACGCACTGTGTGAGATAAAGATAGATCTGTGTGTATTGCTGATAAACTGGTTCTTTATAAATGTATAAATGTCAACTGGAGATACAAACACCATAGAGAACAAAGACTTAGAATATCCGCATGCCGTCATGCATAATACAAGGATATAAGATAGCTGTTCATAGATCGCTCATCACGAATGATTAACAACAAATTACAACAACTTAGCACCGAGACAAAGACGTATTGACAAGTATTGACGGCTCGGGCAGTCGCATGTAGATTAAATGTTATAACAAAACTATTGATGTTGGGATTGGAGAAAGACTGCCAAATGAGAGCAAAACAACCTGATTAAAATGCACTGATCAATCGACGTATAATTTATGTATCTCTAGAACAAATTTTGATGTTTGAGATTGGGTTTTTCTACAAAAGACAATATTTTAAATTGGATTTTATGAAACATGTTTCCATGTGTCGATAGAGGCATTAAAAGTAATTTTAAGTGGTGTCTGTATTTTGCTTTATAAAAATATAACTTTTCAACTTAATTTAAATCTTAAGTGCAAAGTATATTGGTTCTGTTGATGATTTTAAAAACACAAAAAGAGCATTATCAAACCGCTATATAATACATATAAATCTTACAAACATTCGTTAACACTGTTTATCTAACTGTACATTACAGTATATCAGACAACATTAATGATAAATGCAAATAACCATTTTGAATAAAATAAATAGTGATAATGTGTTTGAATAATTCGTAGTTTTGTTTATCTTAAATATTTTTTCTCAAAGTAGCAATAAATGACTGTTTAGCTGAAGCTCACGTGAAAGACATAAACATTTATCCAACATGTAGGAGGCAAATGACGTAATTGATACGTCCTCCGGGTTTGTATCTACATGTAATTTCCCAGAACAATTCTCTACAGGATGATAAGGGAGGTATGGAGTTAATAATGACATATAGTGATAAAGACTTATATCACGGTCCTTGTCGCATGCAGAGATAGACCATAGACCTGCCCCCTATCGGCTGTAATCACAAAATAGTTTAATGAGTCTCCCTGGCGTTTGTGATATCGTGACATTGGACGCACCTTTAGCTAATGAGGCTGGGCTAACTATCACAGCTGGCAACTTAATGTACTTTGTTAATATATTAAGTTTCGGGTCACAGAGCAAAGACAAGAAGAGATAACTTGTTTGCCAAGGGCGATAAGTTACTGTCTGTCCCACAACTAGTAAACATTATTAGTGTAAGTGATATATGTTTGGTAGATTGGTATCATTCGTTTGATTTTTAACAATGACACTGATACTGCTCTAAATTCTGTCGATATCTGTTGCCGGAGACTTGTTTTCAATGCAAATCGCATCCTCCTCAGTAAATAGATTTATAAATGTGTAAATATGAACGATGCAAACTTAATAGAATAATCAGGTATTTATGAAAACTTTAACGTGAAAATGTACAGGGAAGGTGGAATATATTCATGAATTAGCTATCACATGACAACAAAAACCGAGTTCACTTTATCGTCAAGTATATTAATAAAGCATTGAAGACGTTTATAGATAAGTTGTTACATGACAACAATAATAAACTGATCACATGTCAACAAAAAAGTGTTCACCCGAACGTCAATTATATGAAGAAAATATCGAACAGTTTAATAATGATAAGCTATTTCATGACAACAAAAACATATTCATTATAGATAGGTAAATCATGCACAATATATTGCTAAATAAGATATTTCATGACAACTAAAAACATATTTTCAATATTGTTAGGTAAATCAAACAAAATGCATTAATAAATAAGCTATTTCATGACAACAAAATCATATTTACTATATTGTTAGGTAAGTCAAACACAATGCATTAATAAATAAGCTATTTCATGACAACAAAAACATATTTACTACATTGTGAGGTAAACCATAAACAATGTATTCATAAATAAGCTATTTCATTACTTTGAAGAACGTGTTGATTATAATGATGGAATCTGCACACACTTGTTTATTTACGTATAAATGATTTAATATGTGGACAATCACATGATGTGTTAATATATATATATATATATTATACGGTATTTTATGAGAAAACCACCACACTTAATCGTTAATATCCATCGCTCTCCTAACATTGTATGAATGACTCATTCGATGCATACTTGCTATTGATTACATCTCAGAAACAAAATATATTCAATGTAATGCAAATACCTAATGCATTCAGTCAGCGATGTACAAATTGTATACGATTACAGGTCATTGTGTTTAAAACTAATAGCACAGTATTGTTTATGCCTTGGTATGGAGGGTGGAGAAAAACCGATCAGGTTGAATGTAAATAACGACAACGTAAAAAACATGTTATCGATCAAACGTATTAATGCTAATATATTCTATAATGCGCCACCTGCAAAACAGTCTATATTTTAAAAAAATCTATTTTTAATCTAGCGTATCGCATCGCTCAAAAGAAAGCAAACAAGATATGTTTGGAAGATAAAAAGCAGTCAAATGAAATGTAGCCCTTTGAATCAATTATATAAAAATGATAGAAACGACTGTATCAAGTTTGATATCTCGGATAAAATGAAACATTCGTATGATTGTCGCCATTTCTGCCCGATCGCGTCAGCTAGTTATTGTCGTTCAATCGTCAGGCTACACTTGAAGATCAAGATCGACATGTTGGAAAAATACGAATGAGTTTAAACGCTTTTATGACATTACTGTAATGCGTCCAGCTCTGATGGAAGGGGGAGAAAAGGGAGTGGATCTACAAAAGAATGTATCACTATAATTTCTATCATAAGGATCTAACATTATTGGGAAATACCAGTGCGGTCCTATTCTGTATCAATAAAAGCTTGATGACGGCATCATCAGAAACAAGCGTCAATTATACATACACTGCCGCCAATTCCAAAGACAACAACGATTGACAATTGGACTGGCGCTTGTCATGTTGTTTGATGTTCCTAACTAATTTTTATCATTTTCAGTATCCTTTCTGACACGGTATCTGGAAATCTACAAACTAGTGATATCTGACAACCGGTAAAGGTAGACCAGCCATTGGACTGGTCAGCCATTCTGATCGTATCACCTAAACATCTAAAATACAGCCACTTAGAAGTGAATGTTCGGTATATATAAATCAACGTATTCTATTTGTGTTGTTGTCAGTGAACCATTACACATATATTTATGTGTAAAATCTTTAGTCAGGCTTTTAAAAAAGGTTCTTGACATATTAGCAACGGGGATAAATGTTCTCTCTGTTAATCATAGAAAATTAATTAAATTAGCAATGAAATATTATAATATAATCATAAATACATATATCCCCATTTTACTTATTTCACCTTAGTTTCAATCTGTGTATTTATCCCACGTCTTGTTGTTGTTTGTGACTATAAACTTGATAAAGGTGTTTCATGTCAGGAAGGGGTCTGATTGGCATCTCTGGTCCTGCCCCTTATCGGCCCAACATAGCGTGTTAAGTCAGCCCCTTGCATACGGCCGACAACGATAAGCCTACTTTTCGCTTTATCGTTTTTTTTATTAAGCTATTTTTCTGTTTGACTATGAAAATATTTTCGGACTAGGGCTAACTTGACGGCTGGTATAATAACGGGCATGTGTGATATTTGTTGAGAATGACAGATGTATGCCATCAGATTACAAATTTTACAGTTCGCGTTTATATCTTCTATATCAGCTCTACACCCATTGCTGAGAATATTTTCGTGGCCTGGGGTCTATGCTTAGCCAGAGGTCAGCTTATAATACATAACGAAACGGTGTTATAGATCCTTAATATTTAAACATTGCTTCTGTTACCTAATCCTTTGTAAGTAAAACAGGCCTACAACTTTTTGGACAGATAAAATATTTCAGTATTCAAAACATTATTATTATTATTCATGTTTGCCCCTTGCATGTGACTATTGATATTATATTTGAAAACCAAAAAAAAAAAAAAGAAAAAAGAAAAATAGCTTGAATTTATAAAACATTTTTTCCATTAATTCCTAATTTGCTACTAAGATCGCTTATCGAATAACATCATTTCGTACCAGGAGGGAGCCGTTCACACGTTTCTAGAGTACCTCTCAATTAGTTATGATTTTAATCAATTTTAAAATCTTTAGACCAAGTGTGTACAACACTCTCTGTTACCAAATAAAATTTACCCAAAAATCTCTTTTCGTGGTAATGTTAAATGGTTATCAGCAATATTAGATGGCAGTTCATCTCATATACAGGCATTCAAATATTGTTTTATAATTATATCAAAGTTAAGTGGATTTTTTTCTCATTTACCAAACATTTGGATATAATTGTAGATGATTCCAAATCATGAAAAAATATCCATTCGTTCATTGTACCACTGAAATTAAATTCAATGCTGGTATTATTCACACCAAAATATATATACAAAGACAACAAGAACATATCCCCAGAAATTTAATGTAAACTCAAATCCTATGAAACTAGGACAAAATATAAGCAAAAGAAACAAAAGTATTTACAAATGAATATGATCTAAGCTATTCTGTAAACTTTTGTGTCAAAAACAATTTACACAAGAAATACACGTAAACAATTATTTTGAACAACACTCATGAAACGCCCATTGTTGTTAGACAGGGGTGAGAGTGAATGTATGGAGTAAGTAATTGGTGTACGTACCGATAATATCGGTGGCGGTGTTCTTTTCATCCTACCTTTTATCACAGAATGCTAATATATTTATGTTTTTGTTTTATTATCTGTAAGATATATCCAGCATAACTCTTTGTAAGCCTAATGATGTACATTACCCCGACTATCTTGCAATTTATCAGTCGCCATTATATGATCGAACGTTTATAAACCTCAGGATAGAGTCGATATTAGTGCATGTTTAAATATGATGATAATTAAAACATGATCCATGTTATTTTGTGCTTATAACTATAGATATTAAAATCTCATATAATCATACAAATTTATGTAAAGACAAACTTTGTATATTGTTGTAAATACAAAATGTTTAAAATGCACCACCGCTGTATGTAGTCCAGCTAAATGACGGGAATTATTAGTGAAGAAATTCATCGTCAAGTTCCTTTATCACTGGTATATTAACAATTTAAACTGTGTGTATGTTGTAATTCTTTTTCTAGAATTTATAAATCCTCCAATATTCCAACCAATTGTTTTAAATGTTAGCTTTCACTTATTTCATCAGCTTACTCTATCTGATAAATCAATATGCTGATTTGCTAATTTGTAATATAAATTTATCTCTGCAATTTTTTTACAACAAACTTTATTTTCTTTTCTGAATAAATTGCGCTCATTTAAATTTGGGTATACATTTCGCAATAAAATTGTCAATTCACCATTTGTTTTTTCTTTAATCTGCAATTTTCCCAAGGAAAGATAAGTTTAGTTCAAGAGGTAAAATATATGACTGATATGACAGATATCACAATCTCTGATATACATTGTGAGAACCTTTTCCCACTATTTTACAACTGGTTAAACCTGCAAGACAACAGAAGCCCAAAACTTTTTATCACTTGGTGAAATGATATTTTTTTAAATGCCCATAAAAACATTTACCAATCAAATTTCATATAAGACATATATCTGCATCCCGGTAATGCTGAAAGCGTAGAGGCCCAGTATGTCCTCTACAAGTGTTGTATACATGCATACAAGTGGTGGGAAAAATCAGTATCGGTTCTGACGAAAAACTTTTATAAAATGTCTGAATCAGATAAACTGGAGTCCCGCGTCACTTGTGGCCAAACCACCAACTGTGTTCCATGTCAGGGGCTTCACTCTAAAATCGAATTTAAAAGAGGTTACATGATAACTCTCACCATTTTCTCATACGATTACTTTTTACAAGTGAAAAAAATTATCAATTTATCGTTTGTTGACAAATTTATCAACAAGTGAATATATGTACCTTATGAAAAGAGTTTACACTTGGCTTGTTGTAGTCATCAGTTGACATGGCATTTGACTAGATCCTACCAAGTTCGCCTTTGTCAATAATTGGTAACGGTTTTGATGAAGCTTTATTCGTTTACAAAAGAAAACGATTTACACAAGTCCCGAGTTATATTACACTAGCTCTGAGTGGTTTTTAATCATATTTTGCTGATACTGCAACAGGTTATACATATTTAGTCAACGATGGCTTTACTTGTCGTGTCTTTGTTCCCAGGTCAATCTGACAGCGAGGATGCCGATGACGATATGGAAGAAAAACTAGGGTCAAATGACGAAGATATTTTAGATAAGGTGTCTCCTGGCGAGTATACTACACTGAACCCTACATCTCCGGTTACGGACAGTGACAATAGTGTTGACCGGAAATACCCCTCCACATCGTCAGGCAACAATGACGTCACATCCGATATATCAAATGAAAGAGCAACTGACAATTGTGTATCTCCTTCAGAACTTGATTTCCTCAAATCTCTGAGTTTCCCGAGTGATATCCTTAGCCTAAGGAAGGTTGAGGGTGATGAGGCACTCCGCGTTGGCCGGCCCTATGTTGTGTGTACCGCTATTCCCCTACAGAAAGGCAGTAGTATTGGTCCATTTCTAGGGGAGCACGTGTCACTAAGTTCTGTCCGGCAAGGTGACCTCGTCCTACAGGTAACATTTTTGCTTCCCTGTCGTATACTGTTAATCTAGCATTAGGTACACAATCTGAATGGAATATTTCATAAGTGAACAAGAATTTAATTTTATCAGTACATGATACAATGCCCTGTACTTTTTTATATACTTTTTTATATTCAGTTATGAATATTATTTTTATCAAATCGTATTATGATTTTATCCGTACATTAAGTTTACAAATGTGTATGCTGCCCTGTTTTGTTTATATACTTTTGTACATGTAATTATACATATTACTTTAATAAATGGTTTTATATTTTAATGTATTTAATTATAAATATTATTTTTACAAATGACATTATATCACAATATATTTTACCTAAGTATAACTTTAAGCAATGTTTTTATATTACAATGTATATGTCTACTATAAACGCTGCTGTTTTTACAACTTGTTAGTTTAACGAATGATATAATAAGGGTTACGGTCTCTCCGTTTATTAACGTGTATTACAGAAATTCACCAGTTCGTTAAGTTCGTTGCCATGGCTAATATAAGATTACATAATTCATGTGAAAGACATTTATCATTTAATATACCTATGTATTCAATAATATTTTCTTGAATTTGATTAAATTGGATGGTGCGGATCCATTTCTGTTGGATTATCTAGATTTTCATGAAAAATATGCATTTATTTGGATACATAAAATCATTATGTAAGTCTGCTACAAATGTCTATGTATCCTGATTATGCTATTCTGTAACTTGGTCTGTGTTACTTATATAACCTAATGGAATATTTTACATTTAACTTTATTAACTACTACGACTGAGTTGTTTATAGAATTTATCGAAAAGTCACGAATAATCCTTTTGAATTTCTAACTTTACATGTATTTAAATGGTATTGCTGGAACGTTCGCATAGCATTGCTTTTTTTCTTCCGATTCATCAGTGAAAAAGGGAACATCTAAACGATGATGTTTTTGAACAACCGATAGGAACACCTGATATTAATATCAATATTTTCCCATCAAACAGCTGTTGAAAATGTCAAACTATATATCTATCACCTATCTGAATATCTAAGTTTAGGTCTCCATGCATTTTCTTAGTTCCCGAGACTTCAGTGAGACTGTCAGTGGAAGCGATAGTAGACATCTGTGCCGACTTATCTTTAACTTATTCAGTGTTGATAAAGGCCATTTTTATCAAACTTTGGCTTTGTGATAAGCTTTCACACGAGTTCGAAACTCTGATAACTGAATAACATTTCATTTTTGATATGCTTTTATCAAAGACGTGATATTCTTATCTGAATTTACAAGTCAGATGCCAAGATAGAAGCAATCGTTGTTTGACTCTAGAAAAAGTTCACTAAGATATGGCTCACAATAAAAGCCAGCTTATCTGTCTCTGCTGCTATAGACATGACCCCCGGAACGTGATGATTTAATGCAATTGTAATTATTTTATGACCAGTTAATCTTAGAGTTGTTCAGTTAAAACTATTTTTTGCCTTTTTAGAAAAAAAATCCCAGAGCACTGCAAAGTTGGCCGGTACCTTTGAGTCAGTTAACAGGTGTTTCTCTCTTTGCGTTTTCAACTCCGCACGGCTCTTTGAACTATTATCTTTTTGCTTATGTAGGTTTAGAGGAATTAGTATTTAATACGTCAAATAGCGTTATACTAGACTGAAATACCCTTTTGTAATTCAACATGCACGTTATCGCTGGTTTCCATCATCCGCCATAACGGTTGATGAACAGGCGATAAGGCTTGTAGTAATGAGAGTAATTACACCTGATCGCGCGCGGGCCGCGAACCACGCGCCTATTTTCGCCAAACAATATGTTGTGATTAGTGTACATGTAGCTGCATCGCGTATGGCACCTTTCATTTCATGTTAAATAACTTAAAGTGGGGTTAATTTCTGACACAGAAGTCAGAACAACTTAGCCAGATACATGTGTCGTTTGTGCTATTTAGCGGTGCACTAATTCACAAACATTTCTGAAATGTGCTCAGCCTGTCGGGGGCTTTCCGGTTTATGTCGTGTAAGTTACTCTCTGGCTTTCCTATATTTTAAAGTATTAAATTCCTGAATGCTAACGCCCTTTAAGTACGGCTCTTAAAACACACCAGCATATTACGTTCCATGTTAGTCCTTACATATTGTAAACAGAACATGTTTCCATCCCAAATATAGTCTGCTGATTCACTATACCTTATTGTTATCATTAACCAGATACTCTATTGAACACGTATAGATGAAAGTTTACAAAACAATTACTCTGTTTTTTTTGTTTATGTCATCCTGGATAAGTAAATATATTTTGTGATTAGTAATATCAATACATTATTCCAATAGGCCCACAGCGAGGACGGCGAGCCGACTTTCATACGGGTGTTAGAAAGAAGCGGAGCCTGGCTGTCCTTTCTTCGTCCTGTTTTTGCACAATCCGAGTGCAATGCTTCTGTATTTTTTGAAGGTATGTCTTTAATTTTCTCGCTCATTTTCAAATCGCATACAATGGATATAACAAGTTCGCGGTGATATATCATTGAACATCCGTCTCTATCAATAAGAAATAGAAAATCCTGTAGAAGAACTCAACAAGCTGGATTGCTTTTTAATGAGTTCTAGTCTAGTCTGAGTTCTTTATTACCAAATCAAGACAAGCAAGGGTAAATAACTCTTATCATGTAAAGACCAGACATGGCCATGACAGAAGAGGAAATTCGTGCTATTTTTACTTGTAGTAAGGAAAATACTTACAAATCTTCAGAAGCCTAATTCTCAAACTCGATTAAACTAAGTCAACGTATGGATAAAAGAAATACGTGAAAAAACCAAGGTTTTCTGGGTCAGTAGCTTCATGAAAACTACCCATCCATTTATTCTAGGTCAATAGATGTAAGTAATATCATAAATAAGCGTTCCATCATGTAGTATATGATGACGTCTGTATCATTGCATGATTATGAAAAGTTACATTTCCATGGTTAACATTTAAGCTTAGTTATTGATGCAAGCAACTTGCTTTGTACAACTTTTTCTAATAAGGAATACATTATCGAGTTTGATGATGGTATTTTTCAAGTGTGTTTGTAAAATGACATGTGATGAGTTGGATACCTTGAATTATGATGATGTAGGTAATAAATGATCACGGCCATTCGCTGCATCAGGTTGCAAGTCTAAAAGAGATGCTTGGTCACTGAATGAAGAAAGAAACGTTAAGTCAGTCAATCAACCATATAAATGCCATTTCACAGTGACACGTGACATTCTGGCAATCTTATTGTTTGATTAAACAAGAGTATTCTATATAACAGATATAATACCGTATGACGTCATCAATGCCATAAGTTTTATTCCGATAATTTGATATCTATAAAAACAAACAATTTTGTTTAATTTTCTCTCTAATTCCTCATCTATTCATGTTAATTCATCTGTAAATTCGCATCAGAATCGCCGAGACGTCCAAAGCTATATCAGGCAAGACGCTACTTACATAAACATTGGTTGAATGATCGTTCCACGCTAAAAGACAACATGCACGTGCATTTTTCTGTATCGTCCAACCTCATTGAAACATCTATATATATATATATATATATATATATATATTAGTACCACACCTTGAAAAGTCAATATTGGAAGACAAACGATAGAAACAAATAGCAGGGTCATAGATATACATATTTACATGTACGTGGAATACCAAACATGAGTGGGTAACCATTGCACTTGCTATCGCAAGAATAATTGGCAAACACCGTGACACTAATATATGTAAATGCTTTGTGATTCCATATCAGTATTTGACGTCTTATCATTACAAACTATCTATGAATATGGCACAGTTGTCAAAAACCTGAAAATTGAGCTTTTAGCCAATATAAAAGTTAGATGGAATTAGACAGAGATAAAAGACAGATAACGTGAAACGCTAGCCTTTATAAATAATTTTATATTTGCATCTTTAAATCCTATTCATATAGCATTTTTATAGAAACATGAATCATCATTTAGTATGTATTGTATGGGAAGCGATCACCCACCACCCAGTCCGGTGATAATAAACTACTCTATACATTGATATGGAAATCTCTCAAGCCTGGCACCGCCCGATAACATCCACAGGCTGATATCATCTGTCATTAATAAAAAGAAAACAGAACATTATATGCTAATTCTTATCCGCAATCAGCAGAGTTTACCGGACAGCTGGGTTAGCCGGCTGATTAGATGGAGACTTTCATTGTAAACTGTACTTTAAAGCTAGCCAGTACTATCCCAGATCAGCCTTGTTTGTCAGCCAAGATGGATGACAGTCCCGCGCTCCGATTTCTATCGGAGCCGTAACACACAAACCAACAAAAGGTGTTATGCGATAGAGGACATAGATAGGCCCTATAAAACATAAACCTTATCATATTGGACGAGATTTTTCTGTTTGCCAGGACGATAACATACAAGGTATTGTGTTTCTAGTAGCGACTTGAAGTCTTATGAATATTTCATATGCTACGTTGCATAATTTTACCATTAATACATATATGTATTAGCCGTATCTTATCAGAGACCCTGATCGCCTGTCTGTCATGTTACGCTTACCAAACCAAGATTGTCTTTTATTTTATAGAGACGCTCGCCAACACCCGATCGCTTCGATCGCTGGGCCCCTTTCAATACGTCATTCTCTTTCTAGCAGATTTCACTCCGCTTTACTGCCGATCTTTTCTCTATAGAATTTTGAATGGCAGATAACCCGACCCTGATTACAATGCCTGAATGCGACGTGGCGAATTGTGTTGATCTAATCAGAAAGTGATGGCCGTCTTATCTCACTAATTCCACGTATTGTTATCCTAGACCGGGAGGTTCCGGGTAGGGGGTACCACCCGTAGTAGTATCACACCTTTCTATCTCGTGTTTCCTCCACACAATACCTTATCGCACCTATCAGTCCATAAAATACAGGCCTATTCATCGTGGGATATGTGCGTCATACCAATTTTGCTTATTATCCTGCATTACCAATATTTTATTGAAAACTACATTATATTCCTGGCGTCGACTGTGAATAATAACAAGAACCGTTGTATATTTTACTTATCAGAACTTTTCATTCTGATGCACGTGTTTAGAGAAAGTGTTTGTAATTAATGATTTACGGAATGTTATATATCAAAAGATGTTACGGCGATAAAAGTTGTTTGTAGATAAAATTAAAATCAAATGTTTCAGAAAATTGTTAAGTGACCTGATCTTTGTAGTTCTGAACTTGGCACCTTCCTCGACATAAACAGATAAAACAATCCTCGACATAAACAGATAACACACACACATACATATATATATATATATAATTAAAAATAACAATGCCGGTTCTGACATCAGCCGCGTTCTCGCTTACGTTGGGATATCACTGTGTTGTGTGTTATCTCTATGTTTTACCGTCGTGTTTAGTTTCACATTTTCGTATTACGTCGCATAGTTTTGACGATGTACATGCCTGTGGGTTTATCTCGCCGGTGTATTTGTCGATACAAATAAACTTGTATATTCTCATTTGTTGTTGATAACAAAGGTTTTCCTGTGCGTGAAGCTGAGGGAGTCTCGAGTGTTATCACGCATCCTGACTTGGTCGTGATTGTACTAGTGATTAAACAGTTCTTTTGTCTCTGATAAAAACCTCACATAAAGTTGCTTGGCTATCAGAATCTTACAGAAATGTACGAACGGAGTTCACCTTCCCTCTCATCAGTGTATAAGCTGGAAAAACTTAACCTCATCGTCAGTGTATATACATCCATAAATCCATCCATCCATTTATCCATCCAGTCATCCAACCATTCATTTATTCATCCATCCATCCATCCAACCATCCATCCATCCATCCATCCAGTCATTCATCCATCCAACCATCCAACCATCCATTTATCCATCCATCCAGTCATTCATCCATCCAGTCATTCATCCATCCAGTCATCCATCCATCCATCCATCCAACCATCCATCCATCCAGTCATTCATCCATCCAGTCATCCATCCATTCCTCCATCCATCCATCCGCAGTGAACAGATTGTAACGATGATAGTGTCAATCGAGTATATCGATATATTGATTAACCTATCAACATTTGTAAAGACATACTTATAAACGAGAAGCCATTGTTTCTATAATTTACATATAAAACAAAGTCAGACATATTGAGGAGTATCACATATAACTATGAAGATTTATAAAATAAACAAACGATAATAGTTTTAGGGAAAATATACGGTCGTCATAGTAATCACATTGAGAATTATTCTATTCCTTTGTGCGGTATGGCGTTTGAGGTGTTTGATGCCCGTTAGTTTGTCTGTTGGATCCGTTCTCGTGTCAGCACGTAACATCATTAATTTAGATTGACCAAGATTTACATGACAGATGTTGTCGATGAGGCAGAAAACGAATGCAATTAAAACTTTAAACTTTATTTATTTTGCAACAAATTCGAAACAAGTTTTTTCCAACTTACATAAATCACTCTTGTTGGTCCGGAAGAAAGCGCGCAATGGGTCTTACTGTGGGAGGAAAACCTGAGTACCAGAGGAAACCCCACGTGGTCAGGCAGGTGACCGCCAAACTTCCGGGAATCGAACCCCGGACGGTCTTAGTGAAAGGCTAGTGCATTACCACTACGCCACCCTACCACCTTAAAGACGATTATTCTTGCGGAACACCTTTTTTTATTCTCCTTTTACTTTTTTCAGGGTTATGTTCTGTTTTGCCCTGGTTTTATTGCATTTGAGTTTGGATGATGGTTATGTTCTAATGATGGTATATTCTGGCTTTTTTAGAGATGTACTATATAAAGAGTGTAGACAATCCAGACTCTTAAACTTGATTTCTTGTGATATATAGGAGGAAAGATCTGGTGTCAAATGATCGAAGATCTGCCCGAGAATACCGAAGTGATGGCTTCCTTCAGCGCTCTGACCTGTAAGGAGGAGTCTGTACAGGAAAGCAAGGACGAGGATGTGGATGTGGAGAAAAACTTGAAATCAGGAATGTGTAGTCCAACAAAACGTATGTCTGATGTCTCCTCCTCCTCCTCTCCCTCCTCAGCAGCCCCCGCCAAACCAAGCCCAAGTCACGGTAGGTTGCTCACAAGTATATTTAGGTAAAAGAACATTTTAATTTTACTGTATTTGTATAGACATGTTCAAACTGTACACAACTAATTTTGTATTGACATCTGATTCTGTTACAGCGGCGCTGTTATTCGGCTGTCCTTACTGCGGGGTCCGCTTTAGCAGTGGTCGAACCTTGGACGGACACCTTACCTATTATTGTTCAAAGAAACCACAAGACTTCTCTGTAGCAACAAAAGCAGTGGATCAAGAACAACCATCACCCAGATCCTGTGATGACGGGACAGGTAAATATTCTATCGGAAAACGTTGGAAAGAAATAATATAAGTAAATGCAAATAACACGCAAGAACAACTTCCGGAACACTTAGTGTTATTCTACTTGTACTTACTAAGGAATATCGATGTAACTTATTTTCATATTTTGCACCATTTTATGTCATTTTTGTTTAGATAATGATTCCGTTGACATGTTCATATTTTCTTTGTTATTTCAACCTGATTAATATTACTTCTCTTCTTTGTGATAAGTTACAAACTCATTAGAGAATGTCGCTATTCTGACGTTATGCCAGTTTTTAGTGATTGTGTATTGGAAAGTATGAAGATCAATAATGATGTAAATTATTTTCAGAACAATGTGCTGAACGAAAGAGAAAGAGTCCGTCAACACCGGATAGCCAGAAAGAATTTTATGTGAAAACGGAACCCGAATCTCCGGGAACCAGGTCTGCGACGGAAAGTCCGCCGTCAAAGATGGCTAAACTTGTGGAGCACTACAAGTGTTCATTCTGTTCTTACACTGCTGACAAAATGTCCAGTTTGAATCGCCATATGCGTATACATAATAGAGGAGGTCGATCTCAGACAGAACCCCGCCCAGAGAGTGTACCAGTGCCAAAGTACGAAACTTATTGTAAACACTGTAATATCC
The DNA here is from genome assembly GCF_031769215.1 of Ylistrum balloti. NCBI lineage: Eukaryota > Metazoa > Mollusca > Bivalvia > Pectinida > Pectinidae > Ylistrum > Ylistrum balloti. Next base: position 339,352 of record NW_026782679.1, on the reverse strand, counting down.
AGTTTTCGTCCGTCAGTACATTTAACTGCCATAAAGAATTTTACTGTTCGCGGAGGTCAGGTAGCAATGACGGCACAGAAAATGGTAGTGATAATAGTTCACCATCCCCAAACCCCAGTGCAATTTCTCCTATATCGCGAGCTTCCATTATGGACTCGGCAGAGTTGGCGAGGCTACACGGGTTCATGGGTAACTCGCCATTCATACATGGACAAACAAGGGTAATCATAGGACCTCCAATTGTTGCGCCAGAAGGAGTGTCCGGGATGCCAACTGTTATTGTGCAGCCTGTCGTGTCACAGATATCTTCGTCAGAGTCTACAGAGCCAGCTGTTGTTTCTACGAGTCGACGAGATTGTGATCTGAGTACCACCTCATCAACTGAACAACCTCTTGACCTCACTACACCTAGAAAGCAAACTGAGAGTTCAGAGGAGCACTCAGATATCGTGAAATCTGAACCGAAAAGTCCTAACTCTCCTCTTAACTTAAAATCACCAAAAAGTCAGGCGTCTGAATCACCACACTTGCGGGAAGAAAGGGAAACAACCCCTGTTACACAACCGATTGTGTCCCCTGCTTTAGTACCACCGTTACTGCCAGTCACACAACATCCTTTTTTCAACAACAAGCCAGTTCCTCAGGTACCTGCCTCGGTTAGCAAGTGCATTGACTGCAATATAGTGTTCTACAAGCATGAAAACTATCTCATTCACAAAAAACACTATTGCTCCGGCAGGCGTAATAGAACTTCTTCACCGGGTACCAGTAGCGAGGATTCTGTCGGCGCGGCCTCAACCCCGGGTTCAAAATCTGTTGAGCTCGAAAGTAACAAACGAGCTCGTCATTACTCTTCCGAAACAGAAATTTCGGATAAGTGTTCACACAAATCAGTCAGTCCAGTAATTCAAAGCCCAAAGTCGGACAGCAAGCTCTCGCCTGATGCTTCAAGACCATCGTCTATCCCAGATGAAATCCTGTATCGCTTTTATTGTGTTCCGTGTAAAATAAAGTTTAGTTCCTCCAGCACGCTTAAAGCACACAAAAAGTTCTACTGTCCTCATGGACAGGAAAGTGAACAAACTGTACTACCTAAAAAACCATTGGAAGATCGTGGGAACTCTCCTGTTATCGACGACGGCGGAAATTTTAAATGTGATAGGTGTGATAGCAGTTTTATCTCTGCTAGACTACTCAAGTTGCATTTCTGTACCGGCATCACGACAGCTACGCCCCTCATGCGCTGTCCATACTGCGACTTTGTAACACACACGGATGTACGTATCTCTGACCATATGAAGGTCCATATGCCGAGCAAGGCTTACCGATGTACATTGTGTGGTTACCGAGGAAATACGGTCCGTGGCATGCGTATGCACGGCAAAATGCATGTAGACAGTGGAGAGGAGTTTGCCGACGAGAATATGATAGAGATTGAGGAGCCACCTTTATTGCCAGTAAAGGCGAGACATATCACAGAAAACGGCCCAATCAATATGGAAGCTGAGCTGATTAGACTGAAAAATGAGCCATACAAACGCAGACGCTCACGCAAATCATACGAGAAAAGTGAAAATATGGTTATTCCGTCTGAGCGTCCGATTGTAAACGCGTGTGCTCTCTGTGGCCAAACTTTTACCGATCTAAGAAGCTTTGCGTTGCATATAAGAATGCATGAGGTAGCTGCCCTCCAGGCCGCGGCTGCTAACAGTCTCAAGTGCCAGTTCTGTGAGGATCTGTCAGAAAACTTTGATGATCTTATGAAACATATACAAAGTAAACACCCGGACAAATTTATATTCGATCATAGCAACAATATGTCGAAACCAGAGTCAAGGTCGGAACACACATCTAGATCAAATTCACGTGCAAGCTCTGCAAACTCGCACCCTGATAGTGTCAACCAACCAGCGTCTAGTCTATCACCAACTGGCAGTCATCGTGATAGTAACTCAAACATAGTGGATATCAAGCCGGAACCGTCCGAAAATGGATACGGGTCTCCAATGAGTGACTCTCACAGCAAACAAAGCATCAAAGAAGAACCGCAAGATTTTTCCGATAATGCTTCAAATAGATCGAGCGTCCACTCGCCGATGAGTGACTCGAAAATAAGGGAGAATGACTCCTTCAGGGATGAAGAGACTGACAAACATTTAATCTCTGCTTCAGTGAAAAGATCTGAAAAGAAATCTCCAAGTCCAGTAACATCGCGGTCATATTCACCTGTGATGAAGCAACCTTCTCCAAGTTTAAAGAAATCTCCCACACAGAATAATGACTCATTTGTCCAGCCGTTGAACGTGCCTGTTCTAGACTCCTCTCAGATGCTACCATATTACCACCTCCTTCCAGGCGTAGGGCCCATGCCACGTCTCGTTCCCTTGGCAACGTCTCCTCCTACCTCCGGTTGCACGCCCCCAGATTCCCGGTCGGAGAACTCGGGACCACAGTACTGCAGACATTGTGATATTTCATTTAAATATTTTGCAACTTTTCTAGCCCACAAAAAGTACTATTGTACGGCACGTCCGAGTGAGGAGTTAAGTTCGCCAACACAGGCATGAATCTCGAGAAAAGAGACATATTTAACATTATGTGCCATTGACGCTAACCATAGTGCTATTTTACATCGTTATTTTACATACGGTCCCTTAATGACACGACCTATTAGTGCTATACAAACACTGCCAGTACGGACGGATATATTGTACATTCCATAACACATCACACCTTATGTAGAAATTCGTACCTTATGTTTTACTTTATCCAGAAATAGCTGTATCTGATTTTCTGGCCGTAAAGCCACCCGTCTGTGTACATACAGTAACTAGCTAGTCAAGTAGGAACAGTGAGATGAACAGTGTCTGCAGTATTTGTGTGTAACGTAGTGCCCTATCTAGTCAAACTTTTGTATTTATTATGCAGGACAAATGAACCGCATCTTTTATAACATATAATACCTTTTCGTTCTTTTCATATCGTCTTTAAAAGCTTAAATAGTATATAGTACATAACAATTTCCACTGTCTTATTATATCAAATATTTATAAAATAATCGAGGTAGTTTGTTGAACGAACATTTCATAATTTCAATTATTATACAAATAAATGTAATGACGTTAACTCGTCATTACAGCATTAGCGCATTTTAAAATTGTTATTTTATATATTTTTAAAGATGTTAACCTCATCTACGGGATTTGAAAATAATAATTTTTAGTTGAATCAAAATTGTGTAGATAGATGTTATTACTCGGTATGCTAGTCAGAAGCCCTTTAATCCTGTAGTACACCTGTTATCTCTGATGGACAGGGATTTCTACTTGTTGTTCAATATCTAAATAAAATTTATATTAAGTTACTCTAAGTGTCTTTATATTTACATGTTTTGAATGATATATTTAAAAAGAATATCGACTCCAAAATAGTAAAATGGCCATCAACACGTGTTTATTATGTCTGATTATACATACAATGTTAACAACTTATAGCATTGTTGAGACTTTGAAATATCATGAAGATCAACTTTTCTCTCTCAAGATTAATCTTGTTTGAGTATGACACTGAATAAACCTAAAGATATCCCAACAATGCAAGATTGTAAAGCGTTTTAATTTCTCGATTAAACACAGTTTAGAAACAATGGGGAAATGACGACACTCTGACATGGAATATTTCCAGAACAGACAAAATCACTTAATTATTCAAAAATATATTCAATATTAAGGTTGTTATGGTTAAATCACAATGTCTTGGGTTATATTACAAACTCATTATCGAAATAAGGTTAATAGTATTAAAATAAATGGTAAAAAGGACGATTGATCCATTTTATTATGCATCACTGAATTTGAATAATTTATGTGACATACATGAATAACGCAACACCTACACAGAAATAAAATTCTCGCCAAGAAAGAAAAATACCTGATTCACATGGATTTCGCTTTTCATAAAATTAATGTGTTAGTATAATTACATAATTTTAGCTTTAGTTATGAAAATGATATACCATCAAACGAAACTCGTAGAAATAGAAACAGCATGTTTCTAGATATTATTTTCTCGTAAACTCGTAAAGACGATATCCACTCGTTCATCTTTCGGTAAATTTCGTTTTTTGATTCTGGGGCCAGTAGACCCAGGAGGGTTTTTATGAAACATTGTCTTGAAACAGATGTCATGAGTTACAGAGCGACAACTTTGTGCACAACAGGCCCAGTATTATGTAGCATAGCAGAATGTGCTGGAAAACAGAGAAGTTTTCAAATGAAAAATAAACATTTAAACAAATTTCAGTACCTTCTCAGGAAACATTTAATGATAAAACCATACCGCCTAGAAGTATAATCTCGGTGTCATACTTTGGTGAACAGGAACTAATAATCATCATAAATCAGTAAGGTCACCAGCCTGAATATGAAGGGTATATATTAAGTACAATGTCACTGCTTTACTATCATGTATAAAGAAAAAACACAGGGAAATACAGGCAAATTAACAAAATAGAAATTCCAAGTAAGAAAATAAGATTTCATGTCAACAAAATTAGATTTCAAATCAACAAAATTAGATTTCATGTCAACAAAATAATAATTCAAATTAGCAAAATGAGATTTCAAATTAACACACTAAGATCAAACAGAAAGATTTACAGGAAAAACGTTGAAAAAGTACAAAGAGAATGAGACCAAGTGTTCTGAAAGCAAAAGGATAATTAACACAGATGCCCTTGACAAAAGCAAGGTGAATAATAGTTTGAGTGAACACTCAAATCTGACTACACAAATACGTTACGTATCCATCAAACTAAGCTGTCTAATTAGATATGTTGTCCATTGGGAACATAAAAATGATAAATTAGGATGTGTTTGCTGTTGCCCAGAAACTATGGTATGCAATATTAAGTATATACAATAAATTTGATTAAGAACTGCTTAGATCCGTATTACCTGTCAAGCAACTTGTAGAAGTGGTTGTATTAACGCAAGTTTGCAACAAAACGGAGAAATGTACTAATTAAAACAATTGATAACGATTTTATGTTCAAGACAAGCATTCGATAACGGATAAGAAGGAATGGAACCGTGAATCAATTCATGTTACGTCACAAACACGACAGTTGTAATGTCATTATGTCACTGCCCATACGTTTTAATCGTTCTTCACATTCGTTCAAAACAAAAATAATTGATCATTATTGTGAAACAAAGATCACCCTAAAATGTTAACAATCTCAACAAGCTTATCTTATTTCATTTTTTCACCATTGGATCAAAACTGTCTAAAGGACTGTGCACTAGTACATACAATGTAATTCAAGCTTAATTTGAATTGATATCAATATGCAGAATCAGAGTTTCCATATCTCCGTAAAATTGGATTCATTTCTGTTTGAGTTTTTGAAGCAAGTCATATGTTGAATTATTATGTTTTCTGAAGTTGTATAAGATCACAAAGACCAATAGGTAGTTAAGCAGTTTATAGTCAAATCATAGGAATTTGTATTATTTTTCATTTTATTGGTCTCAAACGCTATTGATTTGTATTTGCTTGAAATATGCAACCAATCTGAGATCAATGCTGTTGTCCACCAGCTCATGTTGTTTTATATACAAAACGAGACTTACTTACGGGAGAGGGGAGATAACAACTAGATATAACGCAATGAGAACGAGAGGGGAGACAACTCCTTGATATATTTTCGATGCGTTTTATCATACGTGGTTATAATGTATAACCAATATTCTAATATAATGGTTATGTAACGCAGTTTTCGTCAGACATCTTCATGATCTAAGACCATCTTTCCTGTTAAGGCAGATGATAGATCTCTCCATTTTGTTATGATAACGACATACTCAAATATGTCATTGAAGTGAGATAAGTTTGAGAGCATTATGATGATAATCTTGCCGAATTCCGATTCAAGTTTTTTTTTCCGGATAAAATCATATGTCACATGGTATCGCTTCCTATTCAAAATGATGCATAAATCCCAATCTCCATTTGATAGAATCGTCCTGACAACTGACTAAGGGAAAACTTTCCACCATGTCAATTGTTTTATTGATATACAATATCCGCAGATACAAATGCATCCTTGTCACTCAGAGAAATGACGATTTTCAGGTATATACATTAGGAATCGATATGATAACAACAATTTTGACGGAGAAATATGTATTGCCTTTTCACTGGGAAATGGATGGAGCTTCTACGTTACCATTGGTTTTTGTTGTATTTAGGAATGAGATATTTAAAATTACGTATAGACTGCAATTATTTTAGAATAGGAATGCTGTAATATTACGCATATACCTGAGATTAGATCGTGCATTTTTTCGTTTCATCTTCTGTAAAAGCAAAAATTCATTATCTAATCTCCTGTATGCATAACAACAAGCATACTATTCCTTAGTTGGAGAAGACTGATGCATATATGTGCTTGTTTTTCTGTTCTTCTTAATCGTCAGTATATCTGTTGGTTTTGATGGTCTTACCCGTTGGTATGCCTGTTGGTTCTGATGTTCTTATTCATTAGTATGCCTGTTAGGTCTGTTGTTCTTACTCGTTAGTATGCCCGTTGGTTCTGTTGTTCTTACTCATTAGTATGTCTGTTGGTTCTGTTGTTCTTACTCATTAGTATGTCTGTTGGGTCTGTTGTTCTGACTCGTTGGTATGTCTGTTGGTTCTGTTGTTCTTACTCGTCAGTATGCCCGTTGGTTCTGTTGTTCTTACTCGTTACTATGCCCGTTGGTTCTGTTGTTCTTATTCGTTACTATGCCTGTTGGGTCTGTTGTTCTTACTCGTTAGTATGTCTGTTGGTTCTGTTGTTCTTACTCGTTGGTATGCCTGTTGGTTCTGTTGTTCTTACTCGTTAGTACGTCTGTTGGTTCTGATGTTCTTACTCGGTAGTATGTCTGTTGGTTCTGATGTTCTTACTCGTTAGTATGCCTGTTGGTTCTGTTGTTCTTACTCGTTGGTATGTCTGTTGGTTCTGATGTTCTGACTCGTTAGTATGTCTGTTGGTTCTGTTGTTCTTACCCGTTGGTATGCCTGTTGGTTCTGTTGTTCTTACCCGTTGGTATGTCTGTTGGTTCTGTTGTTCTTACTCGTTGGTATGTCTGTTGGTTCTGATGTTCTTACTCGTTAGTATGTCTGTTGGTTCTGTTGTTCTTACTCGTTAGTATGTCTGTTGGTTCTGTTGTTCTTACTCGTTCTTACTCGTTAGTATGTCTGTTGGTTCTGTTGTTCTTACTCGTTAGTATGTCTGTTGGTTCTGTTGTTCTTACTCGTTAGTATGTCTGTTGGTTCTGTTGTTCTTACTCGTTAGTATGTCTGTTGGTTCTGATGTTCTTACTCGGTAGTATGTCTGTTGGTTCTGATGTTCTGACTCGTTAGTACGCCTGTTGGTTATGATGTTCTTACTCGGTAGTATGTCTGTTGGTTCTGATGTTCTTACTCGTTAGTATGTCTGTTGGTTCTGGTGTTCTGACTCGTTAGTACGTCTGTTGGTTCTGATGTTCTTACTCGTTGGTATGTCTGTTGGTTCTGATGTTCTTACTCGTTAGTATGTCTGTTGGTTCTGATGTTCTGACTCGTTAGTATGTCTGTTGGTTCTGATGTTCTTACTCGTTAGTACGCCTGTTGGTTCTGATGTTCTTACTCGTTAGTATGTCTGTTGGTTCTGATGTTCTTACTCGGTAGTATGTCTGTTGGTTCTGATGTTCTGACTCGTTAGTACGCCTGTTGGTTCTGATGTTCTTACTCGGTAGTATGCCTGTTGGTTCTGATGTTCTTACTCGTTAGTATGTCTGTTGGTTCTGATGTTCTTACTCGTTAGTATGTCTGTTGGTTCTGATGTTCTTACTCGTTGGTATGTCTGTTGGTTCTGATGTTCTTACTCGTTAGTATGTCTGTTGGTTCTGATGTTCTTACTCGTTAGTATGTCTGTTGGTTCTGATGTTCTTACTCGTTAGTATGTCTGTTGGTTCTGATTCTTACTCGTTATTTGGTATGTCTGTTGGTTCTGTTGTTCTTACTCGTTGGTATGTCTGTTGGTTCTGATGTTTTTACTGGTTGGTATGTCTGTTGGTTCTGATGTTCTTACTCGGTAGTACGCCTGTTGGTTCTGATGTTCTGACTCGTTAGTACGCCTGTTGGTTCTGATGTTCTTACTCGTTAGTACGCCTGTTGGTTCTGATGTTCTTACTCGTTAGTATGCCTGTTGGTTCTGTTGTTCTTACTCGTTGGTATGTCTGTTGGTTCTGATGTTCTTACTCATTAGTATGTCTGTTGGTTCTGATGTTTTTACTCGTTAGTATGCCTGTTGGTTCTGGTGTTCTTAATCGTTAGTACGTCTGTTGGTTCTTATATTCTTTCTCGTTGGTATGCCTGTTGGTTCTGATGTTTTTACTCGGTAGTACCCCTGTTGGTTCTGATGTTCTTACTCGGTAGTATGTCTGTTGGTTCTGATGTTCTTACTCGTTAGTATGTCTGTTGGTTCTGGTGTTCTGACTCGTTAGTACGTCTGTTGGTTCTGATGTTCTTACTCGTTAGTATGTCTGTTGGTTCTGTTGTTCTTACTAGTTAGTGTCTGTTGGTTCTGATGTTCTTACTCGGTAGTATGTCTGTTGGTTCTGATGTTCTTACTCGGTAGTATGCCTGTTGGTTCTGATGTTCTTACTCGTTAGTATGTCTGTTGGTTCTGATGTTTTTACTCGTTGGTATGTCTGTTGGTTCTGATGTTCTTACTCGGTAGTACGCCTGTTGGTTCTGATGTTCTTACTCGTTAGTATGTCTGTTGGTTCTGTTGTTCTTACTCGTTAGTACGTCTGTTGGTTCTGATGTTCTTACTCGGTAGTATGTCTGTTGGTTCTGATGTTCTTACTCGTTAGTATGTCTGTTGGTTCTGATGTTCTTACTCGTTAGTATGTCTGTTGGTTCTGATGTTCTTACTCGTTGGTATGTCTGTTTGTTCTGATGTTCTTACTCGTTGGTATGTCTGTTGGTTCTGATGTTTTTACTCGTTGGTATGTCTGTTGGTTCTGATGTTCTTACTTACTCGTTATGTCTGTTGGTATGTCTGTTGGTTCTGATGTTCTTACTCGGTAGTATGTCTGTTGGTTCTGATGTTCTTACTCGGTAGTACGCCTGTTGGTTCTGATGTTCTTACTCATTAGTATGTCTGTTGGTTCTGATGTTCTTACTCGTTAGTATGCCTGTTGGTTCTGTTGTTCTTACTCGTTGGTATGTCTGTTGGTTCTGATGTTCTGACTCGTTAGTATGTCTGTTGGTTCTGTTGTTCTTACTCGTTAGTATGTCTGTTGGTTCTGTTGTTCTTACTCGTTAGTATGTCTGTTGGTTCTGATGTTCTGACTCGTTAGTATGTCTGTTGGTTCTGATGTTCTTACTCGTTAGTATGTCTGTTGGTTCTGATGTTCTTACTCGTTAGTATGTCTGTTGGTTCTGATGTTTTTACTCGTTGGTATGTCTGTTGGTTCTGATGTTCTTACTCGGTAGTACGCCTGTTGGTTCTGATGTTCTTACTCGTTAGTATGTCTGTTGGTTCTGATGTTCTTACTCGTTAGTATGTCTGTTGGTTCTGATGTTCTTACTCGTTAGTATGTCTGTTGGTTCTGATGTTCTTACTCGGTAGTATGTCTGTTGGTTCTGATGTTCTTACTCGTTGGTATGTCTGTTGGTTCTGATGTTCATACTCGTTAGTATGTCTGTTGGTTCTGATGTTCTTACTCGGTAGTATGTCTGTTGGTTCTGTTGTTCTTACTCGTTGGTATGTCTGTTGGTTCTGATGTTCTGACTCGTTAGTATGTCTGTTGGTTCTGATGTTCTGACTCGTTAGTATGTCTGTTGGTTCTGATGTTCTGACTCGTTAGTACGCCTGTTGGTTCTGATGTTCTTACTCGGTAGTACGCCTGTTGTTTCTGATGTTCTTACTCGGTAGTATGTCTGTTGGTTCTGATGTTCTTACTCGTTAGTATGTCTGTTGGTTCTGATGTTCTTACTCGTTAGTATGTCTGTTGGTTCTGATGTTCTTACTCGGTAGTATGCCTGTTGGTTCTGATGTTCTTACTCGTTAGTATGTCTGTTGGTTCTGATGTTCTTACTCGTTGGTATGTCTGTTGGTTCTGATGTTCTTACTCGTTAGTATGTCTGTTGGTTCTGATGTTCTTACTCGTTAGTATGTCTGTTGGTTCTGATGTTCTTACTCGTTAGTATGTCTTGATGTTCTTAGTATATGTCTGTTGGTTCTGATGTTCTTACTCGTTAGTATGTCTGTTGGTTCTGATGTTCTTACTCGTTAGTATGTCTGTTGGTTCTGATGTTTTTACTCGTTAGTACCCCTGTTGGTTCTGATGTTCTTACTCGGTAGTACGCCTGTTGGTTCTGGTGTTCTGACTCGTTAGTATGTCTGTTGGTTCTGATGTTCTTACTCGGTAGTATGTCTGTTGGTTCTGATGTTCTTACTCGTTGGTATGTCTGTTGGTTCTGATGTTTTTACTCTATGTCTGTTGGTTCTGATGTTCTTACTCGGTTCTGTTGTTCTGATGTTCTTACTCGTTAGTATGTCTGTTGTTAGTATGTCTGTTGGTTCTGTTGTTCTTACTCGCTAGTATGTCTGTTGGTTCTGTTGTTCTGATGTTCTTACTCGTTAGTATGTCTGTTGGTTCTGATGTTCTTACTCGTTAGTATGTCTGTTGGTTCTGATGTTCTTACTCGGTAGTATGTCTGTTGGTTCTGATGTTCTTACTCGTTGGTATGTCTGTTGGTTCTGATGTTCTTACTCGTTGTTGGTTCTGTTGTTCTTACTCGTTAGTACGTCTGTTGGTTCTGATGTTCTTACTCGGTAGTATGTCTGTTGGTTCTGATGTTCTTACTCGTTAGTACGTCTGTTGGTTCTGATGTTTTTACCCGTTAGTATGTCTGTTGGTTCTGATGTTTTTACTCGTTAGTATGTCTGTTGGGTCTGATGGTCTTACTCGTTTGTACGCCTGTTGGTTCTGATGTTTTTACTCGTTAGTATGTCTGTTGGTTCTGATGTTCTTACTAGGTAGTATGCCTGTTGGATCTGATGTTCTTACTCGTTAGTACCCCTGTTTGTTCTGATGTTCTTACTCGTTAGTATGTCTGTTGGTTCTGATGTTCTTACTCGTTGGTATGTCTGTTGGTTCTGTTGTTCTTACCCGTTGGTATGTCTGTTGGTTCTGTTGTTCTTACTCGTTACTATGTCTGTTGGTTCTGATGTTCTTACCCGTTGGTATGTCTGTTGGTTCTGATGTTCTTACTCGTTAGTATGTCTGTTGGTTCTGGTGTTCTGACTCGTTAGTACGTCTGTTGGTTCTGATGTTCTTACTCGGTAGTATGTCTGTTGGTTCTGATGTTCTTACTCGTTAGTATGTCTGTTGGTTCTGATGTTCTTACTCGTTAGTATGTCTTCGTTAGTATGTCTGTTGGTTCTGATGTTCTTACTCGGTTAGTATGTCTGTTGGTTCTGATGTTCTTACTCGTTAGTATGTCTGTTGGTTCTGATGTTCTTACTCGGTAGTATGTCTGTTGGTTCTGATGTTCTGACTCGTTAGTACGCCTGTTGGTTCTGATGTTCTTACTCGGTAGTATGTCTGTTGGTTCTGATGTTCTTACTCGTTAGTATGTCTGTTGGTTCTGATGTTCTTACTCGTTAGTATGTCGGTTGGTTCTGATGTTCTTACTCGGAAGTATGTCTGTTGGTTCTGATGTTCTTACTCGTTAGTATGTCTGTTGGTTCTGATGTTTTTACTCGTTGGTATGTCTGTTGGTTCGTTGTTGTTGTTCTGACTCGTTAGTATGTCTGTTGGTTCTGATGTTCTTACTCGGTAGTATGTCTGTTGGTTCTGATGTTCTTACTCGTTGGTATGTCTGTTGGTTCTGATGTTTTTACTCCTCGTTAGTATGTCTGTTGGTTCTGATGTTTTTACTCGTTAGTACCCCTGTTGGTTCTGTTGTTCTTACTCGCTAGTATGTCTGTTGGTTCTGTTGTTCTTACTCGTTAGTATGTCTGTTGGTTCTGATGTTCTTACTCGTTGGTATGTCTGTTGGTTCTGATGTTCTTACTCGTTAGTATGTCTGTTGGTTCTGATGTTCTTATGTCTGTTCTTACTCGTTAGTATGTCTGTTGGTTCTGTGTTCTTACTGTTAGTATGTCTGTTGGTTCTGATGTTCTTACTCGGTAGTATGTCTGTTGGTTCTGATGTTCTTACTCGTTAGTACGTCTGTTGGTTCTGATGTTCTTACTCGTTAGTATGTCTGTTGGTTCTGATGTTTTTACTCGTTGGTATGTCTGTTGGTTCTGATGTTCTTACTCGGTAGTATGTCTGTTGGTTCTGATGTTCTTACTCGTTAGTACGCCTGTTGGTTCTGATGTTCTTACTCGTTAGTATGTCTGTTGGTTCTGTTGTTCTTACTCGTTAGTATGTCTGTTGGTTCTGTTGTTCTTACTCGTTGGTATGTCTGTTGGTTCTGATGTTCTTACTCGTTAGTATGTCTGTTGGTTCTGATGTTCTTACTCGTTAGTATGTCTGTTGGTTCTGTTGTTCTTACTCGTTAGTATGTCTGTTGGTTCTGTTGTTCTTACTCGTTAGTATGTCTGTTGGTTCTGTTGTTCTTACTCGTTAGTATGTCTGTTGGTTCTGTTGTTCTTACTCGTTAGTATGTCTGTTGGTTCTGTTGTTCTTACTCGTTAGTATGTCTGTTGGTTCTGTTGTTCTGACTCGTTAGTATGTCTGTTGGTTCTGATGTTCTTACTCGGTAGTAGGCCTGTTGGTTCTGATGTTCTTACTCGTTAGTATGCCTGTTGGTTCTGTTGTTCTTACTCGTTAGTATGTCTGTTGGTTCTGTTGTTCTTACTCGTTAGTATGTCTGTTGGTTCTGTTGTTCTTACTCGTTAGTATGTCTGTTGGGTCTGTTGTTCTTACTCGTTGGTACGTCTGTTGGGTCTGTTCTTACTCGTCAGTACGCCTGTTGGGTCTGTTGTTCTTAATCGTTAGTACGTCTGTTGGTTCTGATGTGTTTACTCGCTAGTACGCCTATTGGTTCTGTTGTTCTTACTCGTTAGAACGCCTCGTGGGTCTGTTGTTCTTACTCGTTAGTATGACTGTTGGTTCTCTTGTATGTTTGCTTGTTCTGTTGTTCTGAACTCTTGTGTTTCCTTGCGCTTATTTAAGACATTGTTCCATTAACTTTGATAATTGACCTGCTGAGGAACATATATCGGGATGGGGAAAACAAATACAAAAACAACATATGCTAATTAACCGATATCTGTAGAAAAGAAGTGGCATATACCCTTAAATTATCTTGGTATCGGGGAAGGCCACCCGACAACTAAAATCAACTAACATCAAGAACATCACCATAGCTAGGCTTACAATAAAGAAATGATAACGCGAAATACAGAGGTATGATATGCTAACGACGAAGGTAATAGATATACAGGGTATACATATTATCAGTTAAACTAGACCTAACTGACTTACTTGAGTACACAATGGACACCAATTATCAAGTGTTTACTAATATTTATCGGTGTAACTTAGATTTTATGACAACTGTATGGACGTGTATTAGTTGACAGATTACTCCAGGATATGAGGCAAATGTCATATGATTATAAATCTAAATATAGGTATATGAAGGGATAGCCGAGTTAGATAAATCGGTCATGTGATAAAACAGTATCTTCATATAAACAAAGAAACATTTGAAAGGACGACAGCGTGTGGACTAACGGACCCAACATACCCTGAAGATGAAGACTTCAACTCTCCAGTTTGTCCTCATATGTCTTTCATTTGTTGAAGTTTTTTCTTTACAAACACGTGAGTTGATACATCGAACTTGTTTTTTTTTCTTTTCGTTTTAAGTACAGCCTATGAATCATTTTACATTGCTGAGACACTACACTTAAGGCGATCAAACTGAATTATCACTGTGTACGTATGTTAGCTGAGTATACTGTAAGTACAACAGGCTTTTTAAACTTCCATGTCTAAAGTTTCCATGGCAATGCAAACAAGACTTACATGAGATTAACAAATATTTCTGTTTAAATGGAACGTTTTTATTTCATGTATAAATATTCATTTTCAACTTTAGTGACCGAAATAATTCTTTCTGAGTTCAAGGATATTCGCATTTTATCGGTTCGCTGTGTTAAGGTTGCTATGATATGCTTATAAATATCAAGATAGCAAGGATATCCAATTAATATTTCATTAATCAAAGAAGACTCTCTTCAAATGTTCGCTGTCGTTATGATTTCAATATACTTATGGATAATGTAAGTAAACACAACAAGAAGTAACGACAGAATGAAAGTTTCTGATTCATCGACAATTCCCACCGTGAAAACATTGATAATCTAAATAGGTAATGTCGCGTTCCCTAATGAGAACAAGGGTAACTGTAGCAGGGTAAAATTATCTATTTTGTTTTATCTAAATGTAACGGCTGCGCATATGAAAAAAACGCGGCCGTTGTTATGTCTCATGTTGTGACGTTTACAGGTTTGTGTTTGTGCTTGTAAGGTATGTTTTGTAACGTTGATGTGCAGTTGTTATTTGGTCAGGTATGTAAGGTTTCTTAATTTTCCTGGTTTTTCTTTAATTGTTACATTTAGATAAAATAGATCATTTTACCCTGCAACATTCTTTCCCGTTTACATGCAAAGCACATTTTCATTTTCATACGCAAAATAATGACACTAAAATACACATTTCTGCGAGAGATAAACAAAATAAAATCCCTCTGAATTCCTGTTTTTTACTGCTTTTGTTTTCTTGGGCATTGCTGACCTATTACAGTGTACATGGACGACAACTGTGTATCTACCGTGGTCACCTACGTTGACACAGCAGCTCGAATAAAGGCATCGAGATATTCCAAACTTAACCGAAACCTGAACTGTACACTGACAGTCCGGGCCAAGCCCGAGGACCAGCTGGTCGCTGTTGTCAGGTCCATGGATTCATTATGTAATTATGTGACTGTATCGGTGTACGATGGCGAAAACAGGAACCGTAAAATACAGGGTAAGATCAAACGTAATTCAGACACATCCAAATATAAACGTGTACCACAGGTGTATACATCGATAAGCTAGAGTGTGCTGTCGTGATTATCGATGATTTAATGTCCAGTTTTTATATCTTACGATTTCTATGATAGAGTAAGATTCTACGAATTTTTCGTGTGCTTTACCTGTATATTTTGTTTTACCAGATATGTGTGGGCTGTCTGCATACAATTTGCCAAAGAAAACATTTACTTCTACTCGAAACGCTTTAACATTCAATTTGATGACAGCGTCAACAATTTCTTCCAGTGCATATGACATCATAGTGACATCATACAGTAGAGGTAAAATCATTGTCATGGTTCAGTGTCAGAAAATTGTAAAATGATTGTCATGGATCAGTGCCAGAAAATTGTAATATCATTGTCATGGATCAGTGCCAGAAAATTATAAAATCATTGTCATGGTTTAGTGCCAGAAAATTGTAAACTAACACAAGTAATTAGCTTAAAGTCACCAATTTAAAAATATAATAAATGAACAATGATAATTTATCAATGCCTTGTTGCATAGGTCAACTCTTTTCCTATTTTAAGCACAACAAAGATTTAATTGACGAAAAAGTTGCAGGATAAAGGTTAAGTTTGTTTTATTATTTGTACGTTTTTAGAAAGGCCCTTAGAGGTTTTTTTTTCAATAAATGTAGAAATATCTCCTGCTAAAGCATGCCATATTGTTCCCCTAGGTACCTGTACGTTTGGGTTCCAGTGTGATAACAGCCGATGTATCGACAGCAGTCTCTCCTGTAACGGCTATAATAACTGCGGTGACAACAGTGACGAATACCTGTGTAGTAGCACCATCGTTCTCGGAGCAGGTGTTATCGTGGCGATCGTACTAGGCGGATGTTTTGTCGTAATATGTCTCCCGATCATCATTGTTGTGTCAATATTTCGTCGTAGACGGACATACGGCAGGTTTTAATGACAGAAGTCAACATATACCTGTTATCCTGATAGAGAATGTTTTCAGCAACATTTCGACTACAGTTGCCCTGAATGGACTATTTGTTGTTTTCGTACATCAGTCTTAAACATTGCTTTAACATGTAATAACTTTATTCCTAGCACAGGCGAGTATGGTGATGGGGATATCATTTATTTCAAATGTGAATCATGTACATCGCCAAAGTTAGTATTAGAATTGTACTGTTCCGTGTTCTCGACTCGAGTTTAAGTATATGGCGGTAATAATATGTCGTTGTAAAAATGGACGTCGAAGTTGATGACGTCATCAATTTGTGATATGAAATCGTGTGAGAAGTGTTTTAGCACGTTCTATCTGGCACACCCAAGGGGTTAACAGAGGGACCACTCCTAGGTAATGATGGCGAAGATTTAAACATATAAAACGGGGAACGTATCCGCAAAAACCCGTTGTCTTGTGGTTTGTTGTGTGAAATAGCACGGTGTTTCCCATGGCGCTTCTGTTATATGGATATTACAAAACACATTAGAAAATATTTTACCACTGCAGGTTTTGCTATCTGTTCAAATGATATTGTTAAAAACTGCATTGGAATGATCGATTTTCAAACTTAGATTACTCGACGAAGAAAGAATGCATAATGAAAGCTATAAACAAGGATTTCGTTTGTTCGTATATATTTCTGCTCGTTGTTAACTGTTCCAGTCTGATTTAATAACAGGCACTGTTCGGACTGGAAATTTGTATACATATGAAAGAAGATAGTAAATAAAATTTAATCTATTTAATTATACAATTCAATCATATATCATATGGATTACTTTTCCTATGTTAGTACATGACTTCTGAATTATCCATCGCTTAGCTTACTTAATCTACAAGTTCCAGCAAACGTACATGTAGTTGCAATGTACATACTATCACAATATGCGTAGGCCTACCGACTGATATTTATAACGGAGATAAGATTTAGGCCTGAGATAGTCTGTATCAAACTACGATAGTGTGATGTCTAAACACCAACGATAACACTGAGATGTTAATAAACAAATTACCAGAGGCTAGGGCTAATTTAAACCACGCTTGGACATGGCAATAAAATTTATATTCAAACTCAACTTTGACCAAACCGGCAAAATATGAGCAAAGTAAATAAGCGTCCCAGAAGGGTAAGCGTTTTCGTTATGGTATCTTATAAAAATATATCAATTCTAATTATTTCAAATAGCACGATTGTCATACAGATGGAAGTAAAAGTTGTGGTTTTGACAACCAAACAACAGCGGACATGGTAAAACCATTGTATCACACAACAACATTTCTTGACGTTGACCAAAACATCCTTCAATAATCACTATACGTACGCGCCTCTGTTGTGCTTATTTGTCCACAAGTTTGTAACAAATCACAAAACCAATTTTGAGAAAAGTATATTAACAAAACATGGTTGGAATTTAATGACGACATAAAAAGGATTTAACAGAGCCACATTAAAAAAACAACCTTTTAGACCAGATGCCCGCAAATAGAACGCGTCCGGTGTAACAACCTAGTTAGAAAGTATGAATTCTAATAGAGTAGTTAAACCGATCTGTTAACTAATGGCTATCACAAACGTCTATTTCTTTATCAAACAAGTACATAGGATCGACCTACTATAATTATCATAGTGATGTCATCAAACTTCCGACAGGCTTCCTGTTTCAGGCTTGTCCGTCAGCACAACAATCGTGATATTGAAAATAAAACAAACTTGTCAATTAGTTTCGGCGCTCTGACATCCACACATCTCTAATAAAACACCAATAATGCCAATATGATACGTCAATGCCTGTCACCAAGGTGACCAGAGACGTTTCCATGAAGGAAAATACTTAACCATTGGAGAAGATGTATCTTCGGACAAATATGGTAAAAATAGATTTCCTTAACTTTATTCTAGTTATACCGTGCAGAGCAATCTAGTATTGTAAGTGTTGGGTTTACCAGAGAGGTCTCCACAGTGTACGCTATCTGGTAAGTCTGGTACGATATATTTGATTAGACAACATAGGATCAGATAAGACTATATTAATAGATAATACTACGTATTAAAGTTGATACCAACATCATACAATGTTTTGTGATACTCACTAAAGATTTCCCGATAAGGTGGAGATTACTTATTGTTCGTACTTAAATCTCGGTAATGTTTCAAATATACACGACCGACGGACAAAGTCGAGCAGATTTGCCAATAGTGTGAGTTAAATGCAAAACTGAATAAAGAAAGAAAGAAATCTCGGAGAAACCTTGCCTAAATCTCAATCTCTAGAAGTCAATTTGTCAATGTCAATGTTGCATTTCCCCAGTTCATTCCAATTGGAAGTTCAAGATCAATGGTAAACCACGGAGGCAATATGCCATCGGCTTGACTCGGCTATCTCCAGATTGTACCACACAATGTTCTAGTGAGATCTTTCACCACATGCCGTTTGGTATATAATAAATAAAACCATGTTTGTGTCGTTCTGTGTTGGACTATTGTGATACAGAGGTAAAAAGATGGAAATCCAAATTGAAGGCTTGAAGAAAAGACAAAGAAATACTGATATGCCATCAGAATCCTAATTCAAACTCAAATTCGATGGAACTTACAAGAAGAGTCATGAAAAAGTACAAGGAGAATAAGACCAGGTGTTCATGAATGGTAAGCAATTTCCGCGTTATCAACGTTCCCAAATGAAAAAAAAAACGACCGCCAAAAGACGTGTGAATAAAGAGTAAGTCCATAAGACTAAAATATAACTGAAATTAAATAACTCATTTCAATGACCTCGATATATTGACCTATACCTATATATCTACTAAGTTCTACCCATTTAGTAATATCAGACATATATGTATGTACCTCACATAGGACACGTGCCGTCACGTGTTTACGATTTTATCCCCGTAAGAAAGTACGGGCAATGTGGAAAAGGAGCACGTGAAATTGTTTAACTTAAACATTATCATCTTAGCTACATCAAAAACATGTTTCTTATGATTATTCATGTTTATGCAATCGATAACTGCAAGAAGAATCGTTTATAATAATACATTTCGAAAGCAGCTAAAAGCTTTCAAGTTCATTCACATAAATTATAATTTGACGGACAACTTCGAAAAAGGTTGCAAATAAGCAGCAAGAAAAATACCAACATGTCAACATAACAATAATCCAAACTCAAATTCCACAAAACTAGGGGAAAATATAAAAAAAGAAAGATTTACATGGAGACTCCTGAAAAAGTACAAGGAGAATAAGACCATGTGTTTCGGAGGAGTAAGCGTCTTCTGCTTCGTCGACGACACCCGCCATGTGAACCTTTGTAAATCCAATTAAGTAATGCCAAATTCTCAATTGAGAACTAGTTGATATAGAAGAGGCTGCCATGTCCTTTCTTTCTTTTTTTCTGATGGGTATATACATAGATGTGGTCAATAAATTATCAATAAATTATTTTTTAATAAACACGACATTCCTTTATCCTGTATTATCAGCTCTTCACCTGTCGTACACGAACCTGTGTGTTGATATCCTATGATTTTGTGACCAGATATACACAGGTTATCAATGAGTCTATTGTGTGAGGTCATATAGACATCCAAACGCTGTGTTAATCAGTTGTATAACGGCGCAACACGTCTTCAGTTTTCTGTGATCATTTGCAAATTAACAGCTGGAAATGGAAAAGTTTGTTTTACAACTGGCCGTGATGTGTTGCATAGCAACGCGGGCAATCTCCATGACAACAGGTAACATATATGTGTGTCATACATAGTCATACTACGGAAGATACTCTTTCAGTGTAGTTTTGTCTTTACTAAACATATAAACGCATAAACCAGGCGTGATATTGAATACACCTTGTATAAATCTATACATACATGTATTTCAAAGAACGTTAGTACAGAAGCTTACTGCTAAATGTTTCTGGATGCGTAAGCTAATTCTTAATATCAACTAAACATGAGACGAGATTCTAGACTGAAATACTAAGGTGTAGGTTTCAGGAATTTGTCCTGATACTGTAACCATTTTGTTACCAGTATATGTTCAAACAACTTCATCGAACTCTGTATAAGGTAACCAACGTACAAAAATATTCAGTATAAACCCTAGCCAACCTTTTCGTCCAGCGTTCTTTTTTTAATCCCTAGCTCATTTTCTATTACCAGTGTATACTTTGAAGCCATCTTTCGCCTATGTCTGAATCTATAGTCTTTTTTATTACCAGTGAATATATCGAGGCCAGATTTCGCCTTGGTCTGAATCTCTAGCTCATTTTCTGTTATCCGTGTTTATTCAAACGCCATCTTTCGCCTTAGTCTAAATCTATAGTCCTTTTTATTACCAGTGCATATTTCGATGTCACCATTCGTTTCTTTCCTAATCTATAGTCCATTTTTATTACCTGTTTATATTCCCAAGAAACCCTTTGCTTCCGTCTGAATATAGAGCTCCTTTCTATTACCAATGAATATTTCGAAGCCATCTTCGCTCCGGTTTGACTCTGTAGTCCCCTTTTAGTTACCAGTGTATATTTCGAAGCCAATTTTCGCCTTAGTCTGAATTCATAATATTTTTTGTTTACCAATATATTTCGAAGTAACCCTTCGTCTCAGTATGAATCTACAGTCCCATTATATTACCAGAGTATATTTCGAAGTCACCATTCGCCTCGGTTTGAATCTATATCTTTTTTATAACCATGTATATGTCGAAGTCACGCTTCGCCTCGGTCTGAATCTATATCTTTTTATTACCATGTATAGTATATTTCGAAATCACGCTTCGCCTCGGTCTGAATCTATATCTTTTTATTACCATGTATAGTATATTTCGAAGTCACGCTTCGCCTCGGTCTGAATCTTTTTATTAACAGTGTATATGGATGACCACTGTAATAAGACGTTTATAGTGGATGATTCTGTGAGGATCGTGTCCTCTAGAGGTGACTACTTGAGGGCGAGGACGTCATGTAACATCTTCCTCATGTCTAACAGCAAGGAGACGAACGAGCTCGTCCACATACGCACCTTTAATATCACATGTGCCCAAGGTTTTCTGACGCTTTACGACGGAAAGGGGATTGTACCCAATAATATAGTAGGTAGGTTTCAACCATCCCCTCAAATGTCTTCATGAAATCTTCTCAAAACCATAGCGTGCAGTCAAGTAAACTGTAAAATTCTTGTCAAAATATTGAAATGTAAAACATTAATCTAATGTATTTTATGGGGCCTGTGCACCTCTTTATTGAAGTTCTGACTTCGTGTTTAGCTTTTCCTCAGTCACCTTCAAGGCCTCAAACTTGATCCCCTTTAAGCATCCCTGACGAGCCCAAGAAGGACGAAACAACTGTAAGATGCAGCTGAATTCGTTGTTTGTCTCTGCTGTATCTAACTCTAAAATTCTATCAAAAGTTACTGTTCATTTGTGTTTGTTTTGTACAACCTTTTAGCACTTGGGCTTTGTGGTCAAAAGTCGAGACTTCCGCTGACGGTGTTCAATTCAACACTTCACGGATTTACACTCGCGTTAACTACAGATAACTGGAACTTCCATGGCGGATTTGATATACTGGTGACTTCATATTTCAAAGGTATGTAATGAAAGCTTTTAAGGGGAACTTTATAATTGATTAATAAGTATGTATGGTAATACATTTTAAATATGTGTGTTAAATAATGTATTTTAATGTCATTTCAATGCATTTTCGAATTATTAGACAAAATTTAAGTCATTACATGTGATAAAATGATATTACGGAATATCGACATCGACATCCGCTATATCTCAATGTCGATATAATAAGTTATACATACTTCCCTAACATAGTTCATGTTTTAATTGTAGATGGTCCATGCTCTGTACGTGAGTACGAATGTTCCAATAAATGGTGTATCGCCCGGAACCTCCACTGTGATGGCTATGACAACTGCGGTAACGCTAGTGACGAAACGCACTGCTCCGGCGGTGGTGCTCGACATTCAAGTTCGTCATATCTTATAATGACGGTATTCCTGTTCTTATTCAGTATCTCCCAAAAGCTACGAACATAACCGTCATTGCATCAGGTTATTGACCAATACAAAATCGTGATATAGAGAGGTTCACGCGCATGAAAATCTATGTCATTATATCGTTTACTATTGGGATAAAATCTCTGTTTGTATATTGTTTATGCTGGGGAGTTCACCATTTGGACGAAATATTTGTTATATATTATTTACCCTCAAGGTTTACTGTAGTGTGAAGTACCTTTTTGGTATATTGCTAAAGCCCGGGGTTTGCTGCTGCGGGGAAGCCACTGTCAGTATACCATTCATGCTCCGGTTACATAATATGTAAATGTTGGATGGAGAGCTCTGTCAGTGCTTGTATATACATGTATATATTGTTTATATTCGGGGCTTACTGTAAGACTACATAATATCAATTGTAAAAAATCTAATATCCACAACGCATTCTACTAATTAAATGATTGAGTGATTCATCCTTTAAAGTTCTACCATTTAGTAACGACCATTGAAATGTTCTTGGCTTTTCCTCAGGGTTTTACATTTAACAGTTGGAATAATTGAGGATTATAAAGCCCACGGCGATACCAGGTTTTTTGCGCCCAACTTTGTCTTATCTTCATTTGTTCTTTAAAAGTTTATCTTTTTCCTTCTTTTCTCTTTTTTATTATTTGCTCTAAACTAGGAAGCAATCATAATCTTCAACTGTCAAATAAAAGATGGCCAACCATTATTATCATTTTGTTTTCTCTGACAGCCATGAAATCAAAAGAGACTAAGGAAACCTATATACATGTATTAAGCACTAGGTATATCCATCCCATACTTTTCCAGAAATAACGATAACAAATAACAATGTCCCATCCCGTCGACCATTTTGTTTTTTTCCTCTTATAATCAAAATAAAATTTGCACAACTTGGGACTAAGGAAATCCTACACAAAAAGATTGAGACTGATCTGCCCAGTGCTTACTAGCAAGTCGTGATAACAAATTTCCATAATCATAATCCAAGATGGCCGCCTGTCAGTTATTTTGTTTTTCTGATCAGTCTCAAAATTTAAAGAGAACAATTAGAGGCAAAGGATTACCTACAAAATATGATATAAAATATCCATCAAGTACTTCGCAAGAAGTGACAACAGATTTTCAATCAAAATCCAAGAAGGCTGAAGGCCGAAAACAAAAGGGAACCTGAATATGAAGTTTGGGAAAGATCCATCCGGTACTTATCGAGAAACGACCAAGGTAAACCTACACATAAAGTTTAAAGAATGATCCATCGAATGCTTCGTACCAAAATAGCGTTAACAAACTATTACTCTCAAAATCAACAATGGACACCTGTCGGCCATGTTTTTTTTTCTGGAAGAGTCCGAAAATGTGACAACGCAGAATTGGGGACCAACAAAACTGGTTTAAAGGACAGACGCACGGACCTCGGACGTAGGGCGATTTGAAAAGACAACACGACTATACGTTGTGTGTCAATTTCCAATTCCTTAATGAACTAGGCATTATGATTCCGTTGACAAGTTGGTATTTTTGTGATGTTATTTTCATTTTTAATTAACCTTCTGACTTTTATGTGTTGACATGTATTTGCTGTTTTAATGATCACAGCTTTTAAAGGACAACATCAGTCTCATATCCTATTACACAAATGTTAACTGACAAAAGACAGACAACGTCAGTCCCTTATCCTATTACACAAATATTAACTGACAAAAGACAGACAACATCAGTCTCTTATCCTATTACACAAATGTTAACTGACAAAAGACAGACAATGTCAGTCCCTTATCCTATTACACAAATGTTAACTGACAAAAGACAGACAACGTCAGTCCCTTATCCTATTACACAAATGTTAACTGACAAAAGACAGACAACATCAGTCTCATATCCTATTACACAAATGTTAACTGACAAAAGACAGACAATGTCAGTCCCTTATCCTATTACACAAATGTTAACTGACAAAAGACAATGTCAGTCCCTTATCCTATTACACAAATGTTAACTGACAAAAGACAGACAACGTCAGTCCCGTAACCTAATACATCAATAATGTTAACTGACAAAAGACAGACGATACATCTGTCCTGGGTAAGACAATTCATTTATACTCTGAATCAACAAAAGAACAGAATAAACATGGAAGTTAGGTTTAATAGAGATGAAAAAACAATCTGACATGATATTGCACACACTCTTTCCTACATCTGTTTATTTTGATTTTAAGCATGAGCTATGACGTTCATGCTTTCCTTAGCTCAGTGAGTAAATGGAACGTTGAGTAAAGGGACATAACCCCACCTACAAACAATTAGTCATGATATTAAAGATCAGCTGATAATTTGAGTAACATTTTTGTTAAAAAAAGTGTTAGGCAAACTTATTTGGACAAGTTAATTGAAAATCTTCCTTGATGCACTACAAATACATGAAATGCAAAAATAAGTTTGAATACAGAGAGGAAAAAATGTTCATATCAACAGTTTTTGTAAACCATTTAGGCCTATAAGAGTCATCAATACACTTACCTCATTGATACAAATATACCTAGGAGTCATCCATACTTCTTCGATATTAAGTAATAATCACGAGTCATCTCTACCTCTCTGATACTAATTAATAATCACGTGCCATCTCTACCTCTCTGATACTAATTAATAATCACGTGTCATCTCTACCTCTCTGATACTAATTAATAATCACGTGTCATCTATACCTTTCCCATACTAATTAATAATCACGAGTCATCTATACCTCTCTGATACTAATTAATAATCACGTGTCATCTCTACCTCTCTGATACTAATTAATAATCACGTGTCATCTCTACCTCTCTGATACTAATTAATAATCACGTGTCATCTCTACCTCTCTGATACTAATTAATAATCACGTGTCATCTCTACCTCTCTGATACTAATTAATAATCACTTGTCATCTCTACCTCTCCCATACTAATTAATAATCACGTGTCATCTCTACCTCTCTGATACTAATTAATAATCACGTGTCATCTATACCTTTCCCATACTAATTAATAATCACGTGTCATCTATACCTCCTCTCCCATACTAATTAATAATCACGTGTCATCTATACCTCTCTGATACTAATTAATAATCACTTGTCATCTATACCTTTCCCATACTAATTAATAATCACGTGTCATCTCTACCTCTCTGATACTAATTAATAATCACTTGTCATCTATACCTTTCCCATACTAATTAATAATCACGTGTCATCTCTACCTCTCTGATACTAATTAATAATCACTTGTCATCTATACCTCTCTGACGTGTCATCTCTACCTCTCTGATACTAATTAATAATCACGTGTCATCTATACCTCTCTGATACTAATTAATAATCACGATCATCTATACCTCTCCCATACTAATTAATAATCACGTGTCATCTCTACCTCTCTGTCATCTATACTATACTAATTAATAATCACGTGTCATCTCTACCTCTCTGATACTAATTAATAATCACGTGTCATCTCTACCTCTCTGATACTAATTAATAATCACTTGTCATCTCTACCTCTCCCATACTAATTAATAATCACGTGTCATCTATACCTCTCCCATACTAATTAATAATCACGTGTCATCTATACCTTTCCCATACTAATTAATAATCACGTGTCATCTCTACCTCTCTGATACTAATTAATAATCACTTGTCATCTATACCTTTCCCATACTAATTAATAATCACGTGTCATCTCTACCTCTCTGATACTAATTAATAATCACGTGTCATCTCTACCTCTCTGATACTAATTAATAATCACGAGTCATCTATACCTCTCCCATACTAATTAATAATCACGTGTCATCTCTACCTCTCTGATACTAATTAATAATCACGAGTCATCTATACCTCTCCCATACTAATTAATAATCATGTGCCATCTATACCTCTCCGATCCTAATTAATATTCACGTGCCATGTATACTTCTCCCATACTAATTAATAATCACGTGTCATCTATACCTCTCCCATACTAATTAATAATCACGTGTCATCTATACCTCTCCCATACTAATTAATAATCACGTGTCATCTATACCTTTCCCATACTAATTAATAATCACGTGTCATCTATACCTCTCCCTTACTAATTAATAATCATGTGTCATCTATACCTCTCTGATACTAATTAATAATCACGTGTCATCTATACCTTTCCCATACTAATTAATAATCACGTGTCATCTCGTCTCTGATACTAATTAATAATCACTCTCCCCTCTCTGATACTAATTAATAATCACGTGTCATCTATACCTTCCCATACTAATTAATAATCACGTGTCATCTATACCTCTCTGATACTAATTAATAATCACGTGTCATCTACCTCTTCCATACTCCCATACTAATTAATAATCACGTGACATCTACACTTTAATAATCCGTGTCATATTCTCCCATACTTTAATAATCACGTGTCATCTATACCCCTCCCATACTAATTAATAATCATGTGTCATCTATACCTCTCCCATACTAATTAATAATCACGTGACATATACACTTTAACCCATACTTATTAATAATCCCGTGTCATCTATACCTCTCCCATACTAATTAATAATCACGTGACATCTACACTTCTCCGATACTAATTAATAATCACGTGTCATCTATACCTCTCCCATACTAATATTAATAATAATCACGTGACATCTACACTTTCCCATACTTATTAATAATCACGTGTCATCTATACCTCTCCCAATTAATAATCATGTGTCAATTAATAATAATCATGTGTCATCTATACCTCTCTGATACTAATTAATAATCACGTGTCATCTATACCTTTCCCATACTAATTAATAATCACGTGTCATCTATACCTCTCCCATACTAATTAATAATCGCGTGACATCTACAGTTTAACCCATACTAATTAATAATCACGTGACATCTACACTTTAACCCATACTTATTAATAATCACGTGTCATCTATACCCCTCCCATACTAATTAATAATCATGTGTCATCTATACCTCTCCCATACTAATTAATAATCACGTGTCATCTATACCTCTCCCATACTAATTAATAATCACGTGACATCAACACTTTAACCGATACTAATTAATAATCACGTGTCATCTATACCTTTCCCGTACTAATTAATAATCACGAGTCATCTATACCTCTGATACTAGTTAATAATCACGTGTCATCTTTACCTCTCTGATACTAATTAATAATCATGTATCATCTATACCTCTCCCATACTAATTAATAATCATGAGTCATTTATACTTCTTCTCCCATACTAATTAATAATCACGTGTCATCTATACCTCTCCCTTACTAATTAATAATCATGTGTCGTCTATACCTTTCCCATACTTATTAATATTCACCTGTCATCTATACCTCTCCCATACGAATTAATAATCATGTGTCGTCTATACCTCTCCCATACTAATTAATATTCACCTGTCATCTATACCTTTCCCATACTAATTAATAATCACGAGTCATCTATACCTCTCCCATACTAATTAATAATCACGTGCCATCTATACCTCTCCCATACTAATTAATAATGATGTGCCATCTATACCTCTGATACTAATTAATAATCACGTGATATCTACACTTTAACCGATATTAATTAATAATCATGTGTCATCTATACATCTCCGATATTAATTAATAATCATGTGTCATCTATACCTCTCCCATACTAATTAATAATCATGTGTCATCTATACCTCTCTGATACTAATTAATAATCACGTGTCATCTATACCTCTCTGATACTAATTAATAATCACGTGTCATCTCTACCTCTCTGATACTAATTAATAATCATGTGTCATCTATACCTCTCTGATACTAATTAATAATCACGTGTCATCTATACCTCTCTGATACTAATTAATAATCACGTGTCATCTCTACCTCTCTGATACTAGTTAATAATCATGTGTCATCTATACCTCTCTGATACTAATTAATAATCATGTGTCATCTATACCTCTCGGATACTAATTAATAATCACGTGTCATCTATACCTCTGATACTAGTTAATAATCACGTGTCATCTATAACTTTCCCATACTAATTAATAATCACGTGTCATCTATACCTCTGATACTAGTTAATAATCACGTGTCATCTATATCTCTCCCATACTAATTAATAATCACGTGTCATCTATATCTCTCCCATACTAATTAATAATCCTGAGTAATCTATACCTCACTGATTACAATTCCTGGATATCTCCCCTTACACAGAACAGACATATATTTTTACAAATCACAATTTTAATGTGCAAGATTAAAATCAGCGTCAGTACAGGATAATGATTTTCTTTTCTTTCAAATCAATCAAATATATGACACTTATGTCATTCACTCATTCACTGGCTACACATAGATACACATGTACCACCCACTTGCTACACATTAATATACATTATCACTCATAGTCTTCAAGTCACCCACACAACTCATACATCATTCACAAATCAAGAGAGATTCACGCTGAGAAAAACATTGTATTGGAAAACATAATTTAAATTGAGGATACTTTGTAATATTTTCAATGTTTTCTAGAATATCAAGTTTAAATTGTT
This sequence comes from Ylistrum balloti, assembly GCF_031769215.1. Classification (NCBI taxonomy): domain Eukaryota; kingdom Metazoa; phylum Mollusca; class Bivalvia; order Pectinida; family Pectinidae; genus Ylistrum; species Ylistrum balloti. The sequence goes on along the minus strand of NW_026782679.1, from coordinate 310,602 downwards.
CTACTTCACTGGCTGAATAAGAACACCTTCTAATCAATGATAACAAACATATATACAGTAGTAACTGTACATTCTCACATACTGATGCTCATTTAATATCATCTTTTACCTATATTCGAAATTACTCAGCAATCTTTCAACAACCTAATTGGAAAATTGGAAAATCAACAAACACACAATTTCAATCCAAGACTTTGGTAAGATTGATGATGCAGGTTGTGTTTGGCAACATCGACCATGTCCATCACATATTAAAATGACACACTATGTTAAGGAACCTCCTTTAATTGATACCTGTGTAAACTTTAGAAGTACTTGTCCTATTAATGAAAACACAAGTCACTCACAAATAAATTAAATGAAAAATAAATCTTGTGAAAAGAAATTGATCATTGTGATGGCATAATAACAAACATCAGTCCAGTGTCTTTTGTAATCTTGATCAAGATTTGAACACATTGAGGCTGTTATGATCAGCAGCTCAATTCTATCATGTAAACTGTAAAATTTTGAAGACTTCCATGAATACTTAAAGTTAACTTCCTATATACAACGTTACAAAACCAGCTGACAAACATATTTTATCTTCTTAAACTCATTTCAAACTAAATATCTGTAGTATTCTGTAGATGATACATTTCTACACTGTGTTTTTCATCATAAAATTTTGGGGTAATTTTTCTTCTCTTTTTCATTTTCCAGAAAATTGCACAACATGAAAGAAGTACAACCTGGTATGCCTGTTTTGACATGTCAGACTAAAATGCTCCAGATAATTCACTTCCTAGAAATCTATCAAACAAAAATGTATAAAGCATTCTAGAAATTATCACTAGGTGTTAAGTAAGCTTGTTATTTCAGAAATAACATGAAGAATTTTAGTAAATGTCCTTATTCCTGTATAATGCTGTGTAACTACAATATTCACTACTAAACTAGCAACATCATTTATCAATGTTTTAGGGAAAAGAAACACATGCATCATTTATGCAGAAATCAATATATTGCGTTCATATTTGTGGTAATCACAACATGTCATAACAAAACTCTCACTTTTAAATTAACAGTAACAAATATAGAATACTAAGTGAATGTAATCAATGTCTTCGCATCTTCCTCTCCATTTTTTTCGCCTTCTTTTCATCAACTTCAGGAGGTGGTGCAAATATCCAAGGTGCCAAGATATTTACCCACAGCATGTAGAATGCTCTTCCAGGAACCTATAGAAAATTCATCATTGTAGGAGACTTGTATTTTATAAACAATCAATAGCCAAGCATTAATATTTAAATCATAGGACAATACCTCTGTCAGACCACGTACATACAGTCATGATTTCAGGAGTAATTCTTACACTTTCTTATAGCCTAATGACATTTATTATAAATCAATGCATATTTTTTTAAATTAATAAATCATAGTCTGAATTATATTTCATAGAAAATTATATCCTATTGGTCTGGGACAATTGAATTTAAGCACAGCACAGAAATGGAGGATACTTACCAGTAACCATAACAACCAGAAATAGTTAGACAGTAGACTGGCACTCTGTACTATAGATGTGAAAAGGATAAGATCCTTAGCATGTCTACAACAGACAGAATACCATTTACATCACAATTTGAATACATGTAAAATCAACATTCAAAAGAAACAGACACATACTAAAATCATTATAGTAAAATAGCCATAACTCCGGAAAAACAAGAGGCCCATAGTGCCTGTATCAGTAAACTGACAAAATTGATTCCACTTCATGCAAAAATGCTTCACACCAAATTTGGTCATAATACAATAATTCCCACAAAAAGAGTAGGATCTTAAAGAATTTGCTCTATTTCTGTTATTGGCCCCCAGAGGGTTGAGTTACACATCTCTGTAGCTTTCTAGATCTATTTATCTAAAATGTAAACTTACTCTGACATTCCTGATTCCATGTTGAGGTCAAGGCCTCCATCTATCAGAGCTCCTTCTGGGGTGTATTTTGCCTGGGCCATACTCTGCATAAATTTGTAACTTCCCAGGCATGTAAGGACTGCCGATACACCAAGAAACTGAGAAGACAGAAAAATAATGAGTAAAGAATGAAACATAAAGTTTCTTCCTATAACAATTGATATGTCCTAATGCACAATCATATCACAGAAGTAATGCAATGGTCATGTTATACTGATTCATACAATAAGACCACTGCTCTAATGTAACATCATCTACATTTGTGGTATATAAGTCATATAAGATATTATCTACATTTTGTATATCTGATCTCAGAAATGATCTAAATTTTGTATATCAGCTCTCAGAAATGATCTACATTTTGTGTATCAGCTCTCAGAAATGACCCACATTTTGTGTATCAGATCTCAGAAATGACCTACATTTTGTGTATCAGATCTCAGAAATGACCTACATTTTGTGTATCAGATCTCAGAAATGATCTAAATTTTGTATATCAGCTCTCAGAAATGATCTACATTTTTGTATCAGCTCTCAGAAATGATCTACATTTTGTGTATCAGATCTCAGAAATGACCTACATTTTGTGTATCAGATCTCAGAAATGACCTACATTTTGTGTATCAGATCTCAGAAATGACCTACATTTTGTGTATCAGATCTCAGAAATGATCTACATTTTGTGTATCAGATCTCAGAAGAAAGGTAATCCAGTTCTATAGGATAATTGATTGATCAGCTTTGAGCTTATTGGATCAGAGTATATAAATCTGTGCTATATCAATGTACAAATACATAATTTTTGTTCTCATGTGCTGCAAGGCCAAAATGCTGTATCAATGAATGTAAATCTTAATTGTTAGATTTTAAATAAATAGATATGTTGCTGGAAACTTTATGACCATTAGATGACAAATAAGCATGGATAATGAACAATTTTAGTTAATATACATAAAAAATTCTGACTTACCATATAAAACACTGTGAAGCTGTCCCAGAACAACCAGTACTGAAGCATCCAATATACTCCCTGACATCAAAACAAAATAAATGTATTGTCATCCAGTGCTAAATATAAAACACTTCATCATTTTTTGTTCCAATGCCCTCTATATCGAACATTATAGGCACCACATCATCTTGGTATATAGTATGTTGGGTATATAAATCACTTAATTTTATTGTGTGGTGCTATTTATATGTCAGATGAAATCAATAATGATATATTTTATCATACTGGTTTATATTTTAAAAACTCAATTGTTGATATTCCATTTCTTTCAGATTTACACACAAAGAAAAAAGAAAGTGTTGTCTCCATTTGATGATCTTTTTGGCCACTCAACTTCATAGTCATAATTATACTGAGTCAATACAAATATTTATACAATCTGTTTGTGTGAAGAGCAAGTGGGAGAGCAATAATCCATTATTCATTGCTGTTTTTGTGTCTTATTTCTCTTTCTGATACAATATTATCAGTTGCGGATATACTTCGGAAAAAGACTGATATAGAAATGACCTTTTGTCTTATCTTCTTCATATAACGGTTATTGTATTATATGTAGGATTGAATATGTTACATAAATAATAAAATATTTTTGAATGAAAATTAACATCCAGTATACCCCTGCTATTACTCAGTTTCAATTAAAAAAAACACACACACACTTGTATCTAAATTATACATACAATGATGTTAAGTATTTGATCTGACATATATATCACATAATGATATTGATATGTCCAGACTGTCTCCTACAGTATCATACAAATTAGTTGTACTTTGTGCACTGCATGATCAAATTTGCGGAGCTCAGTATCATTTAACATGTATTTTGTGATTTGTTTATATGTCACCTTGGAACCTTGACAAAGTTTGTATAAATATAAAGTGTTTACTCACATTTACACTGAGCAGGATATACTGGTAAAATTGAAGTGTCTTTTTATTTTCCTCCACAATCTGTTTCTGGCCTTTAGTTAAAGGTTTCCCTTTCGGCTAAAATAAAAAAAAGTTACATTATGTACAATGTACAATGTATTTGAAAATCTTATTATAACAGAACATTATGTGTTTCTGTTTCAAATCATCATGCCATTTGAGTAACAAATGTATAACTTGAAGCATTGATTGTCACTAATTATATAGAATGCAAGACTATTATGTCTAGTTGTGCTTATCTAGACTAAAAAATTCTGTCTTTAAAATAATGGTCATTTAATGTCACTATTTACATTTATTATGCTGTTATGGATTATTTAAAATCTTTACTGGTCATGCTCATTTTTTGAGACAGAATGGAGCTGTTCATAGAAGTGGTAGAAATGGGTCCACCATGGAGATAGTGAATGAAACAGTTATTCCTTCAACATATCCAGAAATAATGGGTTTTATTTCAAAACAAAACAAGTTTATTTGCCTCCCTAACCTTTTACAGACCTTATAGTTTGCTATTTTTAAGAAGTGTGTTGTTTTCTCTCACCACTTCAACTTCAAATATAATGGCAGTGCCATTACTAATTATACTAATTACAGTCTGACACCATCTGGTATTGACCGTCTAGAAATACTGGACTGTGTCTGATTGCTTTGAAATCAACCAAGATTTCAGTGTACATGGTGGGAATAATTGTTTAATTCACTGCATCCATGCATGATGGATGCATTTCTACCACTTTGATCAACATCTGTGTTCTAAACTTATATATCAATAGCAGCATAATATAGTCAATATTGACACTGAATTATGATTTAAGAGATGTAAATTTCGCTTCAGTCCTCATCAACATCAACATAAAAATTGTCAATGTACATGTATCTCTATGCTAAACATACTTAAAGTGATATATCAATTCCAAATTAAAGGTTTTCGTGTTCGGCGGTAATTATGATACCGTCGACATCAATTTCCAGAACAGCTGTTTTCAACTCTTTGTTGAACAGTTGATACCAAAATACATCTTTTCATCACAGCACTCGGATTTCTGTTGTGCACAGGCACATGTATCTTGAACGTAAACATCACGAACACTATGCATCACACACATTAGTATACATATTGGACTGGATTTTGGCTCGAATTTTTTACGCTTCAGATTGACAGACACAGGTGCCTGTGTGTTGTGTTACTCTGGTGTATTGATCAAAGCACTTTCGATGGGTTTTTCATTTTTATCACAAATGTAATGAACACATTAATTATTTATATGTATTCCAAAAGATAAAGCATCCTTGCAAGTGAAAATGTGTATAACTTACAGGCATATTGACGTGTTTCTGTTTTCGCCTTGCAGCACGCACCGGCAAAACGATGAAACGTGGGCAGTCTAAATGTGTTTTCAACTCTAATACATAATGACGTTAACATTAAACGCAGATATGACGAAGATCAGATGATCGCAATAATATAATGGGCGTGCTCCGGTGAAGAATTTACGGAATAAAGATAAACAATCCATTTTATCGTTATGTTGTGTAATAGACGTCTTTGTTCCACTTATATATATACATATAATTCCCAAGTTTTATTTATATTTTAAGATGCATATCTATACAATATTATGTTCTGTAATCCGGATGTTCTGTAATGGCCATTTCTAATCCTACTTCGTTTTACTGTGAAAAGGTATAGGGAATTCCCCAGAACATTGATAACAGCTAAGTCAGGTAAGTTGATTTTCAGACATGTGTGTCCTGATTTTTTATTCATATCTTTTTATCAGATACTTTACTACATAAACAATTGTCTTGTTTTCAATATTGTTGAAATATTAATGGAAGCGACGCGATATCGTAGGCCAAATACGAAAGACCAAAACAACCCGGATGTTACAATGTTTTTGACTCGTACTTGTTCACGTACAACCATCATGTGATGAAAGTTGTCTTGTCTTATAAGTTTACCACAGTTATAACTCGTGTTGATTAAAATGATTTACATGTAGTTGATATAGTATTTGCGAATATAATGTATATTCTTTTATATATTCTCATTTGGAGTTCAGATGTGTAGTTGGTGTGTTCAATCGCTTGTTTACCACTTTCATAGCTAGTGTTTAAGTCGAACGTCTACGTGTTGATGCCCTCGTGATATTTACGTGGTTATCCCTTTAAGGTGTTTGTTAGTGGCGTTGACCATATTTGGTCATACCAGAGTCATTTTTACCTGTTTGTGGTGTTCTCTATATTGTGGGAGTGAGGGAAAGCGTGAAAGTGAGTGTATAACCGTACTTGGACTTGTTGGGTGAGTGATGATTCAGACTTCGCCAAAAATTCTGTTCAATTTAATACAAGCATAACCTTTTAATAATCAGTCTTAATCTTGAAATTTGACATGACAAGTTTTTTTATGTTATCCCCCCATTTACAGGGGCTAATCTCTATCTTATACCAAAATAAATAAGCAGTCAGCACGGGAATCATGGGTTGTATTTTATTCATGTGACATGTAGATCTATATACCTAACAAAATCCTGCAAAACATACATGTGATATTGGTAATGGATTCTATTATTTCTTATACATAACTTTGTAATAATTGCAAGAAACATTCTTGACTGGTTTCATTCCCAAATTCTTCTATTTTATAATACACTGCTCTGTGACTTTTGGTATAAAATTGTATTTGATGTTATTGTAATTATGACATCATTCGGTGTCAGATATTCTAGAAAGGTACCAAACAAAGTGGATGAGACAGAAAAGTCTGAACTGGTAGCATGTGAGATTTCACTATCTTATGTATGAGAAAAACAGATTTTAAGACCACTGAGGACATTAAGATATAAAAACACGCCATTCCATCAAAAGCATTGAAAAAAAATAATCAAGAAAAACAATGTATTGTACAAGTTGAACCTTTAAAAAAAATTGATAGTACTAAAAGTATAATGCTATAGCTTCAAGTTGATGCCATTAATTGATATATGTATCCATTACCACCATTTCTTATTATGATCACTATGTTTTTTAATTTCAGATAAAGTCCTAAACAGCCATGGATTACCTTTATTTGTAAGTAAGCTGTATCAGGGGTTCAAGGATTTTATTATCAAGTGTGAATGAAAACTGATGTATTATGTTTGTACTTATGACTGCAGCATGTAAAATAGATAATGAAAAACTATTAGTAGATATAAATTGGAGACAAAGTTTACCAATGAATATGACATGCCATACATATATTTTCCTATACATGTCACATGTTTATTATAAGGTCTGTTCATGACGGTATACAAAAATGTACTTTTTCTAAGTACTTTTGTACTTGTTAAAGAAATCTTGATCATTCAATTTTACAGGCAGTCTTACATCAGAATCTTAAATTAGTTAATTACTGTACAAAAAGAGCTTAGTACTCTCTGTTATGGAGAAAAGCTTAAAGCTGTACAACATATATATAAGAGAAGACAGAAAAAAATCTCTTAAGTTATATCCCTATAAAAACTCAGTTAAAGTACGAAAAGAAAAATTGATGACATAGGTCACAGCTATGATTTCAGCTAGTATAAGTGTATTTACAGAAGTCTAGAATTAGGATATTTGAGAGTAAATAGCTATAAGGGGATGGAAAGTATCATTTCGTGGTATATATGTACCATATTCGATCCATAAAACACCCGTGTACCTGTATATGCATCCCTTCCTTGTGTTAAAGGTTCCTAACCTAACATTCACGTCAAATTTGGTACTCATCATTCTGCCCAATCAAAGAGGTTTTTAAGTATCCTCTATTATGTAATTCCTTTGTTTTAAGGTCGTTTAATTTTAGAGACTAGAGATTGGTCCAATTCTGATATGTAAAAAGGAAATCTGGAAAAATCATTTACCTTGTGCAAAGTTTTAAAATGCCATTAATTTTGACCATAATTTACATACCAAGACAGTTTGATGTATAAATGATATTGATATATGGTGTTATAATGCATCATGTTTACTTTGTAGTATTTTGGTGGTTCTGGTGTTCCTGAAAGTGTTGTTCTGGATATTTTACTTTTATGCACGCTCTCAGCGCCTTAGAGCAAGGAGGACTACCCAGCATAACTTTTTTGTTGTTGAAAGAACAAGACACATTGCAACTGGTGTCACTCATGTAAGTAACTAGTGTTAAGTTTGTAATGGTCAATTAAATTTAAAATCTATGTTCATCGTGATATCTCAAAATCAATCCTACCAATTCTACACTCACATTAAGTAGAAAATATGTAGTGAAAATATTTCTCTAACACCACATAGGTGCATTCCTGTGTTTGCTAGAGAAATCTTTAAAAAGACACTAGAAATTGTCCTTCATGATAAGTTAATTTGATGTTTTCATGTCACCATTAGATTTTACATTATCAGTATTAACACATATCTTCCACGGGTAATTTAGGATGGTATACAGGACAAGCAATACGCTAAACAACATACAATATATTTTGATTCATATTTGTGAAGAAAAAATAAAAAGGTCTCTTGCTTTAAGCATTATAAAATTTCCTCTTTGGGTTCAGATGGTTACTCCATATCATATTAATCATTATAATTAATTTCTATCAAACTATTTGAAAACGTCACCACCTATGACAATTCTTCTGATGAGTTCACAGTTTAGGATTTCAAAGTCATGGAAGGTTACTATTGCTATTTACATGTAAATCAACTTGAACATTCATACTTTATAATGATGTATATACATTTGAATCAGAGCAGGATGAACCTTGTCTTACAGATATTTGCTAGTTTAAGCAATGATGTAACCATCATCAGCATAATACCAATTATAAGCATTAGGCATGCTGGAATTCAAAATTATCAATATATCAACAATTAATCAATTGCTTTACCTATGAATTTGGCCCCACCCAAACTGATCCACCCAATAAACATTACTTGGTATTAAAAAGGTGAAATGTAACTTATAAACAAATAGAATTTCTTTAATAGATGAAGTCTGAAATTAAAAATCATGTCCTTTCAGATAAGATGATAGAATCTCTCAAATTTTTAATTAATTATAAATCTTAAATGTATACATATATCTACAAAATATTTATAAGTCTTTAAACTGGGCTGCAAAGAGGCATTAATAAAAGACAAGAAATCATTTTGATTACTCCATCTTATCAATACATTGAATATACAGGAGTGAAAGCAGTGACTTTAATACTATATACACCCAGGTACCCTGTTCAGCTTCATCATTAACATTAAATCTGTTAAATCAGTTTGGATGTAGTTGACAATGTATTTTCTTTTTTATTTTGTAACAGGACCAAGCAGGGATAATACAGAATGAACACCCTCAGGCCTACACAAACCCACCTGGACCCCAAAACTTTCCCCAGCCACCGTCCTACAATGAATGTGTGAGCCAGCCACAGACAGAATCCAAACCACCGTCATATGAGCAAGTGATTCAAGGTCAAGGTTCAACAAACCTTACAACTCCATATGCAGCTCCACCCACTGTCATTACATCCGGTCAGAATGAAGTACCCTCACCGAATCCTATGTATGGCTACAACCAGTAACAGCGAATGCTTCATTATACTTTGTCCCTGTCTTCTGTTCTTGCTTCTCAAACACGATGATAAGATGTGTATGTATTCATGGACTTTCACTCAATAGGGTATATGATAAAATAATGCTAGCTTCACTAATGGCTGTAAAACAGCGCTGTAGATATACAAGTCATAACAGTGCTTTGTCTTAGCTGAGAAAAGATGTACAAGGTAATAGCTTGACTAGACGGTGTTATCTGGACCAGATATAGATATATGTAGAGGATTCTAGTTCACAGGGACCTCACCATTAACACTATTCTATAACACTGAACTATCTTAGATCTCTTTACTCAGATTATCTCATCTTATTGTTTCATATTTACTTATTTTTGAAACCATTAATTAAAGTTTATTCACAAAGTGTTATATAAAAATGTGGGATATCAGATATCTGTGTCAGTTATCGGCCTATGATTGTCAGGTGTATTCTAAATCTGTGATATTGTGTTTGGCTGTATCTGACGTATTCATATACATTGTATATCACATTGAAACTATAGGAGTCATTGTCAAAGAATGTTTGCAAATAAGGTATTCATTCAAGAAATATTGAAACCTATTTGTTTTGATGTGAGTCATGTATCACTCAATTTGCAATTCTTGATGTCATTTTGAATTTGAAATTTGAATAGGGCATATATTTCAACAAAAACATTTAAGGTACATAGGATGCATTTCTTTTATCACTGGTCAGTAGACTGAAATATAATAGTTAAAAACATTGTTCATATCATGTAAATAGTGAAATTGTATACAAAGAAATTGAAAGATGACAAAACTTGTATGGCATGAAACAGAAAAACTTTAAATATCATGTATTTTTAGGATCTATATATTTTAATAACAGATGATACAATTCTATTTGAATGATAGTGGGCAAGGCACAAATCATGAAAGGAAGATGCTAATAATAGGCTATAGGTAATTTAATCATGGATTAGAATCTCAAATACATCACTTGTTAATGCGGAGTACTAAGGAGTTGTAAGGAAGGTGTACACTGGTGCTTTGGATAATCAGTATGTGAATGTCCATCTTACTTTAGGTCATAGTACACAGTTGCTTTTTTGAAACAAACTTTGAATGTCTTGCCAGACTGTTAAGGATTTCCTTCATAATCACATCAAAACTTCGAATGTCTTGCCAGACTGTTAAAGATTTCCTTCATAATCACATTTGAATAACAAGAAAACAATAGTTGTTGAGAATTGTTCTTAAAGGATGATAAAAGTACAAATAGTTGTAATGAAGGAGTTTTTAATACAATATTTACTGATATGGTAAAAACAAATCTCTATTTTGCTAAATAGTCAATTTCAGCAATCATTTGGTTGAACAAATGCCTGAAAGTTAAACAAAAGATGCATCATTTTCAAGTTTGTTATCCCATGTCATGTCACATTTAACTTTTTGAAGGTATGACTTGTTTGAATTTTGGGAAAGTGACTCAAAAACATTAATGTTACCATCAAAAGAGATAATATATATTCTGTCAAATTAGAAAAAATAATTATATAGATCGGGTACATTTCACTCATTTTCATGGGAAACATTGCTATCTTGTTGGCAAAGGTCTGTATGATTTATTCTCTGTTATCTTACAGCGATTATATTTGATATTGATATGTAGCTATTGAATGTTCATATGTAACGGAAGCTAATGTTACAACAACGAAAACTGTCATCCATTAATGATTTACAGTCGGAAGTAAAACAAGTATTTCCAGCTGTAAATTTACCTCATAATTATGGTGGGATTTTTTCACAGAGGTTTGTAGTATCACACTTCATCTCATCCTCAACAATTAACAGTCTTACCTATGTACACAGTATGTGCTGACGATGTAAAATGTCTGTTGTTATCTAATGTTACCTTACCATATATACATCTAATTATTTAGAATCTTGGAATATTACATTTATTATGGTCATAAATGTGTACGAAATCCATACAACTTTCATTGATAAACTGTGTCTGAAAAGTCTATTCTCAGATCATTGATTATGAATTTTGTAGTTCAGAATCATGTATATCATTGATATGCTGAAATTTCAATATTAAAATAATGTCTCACTTTACCATTCATAAACCACATTATTCACTATGTATAGTTTGTATTCACTGGTATAAAATCAGTGTAGGAAACATTTCAATGTTCTTCAGAAAATTTATTCATATTTATTCTATTAAGTAACGGTAAATGAACAGAGATATAACCATATACCTTATAAAGTACATCACTTTTGTGAAAGAAATTAGTCATATTTTTGGAACATATTTTAACCGGATTTGCAAGTGGTATGAATGGATTTTAATTCAAACATTGATAAAACTGTGTTTTTGGTGCTTTATAGGAAGAATAAACAAAAGTAGGATTATGTTGTGTAGAAGTAAATAATCTATCGACTTATAAGTAAACTGTAACAACAAGCTGGTTAGTTACCTTGTACGACAAGAAAATACATGTATATATCCATGCACATGCATATACACCATATTGCGAATGCATGCAAGTTAGTATTAAGCATTTATGCAAAACCATAATGAAATTGCACATGAAAAAGTACCAGTAAGTTGTTAAAAGTCATTGCAAGTGCAGAAGTCAGTTGAATTGATTTTCTATAAAATATATCTGATTTTCAGAAGTTAACTATTATAAAAACAAACAGAATAAAATATATTGAGGATTTCTTATACTTTCCCATTTAAAATCTTATATATGTTTCCGAAGTATGTGAGATTATCTTGTTGTGAAAAAATTAGGGATATTATGTAGTATGAGTGGAATATATATGATATTAAATGGGAAACCATTGAATTTTCTTTCCATAACATTTTTAAAAGAAAATTTAATAAAAAAGCAACAAAAAGTTTGGGAAATATTAGTGCACTCTTTGATGTAAAATATTTTGATGTTACACTTGACATCAAGGTGACAGCATTTTGAATAGGTTGCTTTACGTTGTGTTCTACTATTTTATCTGGTAAGAGTTGTTGTTTTTATATACCAAAATAAGGAAAACGAAAAATGATCAGGGAATTGTTTGATGGAACAACAACTTATTTAACCTCTATTTTTGTCCGAACTATCAAATTAGTGAAATTCATTTCAGTGACTAGAACAAGCGCCACAATGTTTGCTCAAAACTGCGAAAGTTTTATCATCACTATAAATGTTATTTTATCACTGCAGTAATGATGTAGACTTTTATGGAAAAGAACTACATTATGTGTATGTCAAATGAATTAACATAATCATACTAACTCCAAACAAGTGCAAAATACATGTTGTAAAATGCAACAGCTGACCCTGTGGGCGGTGCTACTCCTCTGTCAGTGTGAGTTGACCAGTATGATACTACTTTAGCCCATATTGGCTTCAGTGTAGAATCCAATGTAACAATTGGTATAATTGATAAATTTATGAAGGTGTTTTTCACTGTAATGTACAGTATAGATTTGGTCTGTGATGCCTACTCTTTGCTATGTGTTTATGGTATCAGTGATATTTATTGCATCAAACATCACTGTATACTTTTATTACGGTCGTTACATGGACTCTCTACTGTGGTTAGTCATTGTTTTATTAATTGACAAATAATTTCAAAATAGAACTGGCTTTGATGTCATTGTGTTACACGTGGCTTTGATGTCGGAACTTTCTGTATTCAGCTAAAAATGTGACCAGTAGCCTTACATATTTTAAAACTATTCGAAAGAAAATGTGACAAGTAGTCTTAAATATAAAATTATTCGAAAGAAAATGTGATTAATAGTCTTACACATTCTAAGATTTTTCCAAAGAATATACATATGGAGTAGTATTAAATTATTGTAAGTAAATGCGATGATTTGTCTTATTTCAAATGAAAATTGATCCTTTTTTATAAAAGTAGGTTGAGGCTCAGTTCTTCAATAAATTGGTAACTAACTACAGTGTGTCGTATCCATGGTGGTCACTTAGCGGTTTAAATAGATCATAGCTGATACTTATAGCCCAATGCTACACTAATATAGCCTATGCATACTATTCTCTGCTATGCTATGCTATACACATTTATGCAAAGGGTGATTTTTAGGCTGTGAACCGTCCAGAAAAGTAGCTTGGTTGTGGGAAGATATTTACAAAATGTTGGGAGAAAATTGTTGATTTTATTCTTTAATACTGTCTTTCAAAAATGTAGTTTTATATGTCCTATTAAGTTTTAATTAAAGTTTATTGTACATAAATTCAAACGTGATCTGGCATTTTACTGAGCATATGTGGAGTTTTCTGTCATCTCTATTTATATAAGAAATCTAGAGGGAACCAGCTTCATTTTATGTAGAATGTTTGTATATAATTCTAAATCACTTGGTCATCTAGCACAAGGAATAATACCTTGATGTTGTGTTCTTTTACATGGGATGGATGAATTAGCTCATGATGATTGAGAATATATTTGTATTGCTAATACTGGACAATTTCAATAACTCCCCTACCAGTTTGGAGAAATGGAGAGTAGGAGATGGAGGGCATATAATGTTATCCTTGTATCTATTTGTCTGTCCCATCTGTTCCCAGCCCAGAACACTCATCCGTACTAGCTTCTATTAAAAAGCATGATAATGATTAATTTGTAATGACTAATTTACATGTAGATCATACATTATTTTATAGATGTTACTAATGGTCTGAAGATATCCTTTCTGTTTAGGTATTCTTGTAAAATATGCTTGAAAATAACATTTTAATGAAGATATTATCATTGTTAAACGCATTTTTTTTAATTCACTTTGTTTTAGTTTTTCAAGATAATTCACATCTACGTAATGTATGTTGCACTGCTTGTTAGTTTTAACAAAAAACTTAGCTACCTAGAATTTGAAATGTCAATGGATGAATGAAAAGCCATGTTTTTTTGTGTATTTTATCTGAATTTTTCATTTTGCTTTAAGATTAAGTGATAATTATAATGATTATTTTAAAGTTGTATATAATGTAACATGTGTTACCTATATGGCTCCTTTGGAGATATATGATACCCTAGCTGGTTCAATGAATAAATTTGTTAACAATTGGTGTAGTTTCTGGTCATTATATCCCCACATAGAGATGCCTTTGTCCTATATTACCATTGTAATAAGTTTGTTCATCTGTCCGTATTTGTTTTCAACACTATAATGTAAGTATTTTTTGTCAGATTTTCGCCATATTTGGTATGTGGCTTTATATGCATGATGTCTTGCACAGGTTTGATAACCAGTGAAATCCGTCAGTATTTACAAGAGTTACAGGTCTAGCCGTTTTATTTCTAGTTCAATGTTCTCCAAATTTGGTACATGGTCTCATATTTCATGGATTCGTTGAAGTGAAATTTATCAAAATCTACAAGAGGTATGAGACTTCGAATGCTGAAAATTGACCACTTTATTACTTACTGCCAACAACTTACATAATTGTAATCGGATGTTCTACAAACTTCATGTGTGGGTTCATATTAATAAGACCTCACATGAGTCTGATAACCAGTGTTATCCAACACTATTTGCAAGAGTTTTTGTTCTTGGAATGCTGAAAATATACCATTTTCTCACTTTCTTCTCACTGCATTTTTGCAGTCGGATCTTCACTAAATTTGATATGCGGGTTTATGTACACAAAACATCACATGGATTTGATTACCATTGGAATCTCTTCATATCTTCAAGAGTTATGGGACTTTTAACACTGGTTTAAATGATCACCATGACGTCCCTCACAAGTGTTCTTGATAAGTTTTGGCGTTGATCGGAAAATCCTATATGGCCGTCATGGCTTCTGATTGGCTAAGACTTTTTCGACTTCTTCTCAAGAACGGCATGTGCGATTGTTTTTTTTAACTTTGTAAAAATGATTCTTATGAAGTTCCAAACAAGTTATTTCTTATGCAGATCGGAATATCGAAATTGGCCCCCGTGTCTTCTGAGTGGCCGAAACATTTTATAGTTTTTTCTCAATAATGAATGGTGTTATGGATTCCTAACTTGTTACAAAAGTATCCTTATTAGGTCACGACTGTGCAGTTTTTTATGCTGGGCTGGTGTATGGAACTTTCTGTGCCATAGCTTATACGCGGATCCTTTCCTCGACATTGGTATCGTTGTCATTTTATGTTAAACAATAAAACATGATCAGTAGTCACCGATGCAGTGAAAGCTACACAAATCCGCAGTAATGTTTGATCATTTGATTGTAGCAAATGCAGAGACATTCCTTCTGATACAAAAACCAAGCTAATGGCAAGTGAGACAATATAATCCTAGTACTAGCCACACTTAATATACCGTTCGACCAAAGAAAACAGCTCTTTAGCTCGATCGGTTGAGTGTCAGACTAGTAAGCCAGTAGCCTCGAGTTCAAATCGCAACTCATAAGTGAAGTTGATCGTAAAACCGTTTAGCTTCCATGCATCTCTCGTACTGTTATAAACGGGCTGTTATCATTCACCTTTAATAAAAAGTTTTTTGTATCGTTAACCATATAAAGACGACCAGTTATAACCCACCTGTTATCACCCTCACTCACCATCTTAAAACGTTCCTACCGTTTAAAATCGTTCCTGTTATCACCCTCCCTGTTAGAATGGCACTGTTTTCACTCACCAACTTAAAACGTTCCTACCGTTTAAAATCGTTCCTGTTATCATCCTCCCTGTTAGAATGTCACTGTTTTCACCCACCAACTTAAAACGTTCCTACCGTTTAAAATCGTTCCTGTTATCACCCTCCCTGTTAGAATGGCACTGTTTTCACCCACCAACTTAAAACGTTCCTACCGTTTAAAACCGTTCCTGTTATCACCCTACGGGTTAAAAGGCCATGTTGTCACTCTCACCGTTCAATGAAAATAAAGCAATAAATAAGCCCGCGACACTTTCTTTTAATGCCAGCAATTCTCAGCCATATAAAAAAAACAAAACACAAATTCTGAAGGCTGTGGTGGTAAAGAAAGTGCAGCATCACACAATTGCCTTTTTGCCTCTAAATTATTCTTAGTTATTTAACCACTAAATTATCACCAGAACAAAAGTAGAATTTCAGACACTTTGGATTTCTACACTTTATGTCAGAACCCTTTTTCAGGTAGTCATCAGGTAATTAGTTAAACCTTTAAATAAGAAATAAAAATGTTTGTTGTTCAGAATCGTTTAAATTATTTTACTGTTCAGAAAAAAAATGAATGAAATGATGTTTTCATTGTTAGACATGGCCATATCTTTGTCAGTTTGACTGACAAAAATTGGTATTGCAAATAAGCGTTGTACTAACATAAATGGATACAGAAACGTTAAAGTATTTGCTTTTGATAACACTGTACCAACTCGTCAACAGATTTTTAATTCAAACTCAAATTAATTTCAAAAGTTTGAAACTCTTTTTCTATTGAGATTAGCTAGTGATATTTTCTACCTTTAAAAAGACAATAAAAATATTGATGGCTTTACATTATCCTGTATACAATACCCCCAGTTGAACAAATTAAGCAAATCTGTGCTGTTAGTTGGTCACACAATATCCTTTATCTAGTGTTACACGAGAGTTAGATACATATGTACTACACCCTAAATGTGGTTTAAAATATGATTTTTGTAACTTTCTTTTTCTTCTAGAAGGTCCTTAAGACATTTTTCAAAGTTTTGATTTCGATAGAATTTTCCCTGATATTTTGCAGGTATCCAGCATTTAAAAAGAAACAAGTTATGTTGCAATTATGTCCTGATACAGACAATATTTTGAGAACCAAATGGACTGGACTATAAATCGAAAACGACTGAAAAATCAATCCAGAATAAGCCCCTCCCATTTGCCGCATGCTATAGAAATACGACATAAGAATGGACATTACTACAACATTACATTTATATCTAGATTTACTGTAGTAGTATATCATATATTCTAGGGCGAAATCTACCTAATAGCATTCACTGTATCGGAAATTCATTACAACACCAAGAGTTATCTTCCTTCTTACGCGCGACGCATGTTCAACTACTTGGTCTTAAAACGATAATAACTTGCATAATTTGGGAGAAAGTGCTTTCAAATACGCAGTGTCTATTAGAAGACATCATGTTAGGGCGGAGTGTTTGCATACTTACAGACAATCGACTGTTCCTGATTTTATTAAGCTTTATTTCATCTTATTTTAAAATATTGCAATCCTTTTTGAGTAACACAAAACATTCTCTGTCATACGATATTCCATATACAGACCTGACTGTCCATGAACAGATAAATCAACTCCCGCCGAAATGTTGATACAAAACCTGAACAATACCATGGTGTGAAAAATGATCTAATCGGTCGATAAAGTGTAAAAGTAACAAAGACTTCCAAAAAGTATTCTAACCTTTCACCTTTAGTGTAAAATCACAGTGAACAAACGGTAGAGTACTGCTCATCTGCTTTAGGCGATCTAGGTGTACGTCAGCTTTCATGACGATATTTATAACGATTTAAATGTAGTCGCCCGCCAAAGTTTTTTTAAAATAACATTTATTTCATCTTTAACCTTGAGGTCAAGGTCACAATAACCAAACTTCAGTGCACAGCACATCAGCTTTAGGAAATAAGGTTTTAAAAGTTATAGCCTGGACTATCAGTAATCATTAGAAGTACCAGTACAGGAACCAGAGAAATCAGTACTAAAAAAACTTGTCTCTACCTTCATTACTCTTTATCTTCTTCAATGAATTCGTTCAATTGTCGTTAATCACATTTCAGAAGGGGCAATGGCTTAAAACAGGAATCTTTTTCATGGAAAAAAAGGCTGTATCTCCACCAGTAAACAAGTAATGATTTCAAACAAAAACATAAAAAAAAACCCAAAAAAACATGAAATAGGCTGTGATTAAAACAGGTGATGATAAAAAAGGAGAATGTGTCTATATGTCTTTGTAAACAACCTTGATTAAAATATATGCCAACACAAACCATTCATCGTGATCATTATGTCTCACGGGAATTCGCAACAAAAAGGCAACAAAAGTTCTTAGTCGTTGGAAACTGAATTCGTCTGTGGCGCCAATAAAAAGACAACTGCAAACTGCACTTTCCTCACTTGTGACAACAGCAGATAATCTTAAATTCATACCAGTCAGTACTCACTATTTCCAACAATTAATTAAACAATTAATCGAGGCTTATCGCTTCTAAACTCCAATTACAAGCAAACTCTGTAGCAACTGAAGGAAGATAACCTAAAATCTACTCTTCCTCTGACGTGTAGTACCTCTACCTATAATTAGCGGCTTGAAATCCGAGATGGAAACAAACAAAACACCAGCCTGTAATTCTTGATCCTGGTGTCAAAACCACCTTAACGATTTGATTGACATATGTGTTGTTGCCTAGATACAATATGAACTAGGATAACGGAGTAAAAACATACCTATACATTATTCATTTGTTCCAACAAAAGAAAAAATAAAGAAATATTGCTTGATGCTGAAATACTCCTAATGGTTAATACTTCTAATGGTTAATGTTAAATACTTCTAATGGTTAATGTTAAATACTTCTAATGGTTAATGTTGAAATACATCTAATGCTGAAAACCGTCTAATGATTAATGCTGAAATATGTCAAATGGTTAATGCTGAAAACCGTCTAATGGTTAATGCTGAAATACGTCAAATGGTTAACGTTGAAATATATTTAGTGCTGAAATACGTTTAATGATTAATGCTGAAGTACATCTAATGTTGAAATGTTTTATTCTGAAACTCGTTTAATGGTCAAAGATGACATACGCCTAATGGTCAATGCTGAAATACGTTTCATGGTTAATTCTGAATTACGCTGAATTTTTAATTATGACAGTGACAAATTGTCTAATGGTATGCTGAAATACGCCCAATCTTTTCTTTGAATCATTTACAGGTATAAATGTTAGTGAGTGCAATATTTCTACATGTTATTTCGGCACCCTTTGAAAATTTGACACCCGGATTCCTAGCCGTACATGTATCTAGGGATCCCTTGCTCGGATTGTATTTCCATCAATCATCCATGGATGTCAATGAGGTTCAATGGATAGAAGGCAAAATGCTTTAAGGACTGCATTCGTCATAGTTCTCGAAGTTAGGAAAGTCAAACGCAAATTCTATAAGATAACCATATTAACACTGGTTATCTTTGCCCTGACACATACATAGGTTACCTGCTGAATTTAACACATTGGGGATCTAGCACGCACACTAGGCAAGTTGAATGTTTTCTAATAAATTGTTTATGTTAGACTCCTCAGTTACCAAGCAAACACGAAAACACTAGCTACCTAGAGAACACTTTGGCAACTTATTCAACTTAAATATGTGTCTGCAGTTTGATCAACATAATGACAATCATTCAACATCGATGGTAATCCCAGTGTGTTTGAGGTCAGGATTTTAAGTTTTTAGGGAGTCTGCGATGTATTGGTGTAATCCTATTTGTGGCATTACAGAACTGATGCCGACTTCACGGTTTAAATTATTTTTATGATATTTTAAGCTGATAAGGAGCTAGCAATATGCTACACGTATAGAACAAAATATGACGTTTTTCACAACTTCTGTGAACTACATATTGTGAATCGGTTATTAGTGTCGAAAATTTCAGCATTTTTTCTGTTCTTCTTTTGATTATAATTGTGATATTAAAAACTATTAATACAAATTACGAATGCGAAATACCAGAGACCGAAATATCTGGTCCCTGGAAATATTGAGTCCTGATTGAGGAAATTAATTTTCTTGATTTAAAGACATGTCCATTATGTTTTTAGTTTGATTTAAAAATCAAAGTGTACCGAAATGTTTGATTATTTGATTAGATGCCCATTGTTTTTCTTCTTTTAAGCGTAAAACGTTAGAAACAAAATCCCATAACATTGTCAAGGTAACAATTTGTTTCCACAGCTGTGAAGTTTGAGCTCAGTAAATCTGCTCTGAATATAACATCGAATATTTCTAATCAACACTTTAATGAAGAATAACTATTGACTAATCAACACAATAAGATTACCACCGCGAAGAATGAGCAAGAAGGTATTAGTATTGGACCTTAATATACATTATAAGAAAATAATAATATCACCAGGGCATACGTTTTTTTTGTTCATTTAACTGTAATATATCCCTAATGTTGATTTATGTCTCTGATTTTCTGAACAATCATAATTGCGCTGTTCTTATTAATCCTGTTACTTAGTGACCTTGAGGGTTATCCAATCGGTTTCATAGTGATAATATACCGGTATAGCTAAGTAACATACACTTTAAACCCCTACTGCAGATTTAAGTTATGGTTTTAACAAAGACACTTCTGAATAACATTTAATCCACTGACGGAGTATGTGCTACCTCTCAGAGAAACAGAATGATCAACCAGACTCTCACGTTTGTATTGCTGGACACGATTACAGTTGCATATAAGAAACCGCTTCAGATCAAGCTGATTTCGTGACTTCTGGTGCAATAAACGAGAGGTTTTCCTATATAAAACACATTATTGATTTCTATTGACAGATGCAGGCTATTGAGTGCATCTACTGCAGAATATAGCCAGACTCTCTCGCCTGGTGACTTAAGTGCAGTAAGGAAGGCCAACTGGCTTTCTTAATGTACAGGTGTAGGAGCAGTGAGCCAACAAATGGCAAGCTGTTTTTCGCAGGACTGAGTCCAGATTTACTATCTTTTGACATTTCACTTTGGATTTTTTCCCTTTCGAATCCTAGGTTTAACATTTAGGCCCTTAAGATCACAAACAAGTCTTAGAAGGACGAATTTGTTTGATGCAATTTAATTCATGACTGTACTCTACTGTATCTAATCTAAATATTTATCAATGGTGCTATCTACTTGTACGTCTTTCGTACAATCAATAATAGGACTACACGCAGCGTCATGTATTGCGCTGCAGAATTCAATATTACAACTTTCATTTCTCACAAGGAAGTGGGTCCTTTGACTTTGCATACTTCATTTAGTTCATAAAAACCTGAACAATTATTTTGTTTTATAACGAAAAAGAGAGGTCATGTATCGATCGACGGCTGTCAAGAGATACCCCAAGAATGGGGTAAACACAGAAAGAAAGATATGACAGAAAGTGTTGCCATGGGGACATCAGATATATTTTTGTCTCTTCGTTGTCTTGTTAGTAGAAGCCACCAAAAAAAACCCCCAACGCTGTAGGAGGAGGGGGCACTATCAGTCATCTCCAATGATAAAATAGTTGAGTGCTGCACAATCTATTCTTGGGCTCTGCAATGTTTTATTTTAAAGGGGAATCGGAATTGAAAGGACGCTCCCCCAACACGACGTACATCAATCAGTATCAATGACTTTAGTTAGAACATTGAATAAATGAATATAATATTAATGATAATACATGATGCCAACGGATTCCTGTTCTGACAAACATCGAGTTCCTGCCTTTATATGGTGATTTTGTAGTAGAATATCTGCGGTTTCATTCCTTAACGAAACAGAGGTAAATGTTCCAATTCTTATTTCGCCGAACACCAGGTCATTCCATGGTCATGACTGTTTCTTTATTCGAAAAAAAACCCCAAAAATTGTGGTATGAATACTATTACTCCCACTGCAAAAGAAGTTATATTAAAGCAAAGGGGCATGCAGTGATTAGGATTTCGGTAAACACTTCACCAATACTGCACTCAGATGTAAGGTGAGTGGTATTTACCTTATGATTAGTACTCTCGTGGAGAGTGTGCATGATGCCAATATGCCAACAAAACATCACCAAACAGTACAGAGCGCACCTGACTATTACACTGAACACTGACGAGAAAAGACCATGTACACGAATGTTATTTAATATAAGTAGTTATCGTCTAATAGGAAGGGTTCAAATTAGTGCTTATATCATGATTAGTAAAGTAATTTGGCTGAGATTGTCTCCCCTACAATTTGCCCCTTGGCCTTAATTATGCTATATTTAAATACCCATACAAATGCTGATTGTTAAACATCTTTACAGTACTGAACAGTGTAAAGCAGGTGGCTGGAATCTTTCTGAGTTACTTTGGTTTAATTAATGGGGTATGTGTACCTTCCCGTCCCCTATCAGGATTCGGGTAGAGCAACCGTTCCGGACACCTGTGTGGCTTATTATCCCCCATTGCTATGCATTAGGGGACCTCGCTCTCACCTCACTACCAGTGCAGATATCTTGAATGCCGAATAGACTTTAATTACATATACCGCTTACATCATACTTGAAGCTCTTATTGTTTGCAGAACGAACACTTCTCACCTTCAAGTATGTACTTGACCCGGTGTGAAGGCTTCAGATTCAACAAGAAGTCTACAGATATTGTTTTGTTATGTAACAATCTAAAACGATCACACAAAGCTAAATAAAGTTTAGTTCCTATACCCTTCAAACCTTGTGTGACGCAAATATACACCTAAATCCTTCATTTTACACACGTCTTGCAAATGCTGCTTGATACGGGTCGTATGATCATTGTACGTGTATGGCAACTTTTGAAAGACTCCTAGATTTTTTTTATCTAGGCTCGTAGCATCAATGAATGATGAAAAGCTGATGAAACAGTTGCCTAATTTTCTTGCATTCACTCCAAGACAATTACGTCCAAGCTACAAACAAACGCTGCAGCTACTGTAAGTAAATGACGTAAAATGACTCCACTATGGACGTGTTCTGGTTCTTCTTCTTCTTATAGCTATGGTTCAACGTGGCACATAGTAAACCGTGCCTGCCTCATGACTAACTTGTGTTTGTTCTCTTGCGAGGCTAAAATCAACGTAGAGCATATAAAAACTGGTCAAACCCCTGGCGAAGTCCCTAGATTTTGCCTTCAGATACATGTGCATTTTCGTATATACTCGGCAGAATTGGAAGTTAAGTACACGAAAGCCGCTTCTACAGACACACAGAGACATCTTTCTACCAAGCTATATGATAAATATGGTGATTTCAATTTCCCTGTTATTTTTCTATTTCTTGGTAGCAACCTATGGTTTACATGTTATAAATGTTACAGTTGATTCGATATTCAACGACATGTTCCCAATATCACGATTTCCGTGAAAGATGCCAGCTGACAAAGTCACAACACTGGATATCTTCAGATACAAGTTGTTTTCGGGAAATTTCACTGTCGTCATAATGATTGATTGAATAGATTAAAAGCACCGAGTAGATTTCTTAAGTACATTTGTACACGTTTGTGTTCTAGTTTGTTGGAAGTCATAAGGTCAGTAAACTTATTGTTTCATGTTGTCAAATGACATTTAATTTACTTATATTTCAATATTAGGAACGTATATTAGGAAAACAATACGTCAGTGACTTCGATTTAATTCTCACATATTTCGCATTGACGTCATGCTTGTTCACTGCGCTTTAAGTAAAATCGGTCGGAATTTAACAAGAATCGCTGAAGGCAATACTTGTATGTTTAAAACACCTTTAATTATCGGAGTGTTTTCTGTTTCATCACCATTATTTATCTGAGTGAAAGTAGTTAAAACAATAGAATATATATTTGATGTAAACACACAGTACAACCATACTTACCGTTGTTTGTATCTTCACGGAGACGTTATTTGAAACGATAGAAAAACGTGTATTCGCAGTGGCGTCACTGCGTCTATGTTTCAAATTTCAGTATAGATTTATTTAAGTCTACTCGTTATTAAAAACAATACATGTCAAATATTTCGTCTGATTTTAAAGATTTTTATTTGACGTTAAATTACCCCGTTTTTATTTCCCGTCCAGTAACATACATATACCGATCACAAGCGAGAAGAAAACCATCGTTTTGAAGTCGTGTAATTATCAGAGTAGTAGGGAGATGTTGACTGTTTGTACAATTTATGTTTAAAATCAAACACCTCCTTGAAAATATAATCGGCTTGTAAATTCTGCAGTTTCTTTATTTTAACACAAAAAAACACAAGTCGACGATAATGAACCAGTAAATTGTAAAAGTTGGTTCTCAAACATAAAAGGCCGACAGTATTCCATTACACGATATTCATTATCCATGTATACCAAAAAGATGTCGCCGAGTACTGCTAAAGGAAAAAAAGTATGTGGGTTAGAGAGAAAGAAGGGATGTAAAATTTAGCAGAATTTTAATGCCCAATGTGCCGGAGATCTCACTATCAATAGATAATTAAAATATGCTGGAATAGATTAGCTAGAGATAGAAATAACTCACATGATGGAATAGAAACGCGAAATCGAGATTTTGAATAAAACCAAAGAACAGACCATGCATTACGATGCCGACTATCTTTAACTATACAAAGTAGTACCAGGTTGGTTAACTTTATAATCAGAGAGCAGAAGTCAGCCTGGTTTCCTTACAAAATGTTCAGTTTCAGTAATCTATTTGAACTTGTCAAACCGAAAGTAAAACACGACCATATGATAGTATGATATCGGCAAGGCATATACCTAAAGTATCTTATTGTTGTAGACGGGTATAATTATCGACAGTAACAATGACATCGAGAACAAAACAATTAAAACACAACTGAGACGTATCGGACGTCTTAATGTGTAAAACCGTAGACAACTGCCATCATTCTACAACTTTTTAAAAATTTATTTTCTGCACAAGACACAACTATATTAATTTAATCTCATCCGAGAATGTTAAGGGTCGCAGTGTAAGTAACATTGATTCACTTCCTTCATACGGGGAGATTGTCATACGGGAAAGTTGTCTGTCCTGATGTAAGTCACATTGATTCACCTCATTCATATAGGGAGGTTGTCTGTCCTGTTGTATGTAACATTAATTCACCTCCTTCATATAGGGAGGTTGTCTGTCCTGTTGTATGTAACATTAATTCACCTCCTTCATATAGGGAGGTTGTCTGTCCTGTTGTATGTAACATTGATTCACCTCCTTCATATAGGGAGGTTGTCTGTCCTGATGTAAGTTACATTGATTCACCTCATTCATATAGGGAGGTTGTCTGTCCTGTTGTATGTAACATTGATTCACCTCCTTCATTTAGGGTGGTTGTCTGTCCTGTTGTATGTAACATTGATTCACCTCCTTCATATAGGGAGGTTGTCTGTTCTGTTGTATGTAACATTGATTCACCTCCATCATACGAGAAGGTTATCTGCCGTGTTATATGTAACATTGATTTAACTCGGGGGGGGGGGTGTCTGTCCTTCTGTTAGTAATGTTGATGTTATCGTCCGAGAATATCAACAGCTGTAACATTAGCTTGATTGGTAACAAATCAAGAGAGGTGGGTAGATGAAGAAGAAACTAGGGTATTATTGTAGTCAAAATGATCTCATCTGGAAATACTCTATTGCCGTTAGAACGTTCGACCTAATTGATTGTCGTTGGAATGCCCGGCGATTCTGTTGCTTTTTTACCATGCTTTTATTTGAAACATTGTAGAATTACAGTTTTAAATAAAAAAAACTTGTTGACATGTCAGTATATTCTTTGTCATTGAGATATTTTTTTAAGTTTTTACCTGATATATAAATTAAGATAGAAATATACATCAAAAAGGCTCTATACAATTTCATCAGTTCAAATGAAGACAGTGTTACCTCTTTATATTACTTTTTTCAGAACACTTTACTCTGAATATTCATAACTATTTTGTTCTCGATTTTGACCGAAAAACGTCTTTACCACCTTATTTACAGAAACTAGATGTCAGAAATGTACTTCACGAGAAGGTTGAATGTGTCAAATATTCAGATAAAGGAGATATCAGAGACGAAATCGTGTTGGAATGTTCACCTTCAGATAATAAAAGAAAAGTTTTCCTGTGTTCTTACTATCATTTTAAGTGCTATTTTACCAGGGTTCAAGTTTGGTTGTGATACTCTATACCCCTGAAGTGGAATCAATGGCATGTGGATTGGGAAGAACTCCAAAAAGTCTTTAATTCATCTTGAACTTTCAAAATATTTGACTTTTTAACTTTGTCCCCTAGCCTATATCGTTCCAAGCTGCTACCTCTTACAGCTTTCTTTTGTAGTAAAATTGGATGTGGTTGTGAATTACTCTAAAGCCATTTTCGTGCAATGTTGCGATGAAATCATATGTTGTTTTTTTGTTTTTTGTTTTTTATACGAAAACATTTTTAGAATTGGTGAAAAGATCTTGACATCCCTTTGGGAACAAAATATACCTTCCTTGGCTGACGGAAGAGATTATCAGAACAGAAAAGGATCTTAACGAGATATTTATTTCCTCTATAAAATATACTAAAGTGATTTTAAATTAACAATAACATATTGACAATGTCAATTGCGTATGTTCTTATAACTGTAAACAAACATCGTCTTTTGTCTCGATCTGTGTTGCTGGAAAAAAGTGTTAAATACGTCTTTGTCACTCAGATGACGGGTCGGTGTGACTTGAATAAAGGGTTAAAGACGATCTCTGTCCGTCAGATGACGGGTCGGTGTGACTTGAATAAAGGGTTAAAGACGATCTCTGTCAGTCAGATGATGGATCGGTGTGACTTGAATTAAGTGTTAAATACGGTTTCTGTCACTCAGATGACGGGTCGGCGTGACTTGAATAAAGTGTTAAATACGATCTCTGTCCGTCAGATGACGGATCGGTGTGACTTGAATAAAGGGTTAAAGACGATCTCTGTCAGTCAGATGATGGATCGTTGTGACTTGAATAAAGTGTTAAATACGGTTTCTGTCACTCAGATGACGGATCGTTGTGACTTGAATAAAGGGTTAAAGACGATCTCTGCCATTCAGCTGACGGGATGGCTCGGTACTGTTCATTTGTGTGTCTTTTGTACAATCTTTAAGGTTGCAAGTGGTAGACACTGATGTTGTATTTTAATCCCCGAGGTTTTCCGTAACTTGCATGCCACGTTTTGATTCATTTGAATAAGAGCATAGTTCAGAATATTCACATGAACTTAGCATTCTTCTAAAATTATTGAATGAAAATTAGTGATTGAATCATGGGGTTAGTACACCTCCCCATCAAGCTTATGACATTTTTCAATGATTTTTGATAATTCTCCCTCGCCTCTGAAATTTATATCATACAGTATTTTTCATTTATTTAAATTTTGGACAACCTTAACTGACGGATCGCAGAGTTAAACACGATCTCTTTCTGTCCGGTAACATGTACATTTATTAGTGATGGCGCAGTGGTAACGAACTCGCCATTCACTCAAGCGTCCGGGGTTCGATTTCCGGAGCGACTTCGTGGTTTTTCGCCTGGTACTCCGGTTTCATCCCACAATATGACCCTCTTACATTCGAACAACAACAATGATTAGCATAGTTGTAATAACTTGCTCGCAATAATTGTAAAATAAAAAAAAGACATCGTAAAGATCCGATGAATTAAGCACGCTTAAAGTCCAAGGCAGTGTCTATTTGTATCCTAGTCTTCTATTTTTATTTTCTTTTTCGATGTTTTGATTTTTGTTGTGATATTCTGGCGTTACGATTTTGCTGGGTAGATGAATGCCAGTTCGTGTTAAGTCACGTAAATTAGTTTCACATTGACACTATCCTTCATTATATGAAAACTATACCACTTACACACGCCAGATTTCCCCAATTTCAGCCAATCAACAATAATTATTTGACAATTTCTTATGGGTTAACTGTAGTCCTTTCGGTACAACGTATCCGAAATTATTAGACACGGAAATAAAAACAGATACAATGTAATTTGTACTTTAAATGATCATTTAACTCCTTGGGGTTCCAACTATTCAAACTTAAGGTTTCGTCCCCACTCATAAACAATAGTAATCTAAGCGATGTGTTGTGTGGATCATGTGGACCAGGTACTGGTCATAGCCGGTAGTGCTAAACCACCGACATACTTATTAAATCTTACAAGCCGGGACCAGATATTATCGGGACAACCTTGTCAAAAAACAGTAGCATTACAGCGGTGCTCAACCATGCTCAAGATTTTGGCGATCACTGTAAGACATTTGATAATTTATCTGTTAAATTTACATACTTAACTAACAAAGCTATATAATAAGCACTTAATCATGTACATGTAGAAGGTCATATGCTGTCATAATTCAAATGTCAGTATTCAATGCCTAATTGAATTTTAGGTTTCAGCACCCGTCAGAGGTACAAATGGGTCTTGATAACATTTCATGGTAGCGAATTCATTCTTAAATGTAAAATAGTCGATTCTGTATTTGTGAACTTTTCCCCGTTTTTACAGAAATGTTCCTGCTTTTAAGATTTTTCTTCGTTTGTAAAAAGTGGTTTTTCAGTTTTTGTTTTGTTTTTGTTTTGCTTGTTTTTGTTTGTTTGTTATTTTTTGTTTATTTGTGTGTTTTTGTTTGTGTGTTTTGTTTATTTATTTATTTTCTGTTATTCGCTGTTTTCAATAATTGGTCAAAACAATATAACATTTAGGCAGGACAGGTCGGTTATAGCCGCAGTCTTTTCCAAAGTCGTGCCTGCGATTCTTCGTCCGATTCCCAAGCTTGCGCCCCGGAATATTACGGCAAAATGAACCTTTATTAATTTTTCAGCCTGACACCTTAATATGATGCTGGATATAGACCAGATCACAATGAGGACGGTTTGTATTACGAGATCATTACACAGATACCAACAAAGTGATGATCACATTTAAGTACAAATTATTAGTGTTGCACTGATCCTGCCTGGTACTAGGTGTTCCACGCCTGTCATAAATCACGAGTAACAGCCAACATCAGCCACAAACAACGTGTTGTCTCGTGGTAATTTAATTATGTCAGACAAGCAAAGTATACAAATTTTAACAGGTGTTTTATCATGATATGACGGTGAGATACAGATATGTGTGTCGGCAGGTACGTCAAATCATGACAGCATCAACACATCCATGTGTCTCAGCATGTTCTCAAAATGGATACAAAATTCATCTTAGACAATCATTACGTTGTTTTTTCTTTTTTAAATAGTAAATATATCAATCTTT
Source organism: Ylistrum balloti (assembly GCF_031769215.1). Classification (NCBI taxonomy): domain Eukaryota; kingdom Metazoa; phylum Mollusca; class Bivalvia; order Pectinida; family Pectinidae; genus Ylistrum; species Ylistrum balloti. Next base: position 281,113 of record NW_026782679.1, on the reverse strand, counting down.
CCGATTTGAAAAAAAATATCGTGAAATTAATGTTTCAATGGTAATCATAACTATGTAAGATTGGCAAGTTATATTTTAACGCAGTTAGATAGGAAATGTTGAAGTTTGGAGCTTGGGTTCCACTATCACACACCTTGGAAGCAATTTGGGAGTTGGCCTTGCGATACGCAGTGACCTGAGTCCCTATCAAGCCGCGGCTGGGCAGGTGCCAGGACAAGTGTAGAGGTCCATGGGTGTATTGGATCTCTCCAGGGTTGAGCAGTGGGACGGGTCACATACCATATGCACCACACGGACAATAGATCCTGCGCTATCATGATCGCCGTATATCACATGTACTGACCGCTTGAACCCACAGGAATCATATACTCCTTGTCCTCTAACGCAACCCAAAAGTTATAGCAATTACAAGTGCTGTGATACAGTTCTGAAATATTCTTTGCTCCAACTACACATTTTACTGTAACTATTAAATACCAGATCTAGTTTATAAGGATGTTTCTGAACAATTGGTGACGCCTTTTCATCATACTAAAACAGGGAATTACTTAAGAACACTAGCTGTGTATAATTCGCTTTATTCGAACATGTCAGTGCTCTATAGAATGCATTCTCTTTAGCAGAGATTTTCTACTTAAAACCATGAACTTTCGCACTGGTAAAGAAATCCAGATATTTTGTAATCATATGATATCAAACAGTAAACTATTCAATATTCTCTAATATTTCCCATGGAATCCGTAAGAAAATTCCTATTACAAGCACTATTTACGAAAGTTTCGAGTTGCCCATTCTCGGACTGATGCGCCGTTTAAAAATGCTATGTTTCCGAAATGCCCCGGTACCCTATTTCTGACTAGCTTTCAACATGGCATCATTCGTCCTATTTCCATACTTGACAAAATTCATTTCTGAATACACGCCAACAACGAGGTGACATCGTAACACCACGGTGTGGTAACGTCAAGAAACATTTCTGGGACCAGACTAGAAGAAATGGTCCTGCTTACAAAGATGCTTTTATATAGTTTTACTTAAGTTATCAGATAACGAGTGTTTTATGGCATTTTGATTTAAACAAGTTTTTTTTTAAAAGTTACACGTTGTTTAGCGATGTAAAATCAGTTGTGGCAGCCTCCAGTTGAGTGTAAGCATGCATGCTGAGTATCAGTATATTTTACTTGAGACTAACGTCTGCATCACATCACGTATGAGCTCTGCTAGTAATGAGGAAGATTTTTATTCTCATTATAAAAACTAGTTGTCAACAAGCATTTTTATCAAATTACCTTTAATATATAAAATATAAGCAAATAACTGTAAAATCACTCAATTCCAGCCGAAACACTTACGTTTGTTTTATGGTGTTTTTTTTTTTTTTTTTTTTTGTTTTTTGTTTTTTTTGTTTTTGTTTTGTAGCTTATATCTTATTAGGTAATATATTTTAAAGAGTTATATGGTGACCTTTGGACATATACAAATACTGAATAAATATGAATTTGTAAAAAATTACTTTACCTCTTTTATTAATTTACCGACATCTAAACTAGTATAAGTAACCGTAACAAATAAATTTGTCTGACATTATATCGGATATTGCTTACCATCAGCTGCAGATGTTTACTTCCCGACGTTTGCAGTAATCCATGTCGAACTGAAGTTATCAAATATATATATAAATAAGTTCAGCTCTCCCTTTTCTTCAGTCGCCTCCTAGGTTTCAAAATATGGAACTTTGATATCACTGATGCGTCCTCGAAGGACAAAACAGCTGTATGATGTAGCATCACTGACGAGTCCTAGAAGGACGAAACAGCTGTATGATGCAGTTTAATTTATTGCATGGGTTCACTGTATCTTACTCTAAAGATTGTACAAATGACATACAAGTGAATAGCATTTTTTCATACGTGAGAGTGAGATACAGTAAAGTCAAACAATGAATTAAACTACATCATACAACTGTACATGTTAACATTAAGGTTTCAGTTGTATGGTCAAACTTTTACAATCGTCATGATTTCTTGAGATGCTATTTCTTTATGTGATTTGCAATTTGATGTGTTTGATTCTTGTTAGCATATATGTTGCTGAGAAACAGTACATGCATTCTAAATGAAAATAATCAGTTCGTTACGAATGTTTTGTATAATTTTAAATTTTAGCTTGAGAATCTAAACTAGTACAAACAGTTTTATTTTTCTCTCTCTCATTCTCCCTTGTCACTTTCCTCTCCCTCTCTCCCACAAAGATTTTTTTCGCTCTCCTCTTTTACTAACACTCATGTGGGTACAGGTATTACAAAACATCATTAAAAAATATGTATATTTGGTGTTGAGCAGGTGTTGCGTGAGTAATTACGTTTTTCACGCGTGCTTGTGTAGACAAGGTGTGGATAACGAGTAGTTCAAACATCCTGTAAGGGCGTTTTAAGTGGGTGGGGTGTAGATTTGCGCAGTTAAACATTAACATTAAGGGTGTTGATAATGAGAAGGTGTGAACCATTGTGTGGGAGGAACAATCAGGAGAATGCAATTATCAGTTTGTCTATCAGATGTAATGAATATCAATGAAACTTCGTTTTGAAAAAACATTTAAAAAAAAGCTGAACTATGTCATGATTTGCCATACTTTACTGATTTTTGGCGATCGTGTTCTGGTATGTAATAATATGTATTAGTTATAACACTACATTATGTACAGTAGGCCTCATGTCAAAATTCCAGGGAAAATGTTAACATCAACAAACTATCGATGTAAGTGTTGAGATAATTAGGGTTGAATCCAACTGGACTGGTTCGAGATCTTCTAACCACATAATGATAAGATTTATATCAATATAAACAATATTTTGTATCATGAGATGATGATGATGATGATGATGATGATGATGATGTTTTTCTTTTTTCATGATACGGTTTTGGTGACGGTTCTTCTATTTCTTCTTTTTTTTCTTCTTATGATGATGATGATGACGACGATGATGATGACTGGAACCGTGGACAGTTGAAAAAAGTTTTGAGGAAAGGAGTAGAGATGATAAATGGATTAAAAGACAATAATAAGGAATATGCTGGTAACAAAGATAGTATCATTTGTTATTATATAACTATGTAATTATTCTGTCTGCGAAAATGAAATAAAGAAATAAGTTACAATAATAAAATATTCAGAACATTTTCAAGTGGAAGTTCGAATCATAGTGAGCATCGTGTATCGTACCAAGCCCTTAATAGTCGAAGACCTAGTATTTGATGTTGGTGATATCCCATTATCAATATTGATGTAAGTAATTAGGGGCTAGTTTATTCCCATTGTCGTAAATATCATTGCTGGTATGGATGAGCGTATGTATTAAACTGTTAAGTTTAGCTTGGGATTAGGTATAATAACACTGTATGTATTATCCTTAATAACACGATCAAAGTTTAAGTAGCTAAATCATTGACCTATATATGTATGGGGAGTGATTTAATCAGATCTATGTTAAATATTGAATCAGCAGTATTGGGCCACAGTCTTCTGTTATGTTGTGTAACTATACTGCTTCCTATAAATGTGTGTTGATATACAGTGTATGCAATCACTTTCTTATTCAGCAACATGTATATAAAACCATAATTGCCTAATATCTTAACAAGGCACTGCTTGGTTTTGTATGGTCGTTTATCCGACTTTGATTTACGAGGGACTGTTGTGAGTATTGAACATTCAGTCGGTACATTTTCTAACTTATAATCGTGATCAATCAGGTAATCTTTAAAATCACATGTTTTTTCTGAGTTCTCCTTTATTAGTTACACTGTTCCTAATTCCCAACAATATTTATGTGCAGAAAAGCAGTATCACAAATGAAGTGTTACATACGAACTGCAGTTTGGTTTCCTCTTAGAATAAGGTAACGGAGATAGATAATAACAAGTCGTCTCTTACGATATGTGATGTCCTTGCTCCGTCACGATTTCCGTGTATTAAAGGACCCTTTTTACAGATGAATAGAAAAAGACACTTATTTTCTAGTAAAAGACTTCTTCTAATATCTGACATGATGAGCATCTCAATTTGTTCAGGCATATCGTGTAGAACTTCAATGTGAAAATGTAAAGAAATTGAGAAAAATGGAGGAGAATAAAACCCGTATGAATGAAATCTACAATCGTTCTCACGCTGTATTTGTGAATGGGTTATTGATCAAGTCTCATTAGAAGAGGAGGTGTACGAGTTCAAAGTATTGATGCACCTGGTGACATTGAGCCTATGACAGAATGTGCGACACAGGAGGAAAGGAGATGTTATAAACTGACTCTGAACTGATTAACATTGTGCTTCCGTGACCGAGATACAGATATCCATCATATCATATAATCTTTATCACAGAAACATTTAAATGGATCAAAGCCAATTTCGTTTGTTTGATTTTTTCACATATTACCTGCATACATTTAACTATCAGTTAGGTATTTGTAATAAAAAAGAAAACACTGTTTTACACAAACAACAAAGAAAATACCGAAAAGATAGCAGAATCTCAATTCCAACATAAATTCATTGAAACTTTGGTAAGAAATAATGAACAAAAGAGAGAGATTCACACGGGAACTCTTAAAAAAGTACATGAGAAATAAAATCACTTTGTGAAATAGAAAGACTTCATATAGTCTTTGTGACTTTTTTTGTTAAGCTGTTTGTTAAATTCAGCCTCATATGAAAAAATCAAGTCATTCAAAAGTCGGACACATTTTGTTCCAAAAGTCTCTTGGAAGATATTCCTTTAACAGTTTTTTTCTTTCTCTTCCTTGTGGTGTATAATATGTTCTAGAGGTAATCAAATTGCAGTTCCGTTGAGTGATTGGCATAAATTGTCCCCTTAAAGTTTGAGTTCGGAGCAAAGGAATGAAAATAATTTTCAAAAGTCAGACCGAACTCTCTACTTTCTATTTTCGAAATCTTGTGATGATAATGAACCGGCATTAAGTCTTCACTCAGAGGTATATCATGTAGTGTTAAATCATTGGCATTGGGTGAACAGACTCCGAGTCGTGATGCCAGTCGCACATACATACGGGAAAAGATATATGAAAGATGATACTTCAACAGAATGAGAGACAACTTACGAACGTTGTAAGTTGGATGCCTGACATTTACATTTTTGTATTATGAACAATGAAAAACTTGTTTCAACCTGAAAACATCAATACCTTACCTAACATAACTCAATGAGAAGCCATGAAAAAGCAACAAGTGCAAAAAAAATCAAATCTAAAGGCATTTTCAATGTTTGTTATGTAAACAACTCACGACAATATTTTGCGTAACAAAAGTGTATATATCTTAAAAGGTTGACTAGTTTGTAATTCCGTTAAACGTGCATATATCGAGGATATATATATGTGTGTGTTATTATCATTCTTTTATTAGTTAAAGATATTACAAATGACAGACAAGTGGAGAGTACATTTTATTACGTTTTGATAATCAGATAGAGTAGAACCGAAGAATGAATTAGACACCATTATACAGCTGTTTCTTCACTCTAAAACTCGTCAGTTATGATAAGGGCCAACATTTTGTAGCCTCGATGACGACTAAGGAATTTACAAAGTTAAGAAATGACACAATTTAATGGAGAGGTGCAGTAGCCCAATAATTAAAAAAACAACTTATTTTCTTAAAAAAATACACAAGACAACTTTAGATGGATATCGAATACTTGTGAATAGTCTGGGCCGTACGACTATTTTAATGAATTTTAAACGTAGCATATATGTTACTAAAAGTCCACAGCAGTGTCTACCACTCAATATCGCGTAGGTTGTATAAATTATGTGATTAGCAAAATTCCTTTTATCAACCGAATATTTCTAACATTAGTCGTCCTTCCTCTACCTTTGAAAAACAACCACAACCATGCCATCCTCTGTAGACTCTTTGTCGCCATAAAAAATCATGTTTCGACACTATTGCAGTTCACATTCGTAAACTCCGTCGTAATAGAAGTGCAAAGTACTTTCAAGGCTTAGCTAGCGTTTTATCATGTTGCGTGTGCAAATTAAAAAAGATAAAACAACAAACTGCGTATTGTACATTCTACGATATTAAAATTCAGGAAATGTGATTATATGATATTATGTACTCGTCTGAAAAGCTAAAAAAATAGATGTGAACTTTTGTTTTGGTGAAAATTAATTGAAAGGTGAGATTTTAGAAAGTTAAAAAGATAAAAAGTCTATGTTGTTGCACTTCGTTTTCCCATACAGGCGTCAGAATGTGTGTAAGAAAGAATGTTCCATTTTAACATATCATTCTTCATCTTTTCCTGTTTAACAGACAATCCCGGCTACCTTTTTATTTTTTCTTAAATTTTCATTGAAGGTAAACGTGATATGAAAATGGCCTAAATTTCATTTGATTAAACGATCTTTAAATTCCATAGCTTTCAAAAACGAACCTTTTGAAAAAACGACTTAAATTCTCGATTTGTCCGTTTGCTAGTATTTAAATTTTTAAGTCTTATGCTTAGATGAATTTTCAAGGATATTTTTATTACAAGTATTAAAAAGTCGAGGTCGGTATGCTTTGGTTTTTATAATTTTCTCCCAAAACAATACATATTTTCAAGGTCAAGAAACAAGCTGAAATATTTGTTTCCGATCATAAAAATCAGGGAAAGCAGTTCAATTAAATCTGAAATTGCAAATCAAGTATCTGTAGTTTGTGGTGATAATCAATTCAAAATTTAGTAGAAATCTATCCAGGACCTCCAGAGGTATCACTAATAGAAGAACATTAGTATTAAGAAACTTTGAATTGTTTTTACTTAATCGAATCATGGCATTAACTACCAAGTAAATATGAAATCAACGAGCAAAGTTTCTTTAAAATAAGGTATAAAGCGCCCTTTTCCAGCTTATAAATACAACTATAGATAAGTCATCACAATAAAAAATGTCTCGTGCAGATTTCAGGTAAATGCAGTCCAACAAAATGTATTAAAGTGTTTCATCACATGTTTTGAACTAATATCATATGTATGACCCTTATACGGATTTGATGTATGTAACTAAAAGCAAAATTAAATGTGCGGATATGCCAATGCTTGCGAAGCACATGGTATGCTATGTTATATTCACACTACCCTATGACCTCTTGGTGTAGGTATGGTTAACTTTTGATTTCATGACGACGTCATCCCATTTTTTGGAACTCTCGTTTCCATCCGATTTTTTCCGTTCCCGAACGTATACTTCAAAGCTGGCAAAACGACGAGCGCTTTGCACCTTTTGTCTTCACACAAAATAAATATCTTGTCGAGAAATATATATATATATATATATAACCTCACACACGATAAGTAGTATCTGGAACGATATTTTGTAAAGAAACTACAGGTCGTCTTGGCTGATACGACAACTCGGAAATGAAAACAATACGACCACCTATATCAAGAGTAATAATTCTATTATATAACAGATGAGTGTCTGTCATATTTTACTAACTACTAAGAAGCCTACGCATATGTGTATTTATCGTTTTCGGTAGATTGCTACGGTAGTCAATGTAAACCGTAAAGTGACGCCTTCTTGGGTTTCTGTGTGGGCAGCAAAATCATTTGGTTAATTACGTTTTCGATCATGGTGAGAAACTAAATCTTCCAGCCTGTTATTGCACCCAATGAGACCATATTTGATTCGTAAAACCCGAATATTTCTTGTAGTGCTGATGACCCCGACGTTGTGCAAATTGTCAGGATAAAACCATATATCAATGTCACACGATGTTACATAATCTTTGATCGTTCAGCATATCGCTTAATGAGAAAATTTTATTGTAGCTGTTTATGTCGGACTCATTCAAGTAAATTAAAACTCGGTTTGTCTCTAAATCAGTACAGGCTATATGGCAAAAATATTGTTCGTATATGTGTTTCAATTTTCCAAATTAAAACCAATAAAGAATATATATATTTTGTATGTACCAACATGTCAGCAAAATCATAAACGAAACTCAAATAAGCTAGGGCAAGTATGAACTAAAGAAAGATTTACGCGCAGACTCCGGCAGAGACAAGGAGAATAAGACCATTTGTTCCGAAAAGGAAACGTCTTCTGCTTCATCTATGCCACGTAAGTAATGTCATGTTACCAAATGAGAACAAGGTCAAATACCATGGAACCAACAGACCTATTAATAAGCATCAGTCTTATTGTATACAGCACAACGAAATATTATATCACATAAAGAGCTAGAACATTTCTCAATGAGATGCTAGTGACGAGCTATAACTTAACTTTGGCATTGATTCTATTCGACTAGACATTTTCATGTATATTCATGTAAAAAGCATCACAAATTTTGTTTAACTTCTTATTGACGTTCATGAAGCTATACATGCTGGAACAACAAAATTTAAAATTTCCGAAAGAATGATGTGTTCTTGTTTTGCATATGATGTTTATCTTTGGTCATTACAGATTCCCAATTTTCGATTGAATGATATTCACAACGACATCCAATACTTCAATGTATTGTGCGACTTTGGTATATGACAAAAAGTCAATATTTGCAGGAGGCCATTTTCAGGAATTTTGACCACGAACTATTTTAAATGTTACATGGAGTTACGTGTAGCACCTGTCGGGAAAACTCATGAAATGCGTGTGAAATTTTCAAAAAGTCCCCAGGGCCTGTGATATGCCATATTTAGTGCCATGAACCATATATTCCATAGTTAATAAAAAATATTATCAAAACAATTGTTAACACTTTGTCAACACACTAATATGATAGGTTTTAGGACATTTATTTCGCTATATTTATCCACGAAATATCGAAAATTGAACAACACGAAAATATTTTATTTACAATGTAAGCTTAATATTTTCTTTGGTTGATACTTTCATAAAATTTTAGTTTCGACTCAGATACTAGTGACAAAGTAAATTTTATGAAGTAATGATGTTGAACAGAAGCTTTTAGTTATGTTCACGTAAAGCAATACATTATTGACAATCAGCCATCTTCTATACAAAGCAGAGTTTTAACAGGAGCAATGAGCTTATGTGATAGAGTGGCATCTGTCGTCCGTCGACAAAAATTGCCACTACTCGAATTAGAGGAGTTCTTTTTAACAAATTTGGTCAGAAGCAACCTTAGAATGCAATTTTATATACATGGTTGGCCTCGACACTCTGGGACCTGAGGGGCTGGATCAAAAAGGGAACATAAACAAATATTTTAAAATACATAAGAATAGCAGGATTTCGTTCAAATTTAATCTAATCTTTACTGGAGGCTTAGGAGTGTCGCCCAATATGATAAAAAGTATATAAATTCTAAATTCCGTCTTTTTCTGGTGTAATGGATATTTTAACCAACTTTTACTTCAGTATCTGTGCTGCAAATTGGATAAAGGGTCCAATATTTGAAATAGAGGTAAAAGTTCAAAACAGTATTGCTTGAGTTGTCGAGAGTTTGTTTGAGGTTTTGAAAATCCTTATATTTCGGAAAAGTATAACAATATAATTATGAATGAAAATGGTTATGTAAAGGCTGAAATATCCCGTTGAGCGATACAAGCAGAATGGTTCTCTTTTACTAGATTTACACATTTAGACCTACAATTTCAAAGATTATACAAATGGCACATTAGTGAATAGCATCTTTAAGCAAAAATTAGGAGTTAGTATAATAATAATCAATAAATTCATCTGCGTCATTCACCTGGTCTGTCCTTCTGCAGCTACTCACTGATGTTAAGGGCCTACATTACTGAAACCAACGAGGCGACTGAGGAAAATCAAAAGGAATCCATAGAATATCAAAATTTATATGGGAAGGTGCATTAACGCAATAACAACATTGATTAACTAATTTTGATATTTTGTCCATAAGAATAACAAGGTATTTACTAGTACAGTAATAATTATCTTCTTTGTTAATGCGCATACCATGCATGAAACGTGCATCTGTGATTACGCGCATAAAATACAAGACATAAATTCTTTTGATTTATTTAAACAATCAAGTTATTAGTCTTCTTAAAGTAATTAGTATCGACAAACAAGGTTTTCTGCGTTATTGTTCCAGCTACAAACTAAGTATTGTTTAATATATAATTAAGCGAATATAATACAATTGCAGGTCATTATTTATGTTGCCAGAAATCTCAATTAATCGTTACAGATAAGCATGCATTTCTATTCCTTTATATATACATGTTTTCTGTTCATTAGTATTGCATTGGATAATAATTGAACATTATTCTGAAAATATAATTCAGGCTCTCTCTCTTAAATCAGAGATTGGCATTTTCATGTTAAGATAACAAGGGATAAAATATACAGATTTGGAGCTACCAGGTGTGGCCATCCATTTTTAATCTATGGCATTGTTTCTTTGATAAGGGGGTGGAGGGACGACAGTAAAAACAAACATAAGGAATAAACATACAGCCATTTTAAATGTGATGAGCAAAATGACTCTGCAGCATAATAAGTTATAATTGGAACAGATTTTAATCTGCAAATCATCGATTTAGTAGTAAATATCGTGTTTGTCAAACCATGTGTAACATCGTGTAAGCTGTAACTAACTATCTGTCTAACCATGCGGAACATTGTGTTAGTAATAACTAACGTATCTATCTAACCATGCGGAACATTGTGTTAGTAATAACTAACGTATCTGTCTAACTATGCGGAACATTGTGTTAGTAATAACTAACGTATCTGTCTAACCATTCGGAACATTGTGTTAGTAATAACTAACGTATCTGTCTAACCATTCGGAACATTGTGTTAGTAATAACTAACGTATCTGTCTAACCATTCGGAACATTGTGTTAGTAATAACTAACGTATCTGTCTAACCATTCGGAACATTGTGTTAGTAATAACTAACGTATCTGTCTAACCATGCGGAACATTGTGTTAGTAATAACTAACGTATCTGTCTAACCATGCGGAACATTGTGTTAGTAATAACTAACGTATCTGTCTAACCATTCGGAACATTGTGTTACATTGTGTTAGTAACAACTAACGTATCTGTCAAACCATTCGGAATATTGTGTTTGTAATAATTAATGTTTCTTTCAAACCATCATGCGGAACACTGTGTAAGTAGTAACATGCGCAATATCAACATACTAAATGACGTGTCTGGTAATGTGGTCGAACCGCTGAGATGTATAGTTAATATACTGTATAACTTTGCCTACACGTTTGATGTTTTTTTCGCGTGCAGTTGAGACACTGATCGACATGGTTTTGCCTTATAAAGGAAGTATTTTGTAACACGGAGATTCCGTGACACTTGATTCAATTTCTGATTAAATCACATCATGTAAGACTCTTCTCTTCCGTGGCTATACATGGTACTTGTCTAGGATTTCCACATGTACATAAATGGTAATGTAATCCGTTTCTTCATGCTGTTAATCGGTGCAGTTTAATTAAGAGGTGAAAAGTTTTATTTTCACCAAACTTTATTCTGACCGTAGCATTTTTAAAGCTTTTTTCAATACAAAAAGAAAGCTATGCCTACTAAAATAAGAATAAAAACTCCTAAATTACTTATGTTAGAATAGTTTAAGCATATATGACGTCATTGCTTTTGGCAGTGTTCAAGGTTATACGACGAACGTTGGAAATGTATACGACTTGTGGAATTTGAAAAACTGATTTCCTAACACGTGTTTTACAATTTATTCAGAATCATCTGAATAAACATAAAGCTTAGCACATTATTTACGATGTATCATTGATAATAAAATAAAGATAACCAACCTATTTATTTCTCTAGATTAAGTTTGTTATGTAGATCAAATCACTACAGATTCTATTGGAAAACCAGCTTTCACACAACAATATGAGAAATGTGCCATGTATTATAATTCCACATTGGGTGATTTTTTTCAATTTTAGATTCTATGGAGACGTACTATCAACTTGTGTCTTTTGCACAGTCCTCAGCGACAGATGAAGTGACAGTCGGGAGAAACGCTCACTATACCACAATGTTAGCTGAAGATAAGTTTAAAATATTTTATCAAGGGGTGTATCTTTCCAAAATTTGATACTATAGTTGATTGTAGTGCGATTAAATCGAGAAAAAAAGTATGAATATTTATTAAATTCTATATCAATCCTGCGTTTTGGATTAGGTTAGTCTTTCAGACTAGGGTAATCCGTGCGAGAACGCAGTATATTTGAAAAATGAAATATATATAATATGTAGATGAAAGATATACAGTCATGTTGTATATATATAAGCTTCGGGTTACGTTTTATCAGGTTATAACATCGTGTATTTATGATCGCATGTTCAATATTATAACACTGTTTTATTATTTATAGATTTGTCATTGACTTGTATACATGAACCTATCCCCCCAGTCTCTAACAAAATTACAGCGGCAGCTTTGAGAGAACCTACACCCTGTTTACAATATGCCATTATATTAAGTATATACAGAGATTAGAATAACGCCCCTCAACCTACACCGGGTTTCCACACCTAAGACAAAGACAGTCTTTATGTTTTGGTTCACAACGGAACATAGTTGTGTTTATTTTTCACGCCCGAGTCGAAGGAGGGGGAGCATTGTAATTGATGTGGAGTGTCTCGGTATTTCAGAGGTAGGTATATCTGGAGCACACCCTAACTGACCAGGATATAAACACCAGTTCTACAATACCCAATTATTTCCACGGCTAGGTCCGCGCCGTCGTCTCACGTAAAATCTTCCGCGGTGTTGTGTGTAGCAGATATATTGCACCAGCTTGAGGCTAATTATGTACTTCTACCTAAAGTACAAAGCGATTAGATATGTTAGGTTTAAAAAACCATATACATTTCGGTTAAAATTAACTACTAATGTAAAAGGACTGCTATCGTAAGTTGAGCACTATTCACAAACATTTGTACCTATTTAACGGATCAATTGGTATTCTAGTCCCGCCTCTTTCGAAAGGAGAAAGTGTTTAAATAGGCGAAATGGTTGGTGAAGGGTTAGGGCGAAGATTAATTCAATGATAATTGTAAACGTAATAGTAAACCAGAATTGATTGATGTATTCTGGGCACTTTGATACACTAGGTCACCTTAAACTTGACTCATTGTTTGTTTGGCAAATGTTGCAAACATTTGAGTGAGTGAGTACGAGCGCGCAGATAAACAGATAATGTTTTGTTACGAATCTAAAATGAAAACCAAATCTGTTTTGGATAGTTTTTGCTCCCTCAAACCAGCACTACAAATATTCAATTAAATTCACAACTCCAGCATGCTCTCAAAAATAGATTATACTATCGTTATACGATATGGTGTGTTATAATAGTAATAAATGCCATTGATACCTACACACAGCTAATCGACGAACCAAAAGGAATAAGATCTTACCATGTTTTATATAAATTTGGTGTTTTCGTATTGGCAGGTGTTGTTTATTCCTTGAGGAATTGAGATTAAACGTCACCTTTTTAAAAAGAAGTATTACATTTTGGCAATGTTGAGAGTCATGGTTGTAGGGCCGAGGTCACCGTTTTTAAGAAAATCCTTGTCAACATTCAAGTGACTTCATTTTTGCCTCAAGATTCACGCACTTGATAGTCGTGTATGCAGATGACAAAAGCCTGAACTAGGAGATATAAAAGTGATCGAATTCGATCATTTGAAACATCCCGAATTTCTTTTTTCTTTGCTACTACTTCTGCATTTTCCTATCATGCATTCCTTGATAAAAGACTCTCTTTTGCAATTTGAGTAATGCAACATCTAAATACATTGAAAAAAAAGAAATACCTACATGTCAAAATAAACATAATACAAACTCGAATTCAGTAAAACTAGGGCAAGATATGAACAAAAGAAAGATTTACGTGGAGACTCCTGAAAAAGTACAGAAAGAGCAAGGCCAGGTGTTCCGGAAAAGTAAGCGTCTACTGCTTCATGAGTACACCCGCCATGTAAACCTTAGTCAAGTAAAGTAAGTAATGTCACATTCTCAAGAGAGAATATGTGTACAACAGCGGAACCAACAGGCAAACTAACGAGCGTCATATCACACAAAGAAATAAAACATTTGTCAATGAGATCACTATGACGACCGTTTCATCAACCTGCATTTTTTAATCACTGTGTCACGATTTTGTACATACGTTGACGACTTCTTGCACGTAAATTGTGATTACGGGAACTGGTCCTTGAACATCAAATCGTTTGCGACATGTGAACACCATAGGTTGGAGATGCAAGTTTATTGCTATCAAGAAATAGAGAATTCACAATAGTGAAATTGAATTCATCACCTGCATCATACAGGTTGGTGGAAAGCTGTCCATGTTGGTTTCATGGTAGGAAAAGATCGAGATAAGCGGCCGGTGAGTCTGTCATTTCTGGTTTATGTATACGATGGACTTGGTCAACAATTTTCTTGTCATTTAAACACGTCATAAATATATCTGAAAAGTGAAAGCAAACGACTTTGCAAGGTCTTTGTGATCTATTTTGATAAGCTCTTGAATAACTTTTGCTTCGCATGAAAACTAGCCAGTCGACAGAGATGCACAATTAGTTCTCATAGGTATGCCAACATTGGAATATCTTACCACCAAACTCGACGAAGATGTTGCCAACCAGAACATATCATTTTTATGACTTTGTCTTCCGTTTATTTCTTCTTTGATATGGACGTATTTGTTTTTAACAAAATACGCCACAGAATATGTCAAAACCATACATATTCTTACCACCGTTCATCTTTCTTACAGAAGAAAGCTTTCATAACAAGGTAACGCAAGCGCTCTTTCAGTTTTGAATGGAGTATGGTGGTATAGAGGGTGAAAAAATCAAATGTTCTCATAAACGATTTTTTTAGAAGAGGATGTTGGAGACTAGTCAAACGCTTTTGGGGGTTCTCAGATCCTAAAAATCCACTGGTGCTCAGTTGGACCATACTTTTTAGTAGAGATTGACGGAGAACTAGTTCTAAAGTTATCCACATTCAGTTGTTGCAGCGTTTATTTGCAGTTGAAAAGTTTTGATGCAATGGGCTTGGAGTAACTGAAGAAAACTACTGGTTTTTTTTCTGCCTTGAAATTAGGGTGGAATGTTAGCTTGAACAGACGTCGGGTGTAATATATTGTCAATGTTTATAGAATCCACTTCCTTGTTTGCGAACTCTGCTTTTATTAATTGATTAGTTATGGTTTGATCTCAGCCATCTGTATGGACAGGTTTAAAAAATCTTATTTTTGCAACATTATGCCACATCATCAATTATTTCGATTTGGGGGGAGGGGGTGGGGGCTCAGTCGTAATGGCAGGAGCGGAATGGAATAGTATATTATATTTGATGAGACGACAGGGTGAAAAAAACAGTCTTAAGGAAAGGCGGGAGAGATAAATGCAACGAACAGTAACAGTTATGATTTTATATACGGGCTATTGTTTAGGTTATAAACTTCTCGATCGTTATGGCACACCAGAAAATTTCGCGATTTACATCTCTGTATCATGAAATGAATTAAGATTTACTAGGATTGCAGGGCACAATGGAGTTCAAATTAAAATATTTCCATTAAATAGATTCTCAAATAATAAAAGCCAAGCATGCTTTCAGAGTTATTACGTTGACAACCAATTTTTGACATTATCGTAACATCATTTAGTTATTTTTCCTTCGCTTTACGTAATGACATGTGTTTTACGAATAAGTTACATCTTTTAGGTGTTGATAGATGATAATCAAGGTTATGGAGAAGTTTTATTGTCATCACTAAGATCTCATTGAGAAATATTCCATTTCTATTCTATGTGACATGAAGTTGGACGTGTTTGGTGCCCACTAGCATGCCTGGTGGTTCACTTGTTGTAAGCAAAGTCCTCATTTCAGAACCAGACATTATCACTTCTATCTACCAATATTAACATTTATATCAACATTTATATGTTTCTCGCCATCTATGACAGAAATCTTTTCCATCTTAGATCACCTGGTTATATCGTCATTGTTCTCTTTTAATTGGTCACCTTATTGTTATTTTTTGTTTATATTTGCTCTTGTTTCATCGACTTTGACTTTTAATTAGGATTCCGTGACTTAATGGGAACGAACTTGTTGCACCCTTACATGTGCCTTAGCTTATCAACGTATTAACGTGGCCCTAATTGGTCGACAGTACTTATAAGAGAGTTTTCAAAACCTCATATCCATGTTCCAGAACACCTGGGTCTTATTCTCTTTGTACTTTTTCAGGAGTCTCCTATCTCTTTGTTTTTGTTCATAATTTGCCGTACTTTTTATGGAATTCAATTTTGGATTGTGATTATGTAGAAGGGTTTATCATCTTTAGTTTAGTATATAATAAGGGATATGTGTACAAACAGAATGATAATGATAGTGAAAAAATAGGACAAATGAAAAGTGGTGTATTTTCGAAAATTCATTGTTGTCAGTTAACACTTTTAGTTGGAGTTATGTCATTTTGTGCAATATCACAAAATACTATGTGATGTTAATTTGAGGGTAGTGCATCTACCTATAGTATTGTTTTTGACATTCATTCCAACTAAATTGAATTTTTCTCAGTGGTTTTGTTTCCTTGTTTTCAATTACAATCACTAAAGAGTCATAGAAGGAGATTTTTTAACTAGTTATTTGACTCTAACTATAACTATAAGTTTGTATTCAAAAGTGTGCAATAGTTGTGTCTTTTGTGCACTTTTCGAACAATATGAGCTTGATTACCCTGTCTGGACGGAAGGAGAGACTCAGAAGTGAGTGCATTTATGTTGCATTTTGATATTCAATCGTCTCTATCTCCTACGCAGATTCTCACCAAATCTATACAATTTCGTGTAGAACACTCGTATTTTGTATTTATCAAATAATGCCTTACTGTTGGCAGAAGAAAGTAATGGTATATGTCGATGTCGAATTTTGTTTCTCCTGTTTTGTCTATACTTAACATTCGTATAAATGAGATCAAGGACTTATCTTGACTAGATGTGGCACCCACTTCACAATGTGCTCAATCAAAATAAATAAAATAAAATTCAAATGAAAGTGGCAATAGGTTATAAGTTGGATTGTATAATTACTGATCTTAATAGGTGCTGATTGATTATGTTTAGCCGCCAAAGCGAAAGTTCAAACATTGCGCCTTGTGTATATCACCAGAAGATCTTTATGTATTATCGTAATTATTGAAGTATATTGATTTGGTGGACTTTTTTCAATGTCGTTATTTTGTAATTTCGTAATATATCAAATTACTTATGTGAAGACATGGTTAACAAGATCAGTATGACTACGTATTAAACGATTTTCGTGTGAAACAATTCGTTAATTTAAAACCGTGAATCACGCTTTTGTTTTAAATCTGGACATTTTTTTCTAAGAACTATTTTACTGGAACCGAAATCACGATTAGTACCACATTCTCACACGAATTTAAAACACCTCGACACTGGTAAGTCTGCTCCATGTGAAGTTTTATTTTTCAAATAAAGAAATAAAAATATAACTCTTCTCTTTACAAATAAACATACAATGTCAACAAATTACACTTACGTATTTATGTATGATAGCGATCATGAATGCAACACAGTGATTCCATTTTACCTGTCAAGTGTAAATGTCGGCTACAAAAGAGGATGACTCTACAAAATTTGTAAATCATTCCGTAAAATGTCTTGGGGGGAAAACTTGAATGGAGAGAAATGACATTGACTATTTCACTTGTGACTGAACGCCGACTGTACATAATGTCGATTCGAATGGTGTGTTTCCGGTTCAAGGTTATTATATTCAATTAAAGTGTCAAGTTTGATATTTCTTCCTTTACCGATAAACAATCAAACACAGCGACAAATGAAGTTCAAGCAACATTTAAAAATGTTATTATCTAAATTCTGAAATAAGAATTTACTGCTTGTATTATAAAACTATAAGTTCATTCAGTGCAAATCTATCAAGCCCTGTCATTAAGGTAGATGTTTGTCAGTGAAATAAACCAGATTTGATATTGGCATGTCAACGAGCGCAGATTAAAGTACAAAATTGATTTCAGTTGAGTACAATACTTCGAACACGTAGTTGTACTTATCGATCAGGGTATGTAAATGTGTCTTGGCATGAGGTGACTCGGCTATATATAATTCACAGCTACCCATTAATCATTGTGAGTGTTATTACTTGTTGTTTTTATTAGTAATATTTTGTGTTCAGGTCTAAAGTTCAATATATCTTTTACAATTGAAGGCATTATTTCAGAAACACTTACATGAAAGTAAAATGTCAACATAATTTATTACAAGAAAATTAGTAATATACTTAGCTATGTCATGATACTATAAACGCATTTGTGACTTTTTGTTTGAAACGAATTTTTACTGTTATTGTTTGAAATAAATCTATTACATTTCTATATTCAGTGACCATAGTAATAAATATGTACTTTTAGAGGAAAACTCCATTTGGTTCTATCATTTCCTATTTGGAACATTTCATCAAATCCCGATAAAAACATTGCTAATTGACATTATCGTGGAACACCTGTACTTATCTAAAACTAATTAACGGCAATTATCATCTCAGAACTATTATGTTATAAACTTCGAGTAAGGCTTTTTATTAGACCTTGAAACCTATTACCGAGAGTTTCTCAAACACGATACCGTCATCCGATGACAAATGATACCAGATACTGAAGAGAACATCGTATCAACATTTCTCCGTGTCCGAGTAACCTATCTATATGTTACGGATATGTTATTACATTAGACAGGGTTTCTCAACAAAACAATTGCTACTAAATTGACTGGTGTTTTTAATAAGACCCATGCCAGACAGACATATATCTAACTTTGAAACATTGACCCTGGATTGTGCTTTTATTTATTGCATGGTGAGTCCTCAACGTAAACAGCTCTTGCCCAATGCCACAGCAGCATTGCTATTTAAAGGATAGATTATGACACAATGTACTACTAACACTACTTTGGGCTCAATTTGTTTTCCGCTTATGACTTTGGGGAAAGATGTTTGCTATACCATCGACAAACGGGTCATAGGTAAACACTAATACCTATAATTTGTACAGACTTACATTTCAAGCGTGGCAATGTTCAATAACGTCAAGAAGGATTTATTTGTGAGCGAAGACGATTTCCACCAATGAGTTGTCTGTATCTGGGCGGAGAAACTGACTTTATGTCACTTTAAACTTCACTGAGTCAATGTAGTGTTAAGATAAATTTGAAATTACTGATCCACTCTATTGATACATAAGTTTGTTACCAGTACAGGGTCATTTAAGATCCTCTACACCGGACTCGAATATACAATAATAACAATACATAAAATAAACCAATTGTTACACCATTTCAAATTTCCCTTGAATTTCGGACTTACAATAACGTAGATGTTCTTGATCTTCCCAGTGCTTATCTTGTCTTCTTTTAAAATGATTTACTGTTGGTGCTGGCATTACTTGTGTTGGGAGGTTGTTGCATATCTTGACTACGCGTAGACAAAATAAATAAATGAAAAACGTTTTTCCTGATATCTAGATTACAATTTCGAAAGTTCTCTTTTCACTTGTCTTTGGGCAAGGTCAATTCAGAGTTTATGAAAATCCACTGCTTCGTTAACGCAGATATTTCTCTTTATTTTAAATACTTCGATCATATCTCCCTGGTCCTTCTGAAGGAAATTGTTGACAATCTAAGCCTTTTTGGTCTATCTGAACAAGACATTTCCTTAAATCCAAGTAACCGTTCAGTTGCCCTCGGTTGTACAGCTTCAATCATATATCAAAGTTTTATTTCATACCGGTACAATGCAGTATATGTGTACTCAAGAAAGACTAGTGTCATGTAAAGTAACGGAAAGTTGTATTCATTCAGAGCAAACATAACTTTTTTTAACTCGTATACTGAAATGTTCATCGAATGATAAACTGATCAGATTAATCTATAATTACTACTTTGTCCTTTGCATTGTTCACTTCTTGTAATTCATCGCCATTTTTGTCAAAATCTATGCATCGTTTTCGTTCCCACAAAATGGCCAAATAGTATCTAGTTACATACCCGTGTGCAAAGAAAATGTCCATAAACTTAACATACTTGTATTTCATTTGCCAACAGTACGATGACTTTGAAGTGGGTATTCAGATTTATTTGGGACATATATGTAGGTACCATCAAAATCACATTTACTTCGATTTCATATAAACACTTTGTAAACACGGTGTTGTTGCATTCAGCATACTCACGAAGAATATGTCTTGGACCCAGGTAAAACGGTCTGGCTCAATACTTGAAAGCCGTTAAGAAATGTGTAAGACAGTATACCTTGTTCTTATTTAAGAATTGTATATTACATACTTGGATAGACCAAGATTTGCATGGCGAGTGTCGTCGATGAAATAGAAGACGCTTACCCTTCCGGAACACCTTGTGTATGGATTATCTGTATGCTTACATATTGGCCTTCTTGTGTTTTGGTTGGGCTATCTGAAGATAAAAAATGACTCGGTTCTAGGTCGTTCATCGACTGGCCAGCTGTGTTTTTGAGATTCTAATGATTCCCTCGTCTGCAGTTCGTATGCCAATTGCAAGTGCCTCAGGTGGGCACCGCTCACAACTGAAAATATTAGGATTATTTCCTAGGTTCCTCTTTTACACAGATAACACATCTTTTTTCTGAATTTCCTTCATAAATCAAACTCTCAGCATGAGATTAGTGGCAGCTTGTTGGTTGTCATGAAGTCTGTGTTAGCGGCACCAACGTCATTTTTATATGTCATCTGAAGTGCTTACATTTCTAGGATCACCAAACATTGATTGCAACGACCTTTGTTTGTAGTTACGTCTTCTGATAAACTGACATTCTCTGCAGTCAGCATTTGCTCCAGCCAGTAATACTATGATATATGAGCTCGGAACCCAACTACTTCAGTAGTAGATAGTACAGAGTATCTGACAATGCAGAATATACCTATTTTGTTTCGGGTGTCAGATAAGGTTATCGTTTCTCGCTAAACTTGAATAGAGTTATATATATAAGATTGCCTGTTGTTCCTTTATTTTTGTTTGATAACTGAGGAAAGACAATGATAGAAACATGTTTGGTAGTTTGATTATAAAGTTTTTTTATTGTCTTTGTTTCTTTGCACATTTTCATCTATAACATAAACTCAACCTGAAGTAGTTCTTCTGAGGGAAGATTACTTTTGCAAACATGTATATTTGTCAATTAGTTTATTGGAAAGTTCTCAAAGCTGGGAATTCCGCCATTCTGGACTTTTTATCTCCAGTATTTACATGAACTCTATTCTAAAATGGAATCCACACTTTCCAGATTATGGTTTCAGGTTAGGTTACTGACGTGTAACACGTTGCGATGTGTGGTTGCTGCTGTGTGAGATCAAGCATAGGAATCTGGTATTGTCAAGTGTTGTACAAAGAACTGCCCTGGACACGGCACCCAACCCGCTCTGGACAGAGTTTTTGCTTCACAAATCGGCTCTTTATCTAAGATTGGGAAGATTAACTGTGGAACTTCTAACAAAAAGAAGTTTTCACTGTCAGTGTGTCAGCCATTTAAATGAGAACGGGGTCCACACAGAATAGAAAAAGCAAAGCATGAAGGAGCATGAAAGAACAGAAACGAAAACATCAAAATACAAAATGTTATTATTGATTCCTCAAAATCCCCTTAGTACAAGCTGCCGAAAGAGATCTGCGAGTTTTAAGGGACTTCACTTTTAGTCGTCTCCAACGAACATGCAGTGTGGTACAGCATACCGTTTTCTTGGTCTCTCCAATTGCATCTAACTCGAAATAATCTGAAAACCATCCTGAATCTGCAAAGACGACATTCATTGATACACATGATATCCTTTCGCCGTCTCATTCACGGGTACAAATTAAATATTGCTGCTATGACCAGTATAAGTATTGATAACTATATATAGAATTAAGATGATCGGTACATGTTTACGTCGTCCTTAAAATTTATAACCTACTTACTATTAGTGCTATAATTTCGTTTTCAGCCATTGTGTAACCTTAGGAGTGGGTAGTTCCGGGCAGGTCAAGGCTAGTGACTGTCTTTACTCTCTAACGAGTTTTCTACTACAAATAGGGCGGATGCCTGCTCTTAGACACCCTGGCACCATTTTATAAGTACCAATTGTTTTACCTTCACAACAAAAAGATAAGGTTGCGCTGTGTATAATACTGAGAGCTACACAATATAAGCCATGATGCAATTTTTTTCAGAGGATAAGGCCTTGTTAATTGTAATTCGTCATTCTAAACCAAATTATGGCAGTTCTAAATTATCAACAAAATAGATGTTGGTGTAGTAAAGAGAAGTAGAAAAAGTAAGCACTCCTCTTCCTCTTGGATGCGGTTTCTTCTTATGTTTTGGAGAAATGGCCTTGAAATACAATTTTAGCTTAATGGTCGTTAAAATTTGAGTTTACATAACGAATACCGATCTAGCGATAGCTAGAAGCAGTAGACGCATATAACTATGTTCATCCATCAACACAGAAACTGTCATAATAATTGAAAAAAGCTGGAGAACATTAAACAAACGAAAACGTAAAAAAGGCATTGTAAGGCGTAAGTTATAGAGCACGCCATATAAATAATGATTGACCACTTAATTATGCTCACTTTTATACTACCTTGTAAGTGTACTCTGATAAGGTACACGTTTTACAATTAACAGCTGTGAAAGTGCATATAGAGAATTATTTGTTGTCGGTAGATTTAGAGGAGGTAACGAGATCGATAATTATAATCTCATGTGTAATCTGTTTGCTAGAGTCCCACAAAAGTGTGGCGATATGGCTCATACTCAAGTGACTATTGGCGGTGTACACCTTTCATACAAGGCGGGGCGTCGAGTGCAACGTACCTCAGCCACCATATAGCATGGCTTTGACACCTGAATACCGAGTCAATGTAAACAGTAACCCGGTGCAGTAGCCTAGATGCACGTCTATTTCTGGACACTCAGTAAGTTCATATAATTTCTGGTGTTAACCCTAAACATGTGTCACTCAGTAAAGCTATGATCCACTTATAATTATTTCGATAGGTTACACCTGATAAGTACTATTTCAGATCCACGTGTGACAGTTTACGTCCTTTGATGCTTGTGCCAGATATAGATCGCACTTTCATAGATTATAATGATACATGTACACATACTCAGAGTTTTGTATCGCTACAATTAAACATAGTTATACAAGAAAATAGGTTAATACATAATACTACACAATAGGACTTCTAAAGGCTTCCAAAATCGGCAAACCCCGATGGTATCTGTCACAGCAGCCCAGATACAGGAAAAATAGGAAGGGAATTTCGGTTGGATTAGGATATATATAAGGTATATATTGGGTCTAAAATGGTGTGACATTTATGAGTATTATCACTCCTGTTGAATGTATTGCAACGTTACAGCGTTTGATCCTAATTCTAAAATGAAATATGTTGTAGTGTGGAAACATCGTTAAATAGTCAATATACTTGTGAAATATAAATTATAACAAAGGACAAACTTAATGCGACATGCAGCGTAAACATTATAATTCAACATGAGCTTTGACGAAAGTTTGGATTGATTAAATAGAAAGTTTCTAAAACTTATACAGAATGTTTGGTTTCATCTGCTAAAGCCATGCATTCATAGGTTCTCTCATATGCTAGAAGCTGGCGATAGGCACTAGTAAGCCCTTTTTCACAATAACATGGCCAAGTTATGACATTTCAGTGTGATGACAATATAACAAGGTTTTGGAGACGCCCAAGCATACAGGAAACACAAGACTGTATTAATACGTGTTGATAAAAACAGAACAATAATTTTATGCAAATGATTTCACTTTATGTTTAGGATTAGGTTAACTTATCGAGTTATTCATTACATAAAACGTTTACAGGAATGTGTTCTGACGACAGTGTCATCAATATTCAGCATTTAATTTTCATTGGATAGAAACTTTGTCAGTCACTATAAAGCAAGTTGTGTAACACGCCATATTATCATAGGTATATTTATATTTGTCTACAATGAACGAATTTATGTTTATATTACCAACATTAGTTAGCCAGCCCCATGCCCGTCATTTGACTCCGGGCACCTGACCAACACTTGTACCGAGGGACTTTACACCGATTGATCTACCGTCTGGTGACTGGTAAGTTATCAGGTGTACCGAACAGCTTTCAATTAATTTAGAGGCAAGTAATTAACCAAATACCTAGTGACCCCTGGCTGTCAGCACAGCCAAGTTTTCGTCCACACTGCGTGAGGTTTGGATAATATTGGTCATTTTCATAAACAAACAAGACTATGGCCCGAGGTGATATCGGACGCTATCTCTTACCCCCTGTTAAGATGGAGTGTAATTAAAAGAGTGTCATTGGCCCCGTTGATTATATTTAATTAGGGATCCAGTTACTACTACAAGTGCACGCACTGATACCTAGATATTGTATAAAGGTGTTTTGTAAACTATTAAGTGCACTGTAATTGATAGGGTCAATTAATCATCGTACAGACCGTGAATTTTCAATGTCAACGACAAACCTGTGGGACAGGGTCATAGAGTGCATGCGTAGTGACAGACAGGTTCACGTCTCCGGCCGGGTTTGTCCGTCAAATGTCGACAGGTCAATGGTGTGTGGCGAGATCACTGACTATAGATATACAGCATTATTTCATATTGGCAGTGATCTAAACATTTGGTCAAGCATTCACCCATGCTGATAATGACACAATTAGTCAGAACAGCTGAGTATATCATGTTTCATGTTTTATCTGAATGATCGTGCAAGTATCATCTCACAATCACCTCTAAAATTGCTTGGTCTCATCAGTACAAATGGATTCCAATATAATTTATAGGATGTAAATATGAACAGATTATACATTTGTTTTAATTATGCATATTCCAATGGATTTACAGTTATAAAAAAATCTGGTAAAGCTTCCAAGAACTAACACGCTGCTTTACAAAAATACTTTTTTTGTGATATTTTACTTAAATATGGCGTTTACAAAGAATAAAAAAAACTACCAAAACAAATTAAAGTTCATGTTAGTGTTAAACTGCTTTCAACTAAAATATTTTGACCTCGAGTTAGTGAAAATGTTGTCCAAGTCTGGATTGAGCGTTCGTCATTATGATTGAACATTGGGACATCTTTTAATTGTTTAAAGAGCAATAATTGTACGCATCTGACAGAAATGTGATTTCCTAGTCATGACTGGATAACGATAGAAACGGGTGCTCGTTTTAATCCGACAAAAGGTCAACATGGTTAAATATTAAGTATTTAACAACACAATTCATTTAATCCTAGTTGTTAAACTGTAAACCACATGAATTCTCGGGCATACGGATTTTATATACATCTTTAGTAAAACGACATACAATGAACACAAACAAATTTACCCTTGCGGTTTGGGTTAGGTTTATAGTACTTAACATCCTCCAAAAGCTATGGTCATTGAACAATGACTTCCCAGAGCGGTTGTGTTGAATACGTGTTTGTGAGAGACTGTGCTGTATTAGCTTTCTTGCGATATTTCTATCACACTCAAGGATAACGCTAAAGGGTCATAGCAGGATATCACAATTCTACCATGTTGTAAATAAACATTGGCATATCTTGGACAGGGGACAGAGGACATGGGACAAGGTACAGGACCCAAAGCCTTACTCAAAGATGAGAATATTCAACTAAGATCAGGAGTAAGACTAGGTCATCGAGTGCAATATAGAAATAAACAATTGTTTGGAAAGGAAAGAAAAAAATCAGATCCTAAATTGAGTCGCCTCTTACGAACCAGAAAGTGCGATCCTGACGTCCTGCCTGCTGGGCAGTAGACATGATTGGCATCCACTGTTTGAATCCTCAGTTTGAACTGATTTTTTACATTTATATTACTAAATTAAATGTCCTAATTATGCAGACCAAGAACGTGCGTTTTGCGTGGTGTTAGTCAAAGATTTAATGTCATATTTGCATTTCAACGCCATTTTCGCTCGTGTTAACTTCAAACGATTGAAACAAATGAAATCTCTTACTCAGCGAAAAGCAACATCGTCATGTCGTGCCAATGTGACGTCATGAATATAATGGGCACTGATTATGTCATACTGATATTACCATTCAGTAACAAGGAAAATATGTAAATGTATTGTGATAATATTCCATTAATATAAAACAATTACAACGGAAACAGACTAGGACACAATGCAGATAACAGAATCATTAAATAGTCATTTATTTTCCTGACAAGACAAGGTTCAACCACACATCATTTAATATTATCAGTCTAGAAGGGTAATTTGGAAAGTAAATGCAGCCTTTAAAACTGCAATTTTTGCGTCAGCAAGAACATACGACTAAACACATGTCTGCTGCATAGCTCTCTGGTAAGGTTGTGAACATAACAATGAGATGTTAGTATCTACGTCATACCATTGTCGAACTGTTCCCAAATAATAATGAGAAAAATTGCAGAATTTGCATGCTATTTATTAACAGACATTTTAAAATGGCACATATGTATGGTAAATGATCTTTTATTTACTTACGTAAATATGCTGGCAGCTCTGGGAAATATCAATATATGTTGACTTAATGTCATCAACTAGTTATTCGGCAAGTATAGTTGGGTGTTTGTTATATGTAGATTTGTATATAGCCAGAAATAGGCTATGTAATCCCGCCAGCACTATGGTAACGTGCTGGAATTCCCTAGCACGTGATTTCACCAGCACGTGATGATGAAGACGTATCTGTCGGTAACCTTGCATTGTCGAAGAGACTGAAAATGGCTCAGATGATGACATGATCTTTACATAAAGTCGTTGATAACTTACAAAACATGTATTTGTTTCCTTTTGCGAGGACGTGACCCACCTGTTACACTTCATCAACATAAACACCAGGCTCCATAATGTCAACAGATCATGTAGCTTTGATCTGGTCGTCTTTCACAACCACATCAATCGCCAGTGTACTTTCTTACCTGGTTAGTAGTGCACTTGAACCTATCATAAATGTAAGAAATTTCGGGACCTTTGCCATTTTCAGCCGCGAAATGTGACCAAGAGCAACAAAGAGGATTAAATTAAAGTCAGCATTTCATCACATAATGTATAGCTAGGAAAGTGAGCATGAACCAAGACACTAATTTATCAACTGGAAAAAATGCCAAACTGTTGACGATAGCTGTTCATATATACCTTACCCATTGCATTTGTACATGTTGCCCATTACCTCCCATTACCTGCATGCCTGGTTGTTTGTGAGAGGTCCAAAAATCAGATAAAATGACGACCACTTATCGTTCTCTACAACACAATTACGTTTAAGTTAAAATTAGTTTATATTGTATAACGTCCTATCAACAGCTGTGCTCATTTAAGTACGACCTCAATATGTAAGACAGGCAAATGCACGTGCTTGTCGGGGGCTGTGATATCGCGTACGCCTTCTTATAATAGTGAGGACTAAAAACTGAACTTGTACTGGTATCACAATGGAGAACGCTGTCAAAGGAAGCATCTAGGACATCCGATTCAGACACACGGAACTTGCAAACCGCGAACTAATGAAGTTGGATAGCCAAAAGCAATACTTATGCATAAACACCATAGTGAAAGCGAAACATTGCCATACCAGGGCCAATATGAAAGTCTCAACGAGAGAGGACAGTGTAACAAAAGTGTCGCCACACGAGGGCCCAATATACAAGTCTCGCTGAGAGAGGACAGTGCTACAATACTGTCGCCACATGAGGGCCACATATACAAGTCTCACCGAGAGGACAGGGTTACAATACTGTCGCCACACGAGGGAACACTATACAAGTCTCACCGAGAGAGGACAGTGTTACAATACTGTCGCCACACGAGGGCCCAATATACAAGTCTCACCGAGAGAGGACAGTGTTACAATACTGTCGCCACACGATGGAACATTATACAAGTCTCACCGAGAGGACAGGGTTACAACACTGTCGCAACACGAGGGCCCAATATACAAGTCTCACCGAGAGAGGACAGGGTTACCATAGTGTCGACACACGAGGGAACACTATACAAGTCTCACCGAGAGAGGACAGGGTTACCATAGTGTCGACACTCCTGGGAACACTATACAAGTCCCACCGAGAGAGGACAGGGTTACCATAGTGTCGACACTCCTGGGAACATTAGCACCATCGTTATTATGCTGTTATACTTTACTAGTCGTTTATTTGCTTATAACGTAAATAATTTGTTCGACAGTTTAACAGCTCTGGCTCATGGGTAGTGTTGAAGATTTATTATGACGGGAGTAGCTAAGTAGCGATATATAAATGTTGAACTTAGAGTGACCGTTTGTACTCGGTAAGTGAAGACTGTGATGACATAAAATGTTGGTGCTGTCCGACGATACTGACCTTGGAGTAAAGTTAGGAGAAATAGTGGGTAGCGTGGATTAGGATGGATTTGGGACACTTTTGTAGCATGTATCTGCAAAAGGGACTAATCGACTAGGCAGGTCAGTCAGAACAAAATTTGCTGAGAGAGAGAGAGAGAGAGAGAGAGAGAGAGAGAGAGAGAGAGAGAGAGAGAGAGAGAGAGAGAGAGAGAGAGATCAAGAAGTTCACAAGAGAATGATACTTTATTGGATTAATGTATTGTAGGTTATGTCATACAGCTGTAAACTGAGAATAAGCTAATAGCAGAACTGTTGATAATTATAGTAACCAATAAAAAGATACGAGAGACTGTGATTAAGGAAGCTGAATGTGTGGCTAAATTTTAGTGTTTACTTGTGATTTGTGTTGTAGATAAAGCCTAAATATTATCTACTTAATTTGTTGTTCAATTAATATTAAAGTGGTAGCAGCGAAAAATTGGAAAACGTTACTAGTATCGGCGGTTCGGATTAAAAGTAATACACATGTTTCTATAGGAGATTTTATAGCACTGGTTGCATCGACTACGATTTAAAGTTAAGGATCATTACACGGAGTTTCAGCCCAGAGATTTAGGGTTTAAAGAAACAACACCATTGGTGGCAGCTCTGGGATTTGAATTTTAAGAAAACTTAAAAATACTTCTCAACAAGTTCATTTTATATAAAATAATCAACGGCGCAAAATTGTAGTTTTCAGTTTCAACGTAAACACCAAAAGAGCTGTCAAAACTATAGGAAGAGAACATCACAATCCAACCCATAAAAACGACATCAACAGGGAACTTTACATCTATATTATACCGTAGGTCCTTAGAACCGTGTGTTGATTATAAGATAAGATAACACCACGCACCTTTTTGGTAACCGGGTTAAGCATTGCAAAACAGTAGATGGCAAAGAAAACGTACCAAGGCAAGGGTAAAACTCAAGATTCACTTCAAGCGTTCTTTGTGGGTACATGTATAGCGCTTAGATCTCTGTGTATGGAGTAACATCCTAGCTTGTCTAGCTCACTTTGTTATACATGATGACTTGTGGATGAGTAGAAGTGTTTACACTGAAATTTGTATTCAACCGACACACTTTGTGGCGGTGCCTGTTTGTGAACATATAAAACATATCAAACGTACAGTATATTAAACCTACATCAAACATAAGTTGCTCGCCTTCCTCATACGTCTTTATTATTGTGATAGTAAACATGTAAAATACACATTAAGGTTCAAGGTCATTCGAGATCAGGGACAATCAGTGCTTAACAGCTTTAATACACGAAATCAATAGCGAGAAATATACGACCGATATGCCTTTGTAATTCAATTTCACACATTGGATACGTTTCAAAGCCATAACATAATCCGCTTTAAATCCTTTTATGATCGCTTAGAACCCGATCGCACGCGACAGCCCCGGAAAGCTGTCACATATGTCAGGAAACAAGGGGAGGCTATCTAGATCAGGTGTACCGTGTGAACCTCCCTCCATCTGGTGGATTTCTAAAGGATTTTAATGTCATTACATAGCAAAGATAACCCGATTGTTATTTTTCTTGTTACTTCAGTTTAAGATTTTAAAGAATATTTTCCAATCACAAACTTTGTGATCATGACCATTTTGTAAATGTGAATAAAATATGATATTTAAACTCGCTCTTGTATTTAAATATATAAATTGCAGGTAACGAGTAAAGAACGATAAAAAGATGAGAGTTTCCATCCATTGATATGTAAGGATTGTACAAAACACATACAAATATATTGCACCTGTCGATATACATTCTGGAAGAAAATTGATATTTGGCGAATAGTATTTTTGTATGTATTACGTACTGTGTATTCCGAATAATGGGTTAAACTGCATTAATTTTCTGTGGTGCTAGACACCCAATGTGATAAAAGGTAATCTAGAAAAACCTAAACCGACCGAGGTAAGTGTTTAAAAAACACCAAAAATACTAACACGTCAACATAATCCTAGATGTATACATGCATTTACTTCCTTATTAAACACATGTGGTACAACATCGTAAACCATATTGGATCACAAGGTGAACGCTTAGAAGAAATCAAATGAAAACTAATGATACACCAGCCCATCAAAACATGATTGCAGACCTGCTGGTTGGGAATGAATTGTACAGTCATGTATTACCAAATAATAAGCAAAATAAATGCTTTTTTGGATGCGAATTTACTGCATCACCAGTCAAATGATATTCCACAGCGCAGGCAAAAATGTCAAAATTTCAATCCAGATCCGAATCTGAACGACACTGATTATATACGAGATAGAACATTAAGTGATACATATAAAGCTGCCCGACAGGGGCTTATCTTCTCATGAAACAAAACCTAAAACACTTTCATAAAGTGCACGGTTATCTTCTAGATGTAATGTTGTTGTACTTGTAAGATATCTCTGGGTAAAATCATAGGAAATAAACGCCCCATTTGATATTGGGTTACCATAGGAAAACATTTGAAGTTGATGGTACTGTTCGAAATCAGTATGAAAAGTTAGATATTTGATAGACAATTCCAAAAGGGTACTACTTTTGCTTTGTTTTGTGATTTTGTGTCCTTTCATTGACTAGGGTCATATGACGGTTTCCATAAAACATTGGGTCACCAACACATGCTGTAATGGCATGAAGTGCCATCATGTTGATGTCATAACTTCTATATATTATCATGGCATCCTACTCGGTCACCTTCTATTGCTGGCTCGTCTAGTTTCTCAACAAAAACCTTTATCAGAACTTGTTATTACCATTATGAGTACTACCGAGTCAGAGTTAGTATTATTATGATACTGGTTACTTAAGGAATAGAATTAGAGATATGTGGATTTTCAAGATCTTTTAACCAATTCTGAGCACCATCTTCTAAAGAAAATTTCTTCTGGAAAAACTCTTTTTTCCGCTCTGTACGCTGACTTCCACAGCCCATTCCAAAGTGAAGGAACGCCCCCGTTCTCTGGTTATCAAAGCTTTCTTTTCGAAAAGAAGATGTGCGGTGGTATAGATAAAAGGACTGTACGGAACAAGAACTTCTTAAATAAACAAATTTCTGGTGGACAATAAGTACATCGAACGCGGTGGTCATATTTTTCAGAAGTCTATTTGAATTCCTAAAGGAACGAAGTGTGCTATTCTTTTAACTGAATTGTATTTGTTTTTAAAAGAGGCTGGATTCATCGAAGAAATTATCAAAACTGGTCTCAAAGATTTTGCGAGACCCTTCTTTTTCACAACCTAAAAATTGGAAATCAAGGACACGAAATCATCCGCCTGCAGTATGGAAGGCGTAATGATTTCAATTTCCCCATTCTAAGTATTCCCTTTATGGAGAGCAATATACCTACATCTCTAACCTATAGTGTTTAAATGACGCAGACGATTCGATAATCAATGGCTTTTCTCCGTATCAAGATGTTCGTGCAAAATTTCGGCAACTGACAGACACAGGATTTCGAGAGAAGCAGGTTGATGAAAACTGTTGGAAAGTTTTGGGAAATATTTTATTTCTTTATGCGATATTACGTTGGACGTGTTTGATGCTTGTTTTTATACAAGCTGTTGTATACCTTGTTCTCGTTTTGGGAACCTGACATTACTTGCTTGGATTGACCAAGATTTACAGGACATCGATATAGCTGATATTGCTTGAGTCTTCGTGTTAATCTTTCTTGTGTTCTTATTTTGCCCATATTTTATCGAATTGAGTTTGCATTATGGTTTTGTTATTGTGTTGGTATTTTCTTTGTTTTATTTTAAAACAGTTTTTTTCGTACTGTAACTTATACAATTAATGATGTGTAAGATACAGACTTTGAAGCGTATACAACGATTTCGGTTCGAATGTCATGGCTGGCATTTCCTACTTTTGATCAAGGCTGATTATTGCTTTCTGGACACGTCAACGCCGATGCGGGTTAAAAGAAATGCCTATAACCCCGACGAGGCCACAGTCGAGTACTAGATGCCGCATCGTCATACTTTTTGAAACATGTGTTTAGTCTGCCTGAAGTGTACTCTAATTTGAGCTAAGAACATATCGTCATTAAGTGCAGAAATCGACTTTAATCTTTAACTGCATGACTGCGTTACGATAACATTTGGTCAATAACCTTGATTTTTGCACGAATTTTTAGCGAAATGTTTATTTGTACATCATTTGTGACAGTTGGTATAGCCCAGTATGTTGCGATGAAAGCCTTTCCCAGTGGGGGTCCAGCGTACACACTGCCTATCATTCCAATCTCAAGGAAAAGTGTCAGAAAAAAAATCTTCAGATGTTTAGATTAAACACCAGAGAGAAGTGTTTCCCTCTATTCCAAGACGGTCGACTAATGGACTCATTCTTTTAAAAAATGCATGCCGAATAACAGATTTTATTTCGGTAGGGAAACCTTCGAACACTGTTGTATTTAGAGATTATGAAGAGAACACTGGTGATAAGTATGTATATTCAATATATATTTAACGAAGGGAAATCTAGACGCCATTAAAGTATAAACATTCGCCTTTGTGAGAAGTGTAAAATATGACGTCATTATAAGATTTATTAAAATACCAGCAAATATATTGTTTATTGATTTTTTATTCATTTCTCGGAAAGTGAAGACAGTGAGACCGCGAGGATGGATTCCTTTCTATTACCGGGTCAACCATCTTGGATTTGAAGTCGTAAAAAGGAGTTATTGTCAATACACTAATAGTCTCGTGCACTTTATAATCGAATGTTTAGTTTGGAATTGGTTTTATACACCCGTGATTCCAAATAACCCCAATTCCTATATTTCAAGAAAGAATTGACTTCAAACTGATTTTTTAAGGACTATCTTCTCTCCTTTCTCAGTTTTCAACCTTTTCCGCACTAAATATTACATGCTGAGTTACTGCCCTTCATTTTTTCAGCATTTAAATCTTGTACGGAAATTTCTCTAGCATGGCACGGGCGTGTTATGTTCAACTCCGTGACTCTTGTTCTGTCTTCATATTTTGTCCTACTTTTATCGTCGAAATTGAGTTTAAATTAAGATTATGTGGACCTGTCGATGTATTTTTTGTTATATGACTGTGTTGTGTTTATGTTTTCAGAAGTGCATTTCAGTGCAGATTTTGCTCTGAATGTCGACATAAGAACGAGACATAGATAAGAAATCGACATCTATAATTCTACTTTATTTCCTTCCTATCAATCCAATAAAGCTATATAAAGAATGTAATTATCTAACAAATCCCCTATCATATCTTTATAGGCTTAAAACACACCGGAACCAAGCGGATAGTTGCATTCCTAGATTAATTTTTTCAAAAGTAAATACTTCTCCCTGTAGTCAAAGTTGAAGATTTTGAATGTTAGAACCGTGTCTAAAACGTGCCAAACATAAACCTATTTACAGTCGTTCTAGCGAGTGAGTGATTTATCTTCTATCAGAAAGTACGCGACTTCTGGAAATTAGAGACGGTATTAGGAACCGATAAAAAACCAAATGAATAAAACCGTTATTTTCGTTGACAAATTGACGAATAGATAATTGAGGTATAGACACAGAGACCATGCCAACGCGAATACAAAACAATAATTTAACGAAGCCTCGAAACAATGACGGACACGTGTAAAAGTCGGAAGGATTTATCGATAAAAAAAAGGCGCGGGAAAAAATAGACCATATGTTCCAGACAAGACGTTCAAGATTGGTCATCGGATGTCTTTAAAACTTCACTTTGTCTTCGGAAGGTTGAATATTGTACAAGATATGCTTTCCTACATATTCCAGCCAGTCTACATATTATATACATAAAAGAGCTGGTTCTTTATGTGTGTATGAAATATTTAAAAAAAAAAAAAAGGTTTACAGACAACGGTTAACATTTTAAATGTCTGATCAGCTGACGTAATAAATTGATTGTGCAAATTGTAAAGCGTGGTCTTCAAATCTACAAATGAAAACTGACTTGATATGTTAGCATTTAAGACATAAGCTTGTAAATTCTTTTGAAAGTGATAGGCTGGACAGAATTAATCCTATCATAATCTCGTTAAAATCGAGAAATCAAGAAATGTAAAATTCATTATAGCGAATTTGAATTATTTTTGCTTCATTAAAGCTTGGTGAAAAGCTGTGTACCTGTTGG
Source organism: Ylistrum balloti (assembly GCF_031769215.1). Classification (NCBI taxonomy): domain Eukaryota; kingdom Metazoa; phylum Mollusca; class Bivalvia; order Pectinida; family Pectinidae; genus Ylistrum; species Ylistrum balloti. The sequence goes on along the minus strand of NW_026782679.1, from coordinate 246,456 downwards.
TTGTGTTGTATTTCAACCTTAAGCTTTTTGTAGAATTACTAGAATTCTAGAGTTAATTAGTCGATCGAGATCGATAATTTAGTTTGAGAAAACAAGCGGTTGCAAACGAAACTTGTCTTTTGTGATATATTTTCCTAACATGCTTGGACGATATGACAAAACATATTGCAAAAGGTTATTGAATAATCGGCCACCAAGACGTGTAAACAGCACAGCAAAAACACTGACACAAGGCGTTACAATCCATTTATTGTTGTTCTACGGGGTCTTACGTCTTCACAACATCCAGAAAAACGCGGACCTATTCCGTCCTCTAAAATGACCCATTAGCAGAAGACACAGAAAAAAAGAGAGGACCTTCTTTCACTCGCCACTTTCGACCTTTCAGTTGAAGACCAAATTTTTGGTCTTTTCGACGTTCCGTAAATGAAAATGTTTTAAAAACCACAGAACTTACAAGAGAATCCCACCATTACTCCACTGTTATGCCATGATATACATGGGGCATGCTAATTCCCGCTCGTGCTCAGGTTTATTGCAATTAAATGATGTCTGTTAGTAAACAAAGTTCCAAATGATTCCATATGGAATCATAAAAAGAATGGTATGGATGTAACAATGGACGTGTGTGGAAGATGCATGTCGTATATTTTGTTAAGAAATCCGTTCTTAATTAGGTCATTTTCCGCTTTCGATATATGGGACGGAAATGTCAATGATAATATGTAATAAAGATAAATTCAGTTACGTTCATGAGTGGAATGAGATAAATTCCGACAGAAATTTTATAACGTATTATTGCAGGTATCCCCGGCAACAGTACAGTAAACCGAATAACACCGATATTCTTCTCTGTAGAAAACCTTACAATATGGCTTGTTGTTTTAAATCGGATTGTCTTGGAATCTGTTTTCGACATCGAGAGCAAGGAATGATTCCCGAACAATAAGAAAAGCACGTGCGCTACCACCCAAGTCGTGCGTGCATTGTATTTATAGACATTATTATGATGATTGTAGCATAATATTTCTGAACCAGCGTTGGGTTCACTTATTACAGATAAATTATGTACTTCAGTGACCCGGATTGTGTGAGTATTTGGCCCTTTCATCCTGCTTGGATCCCCCGCTCTCTGCCTCTGAGATGTAGGTACATTTCAGGACGTAGGTTGAACGTAAACATTAGACCAATCCATGTTTACATACAGACCGATATTGAACCGAAAACTTAACACAAAAGCCTACAAATGCACCAACATGACCGGAATAGTGTGTGAATTACAGTGTGTGGGTGGAAATGGACACTTTTCTTCTTTTCTTTATTTTTTTCTGTACTGCTTAACAATACAAAAAAAGCTTCACAGCTTTATGAAAAGTACATCAAAGTCAATACGTTCTCTTCGTCACGAACAGAACGTGTTCATTCCTGAAGTCAATAAATACAAGTTCCAAATGTGTAGCATTATTCGGTTGATCCCGTTTCTTTTAACGTATCTTTATCACGAACTCTGTTTACGCAGCGTCTTTTGATCATTTCTTTAAGAACCTATACTCCGCTGACTTCTACATTTATTGTAGATTTTCCATTTTTATAGCAACATCTCTGCATATCACCTGCCTACATGTCGCAGTTAATTCGATATTCAAGGCCAGAACCCAATATAAAAATTTTCATGCAAGATGTCGTCAAGTGACAGACAAACTCATAACACAAGAATTCAAAACACGCATGATGATGAAAAGTAGTCATAGTGATTTCGTTGAAAAATATTTTATTTGAAGCTGGACGTGTTTGATGCTTATCAATTGCCTGTAGTTTCCGTTGTTGTATACCTTGTTCGAGAACGTAACATATGCTTACTTGAATAGGCTCAAATTTAGTCGATGAAGCACAAGACGCGCACGCCTCTGGAACGCTTGATCTTATTTTCTTCATACCTTTTCAGGAGTCTCTGTTTTTAATTTTTTGTCCGTATTTTGTCCTAGTTTTATTGAATTTGAATTTGGATTACGACTATGTACAGATGTTGGAATTTTCTCGTTATTAATTTTCACAAGTGCCCAGCTACTTACTAAGTTTTTGTTGGTCTATGTGAACATAAATGAAAATTCTTGGTAATGTTGTTTTTCTTTTTTAACTTTTTGTCATTGAACTTCTAGATCAGCTAATTGTCTCCCTTACACAACAGAGATTCGATGATAATACACTACGATAAGTGTCGTTTGTTTTTGGTACGTGTTCCACGTTTACTTTTTTTTGGTGTTGGTGAGTGGACAGTTCTGTATTTCCATGTTATTGATATGCTCAGAGACGGTATATAGCCGTGTCTATATTATATTAACCTCACAAGAAGCAAAGAAATACAGAGCCGTCCACTAACTAACATTGACCAAGTAACAAGAAAATACAGAACCGTGGACCTAGCAGCATTGACCGTATCAGTTACAGAGAAATAAAAAGTACTATCCGCATGCCAACATCAAAGAACCATACCAGAGACAAAGAAATACAGAACATTTACAATCACTGATCGTAACAGAAACAAACAAACACAGAATCGTCTAATTATAATCGCTGACCGTACCAATAACAATGAAATACAGAATTGTCCATTTACCAAAACTGACCCAGTAACCAAGATATGCAGGATCGCCAACTGACCAACATTGACCTCGCCAGTAACAAAGAAACACAGAACCATCTTCTTATCATCACTTGCCGTACCAATAACAAAGAAATACATAACTGTCCCTTCACTGACCCAGTAACAAAGATATACAGAACAATTCCTCTTACCAACATGTCAGTGTTGGTAAGTGCACGGTTCTGTAATTGTTTCTGGCATGACCTCTGTTGAAAAATAGATGTTTTTATTTTTTTGTTACTGGGCTAGTTTTGATAAGTGTAGGGTTCTGTATTTTTGTGCGGTGAGTGTTGGTAAGTGGACGGTTCTGTATTTCTTGTGAAGTGAGGTTTGGTAAGTGGGCGATTCTATATTTCTTGTGCGGTGAGTGTTGGTAAGTGTTCGATTCTGTGTTTTTGTGCGGTAGGTGTTTGCAAGTGAAAGATTCTGTATTTGTGTATTGTGGGTGTTTTTAAGTGTTCGATTCTGTACTTGTGTATTGTGGGTGTTTTTAAGTGTTCGATTCTGTAATTTTGTGCGGTGAGTGTTGGTAAGTGGACGGTTCTGTATTTTAGTGCGGTGAGTGGTGGTACGTGGAAAGTTCTGTGTTTCTTGTTACTTGTATGCCAAATATTGATAAGTTGATTCCGTATGTCCTTGTTACTGGTTTCGTTGTTTCTGGTGCGGTAAGTGTTCTTAAGTTGACGGTTCTGTTACGACCGGTGTTACTATGTGGACGGTTCTGTTACGACCGGTGTTACTATGTGGACGGTTCTGTTACGACCTGTGTTATTATGTGGACGGTTCTGTTACCAGTGTTACTATGTGGACGGTTCTGTTACCACTGTTACTATGTGAACGGTTCTGTTACGACCGGTGTTACTATGTGGATGGTTCTGTTACGACCAGTGTTACTATGTGGACGGTTCTGTTACGACCGGTGTAACTATGTGGACGGTTCTGTTACGACCTGTGTTATTATGTGGACGGTTCTGTTACCAGTGTTATTATGTGGACGGTTCTGTTACCACTGTTACTATGTGAACGGTTCTGTTACGACCGGTGTTACTATGTGGATGGTTCTGTTACAACCACTGTTAGTATGTGGTCGGTTCTGTTACGACCAGTGTTACTATGTGGACTGTTCTGTTACGACCAGTGTTACTATGTGGCCGATTCTGTTACGACCATTGTTACTATATGGACGGTTCTGTTACGACAAGTGTTACTATGTGGACGGCTCTGTTACGACAAGTGTTACTATGTGGACGGTTCTGTTACGACCAGTGTTACTGTGGCCGATTCTGTTACGACCATTGTTACTATTTGGACGGTTCTGTTACGACTATTGTTACTATTTGGATGGTTCTGTTACGACCAGTGTTACTATGTGGATGGTTCTGTTACGACAAGTGTTACTATGTGGTCGGTTCTGTTACGACCAGTGTTACTATGTGGACGGTTCTGTTACAAGTGTTACTATGTGGACGGTTCTGTTACGACCATTGTTACTATGTGGCCGATTATGTTACGACCAGTGTTACTATGTGAACGGTTCTGTTACGACCGGTGTTACTATGTGGCCGATTCTGTTACGACCAGTGTTACTATGTGAACGGTTCTGTTACGACCGGTGTTACTATGTGGATGGTTCTGTTACAACCACTGTTAGTATGTGGTCGGTTCTGTTACGACCAGTGTTACTATGTGGACTGTTCTGTTACGACCAGTGTTACTATGTGGACGGTTCTGTTACGACCAGTGTTACTATATGGACGGTTCTGTTACCAGTGTTACTATGTGGACGGTTCTGTTACGACCAGTGTTACTATGTGGACGGTTCTGTTACGACCGGTGTTACTATGTGGGCGGTTCTGTTACGACCTGTGTTATTATGTGGACGGTTCTGTTAAAAGTGTTACTATGTGGACGGTTCTGTTAAAAGTGTTACTATGTGGACGGTTCTGATACCAGTGTTACTATGTGGACGGTTCTGTTACGACCATTGTTACTATGTGGACGGTTCTGTTACGACCATTGTTACTATGTGGACGGTTGTGTTACGACCAGTGTTACTATGTGTACGGTTCTGTTACGACCATTGTTACTATGTGGACGGTTCTGTTATGACCTGTGTTACTATGTGGACTGTTCTGTTACGACCAGTGTTACTATGTGGACGGTTCTGTTACGACCAGTGTTACTATGTGGTCGGTTCTGTTACGACCTGTGTTACTATGTGGACGGTTCTGTTACGACCAGTTTTACTATGTAGACCGTTCTGTTACGACCATTGTTCTTATACGACAAGATGGATTTTGCTGTCTCTTTTAGTGTCATTTTTGGGCAGTCAATATTGTTTTGTTATGCTTGTGGTCAACACAATTGCCAGTTATCAATCATTCTTGATAAACATCACTGTGACGTGTTTGACCTTGACCTTTATCAGCATGGTAAATGCCCTCAGTAGCAGAGGTTAGAATAATTTCCCGTGATAATCGGAGTCGTAAAGTGTTTCTTTAGCCTATACATGTCTTCGTAAAAACCGACTCTCCTAATTACGGACAGAAACACAATAAAGGGGCATCAGTTTTTTAATGGTTCAATCAGTCAGATTGACGTTGGAGTGTGTCAGATTGTGTTCAGTATAGCTATTATCTGTTCTACAGCTCCAGAGAATTAAAACCCAACACAACATATGCCTAATGAAATGGTTTCAAACTTCACAAAGGTTTAATTGCGTTACTTGAAACCTCGAGTTGGGCTTCCGCTGTCAAATGAGTTCCCTTCTCAGTGTACTAAACTCCAGAATGTATTGAAAGCTAAATGATTAACGCTGATTAACAAAAAATGTAGAAGTGTGGAACCTTGTGATTAAATATTGATACTTTTCGTGAATCTCGTTGAGGGTAGGAGAGCATGATTTTGTACATCTGTGGGGTCTGTGACCTAGCATCTCCTTTGTGTGGTCTAATCACCCACACGTGTTGTTCTTATATATTAAAATATGAAACGTCACTTTGACGAATATGTCAGGTAAAAAGTATGATTTCCAATATGTAACCCACCTTCATAAGGAATTATTACATCAAAGGTGTACAAATTGTAAGATGACTTCCTGTGCAGCGCGTTATATCGTTCAGCACCATATCCTGTTTGGTGTGGGTTTGTATTTCAAGTAAAAAAAATACAAGCATTGCATGGATGACAAAGATAAACAGGTCATTCAATACACTAAATAAATATACCAGCGATATGAAATTTCTTTCAGAAATGCGCGGTCTGTCCGTAATACTATTTGTAAATACGAGAAACACCACACTTTGACGCGGCAATTGTGCGTAGACACCAGATACAGTATCACAGAGAATTACATGGCATGGACTATACTGACAGCCTTATTAGTCAAATGTACTTCTTAAGTTACTATAAAACCTTAGATTTAAAAGTAGCATTGTACTGGCCAGACCACCAACACTGGGCTCTATTTTGAGAAGTTATCAGTAGTGCCAGTATCGGGCATGGTATCTGGCGATACACGAGCTGAGGTCGGCCTGGCGTGGCCCTACGGGTGGCTGCTGGCCTGATCTCTTGTTGGCTTGTCGATGAAACGATACTACCTTTCAGCACCACATCAAACCCAATGGCGCGCTGTGGGGCGTGTAATTGAGGGGTTGACACCACAAACTTAAACTGCCAACTTTATTTTCACACAATAAGAATTCTCATTCACCTGTCCCCTACCTGCCTATACATTACAATATGGTATGGTCAAACGACTTCGTAAGCCTATTCTTATCACCTCTCAACACATAAATCTACGACCGACGTTTATCAGCGCGGCTTTCAATCAGTTCATTTTTTTTCAGATTTAAGACATAATTCATCAACAAGTTACACATTTTAGAAATGCAATACGGACTTAAAACGGAGTTAGTTCAACTGGGTACAATTCGGTTTGCCTTTTCTCCGAGTCTATAGAATTTCCAAGGGACAGGAGAGTGCGCATTTTGTGTACTCATTAACTCTACCTGCCAGCCTTGCACTACTACCCACTGAGTACGTGTACCCGCCGACTACCTGCTTCGTTAATCGAAAATTAAGTAGATACATAGGAGGTCAAATTCCCTGGTTTTCCTTGGACGGTGAAATGGCTCCTTTTAGTACTTTTCTGTCCATAATTTGCATGTTAAATCTGATATCAAACCGTTCAGTTTAGAAGCATTGATGGACGGGTGATGTACGTACGTTTTATATCAAATAACTCCATGTAATCACGAATACTTATCTAAGATATTTTTTTTGTTTTGTCAAACATCAAAGAAAATGTTCTTTCGTATTAGTGGAAAACCTATATTTATGCAATTGGATTACGAAACTGATATTGTTTCAGTGAGTTTTAGATGTATGATAAATACGTATATGTAGATCTTTCTGCGTTTATATCCATTGATATGTCCTGTAAGTGGCAATTACTGTATTTGTGAGGGATACTTACTGACGTGTAACGCGACCAGAACATTAGGCTACAAGAAAACCTAGAGCTCGATTGCAGAGCTATAGAAGTACTTAGTCAGCCATTCGGTAAACTTACAAAAGACGTATATTTAATTGATTGATAATAGCTTGATTTAAGGGTATTTGTACCTAGAGTATTTATGCTGAATTACACTTTATTACCTATACGTGTTCCGCCATGTTGATGTACACTAAACACTACAGCTTACAATTTTGCAATTGAAAATTGTTCTTTTCTGCCATTTTCTCATTGCACACTTCACACCTCTCACAATAGAAAAGTGTGGGTAAAAACCACTTGCTACCATAGCCCACTTCACACCTGATCCTCCTTCGCTTACACGGACTATGATTACAAACTTGTAACAAAAGGGGTAATTATCAGTAAGCTAGTAATGATAAAATTGATGACACAAATGAAAGTATAGATTTTAATTGCTTTCTATATACGTACACATTCATAGCAATGTCATTATAATTTCTTGACTTTCTTACATCTCACACAGTTGGCAGCATAATTTTAGAATTTCCTAAACATTCTTCTATTTTTCAGGGAAAATATGTAACTTCAGGAATTTATTTCCTTGTTCCCGAAACGACACAATGAAATATCTCATTCCTTGAAAGATATACACAAAAACTATTTGAATGACTGAGCTAGTGAAAATGTCTCGATATAAAAAAGATGTTAGTATACTGCATCTTGTACTATTTCTCTCAGAATGTACACAAATTCGTTTTCGTTTCGTATCCAATATTTTATGCCACCATCTCTGACACTTGTGCCAGAGTTATCCAATTAGCCAGGTTTTCTACCTTTAAATTTTCCTGGTTTTATGCCATATATCCCCAGTAAGAGTATACTAGTGCTTTTGGGCATTATAACTAATTTTGACAGACCGGTGTCAATTTTGAGTCGAAAATCCACAACAAGTACAAGTAAATTAAAGAGTACACACCGTAGAGCATGTTTTTTTTTTCACTCCGTTTTTTTTCCTTGTTTGAGGTGTGAAGTATGCAGTAAGTCTTTTATTGCATAATTTCTCGTAACTCGGGATTTATCAAACCATCGCTACAATTCAGGTATAGTAAATCCCTTGTAATTCGAAAAATCACATGCAATGACCATTTCTTGCGCACTTTAAATAAGGTAAATAAGTTCAACTGTACATTCCAAACAAAGTAACATATCGGCTCACCTATTTAAAAATGCGATGAAGATTATTTTCTGGAGTCGGCGTAAATATTTCAGATTTGCTGTTTCATGTCAGTGGCGTTAGATTCTGTATTCAACTAAAATGGGCGTCGCCAAGGGCGTAAGTATCAACCTCCCTCACCAGCACGCTTACAGCAGGTCGATGTTGACCGGTTCGTTTATTTCATGGCCACTGATTAATTGTCACGACCAACTGACCGTGTAATGGCTAATCCGCATGTAAAGCACCGGTCGGCCTAAGCACGTGCTAGGGTACAAGTCTTCAGTGAACCGTGTCTGTGATGTGGTTAGCATAGATAGACAACAGTGTAAGGAGTGGACGAGATGACCTCGGGCGGCCAGCTGGCTCGTTGTCCAAAAAGGTCCAGCACGCCTGAGCTCGTCATCAGATCGCCGTCCCGGATATTTATGTGATCGTACCGATGCACCTTTTGTTGACATGTGGCTATCTTGAACACCACTAATTACATCCATCAGGGTGCGTCTAACATTTCAACAAGCATTTTTTTTCTTCTAATAGAGTAAAGTAGAGCAGGAAAGGTACACGTTAAAAAGCTTTGCATAAACTTTGGTGCTAGGACGCCTTTGCGGAAAAACGGGCAAAGCAAACAATGATATGTATTAAAATAAACAGGCATTTTTAGTCCACATACTGTAGCTCCGGTACTGATAAAAATTTGTCCACCTGACACAAAATGACTTCGTATTGAATATAAGCTCAAACAGTGCTGAACATGTCCTAGCGATTTATTGCAAAGAAACTTACAATTTAAATTGTCAGTGAAACACAAGAATGCATAATTTGTGAGAAACAAAGTAGGATTCAACATGAAAGATTTTTGCGTGATTATGGTATATTAACACATGCATAGATATGTATACCCACTGAATATAACACTTCAGTAATGCAAAAAAACCCTTACGACTAGTTTATGAAAATAAGGGGTGAAGGAAGTTGTAGTCATCTGTGCACCCCGGAATTCACTCTTCGTTTATTTCAACGCCCTGGTGACACGGCAACAGGTACAAACATTGCGTGAGGTTATTTCAGACACAGATGGTCAGCTTAGGCTACATAACAACCTTCAACAAGCCGCTGACGTCAAGACATAGTAAACTACACATCCCCGGAGAGCAAACCAACATCAATTCGTCTCCCGATGTCTTCTGTCATCACTTGTCAACATAAAATACCCAGCTTTCTTTCTGATGTGGTATTGCCTCCCATTGTTACTTTTTAAAGGGTGATATTACCTGAACACTCAACTTTAATGAGACCTTGTAACATTTTGAAGTGGTTTATCAAAACCAAAATTACGAGATATGCTTTCTCGGTGATACAACAGATAACAAAATACATGCTGTGACAACCTAGCAACCTTTGTGCATGTTTTCTTGTTACACCCTGGTTCCGGTCTAGCTACTTTATGTGTTATGTGTACATCCGCCCGTTAACATGATAGCAATGATATTTTCTGTCCGGAGTACGAGTACAGTGTTCGTCAATCTAATGACATGTACAATATATTTTCTTTGTATATTCGACTTGTACAGCAGCTGTCTTCTGGTGTACTTCCGGTAGTTAACAGGAAGTGGTAACATTTTTTAACAAGCCAAGCATGTTAACACACCTTGGTAATCTGTTTAAAAACCAAATTACAAATATGAGTACATCACACTGCCAGTAATTGATTAGAGGGACCTTAGGCCTTTATTCAAATAAACACCTCGATGACACGTAAAATGTTACACGCAGTATCCAATTTGTCCATGTCTTGGACTTGATTATACACAGGATAACGTGTTGATGAACATCTCTGAAATGCAGTAGCTGTTATGTCAGTTGAAAAATTATCATAGTGATACTATCTCCGGTCTGTCATGCTCTATCAATCAACTTGTACATCGCTAATCAGCACTGTTTTGTATCGAAATAACTTTGATTTCCGTCCATAAAATGATAATTCTTGGCATCTGCACCGATATGACACCGCGTGTTAGGCTATGTCATGTGAATTCTAAAACGGGTACGGGTTCATATCAATTATACTATTGCGGGTAAGTAAGTCCATTTCATTTAAGAATATTCTATAAATACATATCTTGCAAACAAATAGATTTGAGCTACAGGAAAGTCTAACGACAGTCATCTCTTTTCTACCATAACAAAATACGCATCGACCGGATAGTGGTTGAAATTAATGAAAGGCACTGAATATAAAACTGAAAAATTAAAAGAAAGTTGGTAAGAACAACATCGTTGCCATTTATGGTAATTAAAACGTCACTAGTTAACTACGGCATTATGAGTTCGGAAGTCACTTTAAATGTTATTACGTCCTCCTTCTAAAATGATATCGATCACGTGACTCTGCCTGTCAAGACCCACAGCTGAGGTAAGATCTCCAACCAACCAACCTTGATTCAATTTTCTTATACATTTAAGTTTCCTAGGTGTCCTCGACACGGATATGTCAGAATACGGATTTATAGTGCCAATAAGATTAGATTCTTCTCCGAGTACCAGTCTTGTTCCCTCACATAATAGCACCCTTAGATATCCGATATATTGCAATACAGGTATCTGTTAAATCAAGGAGGCACAAGACGCTTACCTCTGCGGTTTTTCTAGGTTCTGATCTTGAATCGTTCTTTTGTCTACCATACAGGTTGTGTGTAAAATTGTGCCTGTTTCACATATTCTGGTAAAACCTCGCTTTTTGCCTTCTTGTTTCCAAGCAACGGAACTTGTCGGCTTTTATCTCACCAAGCTTTGTGCGTGAATATCAGCTGTATGGATCTTCAAGGTATGGTTTCATATTTTGTGCAATTGAATTATTGTTTTAATACGCATCGTTATTTCAACCACAAGTGATTGTTGTATTAAATGCATTTTTTCATTTTTATTAAACAATAACTGTCCTGGTTTCTATCGATGATAAATAGAAATGTTGATCTTCATACGTACGGCCAGTTCTCATTAGGGCTACTCGAAGCAGAGTAGGGATTTCCTTTTTGATATTAGCTTGAATCTCTTGACAATTTGTGCTTTGTCAAAGCAGTTTTTCTAATAGGCCGTTAAACATTATGATCATAAGAGTCGATTTAAATCTAGAATGTTTGTCTTTTCACGATTCCCCCTTTCTTTTTACACTATCCTACTTGAGACCTTAGTGTAACTGTTCACCAACGTGAAGAAGAACTTGCTGTTTCTGTTTTTAAGTTGTGACAACATATCGAGTCATGGAAACAGTATATTTCGTGCTGCCTGTCACTCAGCGTTAACACGTTGTCAGAATTCTGTGACCAATTAGTGTGCCAAGCTTCCGTATCCAGGTTATAGTATTTCAGTGAGATGGTACTATAAAAAGGTTCACCAGTGTCACCATCATCTGTAAACATGCCGTCCTCTTATAATTCTGACTGTCACTATGACGTAAAGTCCCAAAACATTTATCTTTTTTTTTTTTTTTTTTAGGTTTTTACTTAGAACAATTAAATCCGTTTAAACCGATGACGAACTATGTAATCATAACATTATTGTTCACACAATGAATATGAGTGATTATCATTTAGAACGTAGGACTACACAATATGTCTAAAAACATACATCAACTTCAGTAAAGCAATTCTTTTATCGCCATTTAATTTAAGATTTCAACTACTTTAATTTAATTGATGTATTGTACAAATGTATATAAACAATTTCAGGGATCTATTCACATTATTAGAAACTGATATATCCCATTTGAGTAAATGCTATTGTTGGAGTATAATCCTCTGACGTAATGAAGTGCGTACATGTTATCAACACCACTGTAAAGTTTCCTGATAGCAGATGGTTCATGTCGATAACCATATTGGCTTTCAATGACGGGTAACACGCCGTTCCTCTCCTATTATACGGCGGAGAGACCATCACAAGCACGGCTTCGCTGCTACATTTCCCACGTAATAGACCATTTGTGGTAGATAACATTGTTAATTGAAAAACATGCGGATAATTGCCACCCAAGCCAATAAATCTACAAACGAAGGTAAGGCCAAACACATTTGAAATATAATTCGGAACCTTATATGTCATCAATAGAGATAAGAGAGCTGACTAGGGACAAGATCACGTACATCGAAATGTTGATTATCATATTTCAATAGACCAAAAATGTTGACAAATTTGAATACACATCAAGGTCACTGATTTCAAGTTCTGTAGTATAAATGTTTAATAACCGGAGTTTCCAGGTAAAAACTCTTGTAAATATTATACCTGTGACATTATTTGTAGCGACATTGGTGTTTCCGAAAAGTCGTCATTTCTTTTAAGGTTGGAGTCTTGCTATTTTAGCTGAATCAGTAGGAAACACACCCTGCTACGTACTGTTTGTCCCCAGTATTAATCATATGTCGTGTCAGGGTAGGTGTCCTATCGGGGCCTACAGAAATATCGGTCATTGTGACCAGTTTACTGATTAAGGTAGAGGATGTAAAGTGATATACAAGATTGCCAAATGGCCTCTGTCGCTATACTGAACTAAAGTACTTAACAACTGATACCTTTTTCTTCTATTAGGCTTTGCCACTCTACACAAAGGATTTAACGTCATTCACTTAACCAAAGTAAGTGCCATTAAATTTACCCAAGGATACTTCTTCCTAAATTCAGTCAAATTATTTCGAAACAGAATATGGACTGCAATTGCATTCCGCTATTAAGCCCTGATCCTCTGGTCCGATGGGGCAGTTTGATCATTATGCAAAAGGATCACTTCGGTCCAAATTTGGACTATATCCTGTCATTTAAATTGAAAAGGGATTTTAAAGAATTTACTTCTTTTACCCCGCCATTCTTACCCAAGGAGACAGTCCCACGGTTTGTAACAATGATTTCGACCGCCCGAGGATGCTTCAGGCCAAATTGGGCCCAGATCATACCCACCATTCATACAAAATTGAGTTCCTGCCTCCCAATTATGCTTACGCCCGAATATCATGTCATTCCTTCAGAGGAGTTTTAAATAATTCACTAATTTTCACTGTTTGGTCCCGCCCCATAGCCCTTGGGAGATAAATTTGACTCTTCATCTCCCCGGAATGCTTGAAAACCACACATAAATGATATCCAAAGCATCATTCTAGATAAGACTTCATAGAAAAAACAAAACTGAACAAAACAAAACTGCCCCGTTTTGACCCCGCCCCCAAGCCCTCATCCTCAACACCTGGGTATACTACTAATCTAAAAGGAATGATAACAAGTGGATAGCTCTAGAGAGGTCGTGCCAGGTTATATTGTCATTTTCCCCCTTTTTGCTCCGCCACTCAGCCACCTGGGATCAGTCCTACTTTTTGTACAATTTAAAATCTCAATGCTACTTCGTCAAATTACGGTGGACAAGCGACGCCTAAGTGGATTGGGTCTGAAAAAATCACAAGTTTTTATTCGATTTGATTTGATTGTATTTAACGGCCCGTTGACAGATAGGTTCAGTTTGGTCAAAACTACCTGAGATTTCTACTATAAGCTATAGGAAGGAATGATTACAGAATTTTTGGGCAGAAGCAAAGGACTGTATACAATTAAATAAAAATAGCAATCTCGATTTTTTTTTGTTTTGTTTTTTTGTTTGTTTTGTGTTTTGGTTTTGTTTTTTTATACAACAAACAAATGAAAAGAAACACGTCTATAAGATAATTTAATTTGTCCACTCTGTACACCAACATACCCTTCGTTCTATTGTCATAATAGCTTTCGCTTCGAAGAAAGGTGAACGGCGGTACAGATATATAGTTTCGAACTCTACTGGTGCGTAATTTATCGCGTAGTATATCAAACCAGGACAAAAGCATGATATCAATGACGTCTTGTCTTTAAATAACAAGAAATTTATAGGCCACGTCCGCTATATACAACCAATAGAATTGGAGAGACACGACAGACTTTTCTACATTAGCCTCTTATGTTTTCCTACAACGGAATCAACAAGGACGGCTTTCCACCAAGCTATATGATAAGCATGACGATTTCAATTTTACCCTTGTAAAATTTCTCATTTGTGGATAACAACACACCTGCATCTCCAACTTATGGTGTTAAGATGTTGCAGTTGATTCGATATTCACAGGCCTGTACCTAATATCACAACTTTCAAACAAAATGTTGTCAATCCTAGCACAGTGTTTTATATAATACAGGCTGATGAAAATTATGGGGATGTTTTAATGGTCGTTAAAATGATCTCAATGAGAAACATTCTATTTCACTGTACAATATGACGCTGGACGTGTTTGATGCTCGTCAATTTGCTTGGTGGCTCCGTTGGTGTGTACCTTGTTCTCATTTGAGAACGTGTCATTACTAATTTTGATTGACAAAGATTTACATGGCGGGTGTCGTCAATAAAGTAGAAGACTCTTACTTTTTCGGAACACTTGGTCTTTTTTCTCTCTGTCCCTTTTTTAGCAGTCATCGTGTAAATCTTGCCTTTCATTTCTTCAGAACTTGAGGTAAGATTATGATCATGTTCGCATATGTTTTGCTTGTTTTAATCCAGTTCTTTGTAGGTAAATAGGATTTCAGATCAGATTACTGGAATCTTAAAGTCAACTGAAACATGTTAAATTTTAAGCATGAAATCACAAACAGGTGAGTCTTCACCCTTCATAGAAGGATGATATGGTTGAGATAGGTATGTCTTGTTCGGAGCCGAGAAAGGACAATCTCCACTCTACAGTTTCGGAAACAGGCCGTTACTTGTTTCCTGAAATTTGTTACCCATCTATGCTGCTTGTCATATTGAATACATATCACAAAAGTAGGCAAGCATTTCTTAATGAAAGCATGTGGTTGATATAACCCCTTAGGACAGGGGAAACGGTGCCCTAAATGAAGCAATTAGCGCAACATTTACTGTAAAATGGTAGTATTCTAATTATTTCTACTTGTCATTTAAAAATTGATACTTCATGTTGTGGCTTAATCTTGTGGAAGTCTTGATTGTCAGATGTTAAGGCCTATAGACCTCTTATCTTACAACGAGATCATGTTTGACGGTACGAATATTATGGTCTAGATAAATAAAGGACGATGTCATGACGATCATGGAATTTCCGCTTCCTTTTGTTATTATAGTATAACTGATACACTTTGAGAACACACTTTGCCCTTCTCTTGGCCTGTTTTTCGATTTCATTAAATCTATCAATCCTATCGATACAAATTAAAAATATACAATCCTTCAAGACCATATATATATTTCAAGACCATATATAAATTTGTTGTCGTTAAATTACGAAACATTTATTGAATTCGTCTATCAAAATATGCTATTTATAATATACTTCCTAGTATTCTCTGTTGTTTACTAAAACCAACCTGCCAAAAAGAGTTGTTTTCAAAATACGTATATATATATATATATATATATATCAGTACATCAAAACACATGTACAACTGCATTCGCTCACTTCATTGACATATTTTATTAGGTGTGTTTATCTCATTACCTCGATGTGAATGAATTCAAGTAATTGTTGAGAGGTAAATCACCACAAGTACGGAAAAGATATTAGGTGTGACTACTTAACGAAACAAATTGGTGACTTTATTATGCCAAAATTGGGTAATGATGGGTTTAAATAACCTGCAATCCGAGCTTCTTTCATTCATATGGAATATGTGGTTTTGAATGAGAAGTATGATTTTTATCATGACTAACCCGATACGTTGTAAGTCCCACGTCGTGTGCACACCTGTTAAACACAAAACGTTATATCAATAAAGCAGAGGCCACGGCAGTTAGCACTGTCCCCATCGCAGATTTTCTGATGACGGGTGCACCCGCCTGCGTAGAACAGGTGTTTTACTTTAGGCAGCAACTCGCCAAGGGGTTTGAAACTGTCCCCAATAAACTCATTGCTCTATTAAGGCTACGGATTCCAAAAATCAAACAAGTTTAAAAAAAAATAAGATAGATGTCGATAATTCATTTCAGGGGACATATAAACCTGCGCATCTGGAAGGAAGTCACTTCAAAACAGTAAGTCAAATAACGGTACATCCAGAAATAGACGTACATTGATGTCCACCACTGATTTATTTATTATGGGATAATCCTTATATTTCCATTTGCCTCTAATCCTGATTCCGTAGTCTACACTATGAGTACCGTATCGTTTGCTTGGAAATCGATTCTAATGATGAACTATATTAATCTGAAACCAATTTGGAATGAGTTGTTTTCATTTAGTGATGATAACTGATTCTTTTTTATGATGTATACATGATTATAAGTTTGTATTTATCATTTGAAATTAAGTTAAGCATTGAATTGCTTCCACCTGGCTTAATACGTAAATACAATGTATTGAAATAAAAGGCTATCAAATTTGACAAGGAAGCTAAATTGAATTGTTATTGATTGGCATTTACATTAGCAATGAATGACATAAAACTATTGCTCCGGATAATTATGCGCTGTGAATGTTTGCTGAGTAAGAGGGTCAGCGATATCCAATGTTATTACATGTAGTATGACATTGAAATGGTAACACGGGAAGAGTGATGTAAACTGTTTACAGTGACAATGAGAGGAAGCTTAAATTGATTTCCCATATGCTACATCTGAAACATTACGTTTTACAAAAATAAACTATACGATGTATCTTTAAACAAAACATCCGTGGACACTTCTTTTAGCTAATATTGTTTAATGACATAAGGAGTTGCTTATGAACTCTCCAACCATTGAATGCATCAATATGTGTAAATCTTTATTACCTTGTTATCAAGAAAAGAGAGTGGTGATCCTGACACCCAGATATTTTGAGTTTAAGGGGAAAACTACATACCTGGATGCATATATATTACTTCTTATAAAGGACACGACTCTTCTGCTCTAGCCGCTTACCTTGGTCTCTTTCTACAACGAAACCAACTACCAAGCTGTATGATGAGCGTAGTGATTGCATGCTCCCATTTGTGAATTTTCCTTTTCTGGATAGCAAAAACAATGCATTCCAAATATGTTTTATTTGCAATAAGCAGTTGTTTCAACTTTGTAGGGCTTGTTTTCATTATCACGATTTTCTATAAAGAGTTTAGTAAATGACAGGTTTTCGAGATATGCAGCTTGATGAAGATGGAGTTTGACGATCGCTACAGTGATCTAATGATAAATACTGTATTATTTGTGCAGCATGAAGCTTGTCATGTTTGACCTCGTTAGTATGCTTGGTGGTTCCATTGTTGTTTACCTTGTTCTCATTAGGAACTTGGCTGAGATTGATCAAGATTTACATGGCTATGTCATCAAATTTTTGTTTGAATTAAGATCCTATTCACATCTCGGTATTTTCTTAAAATACCTTTTCTTGTAACGAACCTGTTTTTCCTAAAGATAGTTTATATGGGGTCCCCACAAGCGGACCTGGATGCGCCATGCAGGCAGTTGGAATTTAGTGATTCCTCTCCTACAGAGAACCATAGATAAAGCAGGTTCAGGAGTCGACCAAAAACCAAAGCTAGGTAAACACCGCTACAGATCGCTGTCCCAGAATTCATATGAATATCTATGTCCTAAAAATATTCCTACGGCAATGCGAGCGGAGAGCGTTTATTGTGCGTTCGGGGAACATGTAACCCGGATATGAGAACAAGAGGGTATAACGACTACTCGATATATATGGGTCGTGTTTCTGATTGATCTGCGGTCTAGTAGCATGAAGGATTTTGTGGATCCTAAACGCTGAATGCTTTCCCAGAGACCTTTTCATATTTTTCAACAGTAGATATATACTTGTTTTAATCAGGGGTTTGATATCGGCATTTAGAAATATGTCGTACTGCTTCTTGACCTCGGCCGTTCTATCACTATTTTTCAAGACAACTGTTCAGAAAAACTTACTTCAATTACTGAGTAAAGTGGGTTTTTTTTCTTCAAATGAATAACATCAAATATGAACTATAGAACATCTCGTTATACCAGATAATTGACCAGCGGCGATAAACAAAAGCACATAGTCTACTCGTCTTAAGATTCACAACAGGGTAACCCAGTCACACGCACTTACACCGGAAAATCACCGTACACATTCCCTTGACAAGCTTGTCCATTAATTTTTATTACAATCCTGTTCTCATTCAGTAGATGAATTTTAGCGTAAAATGTATTTTAACACTTCAATTCGTGAATGATCTATATTCGCAATTATTCCACTGCACAATTTCAGACAAAACGACAACTGATCTACTTAATACATCAAAACCGGTTTACATCAATCATCCAACAAATTGACTTAAGTATGTCGCCAAATAAGCCACGTGATCAACCAAAATTCATTGTAGCCGAATGAAAAAGACTAGAATTTGAGATATTCCGTGCAAGAATCATTTTGATATAAATACTTTGAACAAAACTGAGAATATTGTTCATATAATGATAGCAAAATTTGGCAAAGCATCAAAATAGTCGTATTTTGTCGGTTTTAAATTGTCTACACTGTTATGCTTTCCCATTGTCACATTTAATAAAGAATATGAATTTGCATACATCTCACCAACACCGGTTTAATTATTTGGTGTGACCCGTAAACAAACTGTTGGTATTACGTTTCGGTCCGTGTGTATCTGTACAGCGCATTTAGCCTAGTTATGTAACGGGAACACGTGGTTTTATATAGAAACAAGCCGTAAAAGATCGTGTAATAAAACGCTGCAAAATCTTAAACATTGACAGTTAACTTTTGTGTTCATTCAGAAAGTTCTAAATATGGGTTCGGAGTTCTTCAACTGAGTATAAACTAAAGTGTCAGGAAGTACAAGGGAAGGATTTTTTTCTTTTCTAAACTTTGTGTGTTGAGGCTGGAATGTGTATATTGCCAGTTACTGACATAGTTTTGTTATAAAAACTACAAGCGTGCCTAGCCTGCTTTCCCAGGAGGGACACCGACAAGCATGTAATGTTTTTACCCATTCACCGATGCAATCCACAAAATACATAAAATGATGTATGCACTTCCGATCAGAATGCACAAATGGGTCGCCATCACTTCCGAGTTGTCAGTATAGGGTTTCGTGGTATCAGGGCTACTGACCAAAATGGTTCGTGTATCAAATATCACCGCATTCTGTACTCATAAACACCTTAATGATATGAATATTCGGAAACTACTCAGTACCCTATCGAACCAACGCAGGGGATGCCAACATTCTTCAAATCGCTACGGAACAAGAGTAAATTAACTTATGCGAGAATTGAAACCTTTCCTGTATGAAATGTATCGCATCCGTAATCAGATAAATGAGAATGTTGGAACCGCCATTAGAAATGAATCGGTTTTGTTTTTAAGTGATCATTGAATATTTTTGGTCACATTAAAACATACTTGACGGTAACTCGAGAACCGTTTGGGGAAGCACTTACGTATTGTGTGACTATTATGAGGACGAGCAGGCGAATTTCTTACATTGAACTCGCCGTACAGGTGTGTGACACAGACATCCTATGCCATACATACCGGGTATTTAATATTTTAATGAGCGAGTCTCTTTTATTAATACAAGATTTACCAACTAATAAATCTTCCATTGATGTATTGTAAAATAACAAAGAAATCCACCTGGTACTATATCAACACACAATTCTTATAAAATACCATGTAATTCATTGCCATTCACTTTATTAAAATAGTCCAGTACAAAAGGTCAACACGTCGAGAAAACAGCGGTCAGTACACAGGAACCCCTGAGGGTTCTAAAACAGCTATCAGTACACAAGTACCGCTTAGGGTTCACAAACAGTGGTCAGTGCACAAGTACCGCTTAGGGTTCACAAACAGCGGTCAGTACACAAGTACCACTGAGGGTTCACAAACAGCGGCCAGTACCACTGAGGGTTCACAAACAGCGGTCAGTACACAAGTACCACTGAGGGTTCACAAACAGCGGCCAGTACACAAGTACCATTGACGGTTCACAAACAGTGGTCAGTACACAAGTACCACTGAGGGTTCACAATCATCGGCAGGAACACAAGTACCACTGAGGGTTCACAAACAGCGGTCAGTACACAAGTACCACTGAGGGTTCATAAACAGTGGTCAGTACACAAGTACCACTGAGGGTTCACAAACAGTGGTAAGCACACAAGTTCTGCTGAGGGTTCACAAACAGTGGCCAGAACACAAGTACCGCTGAGGGGTTCACAAACAGTGGTCAGTATACAAGTACCACTGGCGGTTCACAAACAGTGGTCAGTGCACAAGTACCACTGCGGGTTAACAAAAAAGTATCTCTTAGAGTCAACTTACGTAAACTACACAACGACCACAGATGATACAAGTAACAAATAGCATCAACACATGTTTAACACACAGTATCACAAAGCATCAACTAAGGTTTAACACACAGTATCACACGGGATCAACTCAGGTTTAACACACAGTACCACACGGGATCAACTAAGGTTTAACACACGGGATCAACTCAAGTTTAACAAACAGTATCACAAAGCATCAACTCAGGTTTAATACACAGTATCACACGGGATCAACTCATGTTTAACACACAGTACCACACGGGATCAACTCAAGTTTAATACACAGTATCACACGGGATCAAATCAAGTATAACACACAGTACCACACGGGGTCAACTCAAGTTTAACACACAGTACCACACGGGATCAAATCAAGTTTAACACACAGTACCACACGGGGTCAACTCAAGTTTAACACACAGTACCACACGGGATCAACTCAAGTTTAACACACAGTACCACACGGGATCAACTCAAGTTTAACACACAGTACCACACGGGATCAACTCAAGTTTAACACACAGTACCACATGGGATCAACTCAAGTTTAACACACAGTACCACACGGGATCAACTCAAGTTTAACACACAGTACCACACGGGGTCAACTCAAGTTTAACACACAGTACCACACGGGGTCAACTCAGGTTTAACACACAGTACCACACGGGATCAACTCAAGTTTAACACACAGTACCACGCGGGATCAACTCAAGTTTAACACACAGTACCACACGGGGTCAACTCAAGTTTAACACACAGTACCACACGGGGTCAACTCAGGTTTAACACACAGTACCACACGGGATCAACTCAAGTTTAACACACAGTACCACACGGGATCAACTCAAGTTTAACACACAGTACCACACGGGATCAACTCAAGTTTAACACACAGTACCACACGGGATCAAATCAAGTTTCACACATAAGTAAAAAGTATAATCAACTTTTGGTGAAGATTGAAATAAAAATGGTCAACCAACATGTACCACAGCTGGTCAACACTAAGGTACTGCACGTGTAAGAAGCATTACTTAGAATCATCTCAGGTTATTGTATGACATTTACGTAATGCATCGGGTCAAATAATGGTGAACACAAGAGTATCGTACAGGGTCAACGTATATGAATCTTAGAGTAATAACACCTAATTTCCAATGGGCTAAACAATATACAAGGGCAAAACTTTACCACAAAAGGTCGACACACAAGTACCGCAAAGATACTACACCAATACCGCTTAAAGTGAACACAAAGTACCGCATAGAGACTACACCAATACCGCTTAAGGTGAATACAAATGTACCTCATAGGGTGAATACACCATTGCCACTAAGTGAGAACACAAATGTACCGCATTGAGTGAACGTAAAAGAACCTCATAGGGTGAATACACCAACACCGCTTAGAGTGACCTCAAACGTACCGCATTGAAGTGAATGAACTCAAAAGTACCGCACATAATCAACCAGAAGTACTCTATAGAGTAAACCAGAAGTCCCATTTTGGGTCAGCTACTTACATAGTATCACACACAATCAAAGGTTAGAAGACCACTCGTTACACTATGTTAAAGTTTTAGCTTTAACATAGAACATATAATGGTCATATTGTTGAAAGGCGCATGATGCTTAATAACTTGCAAGTTCTATAATGTATTATTTAAAGTAAATTAGGTGAAAACCAGACAGCAATACAAGAAGACTGAAAGAGAACACTTTTTAAAGATAGAAAGTATTAAAATGATCAGTTGAATTTTTAAAAGATAATTTATTCCTAGTCTTGTGGATGTGATCTCCATGTACTATATAACAATAGACATGTAGGGCAATCGGACGTTGATCAACAACATTGTAAGGCGACAGATGTAACCCACCTATCCTTCTGTACTCGCTCCCCGCCACTTAACGATTTCACATCAATCTTACTGTGCGTCTTCACAGCTTTTTGTGACATTAAAATCACAGAGGCAATACATATTCTCTTGTAAGAAAAAAAACCTTAAAAGGTCAAGGTCGTGCTTAATGTTTTGTTTACAAATTGAAATTGGGACTAAAAGATCTGTCTTGTGTTGTTTGTATCGATAGGGAGATTTATCAGTGACACATTACAAATCAGCTGTCAGAGGAGAGGTTCTGTCATTTCCTGTTCCACGTTAAGGCGCCCAAAAGACAACGGTAGTTGATAGCAGTGCCCGAGGTGACTTAATGACTTCAGAATAGCAAGTTCGAATTAACTCGCTACATGACAAAAACAGATAAATGAAATCATCACATAACTTCAAAAGCATTCCTGACCCACATACCTGCAGATAACAACAAATTAACAACACTTACAGGGCAGGATATTTACCTTACAACAATTCTAACCACTATTACGCACTCATAATTTTCAATTAAAGTTCACAAATTACCTAACTCAGCCTTATTATTGTTGTAATCAATTGTTTTGAGTGTCGACAAGCTTGCCAATCGAACCAATACATCGTACTCTTAACAAAACGACTTTCAACAAAACACGCCATTCGTTATTCAACTTACTTAAAAACTCTAGCTGAGCACTGAGTTTCGATGAGTGCAAATTACAGGCAGTAAGAAATACAGGTGATCACAGGTATATAACGTATACTTAGATTGTACAAAAGAAACACAAGTAAATAAAACCTCTCAATACATCTTAAGAATTAGGATACAGTAGAGAAAATTATGAAATCAACTGCATATTGGCGCTCTTCGTCTTCCTTTTGACTCCTCAATAATGCTAAGAGCCTAATTTGTTCTACCCTTGAAGGCGACTGAAGAGTCTAAAGTAGACGAAGTCAATTTCAGAGGAGATGCACTTACCCTTAACTGTTCAACTGACGGCACAATACTTTAAGTAAGTAAAAACAATTTATTACTTTTTATCTGTATATATTTTTATCTTGGGATGTTAACAATATATATATATATAAAAAAAATCTGACATATTTTTGCACTTTGGTCCAAAGATCCACAAATGCAGTAAAGTTGCAATTACTGTTTTGTTACCATATCTTAATTGTGTCCATTTGCAAAGGGCATTTTGTTTTCATACTAGATTTCGTAAAGATTAGCCGCTACATGGACAGTTTGAAACTGCCTATCTATCGTCCAACGTTAAAGAAACGTTTTGCAGTTTTCACTTAATATATAAATCAATTACTTTCCGTTGAATGGTGTATAGTTCACTTATATGACGGTATGTTCTGCTAGGCATTTCAAACTTGATGTTTAAATTCAACGGAAAACCATCAGGTTTTATCTACATGTGATATTTATATTGAAAGCAATGATTTAAAACAAAACACACAACTACATGATTGAAGAGGGAGTTCTCCTGTTTATTGACCACAGCGTCGATGCTTATGGAGGTCAAGTGGGCATGTTCGCGACTTCTAAATATATTGCCTGATGCATGGATTGTAATTGGATCTAATCGATTGCGTCACCAGTACCAGAGCCGAGGTTTAAATGAAAATGTGTGTTAGAATAATAAAACCATATCTCTGAGAACACCAGTTATCTGAAGGATTCCAAAAATTCTGTGTAGTTGATTATATATAACCCGTAAAGCATTTATGAATATACTGTTTTTATGATAAAAACAACCAGTTCGGCTTTGATTTCCTCGATAGTGACAGATTGATTTTCATCCTAAATACCAACATAACGCTTATTGGCTAAAAGAGATTTCCAAACAGCGTTGATAAGATAATTTAATTTAAAAACCCTTTGCATGTGTAGGAGTTGAGGTTAACGACCTACGCAGAAAGGTGCACAAGAACAGTATACATATTGTACTTGTTGTTTGTATAGATGTATCATACACTTTGCCTTTCTATATTATCAATAGA
This sequence comes from Ylistrum balloti, assembly GCF_031769215.1. NCBI lineage: Eukaryota > Metazoa > Mollusca > Bivalvia > Pectinida > Pectinidae > Ylistrum > Ylistrum balloti. Next base: position 221,908 of record NW_026782679.1, on the reverse strand, counting down.
CGTATCCTATTTTATACGTTCAACCAATCTCTTCTTGTTTCGAAATACCCTTAAACATTTCTCGTTATAGAAATGAGATGTTCAGGACTATTCGTGAGTAAATAACGAGATGTTCCGAACGACGATGTTTGTATAGGTGTACTGAATCATCTGTATAGAAAACACTTCATGATCAGCCCCTTGACTGACAGCCTAACCGATAAGGTCTGTGTATTATTACAAAGATTATATAACAGACACACAAGTGAATATCACCTTTTAATACAATTTTAGTGTTAGAGTAGAGCCGAACAATGAATTAAGCTGCATCATACAACTATTTCCTCCTTGTGGGACTCGTCAATGAAGCTAAGGGGAAAACATATACACGTATTTCGATATTCGTGATTTTTGCCTTTCCAAGGGGCAATTTAATGTATGTACAGGTAGTAGCATTTTCGATATCGAAGAGCTGATTCAGAATGTAATGTATCCCCGAAAGGTTTTGTATAATGAGGGGAAACTTCATTAATTGTATAGTTTGCGGGGTGCTCGACTATAGTCTCTCTCCTTCCTCATTTATCCTCTTTAATTTTTGAAAAAAGAAGTTTTGAATGGATCAGAATTTTGATTAGTATTTATTTAATTCGTCAGAATTCTAATCCACGTGTGATTTTGGAGTTTCGAGGAGTGAGTGCTGAATGTCCATTGAATACTAGTCTCTCTCCTTTCACTACAAATTTATCCTCTTTTGCAATTTTTGAAAAAAAGTTATGTTTTAAATAGGAATTAATTAGGTCTATGGTCTTTGGCATCACCGCTCCGACTATTTTCCTCGAGAGACATGAAACAAAATAAAGATGTTAGAATCGACCATGGTATGGAAACAAGGAGCAAACAAAGTCAGTATAACATTTTTGTACATGTATGTAAAGTGAAGAATGGCCTTACCAACCTAGTCTTGCACGCTATTTTGTCGATTTAGAAACAAGAGATACCTGGTACCGTCTAACATACGTCAACAAATCATTAGACGATATTTGACATGTAAGAGGAATCATCCTCTACATTTTAAAATAATTGTTGATTTGCAGGTTTAGTTTTCCTCATCTAGTACCATTGACAAATTTATTGCATCATATTTTATCACAGGACGATATGCTGCTGGGTTTTACCCGCCTATACCTACGGTTTATCTGGAGTCATTTTTATAACAGCCTTTCGTGAACGGTTTAGTAGGAATATCTAATAACAGGGCTGAATTTAATGCCGAATTTATGTCAAAGTTGTCCATAGATCGATAGTGTCGACGATATATCATCCTTTACATAACTCCACAGGCGGACGTCATCCATCATCACTCCACTATCTTAATATCATTCATCCAAACAGTGGCACACGAACCAGACGCCGTTCTACATTAAATGTTGAGTGATGTTTGCAACTCTGAAATAATGAATGAAATAATTTTGTAAATGTACTTCTCGAGCCTTAAAGTCTTTTCAAAACATGTACCGCCCACGGAATAGACTTACAAGTGTCAAAGAGACAGTTAACAATAGGCAATTAGTGTTACTATGTTGTTCAATTTGGGATCTTACGCGTCCATCTTGTATTATTAGCACTAGATGTACCAATATATTATGATCCGTTTTTCTGTATAGAAAATTGTGCAAGATACATAAATTAAGAGTGATTAATGATACAAATTTAGAATTAGTCATACAGTTAATTATATTGTATCAAGCAGCTCTATTTCATCCCTCTATGACACTTAAGTGACGCTAAGGACCTAACTTGTTAAGCGTAGGAGTCGACTAAGGAAAATCCAAAGTGATCGGAAGTAAAAATCAACATTTTATAATATACATATTTTTATTTAGACCTTATTTGGCAATTCAAGTATTGAATAACTAAAACGGCGTCTTTTACGGCGTGCCACTATTGCTGAAGAAAGATGTGGACCCAAGGTTTGACTACGTTCAAATGCGGAAACAATTCCAATGTTGAGTTGATCACAAGTTTGACTAGCATTTATGTTGATTGACAAGAGTGATTTATGAGTTTCGTGTGAGTGCTAAATGACCATTTAGTACTATGTAACACGAGAAACAAGATATTGTAATTAAAACGAGCATTAAGTATCGGAATACCGTGATTGCAATGTTCAGATTTTTGCTCATATCGTCTTTCTTTTGCTTGAATATGAAGCCTGTTCTCCTTTTGTATCCATATGAAACAATGATGAGCTTCACACAAATAGGATTAAGGAAGATAAAATCTGCCACCCGGTCTTTAGTTTCCTCGATAAGAAAGTTGCGAATGCACCTGTGAGAAATCAATAGTGCAGTCTGATAATGTGGAAAACCTTACCATGTTTGTCTCGTGGTGTAACTCCATGTAAGGTCATCCCTAGTTTTCACCTGATACATACGAGTTAATGTATATGAACTTCGTTTGGAATTTGACATTTGATCGGCATCTTTTCTGTTCATTTCCGTTCTAAATATTTCAAGTGAAATCGATGTAATTTACACGCATTTAGAACAGTTCTTTGAGGACAAGGTTTGCTCCAGTATTTGTTAATCAACACCTGGTATAAATGCAATTGACAACAGACTCACAAAGACTTTCTAGCATGATAAAAAAAAAATGAGACATTTTCCCAAAATACTTGGCAACAGTTAAGTTTTTGTGACTTGTTTCCACATGATGCACTCAGGTGTAAGATATCTATTGGCACATACGCAGAAATACAGTATGTTTACATCTAAATAAAATCTTCAAGTTAGTAAAAAAGCTAGCCGACAAGGATGAGTTTGAAGGTGTCAGTGGAGGAGATATGTCTATCAGTGATGTAGGATATCTGCCTGTACATCAGGCTCGTCTGCTCAAATGTCTACTAATTATAGACGTGAACAGATAGCAAGTGATAGACTTCCTCCAACTAAAACCGTTAACCCTACATAAGTGCAAGATGTATTGATAAAACAAATAAACGCAGACTCGTTTTTAAACTCAGATATTCTTGAAGTCCTCTTTCAATGTAAATTGCAGTGTCCCGCATCGTTTAGTTTTACAGTCTGATATTTCCGATAAATTTAAATTTCTGAATTTAATCTGAGACCTTGTGTCAAGGTCGTTCAGATCCTTTAAGTTCAAAGGTGTCATGTAAAGCCCTCTATATCACCACAAAGGTCAAGTCGTCATCGCTGCTCCTACCAAGGTCAGGTGAATAAGTTTTATGGTCGTCATAGTAATCTCATTGAGAAATATTGCATTTCTATGTGTGATATTTAACTGAACATGTTTGATACTCATTAATTTGCCAGTTCGTTTCGCTGTTGTGTAATTTGTTTTCATTTGAGAACGGGACATTTATGACACAGAATACGCTTACTTTTTCGGAACACTTGGTCTTATTTGAATTTTACTTGTACTTTTTTCAGGAGTAAACGCATAAATCTTTTTTTTATATTTGCCCCAATTTTTGTAAAATTTGAGTTTGGATTAGGAATAGGTTCACATGTCTATATTGTCTCACCAATGAAAGTCAGTAATCTTTCAGTGTTCTTACGACGTCTTCAGTGCAAGTACATATCGACGTGTCAACAGCAATCCTCGACAACATATAGAGTGAAGAAAGACTTACATGAAGACTCTGGAAAAGTACATGAAACATAAGACCAGGTGCTCTGGAAGAGTAAGCGTCTTTTACATCATCGACGATACCCACCGAGTAAATCTTGGTCAATTCAAATAAGTAGTGTAATGTTCCTGAACGATAATTGGAGGTTATTATAATCATTTTCCTATAATCTTCATCAATCTACCTCTCTCGAAACTCTATTGTGACTTTGTCAGCCAGTTATCGACATCTTGCGTGACAAGAAATGATATTTGGAACTAGTCCTTAAATACTTAATTACCTTCGACGTGAAATGACCATGGGTCAGAATTCAAGATTATTTGTATCCAGAGATGGAAAATTCACAAATGGAATTGACATCCTCACGCTTATCATATAACTCGTTGGAAAGGTGTCCCTGCTACCTTCGTTGATCGAATATGCGACTGACGCAAAAGGCGTCTGTTGTGCCCTTGGTTGTTTCCGAGTCTGGTTGGTATTTGTCTATTATAGACAAAATGTCATCAGTGACTTTGCAAGTTCGGGATAACCTGTCTTGATAACGTATTCGAAAAATTCATCACAAAAAAACAGCCTCGCGTTAAGTAACTTCGGCTCCCTATCTATGGTCTTCATTTTTACGTCACAATGGGTGTATCATAATCATATCCTAATGTCAGTAGATTACAAACCCCGTTTACAATACGATACTATCAAACGGAGTTATTCAACAAATAACAAGGCAGTCATGTGACTGACAGTGTATAACAATCCTTTGGTTGCTTCGAGCGTTTCAAATGTAGAAAGGAAATATCAGTGGAAAGGACAGTAAATCGGCAATAAAACGACACTTAATACACACTACCAAAATGTCACCGAATAAAATATAAATAGCATCTGAGAATCTCATTGGATAATTAAAAGGAAATAAAAGTAAAGACAAGTATTTTCATTTCGTTTGCCAGTGATACCGACGTTCATTATTTTTTGCCTTTTGATGATGTTTGTTTTGCTTTTTATGACATGTAATGAGATACAAAAGACATGCCACCCTTATTCTCCACATGTTTCTGTATGCTATTTATACGTGATACAGATGAATTTATCAAGGCCTAGGTTATGTTTACGTTTGTGTAGTTTAATCAATCACATATATGCATTTAATTAGTTATCTGTCTCAATGTTACCATTGACTTGTGAAAAGAAACCGTACAATGAGGGAAATCGCCAATGACGTGAAAAGGATATTGTGCTTTTTTATGTATTTACCATTGGATGTGATTCCCGGTCGATGTAGGCGTCAGAATGAATCGTAAGCTTAAAATCGTTTATCCAGGTTGATTATGAAATAAAACATTAGAAAGCAAAACGTGTGAGTCAGCTTTTTCATCTCGTTGGGTGTGGGCCTCAAACACATAGTCAAAATATGATACATAGGTGATTTCGCAAGGATTTTACTTGAACAGAAGAAAGCGTGACCGATAATGTTAGAAATTTGCATATTCGTCATATCAACATGGCGTATGTGTGATAGTTAAACTTGTTATCTTGTTTGTATCATGTATGTGTAATAGTTCTACAAAATCATATCTAAGCCACAAACAGCTGTGGTTTTGGTAGGGTACGGAGTACTGGCAGTAAATCGTTACACGTAGCATGAAAGAGTGGTTACTGAGAACCATGTGCCTGCCCACTCTTAGACCAAGGTCAATGGGTGCTACAGAGCCAGTTTAAAGATGGCACCTTTATAGGGTTTACATGGTTTAAGTCTACTGTATAATAAAGACAATTAATTAATCGATATCGGTATTATGTCGACAGTGGAACGATCTCTACATGTAAACATAAGCTAATGTTTTATGTGGCGGTTACTCTCCTGCAGATAAGGCGTAAGAATTGTACCCGCTGCCCCCATAGCATGATCGTAAGAGGCCATTTTCAACTTTAATATTTTCCCTTTTCAAAAGATATAGAGATCTTTCGATGTGACCTTATAATGTCTCCCTTGAAATTGCCTTGTATTAGCATCTAACTACGAGGAATGCTTTCGGCTCAGTTCCCTGGCCGAGATATTCTTTCGGCTCAGTTCCCTGAGCGAGATATACTAGGATTGTTGCTGCTCTCTTCTTAACTTTATCACTGTTGTAATTTATTTATTCCATTGTTGTATACTATGTTCTCGTATATAAAATTTCTTACTTGGATTGGCAAAACTTTATGTTGTAGGTATCGTCGATGAAGCAGAAGACGCTTACTCTTCTGAAACAACTGGTCTTATTCTTCTGGTACTTTTTAGTAGTTTCTGTGTTCATTTTCCCTTGTTTTTAATGATTTAAGCTTTTGATCAGAATTATGTGTAGATTTTAACATTTTCTTGTTATTGTAGTACAGTGACTGATTCACCTAATGTGGGTAATGTGACCGGATGACCTGTCTTGTTGTCGGTAATGTGACCGGATGACCTGTCTTGTTGTCGGTAATGTGACAGGATGACCTGTCTTGTTGTCGGTAATGTGACAGGATGACCTGTCTTGTTGTCGGTAATGTGACAGGATGATCTGTCATGTTGTTTGTCATGTGACCGGATGGCCTGTCCTGTTGTTGGTAATGTGACCGGATGGCCTGTTCTGTTGTTGGTAATGTGACCGGATGGCCTGTCCTGTTGTTGGTAATATGACCGGATGGTCTGTCCTGTTGTCGGTAATGTGACCGGATGACCTGTCCTGTTGTCGGTAATGTGACCGGATGGCCTGTCCGGTTGTTGGTAATGTGACCAGATGACCTGTCTTGTCGTCGGTAATGTGACCTTGTTTTACTCTCGCTGTTGAAAGGACGTTAAGAAATATAAACGAAACCTATTTCTATTCTAGACTTACCAGTTGTTACCATAGTGTTCTGTGCGGAAACTGCAGTCAGAGAACTTATTTTGATAATGTTAATAACCATAAGTTCCTATAGTCTGACCATGTAACAACATTTGAAGGAGCTTTTTGTTTGCCTTGACTCCTTCGTTTGTGCTAAATCTACATAAGTAATGAATGACTGCGAGTAGGTCAATGTAACGTAATTAAATAGATTTCATTTCAACTGTCTCGTGGTAAATCTAAAATTGCTCCATAGGTCCATTTTGTGTTTAGTTTTACTTGAAGGTATATTTAGTCTATAACTTGAATTAAGTCTCATGATGACGTATAGCGATCGACTTTTGTCCGATGTTGTGCGTCGTTTACTTTTAACAATTCCGGAATTCTTCTGAACAATTTCTAAACAAATTTCAATGAAATTTTGCAAAAAAACTCCCAGGCCCAAAAAGGGTCAAATTGATTGGAACTTCAAAATTCTTTTTCCAAATACCCAAGATGGTATGGTAGAATCTAATACTCTTCATGAACGGAAAAGTATTCAGATACTTTACCAAACTTGTAAATTTCATGACCGCAGGAACTCACATTCCGCCTAGAGAGTGGTTAAGTATATCAGAGATTATATGGGAAAATAACATTTTAGAACATAATTCATTTTCTATAGTAAATAGTTCAAACTTGGTTATAAATGTTACTATAGTATGACAGTTTTACACACATATAGACCTCGGCTACCTTCTTCTCAATTCCCAGTTAAAGTACAACCAAACACTCGTCTTAGAAAGTGTTTTTGCTTAACCAAAACTATAAGTTTCATGACCCCAGGGTCCTAGGGGGTATTTTAAGCCTAATTTGTGAATATTCTTTTAGAAATAGTATAAACTTGATTGAAATTGCTGGTATAAGATGACAGGTTGACATATATGCACATATTTACCCTGGCTAACCACCATGGACTGATGGGTGTGACCAAAAAATGGGTCAAATTGGCTGAAATTTAAAAAAAATCTTTCAAAACCGATAAGGTATCACTTGGTCTCACATTTCACCGTGGGGAGGGGTAAAGTTTACTTTAGTTTTTATCGGAAAATGACATTTTTATAGTATAATCTAATTATTTTCAATTGGAAACAGTTCAAACCTGGTTAGAATGATTAATATGAGATGAAAGTTTGACGATATGCACATATTGATCCTGGCTGACCTCTGGGGGCTGGTGGGCGGGGTCGTAATGGATCAAAGGTACTCAAATTTCAAAGATCGTCTCAATACCTAGATATGATAAAATCAATTAAATACTGGTCATGGCTGGAAAAGGTTATATAGAAAAAAATTTAGGGTGTAATTTCTTTTAATTCAAACTTGGTTAGAAGCCTTAGCATGGAACAGCAGGTAATGTTATGCACAGATTACATTTGCATTACGTGCACAATTCAGTTCAAGTTATTTCAACTTTTTTAAGCAAGATTGTTTCTATGACATGTTACAAGAAGCATTGTAACTCGTCACCGTTAAGGCCCTTGGACCTCTTGTTGTAATTAAACCATTTCGTTTGTTGCCACTTTGTATCATGTTTGGTCAATAGATGCTTAACAAGGCCTATAGTTGATAAGTATTAGTTTTATCACGTACAGGTAAGTACCAGGAGAAAATGCTTCTATTGATAAGATGATATTGTCGTCCTACAAACAAACGTGATAATCACAACTTCAGCGAGGATATAATATCAACACCATTGTTACATGCATGCTGTTGGAATTTCTTTTATTGTTGTACTTCGGTGTCGTTTATATAGAAAGGAAGCGACGGAGGTGATGAGTAATATATATTACCAGTGGTATAAGCTAGACTATACCTCCGGAGATGTTCAATCTCCTGATCTCACTGTTCAATACGTCACAATTATACCCATACACCTGAGAATTTCGTGTTTATGGTAAATAGGAGGGAGCGACCCTATTATTGAATGTTATGGATGGACATTAGGTTAACCCAGTACAATTGGAATTCCAGTCACCGAGTTAATCAGAAAACGATGACGGAAGTATTGTGACCAGAGCATATAACAAACACCTTTCCTGCTCTATGATGCGTGACTTCTATTGTTGGCTGTGACGTACTCCGAATACAGGTATTACGTTACCATGATTAGTAGTGACCCTGACATTTCGCAAAAAACGCAAATATGTTAACGAGTTTGCTTAATGTTATTAAACAAACCATCCGCAAGAGAGCTACGTGCAGAGGGGATTGGTGAACGAGTACTTAGCATGCTGAAAACACCGGTGACACCCTATGACGTCGCGCGTGATGTGTGATACTACTACACGTGCAATATATCCAGATGTTTTCGTTTTACATCAGGTAAATACGATGTATCGTTTTTCAGTCCTTATCTGAATACACCCACCCTTTTTGTAATGTGCTATTTCTCGCGGTCTAGAGCAGAGGAATGTCATAATTCATTTATAGTTGGTTCTCTGAAAACAAAATTTGAGAGAGAAATATCCACACAGAAGACTTTGTCAAATCAGCGTTCAAATTCACCAAAACTGATGTAGAAACTCGTACATCACAGCGTTGAGGTTTTCATAGACTTGGTTAAGAACTGATGGTCCCGAATTACCTGAAGATTACTATGAGATGTATTATGGAATGACGAAAGCGAGTTGGACTCTATTAGTCTGCACTGACGAACTCTTGTCATGGTATCAAATCTGACGTGCATGGTAGTGTGGGTTATTTGAATGTCGATGAAAAACAATGAAAAAAATCTTGAAGATTCCTACAATCATAAAGCAATTTTCCGATAGTTTTTACTGACATTGACTTATGTTCGTAATCGTGCTACCTCCTAAGCGTGTTTCATTGGTTCAAGCATTAATTTCATTCTCAATTCGTTTGTCTATGCATTATCTTATTCTAAATTTGTATTAAAAAGTGTTATTTACACAAACCAGAAGAATGTTTAAAAAATAAAAATAAAGAAAAAAACAAGACGCGCAATCCAAAATATAATCATGGGAACATTTAGTGGATTTCGTGGCAAGATTTATTTTGTTCCTAATGCTGTTATTTACAGATGGAGATTCTGCAATAAACAGGAAATATATTAAATATAAAACCATCTAATACCTATAATCTGATAAATTATCATCTTGATGTAAAACCACATGTTGCGTAATTTTTGTAACATTTTTGTCAGGAAATATAAGAAAATATCTGTTTGATAAAACTGAAACATAGCTGCAGCGATTGTATAAGAAATTTATACATCATCACCAGTGATTATATAACTTTTCCAGTGATGATAAAACTCGTTTGAATTTTGACCAATCAGAATAATGCTTTCAATTCATTGCATTCCAATTCGTCAATTTTCGTGTTCTCTTGCAAATCAGGGCAAAGTTGAATAAGTGAATTTTCAACAAAACAGTGTACACTGCGGGTTTTCTTTTAAACTCATATCGTTATACATTAAGTAATTTTACAACGATTCCAAACGAAGAACGACATAAAACAGCAGTATATCGCGTGTAATGGTCAATTCATTACTCCATGATGCGAAAGAATAAGATAACGGTTTCAGCTATATATAGATAGTCTTCGGAGTAGAAAAAAGTCGATATTTTATGTTATATGAGTGACATGAATTGAGAATACATGTTCTGTCTCTTAAAATATAAGCTGTATTTTGGCAAGGGTGAAAAAGACTTAAATGGTGAGCCAATCTTATTTTTCTGTCTCAAGCCAAAAATGTAGCATGTATTTTAAGACACTGTCCATATATTCTGTCTATCCTACAATACCTTTAAACAAATGTCATTAGTTTGTTTCGTCTACTCAAGGTTCGTTTACCTGGCGTTAACATTACGCTGCAATGTACCTAATGACACACGTCAAAATAATTACTAGGTGCGGAAATATAGTTCCACACTTAAATGGATGGTTTTTCTTAAATGGATTTGTTTCTTACAAAAGTGTTATCACTATAAAGAGCATTTCATATTTTCAAATGATATATCTGAGTTAATCAGAAAGTTATAGTGTATAATTACCGTACGAGCTGAACTAGGTTTGTTCCGTCACTGTCGAATACAGCCAAACTATATAAGGTAGGTGTATTCCGACAATGGCAGCACAGTTACAAGATAAAAAGTGATATTTACTGGTAAACAATTAAACTTTCATTCAATTACATTTGCAAAGACAATATATCAAAATGTCAACTCCAAGAAAAACCAAATTCGTGAAATATATGTAATGTTAAGCGAAAACCTGTAATATATTCCCTGTTGTGATGTTTGTATTCTGTGATAACATTGTTCATGATAATCTGTGATATTATACAAAATATTACATGTTATACTGAAACTTAGATATAATAATGTTACACAATCATATGTTATAACGAAGCAAGTCTTATTGACAGTGGGTTTTTCTTTTTTGGAAACATCATTACAACAAAATATAATGTTATTGCCAATTTCTTGATCAGGGAGATTATATTTCTATTGAAATTCAATACGATTTCAAACGGGTATTAATATGAAAGGTACAAGTGTAAATGTTACGAGAATGTACCGAGTAGCATGTAGGTGGATTTTGTTGTTATATAACCCCGGCCTAGCCCATACCCGTAATCCTTTGATTACCACTATTGGCAGATTTACCGGAAATCAGACCACGCGAAGGAAATGCTCTACAGGATTCTGCACGTCGGCAGCATCAAGGATTGGCGACCTACGAAAGTACATCAATTTGACAGAACCTGGTTCACTACAGAAATCAATATGTTTGTTCAATGCGACATGTGTTAAACAATATCATGGAGTGGATACATGGTCATTATTGCAATAAACCAAATTAATCGATTGCATATCACCTGAGATTAACTAATAAGTTTCGTCAATGTGTAATACTGCCTTGTCATATTTCGTTTGGAGTTTCCTATGTGTATAATGACATTTTCATATACCTCTGTTTTTCTGCTGTGGTTAGAGCAGGTGTTTCGTCCAGGTAGAATGTTATCTTTATGAACCTATCTTTATAACGTGCATAATACAATTGTTTCTGATACTCGGTACTGTTTCGTCTATATGTAATGTCTTTTATGTACCTGTTGTTTCGTCGGAGTGTAATGTTGTCTTTTATGTGCCTGTCCTTTCGTCCGTGTCTAATGTTGTCTTTTTTTATCTGTTGGTTTGTCCGTGGCTGATGTTGTCTTTTATGTACCGGTTGGTTTGTCCGTGTGCAATGTCGTCTTTTATGTACCTGTCCTTTTCTTTCGTGTCTAATGTTGTCTTTTATGTACATGTCCTTTCGTCCGTATCTTATGTTGTCTTATATGTACCGATTGGTTTGTCCGTGTGCAATGTTGTCTTTTATGTACTCGTTGTTTCTTCCATGTCTAAAAAACAAGAAAATACCAGGAGGTCACATAATCATGATCCAAACTCAAATGAAATCAATAAAGGTCAAAATTTCAACAACATGAAGATTACCAGCTGACAAACTAACAAGCACTAAACACTTTCAGCCTCATATCGCTCAAAGACATATACTATTTCTCAATGAGATCACTATGGCGGTCGTAAACCTTCACCATAATTTTCATCAACAGGCATCTTTTGAAATTCTTTATTTTAAGTTTTTCTGTCAGTTGGCGACATCTTGCATCGTGATATTTGGAACAGGTCCTTGAATGTCGAATCAACTATGAGAAATGTGAACACAATGGGTTAGGAATGCAGAGTTGTTGCTATCCAGAAACAGAAAATTCACAATAGGGAAATTGAAATCATCACGCTTTTCATACAGCTTCGTGGAAAGCTGTCTGTTTTGGTTTCGTTGTATGAAAGGATCGAGATCAGTGGATGCTGTAAAAGAGTCTGTATCCTCTAAAGCTGCATTTTGCCGACGCCTTTTGAAGTCTCATCTATGTGTAATGCTGTCTTTTATGTACCTGTTCTTTCGTCCGTGTGAAATGCTGCTTTTTCTCATATTTGATGACGTTTCATCCATGTGTAATGTTGACTTTGGCGTTCATGTTTTATGTTTTGTTCAAATCTAGTAATTTATTTCCGACAGTTCTTAAGCGTTTTAATGAATCGGACTTTTATTAACTAATTAATCTATCATTGTGCCAAAGGTTTAGGAACCTGTCTAAACCATGGTTTTCCTGTGAATGGCAAAGATGAGAAATACACGAAAACCTGGTGAAATAATGAGAACACTAATCTGGGTAAGACACGCCAATCACACAGGTGGTTTGGAGATCTACCACAAACGCGTGTGACCTGAATAAAATGTTTGATATTCTCTACAAAAATCAAATTAATTTAACGTGCACATTCTGAAATACATGTATGCAGAACCTACTTTATTACAAACATGACCATTTCTTTAGAAACCAGATTGACTTAGGGACCTATAGAACGCGGTATGCCTCTATGGTCAAATAGCTTAAAGTATGTTATGGCATACGTTGTTCAACTGAGTTTGGCACACATTTGTGTTATCATGTACATGTACTTTTGTTTGTATCTACCAGACCAAAGGATGATGAGGGGGATTATGTTAGAAATGGGCGTACCATCACCTTGTATCGATCACATTTAAAATACAAAATAGTTGCGATAATTCCGGAGGGCTCCAGATGGCTGACCTGAGATCGCGGGGCCAATAACGTTCAAACCAGCCATTCCTAGTTCACCTATGCACTGTTCGTGACCCGGAGAATACTGCATGCCTTGAAGTAATTCACGGATATGATAGACTCTTCACGTTATTTCTTTATAATCTTGGATAAGACAGGTGCTTTTCATCTTTTGATTTTGTTGATTTTTTCGATTAAATAAAGATACGTTTGATAAATTTTCTGGTCATGAAACAAAATATTACAGAATGTAAAATGCATTTTGATATAGTTCGATCATTTACCATCTGTGGAAGAAAGCTTGCATGCCTTTTCTATGTTAGTCAACCAGAATTCTTGTTGTCCAGTGAAATGGTAACACACTTCCTTTTCTTTCACTTAAGCGTCCGAGATTTGATTCCAGGAACGGACGTGAAAAGGTATGGTAGTCACCTGTTTACCCCGGTTTACTCCTACAGAAAGATCCCTCGCGTGCTTCCATCTGGTCAACAAGAGTGATTAATATAAGCTTAGATTTGTTTAGCAATCGTTGTTAAATAGATAAAGTTTAATATTTTATCAGAACTATTTTACATTTCTGTTTTGTCTGTTTATCAACCAAAGACGGATTTCGACCCTTTAACGGTGGCTGTACATGTTCAATCTGAACGATAGCCGGAGAAGTTCAAACTTGCTCCGAGGTATACTGTCACCGTTTTCGTGGTGAAGAGATAGTAGCTGTCGATAATTTGTGGCATAAATTTGGCTAAAGACGAGAAAAGTGTGTATGGTGCAAGAGTCACTGAGGTGTTGGCAGTCCATTTATCAACCTTTGTGGATATCGCCTTCGACAAAAATGTCGCCGGGATGAGACTCACCAATTTTGTCCTAGGTGATCATTTTAAAGTCTTTATAAAGGATAAATAATATCTCACATTTCATTCAGACGAAGGTTTTAATTATTGAAACGTGATGCTGATTTGAATTTTGTTAAGGGTTTTACGTCCTCTTAAAAATCTTCGGTTATATAGTTATAGTCGTGATAAGAGAAGGTTGAAGACTAATATAGAAAGACAAAGAAAGGCAACACATTGTTGCTACCACGACATGGGATCTGATATAATGACACAGATATACTCTTGGTTGATATTTCTTCAGTAGGATGACATAAGTAGACTCCGGGTCAGCTGGCCTGTACCTGATCGACATTAGATGATGACAGATTTTCGAAGGTGACGTGACATGATTGTTGAAACATTTACCAGAGGCTAACGTGAACTGTAGTCGGTGACGTATTTATTCAAGGTTGAGTTTTAGTCGTAAACACATTTACGTGCGGCTGACGTGGGCTGTAGTTGCACACATATTTGCCCGGGTTAGTTCGAGTTTTAGTCATTTGACCCGAGCGACAAGGAACAGTTTTGAATCGACAAGAAGCATACTTATGTATATTTTGACTCCATTCTTACACTGTTACTTCAGATCGACAGCATGTCTCTCTTCGTGAAAAAGACATTGTCAATCAAATAAACTTGATCATTGTCAATAGGACATAATCTTAGTCTATCCGACAAATGTACTAACCTTAACGAACAGTATTATGTCATATCAGGTTGAAGGGATGTTTTCTATAACATGTAAGTTATTCGGAGCAAACCGAACATCAAAGAAATGCTATATCGTTAGCATGTGTTGACGTTTTATAACGGGAATAATCAGCTCGCCGTGTACTGTACAGAGGTACTCTGTAACCCTATTATCGAAGTACACGATTACGTAGGTCCTGTGAGTTTTTCACAAACATCTCTATTCTTCTAAGTATCTGCTTGTGAGGTCATAACAGTCGTGTAAATAACGATCTGATTAATTTATCGCAACACTTTGGGATTTTTTATCTCGTGTATGCTGTGAAGGTTTTCCAGTAGGTGGCGTGATTTCATTGCTTACCTTTTACTGTTGCTTCAGACATAGACAACAAAGATTACGGTAAAGCGACTCTTTGGTCTGCGATAATTGATTTGAAATCCTGAAAATGCAGTTAATAGTGAATATGTACACGAGAACCAATCTTGTTCGCAAGATGCACCTCATTAGTGTATTGATTTTGCACCTGTCAACACCAATTAAGAGATAAGCTGTATGCTTGATAATGAATAAACTATAAATGTGTTGGGACAAAACGTGGAAAACAAACAAACCTAAACCCATGTTATTTTGGTAATATCTGAAGGGAGGTCACCGACCTGTTCAATTAATCAGGTAAATTTGGGGATATTCTTGTATATCTATGTTATTGCGTATGAAAAAATATTAAACTTAGATTCGGTAAGACGAAGGCTGATATCAACAAACGGGTCACGTATCTACGGAAGCACTTGAAAAGTACATGAGGATGAAACCAGGTGTTCCGGAAGGGTAAGCATATTAAGGTTCATCGACGACATCCACATGGTCAACCGAAGTAAGAACAAGGTTAACAATATGCATGTCAGTGAATGAGCCTACGTAACAGTAAAACGTGATCAGAAATTAAACCAGTCATGTCATGTGTTCTCCATAGGAGATAGCGGTGTAAAAATGAAACGAAATGACATGTAAACAAAAATCGAGCCCACTGAAGCTAACATCACACACGGCAAATTCTGCTAGGATCATGACGACGACCTTGAACTTTACCCTATAGTCTTAATCATAAATGGAGCCGTGTTTGTAATGACGAGGAGGAAACCTTAGCAGTACCACTTCTGGAACCCATGCTTAGCATATCTAGAATTCTACAGTCAATTGTAAATAAGGTTGAGGAGCCGCATATGTGTTATATGATACTTTATATCCGTTGGTTGACTTGAACTTAACAAAAAACGTTTTATGTTTTCATTCAAACGAGGATGCCAATATTTTATCCAACTTTTTATTCACATACATGTGATACATAACTTTGTTTTATGTGTGGATTTATTACACAACACCTTTGTAAATATTTTGAATCTAAGGAAAATTTCTTTTATAAATACATATAGTGTCACTGCATATTAAAGTACATGTATTTATGTAAAGGCATGAGGATCGACATTATAATAATGTTTGTGAGATCCCTATTAAAGGTTTTACCGAGTGCAATGAATCGAGATGTCCTACTTCACATGTCACTATCAGCGCTTTATCTCAGCAATGACAGAGCAATAACTCACTTTATATATATTTTTCATTGGTGAAATATTTCACGTTAATCGATCAAAATAGAAATCTTGGTCGTATTTCCTGGTTTTAGTTCACATATTACCGTGCTAATCTGTGGTGATAGATGTCGTGTTGGTAGCTGTGTCAAGCATTGTTCATATTCTTAATTGTTACAGGAGAAATAAGTACAGTATGTGTATTCCAGACTTAGATAACATTGAACTACAGGTAATGTGATTTTAATTACTCACTTATCCATCACTGGTATATTTAGACTGAATTCACAACTCATTCATTTTATTTTGAACGTTTATAGATCATGTTCACTTTTAATGCTAAATCGTCAAATCACTTCACAACTAAAATATACATATAAGTACCGAACAATCTTTTGAAATGTTTCAAGGTCAAAACCGTATCAAATATGTAACTGTGCGATAAGTGCAGCTGTTTCTTTCACCAGAAGTGTAATATCATTTATTATACTGAATAATTCGAGAAAAAAATAATTAAGAAAAAATAATGCAGATATTTTGACCATGGAACTATACAAATGATTTTTATGTGAATTTGAGATAATGAGAATGTTTCGTTCATTTGTTTGAAAGTTTATTTTCTCGAAATGGTCCCAGTCATGTCCCAGGATGCCGGGGCCCATGACGGATGATGTGAGAATGTTGCATGTTCAACTTGGACATATCCTTGTATGCAGGCTGCTGACCGCAGAATACATTATCAGTGTGAAGGTAGTTGTCATACGAATGTGTACGTTGGAATTAAATGACGTTCTAGTTGTCTTTTATGGGCTGTTCATATAAATCCATATTCATTCCTGGTGTAGTGTACCAAAGAGCAAATATCCACATCAAAACATTTGATTACATAAATAGCTGATACATTGTTATTCAACATTTATATTATTGGAGGCGTGGTTAACTATAGGCGATTAGCACTACTTACTATAAGTGAAATGTGAAAACAAAATCAGGTTGGGACATAAGTCATCAAACACCTGTCATGAAGTGAAGAATATAATTCGCATTGTTAACATTTTTACGCATAAACTAATTCAGAAAGCCTCACCTGTTTAGAGTAATTAATAATATGCCGTTAATTACGGTCGGCGTAAACAACATTTGTCACTACTGCCTGTTGTTGGGCGTCCCGAGGAATGTTTTGGTTATCATTGCATAAACAAACTTCTGTGGAATGTGTTCTTCTGTTGGACACATCTGATTTACATTATTTCACCGCACATTTGGAATTTTCTTCTCGGTCTTTAATATGTCTTCATTTGCAAAAGTCCCTGTATTTATTTTCTGTTGCGGTGTTTTATTGTGTTTTTATACTGTTGGGACTGATATGTCTGTTTAACGGGCTCGTTTATTCCTCCACTGTGGCCAAGTGAATCCAAGACACGCCGTAATGGCGAACTAGTTCTACAAGTTCAAATGTACTATAACATTTTATTGGTCACCACCTAGAAAAAAACAACGGGAGAATGTGGTCCTGTGGGAACGTTTTGACACAGTTAGTTGGGCTCATTGCCTGACAGAGTGTGTGTATCATCACAACTTGTTATCTAAATCTGTTATTATTATGGGGCCAACGGCTAACAAATACCACCTAATGTACCGGAGCGAGGCGTCAATGGGTTGTGACGTCATGTGATCGCGTTCCACCGGTGAGGTGATTGAGGACACATTCTAGGAAGTAGCTCCTCGGTCAGAGAAAAACAACACCATTTTTGTAGATAGTACGCCAGTTGTTTTATGTGTATATCGTGTTGTGCAATACATGAATACTACACAGATATAGGACGGTCGGAATTCCATTGTTTTTCTGTTCCGACACTGTCTTCCGAACCACCCATCTCCATTGCTAAACTACACAACATAGCTGGACATCTACGCATATATGTGTTTGGTATGGGATATATTGACCGAATACAAACAGTTGGCCCCAAACTGGGCCTGCACACTTCGCGTTGTCGACAAGAAACATTACTGTTGCATACACTTTGAATACATGTCAATCACACGAGACTAGAGAGCATTTGTTTAGAAACTCGGGCTTCTACCGACCTTCATGGCGATCTGAACAACAGCATCATATGTATCAGCTGTATACTATATCATTAAAAAAATTAATTTCTTATGGTTATGTTTGAAATGTATGCAATGTTGTGAGAGTAGAATTGTCTCAGAAAGCAGCGGGAAGCAGTGCGACAAGCATCTCCAAAAAGTGCTGACATGCGAAAAAGTATATACATATATCTGACCCTTTTCTAACATTTTGCCAAAATCAGAACTAATTTTATTTACTTTTAAGCCTCCTTTCGACAGTATATATTAAAATGGTGAACCGAGTCAATAAAAACTAAAACCCCAGCATATCACCGGGCAACCCTTCAGGTAATAGGTAATAGAGCGTTTCTCAACGGAAGTGTGATAGCGACTATAAAAACTTACCCATATTCTTAATTAACCCGCATCTCTGGAAATCTTTGTGTTTTAAAGTTATCCGTCAACTGTTACCGCGATAATCGGGACATACCCTTAGATGCCAAATTAGGTGGCCCATACATGTACCATAGGAAGAGAAAGCAGACCAATTACTCTCTTGAAAGATAAAAAAAAAGATCACTGCAAGAAAGTTGAAATCATTACGGTTATCTTTTGTTTTTCATGGGTCTCCATGTTTCATCGACATTGAGTTTTTATTCAGTTTCACTGTTTTATCTACAGTCTATTTCTTCTTCACTTTGCTTCAGATTCGCTTTTCATGAGGTCTGTAAGAGTGAAGTTCACGACCAACTACTTTTTACATCCTGCTTTCTTTGAAAAAAAAAATGCTTATAACGAGAAATTGAAGGCGTTCCGTTCAATTTGGAATAACCCATCGGTAATTTGTGAACCATGACAAACTCGTTATTCATGAGCAAATGTCCAGAATTGATTAAGAATATATTAAGACTTCTTGAAATGTATTATCAAATGATTTTGTTTTTGAATGTCATAAAATTAACCCGGGATGACTAGAACTGAGAATGGTATTAAGACACTTGGACAGATGTTTCTTTGAGCAATTAGCCGAACAAGTAACAGCATGCTAATGATACAGATCCTTGTGGAGTCAAGCACCAAGTCATGTGATGCAGTACAATATATACTGACAGTCGTACACTATATAGCAGTAGTGATACAGCATATACCTGCAGTCGTATACTTTATAGCAGTAGTGAAACAGTATATACTGGCAGTCGTACACTTTATAGCAGTAGTGAAACAGTATATACTGACAGCCTAACACTATATAGCAGTACTGATACAGCATATACCTGCAGTCGTATAATTTATAGCAGTAGTTAAACAGTACATACTGGCAGTCGTACACTTTATAGCAGTAGTGAAACAGTATATACTGGCAGTCGTACACTATATAGCAGTAGTGATACAGAATATACCGACAGTAGAACACTATATAGCAGTAGTGATACAGCATATACTGACAGTCGTATACTTAATAGCAGTAGTGAAACAGTATATACTGGCAGTCGTACACTATATAGCAGTACTGATACAGCATATACCTGCAGTCGTGTACTTTATAGCAGTAGTGAAACAGTATATACTGACAGTCGTACACTATATAGCAGTAGTGATACAGTATATACTGAGAGTCGTACACTATATAGCAGTAGTGAAACAGTATATACTGACAGCCTAACACTATATAGCAGTAGTGATACAGTATATACTGACAGTCGTACACAATATAGCAGTAGTGATACAGTATATACTGACAGCCGTACACTACATAGCAGTAGTGAAATAGTATATACTAACAGTTTTACACTATATAGCAGTAGTGATACAGCATATACTGGCAGTCGTATACTTTATAGCAGTAGTGAAACAGTATATGCTGGCAGTCGTACACTTTATAGCAGTAGTGAAACAGTATATACTGGAAGTCGTACACTATATAGCAGTAATGATACAGTATATACTGACAGTCGTACACAATATAGCAGTAGTGATACAGTATATACCGACAGTCGTACACTATATAGCAGTAGTGATACAGTAAATACTGACAGTCGTACACTTTATAGCATTAGTGAAACAGTATATACTAACAGTTTTACACTGTATAGCAGTAGTGATACAGCATATACTGGCAGTCGTATTCTTTATAGCAGTAGTGAAACAGTATATACTGACAGTCGTACACAATATAGCAGTAGTGATACAGTATATACCGACAGTCGTACACTATATAGCAGTAGTGATACAGTATATACCGACAGTCGTACACTTTATAGCAGTAGTGAAACAGTATATACCGAGAGTCGTACTCTATATAGCAGTAGTGATACAGTATATACTGACAGCCGTACACAATATAGCAGTAGTGAAACAGTATATACTGACAGCCGTACACTATATAGCAGTAATGATACAGTATATACTGACAGCCGTACACTACATAGCAGTAGTGATACAGTATATACTGACAGCCGTACACAATATAGCAGTAGTGATACGGTTTATACTGACAGTCATACACTATATAGCAGTAGTGAAACAGTATATACCGACAGTCATACACTATATAGCAGTAGTGATACAGTATATACCGACAGTCATACACTATATAGCAGTAGTGATACAGCATATACTGGCAGTCGTATACTTTATAGCAGTAGTGAAACAGTATATACTGACAGTCGTACACTATATAGCAGTAGTGATACTGTATATACTGACAGCTGTACACTATATAGCTGTAGTGATACAGTGTATACTGACAGTCGTACACTATATAGCAGTAGTGATACAGTATATATTGACAGTCGTATACTATATAGCAGTAGTGATACAGTATATACTGACAGCTGTACACTACATAGCAGTAGTGATACAGTATATACTGACAGTTATACACTATATAGCAGTAATGATACAGTATATACCGACAGTCATACACTATATAGCAGTAGTGATACAGCATATACTGGCAGTCGTATACTTTATAGCAGTAGTGATACTGTATATACTGACAGCTGTACACTATATAGCTGTAGTGATACAGTATATACCGACAGTCGTACACTATATAGCAGTAGTGATACAGTATATACTGACAGCCGTACACAATATAGCAGTAGTGATACAGTATATACTGACAGCCGTACACTATATAGCAGTAGTGATACAGTTTATACTGACAGTCATACACTATATAGCAGTAGTGATACAGTATATACCGACAGTCGTACACAATATAGCAGTAGTGATATAGTTAATACTGACAGTCGTACACAATATAGCAGTAGTGATATAGTTAATACTGACAGTCGTACACAATATAGCAGTAGTGATACAGTATATACTGACAGCCGTACACTATATAGCAGTAGTGATACAGTATATTTATATGTTGAATGTTTTACTCTAATCCTATCCGCGTCACCAATTAAACTCTATTTCTTGCACTTAATCTCCATATACCGCCGCAGATTTCCAAACCCGGTAGAGTTAGCCCTAATTAACACCGAGTCCATAGGAGGCTGAGATGCTTAATGTAAATAGTATAAAGTATACACCGGTATTCGTATGATCAGACCGTGCTTGTGTAATACTATACATAGTCTGCCACTCATGTTGTTGGTATCAAAGACAGCATGTACAAGTATTTATAAATTACGTACGTGTTGTAGGTATGTATATCTCATGAATATTAAACAACCAATTATAACCAAATGGGTTGTGATTTTTCCAATATGAATTAAGTAAGTGGTTGATTATGGGCGGCCGTAGAGAGCTGTTGTGAATGGACCTTTTACTGTCCACCAATGATATGGCAGGGACTATAAATAGGATAGTAGTGTCTTTGCGTACATTTAATCTTGTGAATGCAACGTATACACACGAGTAGTATAAATACCACAAGTGTAGTGCTGCTTGTTCCGTGGATTACTGCCTGGCCTAACACACTGCAATTCACGGCTATTTATTAATTGGGAATTACAAATTTTCACTTTAAGGATTCCTAGGGTGCAGAAAAGGCCAGGTAAGCCATATTCCATGTTTAATATATTTGTATTTTCATGTTATTTCTTATTACTCAGAAAAAAATACGAAATATTTGATTTTAACGAAAAAATGGAAATTTCTGTTATTACTTTGAGAAGGATTGTCACTAAAAAGAGAAACATATTCTATTTGTTAAATTGAGCGCGTGAGGTTGAATAAAGTTCCCTAGGATACAGCGTTTGAGAGAGGTACTGGACAGAATATTGTGTCATTTTAGCTGGAAAACTGGGTAGAATATTTTAGACACTTGCGTCGGATAAAATGTTGGACAGGATGTTTTAGACAAACCACTGGACAGGACATTTACATCGGATAGCGAGCCATACAGTGTATTTAAGACATGTTAAATAGAGCGCTGGGTGGGATGGTTTTAGACGAATTTGTCAGAGAGAGCGCTGTACAGGATATTTAGAAACTTAGATCGAATAGAGTGTATGACAGGAAATTTTAGACACTTATGTCGGACGGATAGCACACTTACAAATATTTGCATCGGATAGCGCACTTGTCATAATATTTGAGATACGTACGTCAAAAAGGGTGCAAAGCAGGTTATTTCAGACACTTGCGTCGGACAGCGCGCTGAAAAGGAAACTTTTGAGACGTGTCAGTAAAAGCGCTTTACCTATCATATTGTCGGATAAAGTCATGGACAAAATTTTTTAGAATCTTAAGACGATGGATAAAGCGCTAGACAGCATATTGTAGACACCTACGTAAAATGGAGCAGCTGGCAGGATATTTTAGACACTGACATAGTATATTGCAGACACTTACATCGGATAGAGCGCTCGATAGTATATTGTAGACTCTTACATCGGATAAAGCGCTCGATAGTATATTGTAGACACTTACATCGGATAGAGCGCTCGATAGTATATTGTAGACACTTACAACGGATAGAGCGCTCGATAGTATATTGTAGACACTTACATCGGATAGAGCGCTCGATAGTATATAGTAGACACTTACATCGGATAGAGCGCTCGATAGTATATTGTAGACACTTACATCGGATAAAGCTCTCAATAGTATATTATAGACACTTACATCGGATAGAGCGCTCGATAGTATATTGTAGACACTTACATCGGATAAAGCGCTCGATAGTATATTGTAGACACTTACATCGGATAGAGCGCTCGATAGTATATTGTAGACGCTTACATCGGATAAAGCGCTCGATAGCATATTATAGACACTTACATCGGATAGAGCGCTCGATAGTATATTGTAGACACTTACATCGGATAGAGCGCTCGATAGTATATTGTAGACGCTTACATCGGATAAAGCGCTCAATAGTATATTATAGACACTTACATCGGATAGAGCGCTCGATAGTATATTGTAGACACTTACATCGGATAAAGCGCTCAATAGTATATTATAGACACTTACATCGGATAGAGCGCTCGATAGTATATTGTAGACACTTACATCGGATAAAGCGCTCAATAGTATATTATAGACACTTACATCGGATAGAGCGCTCGACATGGTATCATAGACAATTCTGATACGACTGTAGGATTTATGATTGGCGAGTTTATCTGGTGCAGTCAAAAACAAGGTTAATAGCTTGTTATATAGCTTAAAGTAAACCCCTGTCCCGTTATATACATACTGGAAAGTCTGCGGGAATCAATACTTATCAATATTTTACAACCGAATCGGGAATTACTGGCCGAGTTGTTCTGATTTACGAGCTAAAAATACAGCATAAATTGTCACATATAAGCAGTGATTGGTGTAAGTTACCGACATTATTACCATGTTATATCCATGTACGTATAAGTCCGTTGCTTCTGTTAAAAAACAACAACAATAGGTTAAGCGTGGCTGCTAAGGTTTTCACGATACAATGTTTGTAAGTTAGACAAATATTTGTAATTGTTGATGCAAGCTGCTCAAACGTATTGATTCTCATAGAAAAGCTATTTAGATGTGCAGGTTAAGCCTGGGTAAACACCTGCTTTATACATGTATATATTTACATTTATACACACATGCGGTCACACCACAAAGTGTACGGTTTTGCGGTTTCGACTAAGCTGGTAGAAATGACTTTTTAACTGGTCCACCTTGTTGATTTACGATAGGGTAAAACCACAAACGAGAAAACAGAATGAGGGTCTGAAGTGTTCGTGGAAAAATCTTTCTGTGTCG
Organism: Ylistrum balloti; assembly: GCF_031769215.1. Lineage (NCBI taxonomy): Eukaryota > Metazoa > Mollusca > Bivalvia > Pectinida > Pectinidae > Ylistrum > Ylistrum balloti. The sequence continues at coordinate 197,350 of NW_026782679.1, read as the reverse complement.
TTCAGAATATAGCCGTTAACTCGTAGGTGTTTTAATGATATATGCACAAATTACTGTGAAATTTCTAGGCTGATAGTGATGGCTAAGATACGCGAGCCCAGTCCTCGGGATCACCAAGTGCAGATCGGCTCTGACGCTCGGTGGCCAGCGTAGCAAACAGATTAATGTTGTAAGCGATTTACACAGTTTAAACAGGTAAACAGTTTAGATCTAAATCCACTTTCACAGATTAGGATCAGTTAAGAAATGTTTTTATGTGTTTAGAAAGACTAGGGGTAGGCTACTGCTACGGAGAATCGATGGACAGTTTGCTGGAATACATTAAAAACACGACTACAATACAGTATCGAGTGTTAACAGAGGCGATAATTTTGGACATGGATACTGAAAATGCTCCATTCTTGTATGGATCTACCTTATTTTGTACCTGTTCTACAGGGTCAATAAACTTACTCTCCCAACCAAACCTTTAATAGCAAAGCCATTAGTTTAGAAGTAAGTCATTACGTTCCTTGACCTTTCTATTTTAAGTCGATATTTCCATAAATGTATATATACTTGGATACTGTGTCTTCATATTATACAAAGCATACACCAAACTTAATTCTCACCTGTTGTATCTCGAGCCGCCCAAAGTTGCCCAATATGGTTCTATTGACCTCTGTTTTAGGTGGGTGCAGAATTAGAAATTTAAGTATAGTATTAGTTTTATACACGGAAGGGCGTCAACGAATAAGTGCAATGTTGGTTTATCAGACTAAAAAGTCTCAGCAACATCACCAGTTCATTCAGAAAAGAAACACAATGCAAGCACAGAGCAAAGCGTTTTGTTTGAACACACTAACGATTAAAAAATAGTTTATATGGCCGTATGAAACAAAATATACATTTATTTTAGCGCAGATGCTTACATGGATCAAAATGCCTGAATATGATTTAATTCAAATTTATTTTTCAATTGGAGGTAAAACTTTTAAATATTTCATGTCTTATCAAAATAATCTTATATATGTTTGCCAATTACAAGCTATTTTTGTTAAGCTTGTGAACGGTACCGCAATTGGCACATCCATGAAAAAACAACAGACCACTTTCTAAAAATCAGACGCTAGAATAGAGGAAAATAGATGAAGTTTGAATGACGCATCACCATAAGGAAAGAGGGGGTTAGTTACGGAGTGTGAACAATTTATCGTAGGAAAAGTACGTGTGTAGGAGATTCAATGGCAAAGCTTTAGCATTCCACAGGTCGCTCAGCTAATTGAATTGAAATAGAGACTAGGGTGCTTTAAACATGAAAGACGAAGTTGAGACTAGGAAGTAAGGTAAGGCGCAATGGCTCAGGCTTGAATGTATGTTCCGATCTGATACTGAACAGTAAAACAGTCTAGAAACACAGTTAACAGTTTATTATAGATTCCATATTAATGCATTTTGTTGTATTATTCTAAAACCATACTTCAATGTTATATGTTGCCTTATACCAAAGCAGTAATGTGCGCGTTACATTTTCAAACTTTAAAAAAAATCTATCTTACCAATATAATATCCGGGTTAAATTCATGTATGATGAGAATGTTTTCTTCGACGCCATCAATTACCGAGAATTTGGGGGCAATCCCGTCACTCTTATCAATTTCATATATCTTTTTTATAAAATGGCAAACATTGTTCTAACCGCTCTGATTCAATTAGTTTCAAAATATTGTTATGAAAGTCTGCATTAAAAACCAGTCTTATTTAATCGACACATCCTATTAGAAAACCAATGCTAAAAGCCGCTGTGTTATTGGGTATACTTTCTACGATAAGTCTAAATAGACATTACAATATGTAACATAATTCTCATCAAAGTAAATTGAAACATTTCATCGTATATTCATGCAAGCAGTAGATTTCGAAATCCGATGAGCTGTTCACTCAGTTGATACGAGTGTAGATATACCCGAATCGTGGGCTTTTCGTGTAGCGACGTAGACAGGGACACCGGTGATTCGCGGGCTGTGTTTACGGTACAATTGTACCAGTGTGACCTTATTTAAAGCGAATCCACAGGGCAGTGAGCAGAAGGCAGCTAGCGCCTGACTCGTTCTGACGTCGCGTTTTCTACCACTGCTATAGTATACAGGGAGATTTAATATTTATATATACACACACTTACTCAACTATGCAATGACATCGGAGTTGAGTGGTATAAAGGGGGACTATGTCTATTAGTAAGCGACATACGGCCACGCGTTCTAAGCAGTGTTTCTTTCTGATTACAGTGATATGAAGAGAAGAGGATATGTGCTAGTCATATCAAAATAAACTTGAAGAGTTTGGAGCAATACCTCATTGGATGTAATAAAAATTATTTTAATTTAATTTATTAAAATTCACGAACTATGGCAGAATCTGCAATACGGCAAGTGGCTAAAGGTGTTGGACGGACAGTGACCAAGTCAAGTGTCCGGAGGGGTTTAGTGAGCACTACTGACAGTCGAACCGAAGATGCGGTCAAAACGGTCAAGACTGGAGTATCGGACAATCATCGCCATCATCTTAAACGGCAGTCGCCAATTGTTGGCAGTTATCGCCACCAAACAACACTGGCTGCTACAACGACAGAGTTCCTTGATGCCGAAAGTGATGTGAAAACCATGCAGGATTTACCTGGCCCGAAGGGGCTGCCAGTGCTGGGCACGGCGTACGAATACTTTAGGACGGGCAACCGAGGGCAGATGCACAAGGTTCAGGTAAGTGAAAAGCTAGGTTTATTTATATCAGACCTATGTTTTATTGGCATTGTATAACCGTTAGATCTTTAGTTGAATCCATTAACCTAAAAATGTTATAAGCTTAAGGTCCAACTAGCGAATAATCTTTTTTCATGATTATTATATAAAACTACCAGAAGTGAAAGGATATAATAGTTTGTAATCAAAAGACAAAGAAATGACACACATTCCTAGTGCATTGAAATGAGATATCGCTATCCCATACCAGGAAGGGTCTTTTCCTTCCGTATGATGTAGAACCTATTACTATTTCGGTGTAAACGCCAGTAGGTAAGTGATGCCAGTGGCTTTCCTACTTTATGAACTACAGCATACTTTATACTTGGTAAGTAAAAGGAATGCTAGAAAGGAATGCATGGTTTTGTTTATGAGCACACCACCTGTTTGCCCTATCATTCCCGCTACTCTACACACCCCGTGTGCCAAATTTATTGTCTGCCTAACAATTGATTGAATCCTTCACCCCGGCGAGGCAGATATCTTGTTTAGTTATTAGCATCAAGGAGCCTACTATTTTGTTTGTAAAATATGGCTGTTGGTACCACAATATGTCCACGTTCATTCAAAACGTATACCATATGCAAACAAACGATAAAAACAGCGACAGAAGCTTTTCAATACTAGGTTTTGCACACAGTAAACTGAAGGCAAATAACAAGCATAAGACGTAACAGACAAAAGAATTATTGATGCGGCTGTAAAACGAAAGTTGCAACAGATATATGCAAGTCATTGTTACGCCACACCGCGGGGCACTGTACTAAGATACTTTATGAAGTCTAAAATAACATTTGTAGTGGTATCTGATGGTACTGTCTACAACAATCTGAGGTGTGTGCGGTACGTTGTTTTTAGTGACCAGGTGTAAGGAAAGATTATCTGAGTTTACGTCAAGGTGTATGGGGAGGTTCGTACAATTGTACCGAACGTGTTCGTTTATCCCTATCTATTTATCTGTACACGTGGGAGGGTTTTCTCTTTACATACGCACGATTTTCCTTGTGGGGGTTGAAAGAATTTCGCTTGATGATCATGGAATGCTGCTCCAGTGAGGTGAAGCTCGTACGCTTTTACAGGTAGCAACATTTTCACGTTAAAACACCCGCGTGTTATAAGGCCCATTACCTGTACAGTAGATATAAAAGAGGAATTGAAGCTTTAGGCCCAGCTGGCCATATTGTGTAATGGTTACGAAACTGGTAATCATAAAGACATTTTTCTCGTTCGTCAGGGATTACAAAATATAAATAATGTTATATAGAAATGGAACATGTCTGTTTACCAATGTTGAATTAATGTATACCGGCAGGTATAGACTGTCGCTTCTTTTGACAAAAACGACAAATACCTGTCCGAGTCCATGTATCTCTAAAACGCGCTAATGGAAAGATGAGAAGCTATAATTTTTGAAAAGGTGTCAAGGCTGCAAAGGAAGGGTGTCAAACACGCACTTTGACATTCCGTTCATTCTTTGTATAAACTAGTCACGATGTGGTCAGCGTGGTTGTAGGATCTGTCAGCAGAGAGCTTAAAACATCTTTTCTGTGGATATGATTAGGCGAGCTACTTGATGGTACTGTTGTGTATTCTACCTCTATATGTACATGCTAGGTATCCAGCTGTACCTGGTAATGGACTAACGACTACGAGGTAATGGATAGGAACACCAAGTGATGCTGTGACAGGAATCAATAACATTAACATATCGGCAGGGTGTATGCATTAGGTCAACTGTCATCTGAACAGACACGCCGTCCAGGTGTCACTAAGGCAATGAAAAAACAGCTGATGAGTTTTATCCGCAGCGCTACATTTCCTTCGTGCGATGTATCGGGTTTCAAGCAACACAACGTGTTTCACGAGCCTGTGATTTTCGAAGTTATTATGTGTTATGCAGTAGTACGTTAAAAAGTATTTTCAATGTTGTGTATAACAGAAATCATATATTTATTCAAGATAAATATTTTCATACACTCCAGCCACTGACCTTCTCTGATCCCTTCAGTACGGCCCAATACAACATCGTCAGTGTAAAGACGCATAGCATTAGGTATGACAACTAATAACCCATTTTATCGTTAACTTAATTCATATGTTGAAAATTATACAGGACATCATGCCAAATAATACACTGAAAGAGGCTTTTGATATCTTACTACTTAAACTTTGTTGAAATGTTGTTCATCCCAGCGTTCTGTATTCAGGGTGTCTACGAAAGCATGACGTAAGCTTAAGTTGGTATGAACAGCTTGATAATAGGAGATTCTCAGGATAGTTCATAATGTACAATCAGGTCGCTTACGCTTGTATCGGAGTACAACTGCGATTATGATCAGAAATAGCATTAAGAGGAAGGGTAGAATATGTATGAAGTGCCGATATGTTCATGTAATTCTAATTGTCGTTACGGTTTTTATTTGGTGGTTTAAAGCTAAGTTTGATATGAAAAAGGATTTTATCAAATAGAAAAGGTAGCTGTTTGGTCGAGTATAATACCAGTGAGATTTGTTACCTGGCTTGTGTAATGCAGTCTGTACAAAGAGGTAGTTTTCAACACAGATGTTTTGTAAAAATTTCCCTGTTCATCCAGAAAGGCTGGACAATCCCCGCGATCTTTAATTTGCTTTATCACTGGGTAAACGACCGGGATTCATGTTAACCTATAGAGAAAAATCGTCTGAATGAAAACAGTTTTTACTACGAGAATGACAAGTATTTGATGTGTCTGTTAAATAGATGTTCACTAGTTATAGAACACGTTAGCCTGGAGGTAGGTTATATTGTACACAAGTGGCATGGCGGATTTATAATGACGCTGCTTTACACATGAGTAAATAAGAGTGTCGCCCGAGCCGTGAATGGATGGCAGTGGTCTTTGTAAGGGATAATGAGTTGTCCCTCCAGCGCTTGTCCTCCACTGTGAGGTAATTAGGTCCCCGATGTGACCTGTGCGTCATTGTCAGTGCAATTCACGGGTAACAATACAATAAATAGACACTTCTAGTCAGTCGCTTCCCAGGAAACCAATCCCTACAAAAAACAAACTAACCAGCATCTCTTCTAGAGGGTAGTGACCAGTCTAGTACTTCATCTGGCGAGTTTCAGTAATATTGCCACGTGAAACATTTATGTCTTCTTGTCAATTTCAACTAAAGCAATACTTTCAGCCTTGTTGACTGCTATCTATGTAGTTACAAGATGTTTATGAATCAAGAACAACAAGAAAAAACAACGATTATCAATGACATAATGATAATCTTAACTCAAATTCAATAAGATTAAGGGGAAAATATGAACAAAAGAAAATTTTACATGAAAGCCCCCTGAACATGTACAAGGAAAAAGATACCATGATTTCTGGAAGATTAAGCGTCTTCTGCTTGATAGTCAACACCCGCCACGTAAATCTTTGACATTTCAAAAAAGTATTGTCACGTTTTCAAATGAGAACAAGGTAAACAACGGAACCAACTGGCAAACTAACGAGCATAAAACACATGCATGTGTTACAGCTGTGGTGGCATATTGCTCGTCTTTGTCGCCCCTATTCTGTTTAGCGCGCTTGTAATCGTATCAATAGCTAATTCTACATCTAACTTTATTTTTAAAATTTAAATATTTAAGTTATCTTTTATTACTTTCAGACAAATTTTCACAAAAAGTACGGAAAGTATTTCAAAGAAAAATTGGGACCAGTGTGGAACGTTTCGATCGCAGATCCGCGCCTTGTAGAGGAGATCAGTAGAAAGGAGACAAAGTTACCCCTCCGCCCGCCGTACGAGTCATGGGTCCTCTACAAGAAAATGCGTGGCCAGAAAGCCGGGATTTTGTCCGGGTAAGTTTCCTTGGTTCAGGATTAAATCTTTTGTCCTAAGGTAAAGCTTGTTGAATGACCAATAGACACTAAATATTTCGTACATTCGCCTTTGGGCTCTGTCCCTTAGACGAAACGCATCATTTCTTGCTAAAAAATAATAACTCGTTGGGACTATTTTTCTTTAATGTGGTATTACTATATATTCGGCATTAGTTCCACATTCTCACCAGGACGCTTACATGAATCTATCGCAGCCTCCCACAAATACTCGTACTCATTACCTGCACGTACCCGTATACAGAAGGAGGCCGTCTTTAAATGACCATGACTGTTGAAAGGACGTTAAAAACCAAAGCAAATTATTTCCATTACCATCCGAAAAAAAATCATCATCTACCATAAGTATATCATGTCAAACTGTCGTTCACTTAGCTCGTTCTTTTTAAATCAGTTCTTGTTGCGTCCTTAAATATAATACGAATACTTTAGAGATGTGTTAATGTAATTCCTGTTAAGAAAAAAGATATGTAAATGTCAGACGATATTACGTTTACCTTACTGATGTCAAGTATTATATTGATTTTGATATGCAAAGTATGCTTTCCTGCTACCAACAGATGACGCATTTCACCCTGAAAAACCAGGGGTTTCTAGTATAGAACGTGCAAGCATTGTAGGAGCGTAATATTTCAATGAATGATTACCGAATGATGTTTACAAACCTTACACAATGACATTGTCGGATAAGTGATAAGTTGTACAAAGACAAAATCATATCAGATTAACTCAGTACGAAGGCCATGATATATACTTAGCTTTGATTTCTATTTCCATGTGTATTTATAGTAACGATATTCTTCTTAACGTGCATGTAATAAAATGTGATTGACACTGCTGAGAGCCGAGTAAATAATTTTGGAGTTGTTTCTGTGACACAGCTGTCTGCTTTATTTGAGGTGTATATGTTCAGCACTTACCTTGTAGGCCAGGGGATCTGGCAGGTGAACGGGTACGCAGTCATCAAGTGCACGTCATCACCCACACCGCCAACTACTTCACGTTCTCAGAACAGAAGAATGACTATTAATTACAGAAGGGAATCTAGACTATCTTGTTCTAATTAATAGAATACCACCTTGCCACAAAGACATTTTAACACTTACAGAATTTTGAAGAACGGTGCCAACGTGGTTAACAGGACATAATATTCCTTGTAGCTTTTAAGTATGTATACCGTGAAGATTTGTAATGAGTATAGTAGGTTGTACTGTAAGAATGTGGAACAAAGCTATCTAGAAAATCCACAATTTGCTGTAACTGGTTTGAGAAAATGTTGATCATGTTTATTATTTGTTGTCTAGGATCGGAGAAGAATGGAAAACTGCAAGAAGCGTATTGTCACAGCGGATGTTGAAACCAAAAGTTGTATCTGAATACACTGGAGTGATGAACGAGGTCTCAGATTCGTTCATGGACAGGTTACGTCTACTTCGAGACACTGGTGACCAGCAAGGTGTTGTCCCAGACCTAGTGAATGAGCTCAACAAATGGTCAACTGAAAGTATGTTGATATTTAAACATAATGTCAGCAAAACCAAAACTCTGTGTAAAAACCACACAATTTTCTGACTATAGTGTACAATGTAAATAAGATTATAGTACAAACCGAAAAATTGGTTGATTCCGTTCAATGTCATATACTACGTATGTCAGTGCTAGTGTGCCCATACTGGTCTTGGTCTGACGAAAGTGACCGTATAGTCATCGAAACGTCACACTCTTATTTTCTCCTGGTTGTGATAGAAGGAGTTCTAATCTATTTTAGATAAACCATGGATTACAAAATACAAGATGCTTATTTACATCATAAATCACTTCACTGTAATCAAACATTTTACAAAAAACACGATCGAATTCCACCTTTTGATACAAATGTAGAATTAGGAAGTTAGAAAAGAAGAGACTGATAATGAAACAAATACATTTGATATCATCTGATTAATTAAAAGATTATTTTGAAAGTGTATGAAATATTTCATGACGCACATTATTGCGTATAAATCTTGTAATCTGATATATTTATCAATCAATCGACGAAAAGTGAATTGATTAAGAAAAAAACGACCATCTAATTATACTTGTTTTATTTTGCAGCCATCGCAGCAGTACTTCTAGAAAAGAGACTGGGTTTTTACGACAAAAATGTGCCTGCGGATGCGCAGGAATTTATCGACTCTGTGAAAAGTATGTTTTTAACTGGTCATCAGCTGATGGTGTTTGCCAATGTGCACAAGGCGCTTGGGACAAAAGTGTGGCGGGAGCACGTGAGATCAATGGACTCCATATACAGGATAGGTGAGCATCTCAATGTTCTTTTATTTGAATGTTCAACTAAGTTTTCCTTCGTGTAGAGACATGATAAACATCTTTAATCTTATGTCTAGATTGTATTATTTATTGGAATCGTTCTCTGAGATAGGGACGGTCTGTTTCCAATAAAGCATTTTTAATTGATGAAATCCTAATTAATACAACTATTTTATCCAATCATTGTCGATAATTATAATGTTTTATTATTATTTTTAGCTGAGAATCTTATTGATGAGAAATTGAATGAGACCAAACGACTAGCTGATTTAAGTGCTGAAGAGTTTGAATCGGCTACTTCAAAAGGATCGGCATTTTTAGACTACCTCTTTGCAAGTAAAAGGTTCTCCCTACAAGACATTAAAGTAAACACAACGGAGCTCCTCCTTGGTGCTGTCGATACGGTACATATCAAATTGTATTACTTGGTAGCTTTAATTTATTTGTATATTTTTATAGCTTGATTATAAAATCATTGTACTACGTCAGGAGAACTGATGACGTTGTAAGAAAAAGAAACAGCGTTTTCTTGAAAGCTCTGAAAATCACACACATATCTAAATGTAACGTTAACAATGTCATTTCATTTTACTTGTCAGTCTTGCTACTTGGCATACCCACTCAATTGTTTTACATCTAGAGAAGGCATCACCAATTTTTGAAATTATAATGATGCTAATTTTTTTATGAATATACTTTAATCACTTTCATATCACTGTTTAGACATAGGACTTGTAAAGAGAGAATAGTTATGTAGTCGGACAGATCAAAACAACACGATATCGTATTAATCACGCCCCTGAGCACAAAAAACACATGTACATCTATTAAGGATCACTTCAACGGGGCTCCACTACACGAGATAAGGTTTGCAAATAACGCAGCCTTTCTGCTAGTCTTTCATTGTATCTGATAAAGCCATTCGATGAAATTAATCGTTCTGCTCAGAACCAATAACATCTTTATGACCAGAGGTAAATTCATCTTCCTTCACACCTATCTATACAAGGCTCACCTTAATTTGCATCAAATGAAACAACAGCATTTGGTTTGGGGCCCGTGTAGAATTGGCGGGCGGGTATCGACTTACCGATAGGATCTTGATAGGAGTTGAGCGTCCTACAGGCATGCCTATCCAAATGTTACCCTCATCACGATCTTTAGAACAACATAGAAATACATCTCATGAGGTAGTTTCCTTGGGTGGTCGAATGGAAATCAAGAATGACGATTGTTTAAAGCTGATTAATATAAAGTTTAGAAATGTATGTTGCAGAAGAGGTATTCCCAGCTGGGATTGCGTGTACTGCCAACGCTTTCCATTCCAAATATCTGTTTCACAATCAGAGTATTTTTTATATATATAAATAAGAAAAACCACACCAAGAACTAATTTGGCTGAATGGATATGCGCACTATGATAGGATACATTAAATTCGCACGAGCTATCTCCTCTTCGCTCTATCGCTAGCCCGATCGTCATGCCGTTGGATGTAGTGAAACATGAGCTACTGCGGCTTTTAATCGCCATTTACCACATAATTAAGATAGCTTATACGTTGTTGAAACTAAATTGACCGGAAGAGGTATTGTAAATATAAGCAACCGAGTGTATATTGTGAATGAAATGAAGTATTTAAGAAATGTAGTAAATTAAATGTCGTTACTCTTTTTTGGTTGTAGGCAGCCAACGCACTGGGTTTTGCAATGTGCCTTCTTGCTCAGAATCCACGCGTGCAAGAAAAATTTTACCAAGAGGTGCAAGAGCAATATGGAAAAGGAAAACATGTACATTATCACGATTTGCAGGAAGCCAGTTACGTCAAAGCTATCGTGAAAGAAACTTTAAGGTTTGTGTATACTAAATAAATAGTTTCTTGAAATAAATTTATTCCTCTTCAACAATAGTTTCCTTAAAACGGTTCTCAAATCTACATAAATATATATTTATCAAATACACATTGATATGTTGCAGAATCTACCCTGTCCTTCCGATAAACGCCCGGGTATTGACGGAAGACACCGTCATTGGTAACCATATGATTCCGAAAGGGGTAAGTAATACTGAGAATATCTGTTATAATCGCTGACACATTCCTTTTGTACTGGCGTTTTACAGTGAATTGTTCGGTAACCGAAGTTTAAATCACGTGTCCTATAGAATGATGAAGACTATGAGGAAATGTTTTACTTTATTCCATATGATATCGTTGTGTTATTTTCATTGTACGGTATGACAGTTGGTGCTCTTTAGTAAAGTAGATTTTATCTCAGTTTCTTATTGTTTGTTATTTTCGTTTATAAAGCAGAGTTAACTTATCGCTGCCACTCACGGAAAATCTAGATTTATTAACTTTATTATTCCATCAACTGATCCTGTCTGAATGTTTCCTTCATGCAAATAGCGTACACATTACCGGTGATGTGAGTTTGAATCATGATTTGATTAACAAAAACAGTTGACAGAAATTAAGTCTGATTTTGATGTTAACCTTTTTGTAGACTTGTATACTCTTCAACAACTATACCATGTACCATGACGAGTCTTACTTCCCGGACCATGATGAGTTCCGGCCAGAGAGATGGATCCGCAAGGGCCATCATAAGGAATGGGACCCATTTACTACCGTTGTCTTTGGTTTTGGAGCACGAAGTTGTCTTGGTAGGTTATTTAATGGTGCAGTATTCATTACTTGTACATGGGTGTCCTTGAGTTACTGTAAACATTTTTATTTATTCTTCAGTTTTCATTACATTGTTATACACTTGTCATCGCGAAAAGTTATTCGAGAAAATTAATACGACTTTCTCTTGGTATTTGTAATCTATGATTAGACCTCTGCTAGAAATGGTAGACTAAAACAATAATTTATATAAGACTATATTAGAGCTATATTCATAAAATGTTTTGGGCTTTTTCAGGCAGGCGTGTAGCAGAACAGGAATTATACATAGGGCTTATGAAAGTAAGTATGCAAGTGATGCCTTTGTGTTATCACAAATATTTTATATCAATTAGTAATGAAATACTCGGATCAGAGATAAAGCTAATGTGCGCGTAGTTTCTGCTATCATATGGTATGTATTGAAATGTATTTTAGATATCTTGATGTCTTGGTAACGCATCAACTTCTTGCTGTTTCAGCTCACACAGAATTTCTGGCTTGAGCCAACAGGGAGTCCATTGGAACCAACCCTACGGACGGTATTGACACAAAAGGAGATCCCAGTCAGTTTCATCGACCGATAGAAAGGTGATTAGAGACACTGATTGCCACAGAGGTGTGCGTCTGCTGCCTGAAGGGAAAAACACCTGCAAAAGACGGGTGGACTCGACTGTGCTCGCCATTCGTGCTGTTAACATATTGTGAATGATTATAAACTAAATGAATTGTCAAGACATTACGGATGCTATATATTACCAGAGAATATCAATGTTCAATGACAATTTAATGGACAGTTACAGACACCTACTGTAACAAATGGGAACTCCATATGCCTAAAAGCATTACTCTACTTTACATTCGTTGATAAGGTTTGGCAGCCAGTTTTCGGTTTTGTCCTTCTGCAGGAACAATCATCTGATGTCCAGAATGGTGCGAAGGTATTCAAGGCCGCTCTACACGATTCTTTGACGCTGATAACGTTATTATACTTGCGTCTTGATGGATATTTAAATGGATTCTGTCATTCCCATCTTCCGTGCCGTTCTCTTTTCGCCCCTTCCACAAAAGAGAATTTGGTGATGGAAGGGCACATGGTACCTCATCAGCAAGTGTACCGACCAAGACATTTGCGAGTTTCACACTTAGCTTCTTGCTGGTGGCAGCCAGTCGGTGAAGAGTTTCAACAACGGTGATACTGAAAGTGTCCTGTTATAAAGAGCCGTTTGTAATGGCCAAGAATGTGTTATTTTCGTAAGGAGAGACATATGCTTGAACATTTCGGGTTTGACGGGTGAAATAGTTCTAGATGGACTAGAACTAATCTCTATATATGTATTTCATTACAATGTAACGTCATTGCTTTATCGTGTTTTTTGATTATGTTCACCTATTCTTGACACATCAGGAAATTTCGAGAAAAGTTCAGATCAAGTATGATACGACGTTGTCTGATTAAGTTACCGGTTACTGCTTAATAATAAGTCCCATTTATATGAACGCAGGGTAGTATCATTGAAATGTTTGTGTTCGGAAAGCCTCCAGGCATATCACGACTGTCCTAATGCCGCCATGTTGTGCCTCTACTGCGGACTGAACACGGGTATCATGGAAACAAATCATCAAACATATCTGTCTGATCATGTAGCATGCATATTTGTGTTTGTCTAGGCACGTTGTGATTAAATCAGCAATGCAAATGTAGTTGAGTGTGATTCCATTGCCTCTAAATAGGTGCCAGGGTATGTGTTGAGTTGTGGATGGAACTAGATAAGAGAGCATCATGTGGTGTGTTTAATGGTATGTAAATTTGTCTTCGAAAATGTTCGTGACGTGATGTTATATGTAAATAGGTGTGAGAGTTTGTTACATTATGTTTTGCTATGTAACTGAGGATGGTATGCTTTAAAACAGGTATGAAATTTTTTTTCTGTGGTGATATATATAAATGTTGGAAAATGTTGATGGTGTGATCATATATAGAAAGGAGTGAGCCTTTGTCCATGGTGTTATGACATAAATACATGTGCACGTATGTCCGTGTTATTATGACGTAAATACATGTGCGCGTATGTTCGTTGTGTTATTCCGTAAATACATGTGAGCGCATGTTCGTGTTGTTATGAAATAACTATATGTGCGCGTATGTTCATGGTGTTATTATGTATAATACAAGTGGGCGTTTGTTCGTGGTTTTATGACAAATATATGTGAGCGTATGTTCACGGTGTTATGACATAAACGCACGTGAACGTATGTTCACGGTGTTATGACATAAACGCACGTGAGCGTATGATCACGGTGTTATGACATAAAATATGTGAGCGTATGTTCACGGTGTTATGACATAAACGCACGTGAGCGTATGTTCACGGTGTTATGACATAAACGCACGTGAGCGTATGTTCACGGTATTATGATATGTTTAAAGGTGTGTCTATAGTGTTGCGTGGCGTTAGGATAATTATGTACATAGACTGAGAGAACATAGACTATTCAGTATTGTGTTGTGATGTGTAAATACCTGTCCTATATTTATTGACATGATATTCATCTCATTCAAGTAGTTGTTGAGGTATTTCGAATTATTTATTTTGCAGCAAATCATAACGATAAACATCTTGAGACGTCGACGCATCCGTCAATAACAGTGGTCTATGTTTTTGAAACGATGTTTTCACATTCGGAAACTATATTATATATGAAAAGAAATTTAATCGCCATTAATTTAATACATATAAACATGGTCATGTAACTTAACTATAAGGAATGGTATCTTTTAAAAAGGTGTAAATATGTCTTTAAGCTTCTCCTATAAATTTCATGCAATAAAAATTAAATAATGCCTTTATTCAGCTGTTACTGGGATATAACCCGAAACTTAGGAATGTGTAGCGTCTACAAGTGAAATGTGATGCCTTCTTTTTGACGGTTTGTATTTTATACATTTTCAATGAGTTGGAATGATATATAAACCCATTCAAATGCACATTTCAGCTGGAAGTAGGCCGTGATATTTGCTGGTGGTATTTTACCTGACGGCCTAGTTATTACTCTGAAACTAGAAACCTCGTTTAATTTACGTTCGGTACAGTTTTTTTCTAATAATTTCATATCTTAGCCATTTTTCGAAATCCAGAACATTTTTGCGACTCATTATCAATACGAAATTATCTATAGGGAATATGGCCTGTAAGTTGTAGTACTAATTATTATAACGTGGGCTATTATTGTTACTCAGAGGAAGCATCACAAGAACACTTGAAATCGTTATCATTTGAATCCTGGTTTAAACAAATTTGTTATTCCTTGCTCATGCCGAGAGGTTATTTGTTGTATCTGATTGTTGGCATAAAAATAATATGGAAAGATGTCACTCATGTAAAAGAGAGGAGGTTGCTGAGGACACATCAGTGACTCGCGTAATTGTTGAATAAAATAAATGAAAGTTTATATTGATCGTTTGTGTGATACTTTTTGCATACAAATGGGCTGATCGTTCAGCCACGTCTTAGTTGTTTGTCGGGCAATATTTTTTCCTCTCGCTGACACACGATCGCGAGACAGCCAGCACATGCACAACCCTCACCACCTGAGTTTTTACTGATCTCAGCGTATAGGTTTAACTGCGTTATAGGTAGTATGCGTGAAATACGGTTGATAATGCTTACCATTTATTGTCACTTTCCGGAAAGAAAATACCATTATGTCATCATAATAATAATCCAAAGTCAAATTCAATAACATTAGAGGAAAATATGAAGAAAAGAAAAACTTACACGGAGACTCCTGAAAAAGTACAAGAAGAATAAGACCAGGTGTTCCGGAAGAGTAAGCAACTTCTCCTTCATCGACGTCAAACGCCATGTTAATTTTGCTCAATCCTAGTTAGCAATGGCACGTTCTCAAACGAAAACAAGGTATACAGCAACGTAACCAACAGGCAAACTAACGAGCAGCAAACCTGTCCAGTTTCATATCAAAGAAAGGAAGAAGGCTAACTAAAGACTAGAAATGATGCGCTATCAAGGAAAGATCGAATTATATCTTTCGTCGCCTCTTACGATCATGCAACGTGAATATCAGATAAAATTGTTACCTACAGGGCAGCAGTACTTGCTTTTTTATATGTTTGATTGTTTAGTGTGCCTGGTCGTTTTACGCTTTTGATGCTGCTTGATTCATGGTCGGTTAATGCTGTTAGCAGCTCTGGTCGTTTAATGATGTTAGCAGGTCTGGTCGTTTAATGCTGTTAGCAGGTCTGGTCGTTTAATGCTGTTAGCAGGTCTAGACGTTTAATGCTTTTAGCAGGTATGGTCGTTTAATGTTGTTAGTGTGTCTCGTCGTTTAATGCTGTTACGAGGTCTGGTCATGTAATGCTGCTAGTAAGTCTGGTCGTTTAATGCTGTTAGCAGCTCTGGTCGTTTAATGATGTTAGCAGGTCTGGTCGTTTAATGCTGTTAGCAGGTCTGGTCGTTTAATGCTGTTAGCAGGTCTAGACGTTTAATGCTTTTAGCAGGTATGGTCGTTTAATGTTGTTAGTGTGTCTCGTCGTTTAATGCTGTTACGAGGTCTGGTCATGTAATGCTGCTAGTAAGTCTGGTCGTTTAATGTTGTTAGCAGGTCTGGTCGTTTAATGCTGTTAGCAGATCTGGTCATGTAATGCTGTTAGCAGTTCTGGTCGTTTAATGCTGTTAGCAGGTCTGGTCGTTTAATGCTGTTAGCAGGTCTAGACGTTTAATGCTTTTAGCAGGTATGGTCGTTTAATGTTGTTAGTGTGTCTCGTCGTTTAATGCTGTTACGAGGTCTGGTCATGTAATGCTGCTAGTAAGTCTGGTCGTTTAATGTTGTTAGCAGGTCTGGTCGTTTAATGTTGTTAGCAGATCTGGTCATGTAATGCTGTTAGCAGGTCTGGTCATGTAATGCTGTTAGCAGTTCTGGTCGTTTAATGTTGTTAGCAGGTCTGGTCGTTTAATGCTGTTAGCAGGTCTGGTCGTTTAATGCTGTTAGCAGGTCTAGACGTTTAATGTTTTTAGCAGGTATGGTCGTTTAATGTTGTTAGTGTGTCTCGTCGTTTAATGCTGTTACGAGGTCTGGTCATGTAATGCTGCTAGTAAGTCTGGTCGTTTAATGTTGTTAGCAGGTCTGGTCGTTTAATGCTGTTAGCAGTTCTGGTCGTTTAATGCTGTTAGCAGGTCTAGACGTTTAATGCTTTTAGCAGGTATGGTCGTTTAATGTTGTTAGTGTGTCTCGTCGTTTAATGCTGTTACGAGGTCTGGTCATGTAATGCTGCTAGTAAGTCTGGTCGTTTAATGTTGTTAGCAGGTCTGGTCGTTTAATGTTGTTAGCAGATCTGGTCATGTAATGCTGTTAGCAGGTCTGGTCATGTAATGCTGTTAGCAGTTCTGGTCGTTTAATGTTGTTAGCAGGTCTGGTCGTTTAATGCTGTTAGCAGGTCTGGTCGTTTAATGCTGTTAGCAGGTCTAGACGTTTAATGTTTTTAGCAGGTATGGTCGTTTAATGTTGTTAGTGTGTCTCGTCGTTTAATGCTGTTACGAGGTCTGGTCATGTAATGCTGCTAGTAAGTCTGGTCGTTTAATGTTGTTAGCAGGTCTGGTCGTTTAATGCTGTTAGCAGATCTGGTCATGTAATGCTGTGAGCAGGTCTGGTCATGTAATGCTGTTAGCAGTTCTGGTCGTTTAATGTTGTTAGCAGGTCTGGTCTTTTCGTTGTTACTAGTTAAAATCTCAGTTTTGAAGGTGTCGTCCTGGATCTTATACTCTTATACGTATATTAGTTTTGTCTGACAGAATCCGACGAATATTTGACAGAATTTTTCATTAAATGTAGGCTTAAGATTACAATATGTTCCATATTTTTATATTATTGTATACAAAAGTCTTGATCTTTCCACGCAGATTAGAAGACAAAAGGAAACGAAAATAAAAAAGACAAAATATTAATTACAGTTACTGCTGTAACATATGAAAGCATACGCGGGCACATAATTTAAGTACGTTCGACATCGCATGCCATAGACGAACCAGAAGACGCTTACTTCTCCGACACACTCTGTCCTATTGTCCTTGTACTTTTATACGAGTCTCCGCGTGACTCTTCTTTTGTTTATGTTTTCCCTTGTTTTTATTGAATTTGTCTTTGGATTAGGATTATTAAATATGGATGGTTTTCATAGCTTCATGAAATAAAAGGAAATATCTTGTTAATTTTTTTGGAGCGAATTAGGGTTGTTGAACAAACAGGAGCATTTATGTTAAGAAAATGTTTGAGCAAGTTGTGAATATTCAGAATCGAACACTCAGGAAAAGAGGAAAGAGTAATGCAATAAGAATTATTTTGCACGTGAAAAGATAGAACACACTTGTAACAATCAACATTTACATGTTCACATAGTCTCTAGATGAAGGTTACTTTACCTCGTGTTTGTATTCACCGATACTGATGCATTACGGTAAGGCTCGCGAAGTGTGTACGATCTTGTCACAACTTATGAGGGCAGTAAAAGCACGATCGTACATAAGCGTAATTCAAATGTCTTTAAAAAGACCATGTAATACATCTGTCTGTAATGTAACACGGCATAAATGAAAAATTATAAATTTGTTAACTTGAAATGAGACTATTTTTGTAATTGTTAAAGTTGTCAGTGACGTCCACGTGATGACGATAGTTCCGCTATATTATGGCGGTTCAATTAAACCTGTTGCTGTTCTAACGATATATACAAGGTAATTTGGTTTTGTTTTGTTTTGTTTTTTTTTTTTATTTATCATTAAGGAAAAATTGTCCCAGAACTATCTTACTTAATATTACCATATATGGGGTCAAACTCCTTACATTCAGTTTTAAATGTTTAATGAAGACATGGGGTTATCAAATATAGATATAAATATGTAAGAGTTGTTATTTCTGTATGTTCATCGTGGTGTATTAACATTATGACGACATATTTTACTCACGCACATCAAGCACTATATTGTAACCTCGATGTAAAAACCCTGATGCAGATACAGAACAAAATCCTGAAATGACGTCACGGAACATCAGAAAACATGGATATATCGTGTCTGGACGGAAAGAAAAGACATACAAATTATCGATGACACGGAGAGACAGCAACGAAAAGACAACACAGAAAGATAAGATACACAGATAAAAGTTATTGTTTACACCGAAAGACAGAAGCAGAGAGACAACACAAAAGGATATATGTTATTTTCTACACGGATAAAATACACAAATACAAGCTATTGTTGACATGGAGAGACAACACACAAGGATAAACATTGTTGTCTACACGGAAAGATGAAATGCACAAATACAACTTATTGTTGACTCGGAAAGATTGCAAAATGCATCACACAAGGATATGATTCTTTATAATTATAATTTATAATAAAATATTTTACTTACTGTTGACAAGGAAATGCATCACACAAGAAATATGATTCTTTATACTTATTATTCATAATAAAAGATGTTACTCATTGTTGACAAGGAAAGACATCACACAAGGATATAAAATATTATCAACACAAGAACATTAAATACAAAGAATTACTTACTGTTGACTTGGGATGACATCAACGAAGAGACCGCATACAAGAGAACATACACAGATATAAGTTATTGTTAAAAGGCACCACATATTTACTGTAAACAGGACAAGTCATGATAGAAGCCAATTCGGAAACGAAGAGATGAATATATCATTGACATTGTAATATGGCCACGGTACACCAAAACACTTACGTCAGATTTTTTTTTTTTTTTTTTTAATAATTTTGACCCGAAAACAACGGGCGAATTGCTCTTCTATTTATCGCTGGTAGCTTCTAGTTCTTAGACCGATTAAACGCTCGTGCGTTAACATTAAAAGTTAACTACTACATGTATCAATAAAAATTGATGAGGCTTTTTTATCAATTGGTAGGGCGCTCGCGTTAGGTTACCCAATGAAACATACATATAAATGACCTTGTTGAACTTACGATACACTGCAGGAAATGATTTCCTACCCAATTGAAATCTGCACTAAATGTGTGTGTTTAACTGCATTCATCTCTGTATGTTGACACCATGGATATGGGCGGGATTTTGAATGATCACTGGCGATATTTAGCCTACTTAAATAAATTTATATAATGACGTTGGCAATTTAATGCGTGTCTACTTGTTTACCTAAGGTAACTTGTTTACAATCTAGTTTCATAGACATTTAGTACACATCTTCTAACCTAGTTTCATAGACATTCAGTACACATCTACTAACCTAGTTTCATAGACATTTAGTACACATCTTCTAACCTAGTTTCATAGACATTTAGTACATACCTTCTAACCTAGTTTCATAGACATTTAGTACATACCTTCTAACCTAGTTTCATAGACATTCAGTACACATCTACTAACCTAGTTTCATAGACATTCAGTACATACCTTCTAACCTAGTTTCATAGACATTCAGTACACATCTTCTAACCTAGTTTCAAAGACATTTAGTACACATCTACTAACCTAGTTTCATAGACATTAAGTACACATCTACTAACCTAGTTTCATAGACATTCAGTACATATCTTCTAACCTAGTTTCATAGACATTCAGTACACATCTTCTAACCTAGTTTCATAGACATTCAGTACACATCTTCTAACCTAGTTTCATAGACATTCAGTACATACCTTCTAACCTAGTTTCATAGACATTCAGTACACATCTTTTAACCTAGTTTCATAGACATTCAGTACATAACTTCTAACCTAGTTTCATAGACATTCAGTACACATCTTTTAACCTAGTTTCATAGACATTTAGTACACATCTTCTAACCTAGTTTCATAGACATTCAGTACATATCTTCTAACCTAGTTATATAGTTCATCATTTAGTATACATCATCTTTCTTTGACCTAGTTACCTAATTCATCATTTAGTTACTTCATAAATCATTTAGTACACATCTTCTGTCTTTAACCTAGTTACCTAGTTCAATATTTAGTACACATCCTCTGTCTTTAACCTTGTTCATAATTTGTACACATTTTCTGTCTTTAACCTAGTTATCTAGTTCATCATTTAATACACAACTGCTGTCTTTAACTGTCAATAACAGAGAGTAGCGTACACACTTTGAATTCATACTAGCGATCCGCAATTTTACATAGAAGAAGATATTTAAAGTGTCTTCAGTAATAACAAATATATATTCCACAGGTGTGTCTGATATATTAGTATATTTCACGAGTGTACAGCACTTTTATCAATGGCAAACATGTAATAAAACGTTATCTTTATTGTTATTTACGTTATCTTGATAAAACAACACTTTACCTAAAAGTTCAGATATTATTGATAGTGATATCGACTTGTAAAATTCTGATATCTGACAAATACCATTCCATAGGATTTTCACAATAGTATCTTGTATCCCCATCAGGACAGGATAAAATATCTTACTCGCTTATAACACAAGAATAACCTGCTCTTAATAAATGGAAGATCGACACTGAGGATGCTGAGGATAAAGGATAGGTGTTTTTCTTCGTAGATAATGACAAACTCGCATACACATCTATGAAAAATTTAAATGTTGGATCATTGTCAAACAGATACCAGTCAATTACAAATTCAAACTTACTGAAAATATCCATCATATTTACAGAGAAATGTATAACAAATACTGGGTAATCTGTAAAACAGACCATGTTAAAATATCACGCTGAAAACTGTTTACATAATAACATGTACAAATTCATGAAATATAGTATTTTAGTTATTTATCTATTGAGGTGAAATGAATCAGTTTAACCATATATCGATATATCGATCTATATATCTATATCGATCTATAGAGGAGTGTATATAAGAGATATACTGTATTTTATTTATTGATCTACAGAGGAGTTTACTCAGTACACAGACTCTAATCATATATCGACCTATGATGAAGTTTACTTTATACCGAAAATCAGTTTATATCTATGAAACGTTTTATCTCAGTTTGTGAAATAGTTGCGATTTAATCTTAAGTGAAGAAGAAAAAAGAAATTAAAAAACCCATAAGTTATCGCTTTTCAAAGACCTGATACATTGCTCTTTACACGCAACAGGGTGCATATTCCCTCGGTTTTATGAATTACAAGATAAACAGCGTAAATGTGGTTAGTTTTGGCAATCTAACATCTATTTAAGTTCAATATGCTCGACAACACATGGATTTCCTAAACATGCAACAGTCATGATTGTATGACGCACGTGTTCAAGTAACCTACATGTTTTAAAATGATCAAACAGTTCACGGACCCCGCAGGTATAATAATGGGGAGGGGGGGGGGGGGGACAAATCAAACATAAAACAGATGAAAACGTCAAACTTACACAAAAGGCAACTTTTGACTGACGTGTTGGATGTAATACATTGGACAGGCGGTTCAACCTTGACCTGCTTTCGGCATTGGTTACTAAAGTGTAAACAATTGTCTGTGAAAAACCAACTTGGCACTATTTACTCGAGGTAGAGTCCCACCTCTGTTACATCCTTACTTCAATCGTTTGAAGAAGACTTAGTGAATCTGCAGATAATCGCAGGACCTGTCGGTACCTGCGCTAATGTGATCAGTATTAAGACAATGGACACTTTCGAATAGGATTCAAACAATGTTACGTACTGCTAGGCTTTAAACTTGTTTTGTTTGAGAATGCATAATATCTATCCATAAGGTACAAGGTGATTAAATCTCGATCAAACCCTGCAGTATTATAGACCTTATCTAAATGGAGTAACACCCTGCATTCGCGTGCTTTACAGTGTTCGTATTGTTGCGACCTTCCTTTGAATTAATCTTTGTCTTATCTATACACTGTTACCTCAGCTCTCTAGTGCAAATAGCTGTCAAGTTCTTGTTTAGTTGCCACAATGGTGGTGAAACACTTTCACTTTACTTTGTAGTGAAGTATCTCATCTGGTGTACACTTTATACCGTATTGGTCGAAATGCACTTGAACTCTTAGAGAAGCACTTTTCATATAAATCTAGAGTTAGATACAGTAGAGTCAAACAATGTGTTTAACTATACAAGTGAATAGTACATTTGATACAAATTTAGAGTTAGATACAGCGGAACCAAACATTGAATGAAACTGCATCATACAGCTGTTTCGTACTGCTGGGACTCGTTGTTGATTCCGAAAGCCTGAATTTTGAAGCCAAGGAGACGATAGAGGAATATTCAAATTAACCGGAAGTCTATTATGGGGAGGAACACCAGTCCCATTATTCAATGAATTCGGTTATTTGCATATATCTAATCATTTAAAACAACAACAATTACATGTTTATATTCTGACCCATGCCTTTATTCGATTGAATTAAGGACTGGCGCTCGAACCTTGAACCTGTTGTCTGATATATGTAATATATGTTTTCAAGAAGCAGCTGCCCTTTTGCTTGGATGACATGGACATTACAATAGGATATTAATCTTACAATTACTAACTCAGTCAGTTCTGTTGACCTCAGATGGTTGATTGTTCTCACTATAGATGTAAGCTCTTACTGAAACACATAGATCGGCCTCCCACGGAGAGCCAGTGTTAATGGTTTGATTGAATATAAATGACATCTTTCGTTTGTAACTTATGAATTATCGTGATATATTCGAGGTACAGAGAATTATACGATTTCCCGACAGGTCGTTTTATTCTCTTCAGATTCTTCATACAAAATTTTGCCTACCAGAACTACTACTGTAACGATATCGTAACCATAATTCGACAAATACCAACACGTTTGTGATATAAGTACATGTATATGTTTCGATTGTTACTAAGGAGCCGGACAATTTGAAACTCTTTGGTTTGTAAGTTAGTTTGTGATGTGTCTCTGGGATATACCATGTACAGTGTCGGATAGTTTCAGCAGCTTATATAGATAATCGTGTAGTAACATGTCATCAGTTTATGTTTATGTAAGACGTGATTCGTTCGTGAGATTAAGTAACATCTAATTAAAGAAGTGAAAGTGAATATTCCGGATGTTGTATCCCGGATACGTTGGATAGCACACGCTCACGTACCTGATAACCCCGGGTGTACTGGGTACTCAAAATGCATGTTATAGTCATCGTCGATTAAATGAGAGCGATTGGAACACGCCTTCCGACCAGAAGACACACAACATAGTCAAATAACCCCTCATCTAGATAATGTTGAGTTATCAGCACACGTTAGGTTTCACTGCGAATTGTCTAAGGAACTATGGCTAGGGTCACAGATATAGTAAAGTCAATGTTAGTTGAGCATGTCATCTTTGTAGTGAATTCACACAAATGCTTTGATCTAGGGCAAGTATTTAGATAGACGTTTAGAATTTAATACTAATTAAACATATGAAAACCAGTGTTAAAAGGTCTTGTAGATCCCGATTCAACCTCTATCTCCACCATTGATCAAAAGCTAGATCCCTGCGAGAAAACAGGAGGCAAAAGGCACTTTGTTCAATAAGAACGTTTCAATATTGACATAACAATGTTGAAAGAAACTCTATCGGTCGGTTTTGTATATAAATTAACATGTTTTGCTTGAAGAATCAACACTTATTATTAGATTACAATTATGTTAGCATGAATATAGTCCTGTGTAATGTAATCGTACGACTTCAGCGGTATTCCTAAATTCTTATTGACAGAGTGTCAGCATGGGCTCTCCGTTCATAACATTCTGATCAACTCGGTAAGGACTTACATTACTAGACACTCTGATCAACTCGGTAAGGAATTATATTACAAGACACTCTGATCAACTCGGTAAGGAATTAACTAGACACTCTGATCAACTCGGTAAGGAATTATATTACAAGACACTCTGATCAACTCGGTAAGGAATTATATTACTAGACACTCTGATCAACTAGGTAAGGAATTATATTACTAGACACTCTGATCAACTCGGTAAGGAATTATATTACTAGACACTCTGATCAACTCGGTAAGGAATTATATTACTAGACACTCTGATCAACTCGGTAAGGAATGAGATTACTTGATATTCTGATCAGCTCGGTAATGAATTATTTTACTAGAAATTCTGAACCACACTTACATGTGCACTGTAGTATGGGAGTGATACACTGTCTAAAATATAGTCAGGTGAAATACTTGTCTTTGTTCCATGAAATGATTCAATAAACCTTAAAATTCGGAAGACAGCAGCAAATTGATGCTTTAGAAGCATTGATAACTGTATAGATAAACAATAAACATGTACTGACGTGTAACTTGTAAAAACTGCAAACTCCTGATAGAAGAGAAGTATTGATAACTCATCCAGTCTTCTGCAGCATATCAGTAAACTACATAATGCTTTCATGTATGACCCAGTTACACATAAGTTGCTTATGACCTAAATATGCTATACAGCCGTATAATATATAATGTTTTAAGCACAGGTAACGTTTTAATTTCCCGCTTAACCAAACACTGACGTCAGCCAAATCAGACCCGAGAACGGCTGCGAAATAATATAGTTCTTTGTTACATCATAATCAACAGTCCTACGAAATAGTAAGTGTAGAAGTTCACTTTGATATACACACATATGTGTAAATGTAAACTTGTTGCCAAAAAAATCTTAAAATTACAAGTTTTGGCTTTTATTTTGTTCAGATTAAAAGGCGTTTTCATATGTATAAACATGAGATATCATTAAAGGTGATACCACTTTCGATCACATTTGTAGGACCTGGTGCTTCAACAGGAGTATTTATTTTTATTAGATATTCATTTATTTGATTTCCATAACAGACAAACAAGAGAAATCTTAAATAAAAGTTGTTCCCGTCGGAAAGACAACGGTCACAAATACGTTTTGTTTGATACCACGTGCTGTGAACTGTTCGATCGGCGTCTAGCAACGGACTTTAAAAACTTTATCATCTCTAATTTTATGGCGCTTGCACGCTTACATCGTGGCAAATTACGTTTTTGACAATAAATTTGTTGTCATTATTGTATATCAAGTAGTACTATAATTTTTTCGTGAAGGTTGCAAGTCTCCATTGGGTACAAAGCTGAAAATTAAAACACTTCCCGATCAGACGAAGATGTGTCCGTGTTTATATGGTTTGAACGCTTTTTAACAAAGTGTAATATGTACAGTTAGCAGTGGATTCACGGGGTTTTAATATGCTTTTGTAACATGTTGAGCTTCGTCGCGTGCACGCATGCTACTACAGCGGATATCACAAACAGACTTAGCTATTTCATTACTAGTCCACTTGGTGACCCTGATCAAAGCCTACGTTGACGACATGACAATCTGTCACCATTGAACCAAGGCTGAGGCACAATCCGCTTAGTGATTCCTAGAATAAAGAAATAGGTTAGAGCAGGTATGACTTATTGTTGTTTAAAACGTCTCTATAAACGGAAAACGACATATTCAGATTTCCAAATCTTTAAACATATTCGTGAGTGATATATGTGCACCATGTGTCATGATGCAATTAGGATATCAGGTAGTATCAGGTTTGGCGTTGATATTATTCACTATATCTAATAGTAAAACACATTATGCAATCTTATACATGAACTGTAACGCATTGCATTATAGTTTTAATTTGAAGCAATCTAGTGTTGATAAAAAAGTTAAAGATTTATAAAAAATGGATTTTTTTTTATCTTTTTAAGTCAGCGGGATCTTTGTGATTCTCTATATTTATATCTCAGACCTTGTCCATATCGTTTCAGTCGTGTAAACATGTACGTGATATGTAAACACAGAAAAGAATCTAGTGCAAGAACACTGAACAGGTCTGCCGTTACGGTCCCTTTATTATAATATCACGTAATAAAGCATTTGTACG
The DNA here is from genome assembly GCF_031769215.1 of Ylistrum balloti. Lineage (NCBI taxonomy): Eukaryota > Metazoa > Mollusca > Bivalvia > Pectinida > Pectinidae > Ylistrum > Ylistrum balloti. The sequence continues at coordinate 170,839 of NW_026782679.1, read as the reverse complement.
TAAAACCAGTTACAACATCTAAGTACAGATATGTAAATATACTTTTCAAAATATGAGGATGATTGGTGGACAATTAATAAACTAATAATATTACTGAAATATTGATGAAAAATAGGATATGTAATGGCGAGTCAGAAGGCGTGGTAAACCTCCACACATACATTTGCATTATTTACTAACAATGTGATCGTGTACTGGAGATTTTATACTGATAATACAATCTTATCTCAATATCTTCCATTACTCTAGCATAAAAGTTAGGACTATATATGTATTATTTAGGAAACCTAAATTATCAAAGATGTTTGTCATAACGTCGAATAGAAAGCCCTTGTTGAATATATACGCATCTATTAGCATAATTCATTGCGTATGTTTAAAACATTTCAATACGAACTAAGTCCCGAACCGTTTTATTGCCGTGTCGATGTGCAGGTAATTAGCGGCGGCTATTGGCTCAAGAAAAATAAAATGCGTAATGTAGGGTTACCGGGTGCACGTGATAACCTGAAGAACGTGGGTATGTTTTCAGACGAGAGTCGACCAGTATCACGCACCATTATTTGGTTCACTGAAAAGGGAAATATATAAAGAATAGTTAGCGGTTTGTTGTTGAATATGATATATATTTTAATCGCTTTCGTAACAATAAAAACATCTCATCTCTCATACAGGTTGGATATTTGTCACATTTAAAGGAAACACATCAAATATAAAAAAAAATCAATAGGTTCAAGTTCGATCATTTCCTACATTGTGACTGGTCGTGTTCTATCATTTCCTACATGGTGACTGGTCGTGTTCTATCATTTCCTACATGGTGACTGGTCGTGTTCTATCATTTCCTACATTGTGACTGGTCACGTTATATCTATCATTTCCTACATTGTGACTGGTCATGTTCTATCATTTCCTACATTGTGACTGGTCATGTTTTATCGTTTCCTACATTGTGACTGGTCATGTTCTATCATTTCCTACATTGTGACTAGTCATGTTCTATCATTTCCTACATTGTGATGGTCATGTTCTATCATTTCCTACATTGTGACTGGTCATGTTTTATCGTTTCCTACATTGTGACTGGTCATGTTCTATCATTTCCTACATTGTGACTGGTCATGTTTTATCGTTTCCTACATTGTGACTGGTCATGTTCTATCATTTCCTACATTGTGACTGGTCATGTTCTATCATTTCCTACATTGTGACTGGTCATGTTCTATCCTTTCCTACATTGTGACTTGTCATGTTCTATCATTTCCTACATTGTGCCTAGTCATGTTTTATCTATCATTTCCTACATTGTGACTAGTCATGTTCTATCTATCATTTCCTACATTGTGACTAGTCATGTTCTATCATTTCCTACATTGTGGCTGGTCATGTTCTATCATTTCCTACATTGTGACTAGCATGTGTCCTACATCATTTCCTACATTGTGACTGTTCTATCATTTCCTACATTGTCATGTTCTATCATTTCCTACATTGTGACTGGTCATGTTCTATCATTTCCTACATTGTGACTAGTCATGTTCTATCATTTCCTACATTGTGACTGGTCATGTTCTATCATTTCCTACATTGTGACTAGCTGTGTTCTGTCATTTCCTACATTGTGACTAGTCATGTTCTATCATTTCCTACATTGTGACTAGTCATGTTCTATCATTTCCTACATTGTGACTTGTCATGTTCTATCCTTTCCTACATTGTGACTTGTCATGTTCTATCATTTTCTACATTGTGACTGGTCATGTTCTATCATTTCCTACATGGTGACTGGTCATGTTCTATCATTTTCTACATTGTGACTGGTCATGTTCTATCATTTCCTACATTGTGACTAGTCATGTTCTATCATTTCCTACATTGTGACTTGTCATGTTCTATCGTTTCCTACATTGTGACTGGTCATGTTTTATCATTTCCTAAATCGTGACTTGTCGTGTTTTATCTATCATTGATTGCACAGATAATTCTCACAGAACAGGAGAAAAATCAATTCATCAAATTAACAAGTTCAGCATAATAAGTCTCGATAAGCCAATGCATTTATTTTTGCATGTCAATGTCCAAATTTGTGGTGAATAGTTGTATAATAGGAACTAGCACGAGAACTATATGTTAACAATATTTAGTAATTATGCATAGGAGTAAATCCTGGTGTCATTCCTCCATATACATTAGTGTAATGGATAAGGATTATAAGGACACCCTTGCCAATGTGTACCCTTTAAAGGTATTGTAAGGCTGGTATGAAATCATTGAACATCTCAATATTCAAATAACATATAACTTAGGCTGAGTAGGCTACAGATGGCAGGTCGAATAGAGTATATGTCATTTATGTTACACATTTGATGCATAATTATTACATAATGGCAGAGATATGGCTTGTGTTCCATCAAGGTCCATGGTTCGTGTAAGGAAGTCTCCTAAATAAAAAATGATGTTACAGAAGGTTGCTAAGCACGAGTGACTTGTGTACTTTTAGAAAAATGTATAAACACCAATCAATAATCAATGATGCATTCATTTGTTACATATGCTTTAAACGTTATAAGTGGAAGTCAAGAACAGTTATTTCAGAGAGGTCTCAAACTGTCCGAATCCTCCGGTATACTGGAGTCTTCAGAAATCAATAATCGAAATACATACATGTATATCTTTACGTTTTAGTGTCACACAAACCAGGATTAATGGATAGAGACCAGTCAACCAGTTAGCCACACACAAATAATGGTCACCCAAACCAGGATTAATGGATAGAGACCAGTCAACCAGTTAGCTTCACACAAATAAGGGTCACCTAAACCAGGATTAATGGATAGAGACCAGTCAACCAGTTAGCCACACACAAATAATGGTCACCTGAACCAGGATTAATGGATAGAGACCAGTCAACCAGTTAGCCACACACAAATAATGGTCACCTGAACCAGGATTAATGGATAGAGACCTGACATCTAGTTAACTACACACAAATAAGGGTCACCTAAACCACGATTAATGGATAGAGACCAGTCAACCAGTTAGCCACACACAAATAATGGTCACCCAAACCAGGATTAATGGATAGAGACCAATCAACCAGTTAGCCACACACAAATAATGGTCACCCAAACCAGGATTAATGGATAGAGACCTGACATCTAGTTAACTACACACAAATAAGGGTCACCTAAAGCAGGGTTAATGGATAGAGACCAGTCAACCAGTTAGCCACACACAAATAAGGGTCACCCAAACCAGGCTTAATGGATAGAGACCTGACATCTAGTTAACTACACACAAATAAGAGTCACCTGAACCAGGATTAATGGATAGAGACCAGTCAACCAGTTAGCCACACAAATAAGGGTCAACCAGTTAGCCACACACAAATAAGAGTCACCTGAACCAGGCTTAATGGATAGAGACCAGTCAACCAGTTAGCCACACACAAATAATGGTCACCCAAACCAGGATTAATGGATAGAGACCAGTCAACCAGTTAGCCACACACAAATAATGGTCACCCAAACCAGGCTTAATGGATAGAGACCAGTCAACCAGTTAGCCACACACAAATAATGGTCACCCAGACCAGGCTAAATGGATAGAAACCTGACATCTAGTTAACTACACACAAATAAGTGTCACCTTAACCAGGCTAAATGGATAGAAACCTGACATCTAGTTAACTGCACACAAATATTGGCAATTTGGCATATTCCATTTATTTATAGAATATTATATAATTATTTACCTTAATGGAAAACATTAACTTCTTTTATGTGCATGGCCTATTAACAGGTATTTGACACCAAATCGTACAATATATTTAGCATTACTTAGTACCACATGACCTCTGCATATCATTACATGTAAATTATGTCATATTCACAGAGAACCTCATTATTTAGTTGGTGGAGATTCTAAAGGTCTACTCTGCAATAAAATGACTTCAAGAATGTTTCACATCATTTTGTACAGAGGAAATATAAACCTGTATTTGAAATGGTTTTAAATAGAGTACAAAGGGTGTGTCAGAATGGTCTGATGACTTACGCTTCTTAATTGAAATTTGATAAATTGAAAAATACTTTCTTCCCCCGGTCACCCTCAATCTGAGTAAAGTTATCATATTCCAAAGTGATAATTATTGATGTGGAAATAAAGTTGCAGATGTCTTATATTAAGTTGACCTTTAAAACAGACAAGGAGACATTTTTGCGAATCTTAAGGATATGTAGAAAAGTGAATAATAACCACTATTGACATTTTAAATTTCACAATTGGAAACGGAATGACATATTTAGGTATGTTTTAGTGTACTAGAAAGTGATAAAGTTTTAAAAAAAAAATAGGCGCGTGGGTAGTTTTGGAATCACATTTCTGCGCAAATGGTGACAGCCAACATATAAACTAAAACAAATGGTTTCGAAAGATGCAGGATGATGAAATACATGTGGGAACTTTATAGGTGCCATAATAATCTCGTCTGGAAATATCTTATCGAGTGTGTTTGATACTTATAACTATGTATGTTGGTTCCGTTGTTTTTCCCCCTATTCTCATTTAGGAACGTGACATTGTTTACTTTGATGGACCAAGAAGAACACTTCTATTTCAGGAAGAGGCATTCTTAGTATCCTTATGATTTTTCATGTCTTATTATTTTTTTTTAATCTTTCTTCCATTATCTTGTCCTAGTTTCATCGTCTTTGAATTCGAATTCAGATTCTGTCGGCATTTCGGTTAATTTATATTCTTTTTATTTAGACTTAATTTTTTCCAATGTGACTTCTTTGGATTTACATTGCTACTGTACGGGTTGTCTTGGTTCATTTAACTATTGCTACAGTGTAACTATTGATAGTTAAGACAATTATTGATACAGCGTGACTTTTGATGGTTTAGACAATTATTGATACAGCGTGACTTTTGATGGTTTAAACAATTATTGATACAATGTGACTTTTGATGGTTTAAACAATTATTGATACAGCGTGACTTTTGATGGTTTAAACAATTATTGATACAACGTGACTTTTGATGGTTTAAACAATCATTGATACCACGTGACTTTTGATGGTTTAGATAATTATTGAAACAGTGTGACTTTTGATGGTTTAGACAATTATTGATACAACGTATTGATAGACAATCATTGTACCACGACTTTTGATGGTTTAAACAATTATTGATACAGTGTGACTTTTGATGGTTTAGACAATCATTGATACCACGTGACTTTTGATGGTTTAGATAATTATTGATACAGCGTGACTTTTGATGGTTTAAACAATTATTGATACAATGTGACTTTTGATGGTTTAAACAATTATTGATACAGTGTGACTTTTGATGGTTTAGATAATTATTGATACAATGTGACTTTTGATGGTTTAGACAATTATTGATACAATGTGACTTTTGATGGTTTAGACAATCATTGATACAGTGTGACTTTTGATGGTTTAAACAATTATTGATACAATGTGACTTTTGATGGTTTAGACAATTATTGATACAGTGTGACTTTTGATGGTTTAGACAATTATTGATACAATGTGACTTTTGATGGTTTAGACAATCATTGATACCACGTGACTTTTGATGGTTTAAACAATTATTGATACAACGTGACTTTTGATGGTTTAGACAATCATTGATACCACGTGACTTTTGATGGTTTAAACAATTATTGATACAGCGTGACTTTTGATGGTTTAGACAATCATTGATACAACGTGACTTTTGATGGTTTAAACAATTATTGATACAATGTGACTTTTGATGGTTTAGATAATTATTGATACAGTGTGACTTTTGATGGTTTAAACAATTATTGATACAGTGTGACTTTTGATGGTTTAAACAATTATTGATACAATGTGACTTTTGATGGTTTAAACAATTATTGATACAGTGTGACTTTTGATGGTTTAAACAATTATTGATACAATGTGACTTTTGATGGTTTAGATAATTATTGATACAGTGTGACTTTTGATGGTTTAGATAATTATTGATACAATGTGACTTTTGATGGTTTAGACAATTATTGATACAGTGTGACTTTTGATGTGTGACTTTTGATGGTTTAGATAATTATTGATACAATGTGACTTTTAATGGTTTAGATAATTATTGATATAACGTGACTTTTGATGGTTTACTTTTGATGGTTTTTTGATGGTTTAGACAATTATTGATACAGTGTGACTTTTGATGGTTTAAACAATTATTGATACAGTGTGACTTTTGATGGTTTAGATAATTATTGATACAGTGTGACTTTTGATGGTTTAAACAATTATTGATACAATGTGACTTTTGATGGTTTAAACAATTATTGATACAATGTGACTTTTGATGGTTTAGACAATTATTGATACAATGTGACTTTTGATGGTTTAGACAATTATTGATACAATGTGACTTTTGATGGTTTAAACAATTATTGATACAATGTGACTTTTGATGGTTTAGACAATTATTGATACAATGTGACTTTTGATGGTTTAGACAATTATTGATACAATGTGACTTTTGATGGTTTAAACAATTATTGATACAGTGTGACTTTTGATGGTTTAGACAATTATTGATATAGCGTGACTTTTGATGGTTTAAACAATTATTGATACAATGTGACTTTTGATGGTTTAGACAATTATTGATATAGCGTGACTTTTGATGGTTTAAACAATTATTGATACAATGTGACTTTTGATGGTTTAGACAATTATTGATATAGCGTGACTTTTGATGGTTAAAACAATTATTGCTATAGTGTGACTTTTGATGGTTTAAACAATTATTGATACAGCGTGACTTTTGATGGTTAAAACAATTATTGATACAGCGTGACTTTTGATGGTTTAAACAATTATTGATACAATGTGACTTTTGATGGTTTAAACAATTATTGATACAGCGTGACTTTTGATGGTTAAAACAATTATTGATACAGTGTGACTTTTGATGGTTAAAACAATTATTGATACAGTGTGACTTTTGATGGTTTAAACAATTATTGATATAGCGTGACTTTTGATGGTTAAAACAATTATTGATATAGCGTGACTTTTGATGGTTTTATCAATTATTGATACAACGTGACTTTTGATGGTTTAAACAATTATTGATACAATGTGACTTTTGATGGTTTAGATAATTATACAATGACTTTTGATGGTTTAAACAATTATTGATACAATGTGACTTTTGATGGTTTAAACAATTATTGATACAGCGTGACTTTTGATGGTTTAAACAATTATTGATACAGTGTGACTTTTGATGGTTTAGACAATTATTAATACAACGTGACTTTTGATGGTTTAGACAATTATTGATACAACGTGACTTTTGATGGTATAAACAATCATTGATACAGTGTGACTTTTGATGGTTTAAACAATTATTGATACAGTGTGACTTTTGATGGTTTAAACAATTATTGATACAATGTGACTTTTGATGGTTTAAACAATTATTGATAGAATGTGACTTTTGATGGTTTAGACAATTATTGATACAGTGTGACTTTTGATGGTTTAAACAATTATTGATACAATGTGACTTTTGATGGTTTAAACAATTATTGATACAGTGTGACTTTTGATGGTTTAGACAATTATTGATACAACGTGACTTTTGATGGTTTGAACAATTATTGATACAATGTGACTTTTGATGGTTTAGACAATCATTGATACAATGTGACTTTTGATGGTTTAGACAATCATTGATACAATGTGACTTTTGATGGTTTAGACAATCATTGATACAGTGTGACTTTTTATTTTAGTTTAACTGTAATTTGATAGAATGTGACGTTTTGTTTAGCTGTAATTTGCTGCAATGTTATGTGTAGTTTAGCTGTAATTTGCCACACTGTGACGTGTAGTTAAGCAGTAATTAGCCACACTGTGACGTCTTGTTTAGCGATAATTTGCCACACTGTGACGTTTTGTTTAGCTGTAATTTGCCACACTGTGACGTTTTGTTTAGCTGTAATTTGCCACACTGTGACGTTTTGTTTAGCTGTAATTTGCCACACTGTGACGTTTTGTTTAGCAGTAATTTGCCACACTGTGACGTTTTGTTTTGCTGTAATTTGCCACACTGTGACGTCTTGTTTAGCGATAATTTTCCACACTGTGACGTTTTGTTTAGCTGTAATTTGCCACACTGTGACGTTTTGTTTTGCTGTAATTTGCCACACTGTGACGTGTAGTTAAGCAGTAATTAGCCACACTGTGACGTCTTGTTTAGCGATAATTTGCCACACTGTGACGTTTTGTTTAGCTGTAATTTGCCACACTGTGACGTTTTGTTTAGCTGTAATTTGCCACACTGTGACGTTTTGTTTAGCAGTAATTTGCCACACTGTGACGTTTTGTTTTGCTGTAATTTGCCACACTGTGACGTCTTGTTTAGCGATAATTTTCCACACTGTGACGTTTTGTTTAGCTGTAATTTGCCACACTGTGACGTTTTGTTTAGCTGTAATTTGCCACACTGTGACGTGTAGTTTAGCTGTAATTTGGCACACTGTGACGTCTTGTTTAGCTGTAATTTGCCACACTGTGACGTGTAGTTTAGCTGTAATTTGCCACACTGTGACGTTTTGTTTAGCTGTAATTTGCCACACTGTGACGTGTAGTTAAGCAGTAATTAGCCACACTGTGACGTCTTGTTTAGCGATAATTTGCCACACTGTGACGTTTTGTTTAGCTGTAATTTGCCACACTGTGACGTTTTGTTTAGCAGTAATTTGCCACACTGTGACGTTTTGTTTAGCAGTAATTTGCCACACTGTGACGTTTTGTTTAGCAGTAATTTGCCACACTGTGACGTTTTGTTTTGCTGTAATTTGCCACACTGTGACGTCTTGTTTAGCGATAATTTGCCACACTGTGACGTTTTGTTTAGCTGTAATTTGCCACACTGTGACGTTTTGTTTTGCTGTAATTTGCCACACTGTGACGTTTTGTTTTGCTGTAATTTGCCACACTGTGACGTTTTGTTTTGCTGTAATTTGCCACACTGTGACGTTTTGTTTAGCTGTAATTTGCCACACTGTGACGTTTTGTTTTGCTGTAATTTGCCACACTGTGACGTTTTGTTTTGCTGTAATTTGCCACACTGTGACGTTTTGTTTTGCTGTAATTTGCCACACTGTGACGTTTTGTTTTGCTGTAATTTGCCACACTGTGACGTTTTGTTTTGCTGTAATTTGCCACACTGTGACGTTTTGTTTAGCTGTAATTTGCCACACTGTGACGTCTTGTTTAGCTGTAATTTGCCACACTGTGACGTCTTGTTTAGCTGTAATTTGCTGCAATGTGATGTGTAGTTTATTAGTAATTTGCCACAGTGTGACGTGTAGTTTAGCAGTAATTTGCTACAGTGTGACTTTTTGTTTAGCTGTTATTTGCTATACTGTGACTTGTGAATTGTTACAGTGTATATGTTTTATTATGACTGGAACATTGGCTTGATGGTAAGAAGTAGGTGAACTTGATATTCACTACGAGTATTGCGTATAACTAGTAAACTCTTTTATAGGGAATTCCAATAGGCATTTTAAAACCAATTACAACTACTTATATCTGGCAGCACACTATATTAACTGTAAAGCAATGAAGATCGTGGATTGATTCCATTAAATGCCTATTTACATTGATATCAATATTGATCATACACTTATCACGAATTTCAATCAGTGTTTCGTTCGGTTAAGTTTACAATTAATAATAGAAATTGAGTGACCTACATATGTAAGTAGTGTACAGTGATACTTGTATTCAGTATAATTTTCTTGCCATGGTCTATCAAGGATGAGGACGGCTGTCATTATAATAGAGTTTCCTAAATGTTACCCTGATACAACATATTTGATCATATACATACCATCATGATGCTGTGGCCTACCTATACCTTATTGGCCGTTGCTAAAACACTTACTAAATGGATTAACTTCTTCACGTTTAAGGAAAACCTTGCAAGAGGGTCTGAGTTATTGTTAGTTATGAGCACCATCATAGGATGGTCTGTTTTAATGACAATTATTGTTACTACTACAGACGGGTCTGACTTATTAGTAGTTGCTGATACCCTTACAGGTGGGCCTGGCTTATTGGTAAAGACTGATTCCCTTACAGGTGGGCCTTGCTTATTGGTAGTTACTGATTCAATTATAGTGGACCTGGCTTATTAGTAAAGACTAATTTCCTTACAGGTAGGCCTTGCTTATTGGTTGGGACTGATTCCCTTACAGGTGGGCCAGCCTTATTGGTAGTTACTGATTCCCTTACAGGTGGGCCTGTCTTATTGGTAGTTAACGATTCCCTTACAAGTGGGCCTGCCTTATTGGTAGTTAACGATTCCCTTACAAGTGGGCCTTGCTTATTGGTAGTTAACGATTCCCTTACAGGTAGGCCTTGCTTATTGGTAGTTGCTGATTACCTTACAGGTGGGCATTCCCTTATTGGTAGTTAACGATACCCTTACAGGTGGGCCTGCCTTATTGGTAGTTAACGATTCCCTTACAAGTGGGCCTGCCTTATTGGTAGTTAACGATTCCCTTACAAGTGGGCCTTGCTTATTGGTAGTTGCTGATTACCTTACAGGTGGGCATGCCCTTATTGGTAGTTAACGATTCCCTTACAAGTGGGCCTTGCTTATTGGTAGTTACTGATTCCCTTACAAGTGGGCCTGCCTTATTGGTAGTTAATGATTCCCTTACAGGTAGGCCTTGCATTGCCTTGTTGCCCTTATTGGTAGTTAACGATTCCCTTACAAGTGGGCCTGCCTTATTGGTAGTTAATGATTCCCTTACAGGTGGACCAGCCTTGTTGGTAGTTAACGATTCCTTTACAGGTGGACCAGCCTCATTGGTAGTTAACGATTCCCTTACAGGTGGGTCTGCCTTATTGGTAGTTACTGATTCCCTTACAGGTGGGCCTGCCTTATTGGTAGTTAACGATTCCCTTACAGGTGGGCCTTGCTTATTGGTAGTTACTGATTCCCTTACAGGTGGGCCAGCCTTATTGGTAGTTACTGATTCCCTTGCAGGTGGGCCTGCCTTATTGGTAGTTACTGATTCCCTTACAGGTGGGCCTTGCTTATTGAAAGTTACTGATTCCCTTACAGGTGGGCCAGCCTTATTGGTAGTTACTGATTCCCTTACAGGTGGACCTGCCTTATTGGTAGTTACTGATTCCCTTACAGGTGGGCCTTGCTTATTGGTAGTTACTGATTCCCTTACAGGATGGCCTGGCTTATTGGTAGTTAACGATTCCCTAACAGATGGGCCTCGCTTATTGTTAGTTACTGATTCCCTTACAGGTAGGCCTTGCTTATTGGTTGGGACTGATTCCCTTACAGGTGGGCCTTGCTTATTGGTAGTTACTGATTCCCTTACAGGTGGGCCTGTCTTATTTGTAGTTAACGATTCCCTTACAGGTGGGCCTGTCTTATTTGTAGTTAACGATTCCCTTACAGGTGGGCCTTGCTTATTTGTAGTTACCGATTCCCTTACAGGTGGGCCTTTTTGTGTTACATGAAGTTGTGTTTTCTCACATATTTGTTGTAGTTGACCATTTTTGAAGTTGTTTCTCTTTGTTCAAGGTCACGTAGGTCAAATTTGATACAATCTTTAGACAGATTCTTCTGACTTACCAAGAGGTACAGAGTCACGTCATTCGGCTTATAGCTTGGATGAAGTCCGACAACGTTTGCGAAAAAGAAATGACCTCGACGCTTATATTCAATGTCACATTAACAAATTTGTTAAAATAGCTAAACAACTTCCTCTGACCAACCAAAAGGTTCAGAAGCAAGGTATTTTCTGGGATGAAGGCCGACAAAATTGCAGCAAAAATTGTTTGAACCATGTTCAAGATCACAGGTGTCAAATTGTCAAAAAAAACTTGTAAAGACCTCTTCAGAAAAACAATTCGAGGAGCAGGATATTTGGTGGAAAGGTGTTTCGAAGTCAAAGCCCGACTTTCGAGAAAAAAAAAATAACATTTCCCTATAATCCTGCTCATAACTGTCCATGTTTAGAGTTGAATATCAGAAGTAGTTTGTTGTGGAAATTGGTTAAAATTGATTGGATGTAACCACTTTGAATGTACGTGTTAATGTATGTGTGATAATTATTTATAAACATTGAATACCAGTTGAGCGATGCAGCTCTTGTTCATCAATTTCATCGAAAATCTTCATGATTGAAAACCACATCAAGAGACTGTGTTCTGATGAACAACACTTTGATTCAACAATGTTTGATCATTTATTGTCCATTGTTCTTTTCAGCATTTTATTCTCGTCCTGAGACTTCCTTCAGTTTTCCATCAATCATTTATAAACCTAGATATACTTCGATTTACCTTTAAAACATATATCACTCTTTCCCTCTCGATATTTTGACTCAGTATTTTTATCATTTCTATATCTGTATCATTTCGGTACCGTTTCTTTGGTATGGACGGGCGTATATCAATATATTATCCCGCGGTACTCTTGTTAAACTATCTATCTTGTTTTATTACTTTTAACTTTATGTGAGTTGCACCAGTCACGGCTTAGTAATGCTTTGCATTCCAATGTCCCTATCACTGTTATCACACACTGTGCTAACTCATAACAAAATATCTGTTTCTTTATTTTTTTACTGGAAACAATATCGACTAATGACTGAGAAATCAAATCCAAGACTTGTGACTATGATGGAGTTACAGGGTTTACATGGAGGGTGTCGTCGCTTAATCTTCCCAACACCTGGTCTTATTCTCCTTGTACTTTTTCATGGAGTCTCCATGTAAATCTTCCGTTTAATATTTTCCCGTAGTTTTATTGTTAAGAGTTTGGATTATGATGACATGTCAGCATTTTCTACTTGTAATAATATTTAGTAATTCGATTCCAATTTCATTTTTAAAGAAAATATAATTATTCCTTTTTGATCGAAATTAACATGGTGGGTCACTTGTTTTTCAAAAAAAATATTGTTTATTTTGAATAATTTTGTTATGTTCTTATTCTATTCTGGATACATAATTTTTTTTCAAATACTGTTTTCGATGTTACAAAAAGCAGCCAACGCTTAATATAAAGGGAAATGGATGTGTGCCGCGAGCAATAAATACCTGTATACATTATTTACAAAGTACGCTTATAAATTATTCGTGAGACGCCGCCCCTGTAAATACGTGTAAATATTGACTTTTGTTTACGTTTCAATTGTTGTGATGTACGACACGACAGCCAAGATTGTTATAGGATTCAAATGTTGGCGAAAATAACATGCAACGCAGAAATAGATAACTGTTTTTGATTATATTCCTGCCATGGACCACAGTTCGCTTTAAATTTGTATATGATTGCTTAAACTCTTATTTACGATTAAAAGGGAAACTGAAATTCTCCGTGTCCCTACGCACGGGTGCATTTTTCTGTAGTCAATGGGGATAAGAGGCCAGTCAGTTCTTATGAGTACCTTTCTGGGCGGGGCTGCTGCCAAAACACTCTGCTGATCGTTTAAAGGATAATATGTATAATTTATCGTTTTATACCTTAATGCAGAGTTCAGTATATAAATAAACTTTAATGATATTCCACTTCAAATACTAACACCATAAAAAATCAGATATTCGGTAATGATTTCATTTTTGGCTCGAAATCGGTGAGGTTCCTCATTATTTTCGAGTTTTATGGCGTTTATCGCGATATGACAGTAAATTCCTTTTTACATCTTTACTCAATAAACCTATACTATAAGATTGTGTATCGATGGTAAAGTGTGAATAATCAGCCAATAAAATTGAAATAAATAGCCCAGGAGACAGACATTTTCGTACTTGCCGGAGCAAAATAATTGCATACATGGGGTAAAGGTACAGAGAGTGCGATATGGCGGCCTCGCACGCCGTGAACCTTGTACGCCTGTACACACGTTCTCGCCGGCCGTCAAAGTGTTAAAGATATATATCTGCTCCCTGCAGATACGTATGGGGTGTAGGAGGACAGGTATTTCATGGTGACACTCTTTATAGCCTCAATCAGCATATTCGCTCGCCCCTTCACCTTTTATTTGACTAATTACCATACCTTTGGTACATTTAGTGATTCCAGAATATATCGCAATTAACATACTTTTAACATTTAAATATTTTAGTGCTGTTTTGTTAAAAAATAATGTAAGTAAATCAGGTATCAGTCACCGTGAACAAAAAACAATTCAATATGAGATATTGACTTTCTGTATTGTTATGACAATATCAAATTTGCATGTTTTCACTCCTGAAACACGCACAAAATCCCATATTCAACCTTAGTTTACTTGCTGACTCAAAACACTGAGGTGATTTTTTTACAGAACTACTTCAAGGTGTCGATTCGGGTTAGAACATGAATTTATCTGACGTATCTGTTGGTGGTGAACCGTGGAATAAATGCGGGGTACCCACACCGAGATGCCCGCAGTTGTTTCCTGGGTTGTTGCATACTTGCGGTTCCGTATGATGATGATCACGACTCTGCACCGATGGTATCAGCCAGGTTAAATACATACTCTTTTGAACATGTGTCGTCATTAGATCATCCAGAAGCAATCATGTCGGCAAAAATTCAATCTGGATAGAAGTGGATTACACGTTAAAGGTGCTTACTAGTACTTAATACTTGCCAATTACTACCTATCCCTTCCTGTGTCTTCTTGTGCAGCAACCACCGGCATGTTCATGTCAATATACGGGTGGCTTATAATCAGACACCTATCCACATTACCACAGTGAATGCTGAAGGAATATGCAATAAGAAAAGGTAGCATACGAACTCAGACTTTCTTCACAAAATATCATATTTGTTAGATTTTCACCAGTCGTGTTTATATAAAAAAACGTGTTAGTAATTCTTCTTAATAGAAACATTTATACACAAAAAATATACTGTCCTAAACATCAAATTGTTATATAAAACTTCTTACCAAAATGGTATGAACACTATTCCGAATCAGCTGTTTCTTTTTGTTTTCCTCCGTTTTACAGCAGCCGGTGCCTGCACGAAATGGCAAACACAGTCATGTTTTCTTTGTTATTTAGACGATATTCTTGATAATTCAGGTTTACTAAATAGAAAAAAGAAACTTTATACTGTGAAATATACTATGTTGAAACAATAAAACAGTACACATTATCAGAAATCTTTGAAGGGAATTAAATCTGATCAACAGTATTCGTACCAGATAAACATACATGTCACTGGAAAAAACAAACGGCAACAGAAAATCTATTCTGAGTTTAAGAATCAGGATTTGACATCCGTCTTCATACTGATTCGTTAGAGAAACAAGAACCATTATGTTCACTGGTAAATACTATCTGTACATATATACTGTATGTATTGTGTCAAACCTCGATATATATTATCTGTATATATACTGTATGTATTGTGTCAACCCCGATATATATTATCTGTATATATACTGTATGTATTGTGTCAAACCCTGATATATATTATCTGTATATATACTGTATGTATTGTGTCAAACCCTGATATATATTATCTGTATATATACTGTATGTATTGTGTCAAACCCTGATATATATTATCTGTATATATACTGTATGTATTGTGTCAAACCCCGAGAAATATTATCTGTATATATACTGTATGTATTGTGTCAAACCTCGATATAAATTATCTGTATGTATACTGTATTGTGTCAACCCCGATATATATTATCTGTATATATACTGTATGTATTGTGTCAAACCCTGATATATATTATCTGTATATATACTGTATGTATTGTGTCAAACCTTGATATATATTATCTGTATATATACTGTATTGTGTCAACCCCGATATATATTATTTGTATATATACTGTATGTATTGTGTCAAACCTCGATATAAATTATCTGTATGTATACTGTATTGTGTCAACCCCTATATATATTATCTGTATATATACTATATACTGTATGTATTGTATGTATTGTGTCATATACCCTGATATATATTATCTGTATATATACTGTATGTATTGTGTCAAACCCCGATATATATTATCTGTATATATACTGTATTGTGTCAACCCCGATATATATTATCTGTATATATACTGTATGTATTGTGTCAAACCTCGATATATATTATCTCTATATATACTGTATGTATTGTGTCAAACACTGATATATATTATCTCTATATATACTGTATTGTGTCAAACCCTGATATATATTATCTGTATATATATACTGTATGTATTGTGTCAACCCCATATATATTATCTGTATATATACTGTATGTATTGTGTCAACCCCGATATATATTATCTGTATGTATACTGTATTGTGTCAAACCCTGATATATATTATCTGTATATATACTGTATTGTGTCAAACCTCGATATATATTATCTGTATATATACTGTATCTGTATATATACTGTATATATACTGTGTGTCAAACCCTGATATATATTATCTGTATATATACTGTATGTATTGTGTCAAACCTCGATATATATTATCTCTATATATACTGTATGTATTGTGTCAAACACAGATATATATTATCTCTATATATACTGTATTGTGTCAAACCCTGATATATATTATCTGTATATATATATTGTATGTATTGTGTCAACCCCGATATATATTATCTGTATATATACTGTATGTATTGTGTCAAACCCTGATATATATTATCTGTATATATATACTGTATGTATTGTGTCAACCCCGATATATATTATCTGTATATATACTGTATGTATTGTGTCAACCCCGATATATATTATCTGTATGTATACTGTATTGTGTCAAACCCTGATATATATTATCTGTATATATACTGTATTGTGTCAAACCTCGATATATATTATCTGTATATATACTGTATTGTGTCAAACCTCGATATATATTATCTGTATATATACTGTATTGTGTCAAACCCTGATATATATTATCTGTATATATACTGTATGTATTGTGTCAAACCTCGATATATATTATCTCTATATATACTGTATGTATTGTGTCAAACACTGATATATATTATCTCTATATATACTGTATTGTGTCAAACCCTGATATATATTATCTGTATATATATACTGTATGTATTGTGTCAACCCCGATATATATTATCTGTATATATACTGTATGTATTGTGTCAACCCCGATATATATTATCTGTATGTATACTGTATTGTGTCAAACCCTGATATATATTATCTGTATATATACTGTATTGTGTCAAACCTCGATATATATTATCTGTATATATACTGTATTGTGTCAAACCTCGATATATATTATCTGTATATATACTGTATTGTGTCAAACCCTGATATATATTATCTCCATATATACTGTATGTATTGTGTCAACCCCGATAGATATATGTATATATACTGTATGTATTGTGTCAAACCCCGATAGGTATATGTATATAAACTGTATGTATTGTGTCAAATGATACAACTTCGTGGAACGATATCTGTTTTCAAACTTTGATCGATTTGATCAGTTTCATTTTCTGTGCTAAAAATCTGTCTCAACAAATCAGGACGGGTGTTTGTTTGTAATTTTGTTTATTCGCGTTTGAAAGTTTTCACTGACCACTGGTTATCTGTAACCAGCCTGTATACAACCGGAGTCAGACCTATAGAATGACTAACGAGTAGTATAGGGGCGTGTATCTTGGATATCTTTATGATTCATTTCATAGCTTGATTATGTATTGTACTGTGTGTGATATGAAATCTGTACCAAGTTCACTTAAATACATACGTATCAGTAAAAGTGTCATGTTTAAAGCTGTCCTTCTGTATGATATATCAATCAACACATTTTATTTATCTATATATATATATTCCAGGTACACACCTCATCAGTCGCGGCTATGAACTTTGAAATTTATTCACCATAACACATAGCATGAACTACATCACCTGCATAAGTTCAGGTTAACTCATCCCACTGTTTTTAGAGCCATTTTTGATTGCGCATGATTTGGTTCTATTGTGTGATGTATTCTACAGTAACATGTTAATACAATGTGTGATGTGTTTTACAGTAACAGGTTTATACACTGTGTGTGATGTGTTGCTCCTTGACTGCCTATATTACAGATAAAAAAAAACTTATCGTTGAATCGTTAAACAGAGAAGTTACGTGTGATAAGGACCTTAACTGGTGACATTACTTGCTCAAAATTCATAAATCAATATAACACATAAAATCTTGTATTGCTGTCTATACCCGAATCAATGTAGCCTGTATCTATAATTTACATGTTATGGTATTTTGTTGGCTTTTCTGTACAGTAACATACCGGGTTTCTATTTGATGTGTAAAGAGAGTGAATCAATACATTGTTAAAAGCCTGTTTAATGCGATCGTTACCAGATTTCCATTCTAGATTATGTCATAGACCAATATAACTCATAGCGTAAGATAACGGCTTTCAAAATACGTTAGAAACAATTAAGGTAATCTGTTTAACAGGCTTTTTTAAAATACAGACATGTTAATATTATCTGATTTCAAACTAAAACTCGAATAAATCAGGAACCCTTTGAGAAAACAAAGATTCCACAAAGGCCATTCGAAAAGTACATAGAATAGGTGTTCAGGAAGGGTTAGCGTTTTCTGCTCCATTGATCACATCTAAAGATCATTTAACATAACCTTCATATCGCGCAAGAAAGTGGAACGTTTTCATTTAGCTTATCCATATAACCTGCTTTCTGAACAGAGCGACTTTAATAACAAAAACCGAACCTGCAATACTATACCAGGCTGTTAGTGAATCATCACCAATCATTAAGGTGTCAGATTGGCAGTATCTACTTCAACAATAACAAATATAACAAATACATTTATATCGTTGAAGGATGTTTTACTTGGCATGAATTAGTCGTTTAATGTTATTTAAAGTGATCTCCTCATTTATCAAGACAACACAAAAACTTACAAAAACCTACTTGATTCCGATTCTTGGTTACTTAAAAAAATATAAGAAAAGCATATTTTGGTTAACATCAAAGATAAATAAAGAACAGACAAACGTCATCAACAAATAAGAAACATGTCAATATTACACAAAAAAGTTTGTCCACGATTTCGTTTAATACGTTGCGGATTATATCTATAAAAAATGTGAATTGCCAATGAGAATAAAACAAAACAAATCCGAGTTAATTCAATCAAGAAATCAAATCCAATACCACGAATGTGATCAAAAATAAACTTTTACTGACACAAAGGACGGAGGAACTGTGTTTCGGAAAACATATCCTTTGATGTAACCTCAGACAAAAAAGGGACATTGTCCCGGTCAGACGGATCAATACCATTCCAAAGTACATTATGAACGCATGGAGTGCTACGCCAAATTTTGTCCTAATTTGTACAACCACACGGAGGTTTACAAGAACAAATGAAGCGTAATACAGAAACGTCGTATGTGGAACATTTGTAGGGGAATTAACATGTTTATCCTCCATTTGTTGCCTGGATTGCCGGGAAGAAGTACTGCAGACACAAGCAAGGTCACAAGTTTGACGTGCCGATTGGCAGCCTGGCGTTTTTGTGGTCAGATATACTCCCACATCTTTATACCGCAATAGGCGTTTCTTTTCAAAACAATAAATCGTCCAAAATGAAAGGTCTTGCCCTTTATGATAAGTGGGCGATATGAATCTCGTTTGAATATATTTGAATTTCATTACACTTATTCACGCTTTTTAAACTCAACTTTAAGAGATGATTAAGTACAATTCAGCACCGTTGTTACAGCTTCTCTATCACGGTTCTAACGTGCATCGTGTATGTTGCGTGGATGGGGGTGAGGGTGAGGTACTGTTTATGACTTAAAACAATCTACTTTACACATGTTACCCTCAGGAAGCGCACCTTGTCTTTATAAATATGTTACAAATAAGATGCTTCTAACAAAAAATATGTCGAATAGGTAACAAAGAAAATTGAACAAAGACACACAAGTTGCTTCTTCCCTTTCGTTGTAACTTATCAAATAAATTAAGATTCACAAGTCGGCAGACACAGGATAAGAATTTACACCTTAGGAATATTAAAAATACATAATTCAATATTCGGAAAAGATTTACACGCTGTTGTCGATTTACTGAACTAGATACTAATGTTAATAAATAACTGTTTGACCTCTATACCTATAACACTTGCTACATAACATAGTATATATATAGTTACACTTACGGTACGCAAAACATTCACATTGTTTGTGGTAAGGTACACATGGAAAGGTACATGTAGATGTGATAAGTGTTGATGTGGTAAGGTACGTGTGTACATGTAGATGTGATAAGTGTTGATGTGGTAAGTGTTGATGTGGTAAGGTACATGTGTACATGTAGATGTGATAAGTGTTGATGTGGTAAGGTACGTGTGTACATGTAGATGTGATAAGTGTTGATGTGGTAAGGTACGTGTGTACATGTAGATGTGATAAGTGTTGATGTGGTAAGGTACTTGTGTATATGTAGATGTGATAAGTGTTGATGTGGTAAGGCACATGTTTAAAATGTACATGTAGATGTGATAAGTGTTGATTTGGTAGGATACATGTTGAAGTGGTAAGGTAGGTGTTGATGTGGTAAGGTAAATGTGGATGTGGTAAGGTATATGTGGATTTGGTAATGTAGGTGTTGATGTGGTAAGGTATATGTGGATGTGGTAAGGCACATGTTTAAAATGTACATGTAGATGTGATAAGTGTTGATTTGGTAGGATACATGTTGAAGTGGTAAGGTAGGTGTTGATGTGGTAAGGTATATGTGGATGTGGTAAGGTATGTGTTGATGTGGTAAGGTAGATGTTGATGTGGTAAGGTAAATGTTGTGGTAAGATATATGTTGGTGTGGTAAGGTATATGTTGTGGTAAGGTATATGTTGATGTGGTAAGATAGGTGTTGATGTGGTAAGGTATATGTGGATGTGGTAAGGTATATGTGAATATGGTAATGTATATGTGGATGTGATAACGTATATGTGGGTGTGGTAATGTAGGTGTTGATGTGGTAAGGTATATGTGGATGTGGTAAGGTAGGTGTTGATATGGAAAGGTATATGTGGATGTTGTAAGGTAGGTGTTGATGTGGTAAGGTATATGTGGATTTGGTAAGGTATATGTGGATGTGGTAAGGTATGTATTGATGTGGTAAGGTATATGTGGATGTGGTAGGGTATATGTGGGTGTGGTAAGGTAGGTGTTGATGTGGTAAGGTATATGTGGATGTGGTAAGGTAGGTGTTGATATGGTAAGGTATATGTGGATGTGGTAAGGTAGGTGTTGATGTGGTAAGGTATATGTGGATGTGGTAAGGTATATGTGGATGTGGTAAGGTATATGTGGATGTGGTAAGGTAGGTGTTGATGTGGTAAGGTATATGTGGATGTGGTAAGGTATATGTGGATGTGGTAAGGTAGGTGTTGATGTGGTAAGGTGTATGTGGATGTAGTAAGGTATATGTGTATGTGGTAAGGTATATGTGGATGTGGTAAGGTAGGTGTTTATGTGGTAAGGTATATGTGGATGTAGTAAGGTATATGTGGATGTGGTAAGGTGTATGTGGATGTGGTAAGGTATATGTGGATGTGGTAAGGTATATGTGGATGTGGTAAGGTATATGTGGATGTGGTAAAGTATATGTGGATGTGGTAAGGTATATGTGGATTTTGTAAGGTATATGTGGATGTGGTAAGGTATATGTGGATGTGGTAAGGTATATGTGGATGTGGTAAGGTATATGTGGATGAGGTAAGGTATATGTGTATTTGGTAAGGTATATGTGGATGTGGTAAGGTATATGTGGATGTGGTAAGGTATATGTGGATGTGGTAAGGTATATGTGGATGTGATAAGGTATATGTGGATGTGGTAATGTATATGTGGATGTGGTAAGGTATATGTGGATGTGGTAAGGTATATGTGGATGTGGTAAGGTATATGTGGAGGTGGTAAGGTATATGTGGATTTGGTAAGGTATATGTGGATGTGATAAGGTATATGTGGATGTGGTAAGGTATATGTGGATGTGGTAAGGTATATGTGGATGTGGTAAGGTTGGTATGGTATATGTGGATTTGGTAAGGTATATGTGTATTTGGTAAGGAATATGTGGATGTGGTAAGGTAAATGTGGATGTGGTAAGGTATATGTGGATTTGGTAATGTAGGTGTTGATGTGGTAAGGTATATGTGGATGTGGTAAGGTATATGCGGATGTGGTAAAGTATATGTGGATATGGTAAGGTATATGTGGATGTGGTAAGGTATATGTGGATGTGGTAAGGTATATGTGGGTGTGGTAATGTAGGTGTTGATGTGGTAAGGTATATGTGGATGTGGTAAGGTAGGTGTTGATATGGAAAGGTATATGTGGATGTGATAACGTATATGTGGGTGTGGTAAGATAGGTGTTGATGTGGTAAGGTATATGTGGATGTGGTAAGGTAGGTGTTGATGTGGTAAGGTATATGTGGATGTGGTAAGGTATGTATTGATGTGGTAAGGTATATGTGGATGTGGTAAGGTATATGTGGGTGTGGTAATGTAGGTGTTGATGTGGTAAGGTATATGTGGATGTGGTAAGGTAGGTGTTGATATGGAAAGGTATATGTGGATGTTGTAAGGTAGGTGTTGATGTGGTAAGGTATATGTGGATTTGGTAAGGTATATGTGGATATGGTAAGGTATGTATTGATGTGGTAAGGTATATGTGGATGTGGTAGGGTATATGTGGGTGTGGTAAGGTAGGTGTTGATGTGGTAAGGTATATGTGGATGTTGTAAGGTAGGTGTTGATGTGGTAAGGTATATGTGGATGTGGTAAGGTATATGTGGATGTGGTAAGGTATATGTGGATTTGGTAAGGTATATGTGGATTTGGTAAGGTATATGTGGATGTGATAAGGTATATGTGGATGTGGTAAGGTATATGTGGATGTGGTAAGGTATATGTGGATTTGGTAAGGTATATGTGGATGTGGCAAGGTATATGTGGATGTGGTAAGGTATATTTGGATTTGGTAAGGTATATGTGGATGTGATAAGGTATATGTGGATGTGGTAAAGTATATGTGGATGTGGTAAGGTATATGTGGATTTGGTAAAAGCTAATGCCAATTATTATGAAAAGTAGAAGTGTTTAGAAAACAAAGCATTAACGAACTGTCTTGGTCGGTTCCAAGTCTTTATTTGATAGCGTTTATAGATAATATCTTGTTCTTATGAAGCTGTACACGCCCGTTCCATATCTACACGTTATTTAACATGCCGAAATGTCTTCACATGTGACATGCACATCTGATCATAAATATTCAATTAGTCAAATATTTTGTTAAATGTGATAATGTCCCTGCTATAATTTCTATTTACCATAAACTGCCCCCCGGATACCATACACACGTATTGTAAATCCTAATGGCGTGGACATGCAAGAGTACTGACACGACTGGGCAAAGCAAACTTCGATATTCAACAATAGTTGTAGGACCCAAGTTTAAGGAATATATGAATATTTCCAATAGAACTTGTTGTAAATGATTTAGAGGTAATCTCTGCCCACCTGGAGTGTGATCGAGTGTTGCTCTGACGTGTTCACTATGTCCACAGCTTATAATTTGATGTGGAATTGAAGAAGAAACAGTGCACGTGACACATCCCTGACACGGGACATCATAAAACACTGATTATTCCTGTTAGGGGGTACCATTCAACACTCCAACACATACAACAATGCCACCATAAGCATTTTCTCTTCATATCATATTTCATATATAAGCGGAAATTGACAATATTGATAGTATGGCATGCGATGTCATTATACATAGTGTAGAGAGACTATATCACTAATGTAACTGTTAAAAAGTGACTGGGTTTTAACTTACCGGGTAATTGATTATGTAAAACATATGTATTGACAGGTGGGATACGGTTACTAAAGGCCGACAAATTAGGACGGTCCTCATGTATTTCAATAAAAAAACGATCTACTTTACAAGTCTTCTGTAGAAATATGTTTTTTATATAAACTCATACAAAAAACATTTTAGTGTAAATTGCAAATACTATTGACATAGTAACTAGTAAATATGATATCGAATCAAGTAAATCAGTAAATATTCTAATCAAAGTAAATGTCAGGATTCATAAAACACAATTACACATTTACGATAAAAAAAAACATAGCCGATAATACAATGTAGAGTAATCTCTCTCATGTAAATATCCTGTAATCCTGATTTGATAATACAATGTAGAGTAATCTCTCCCATGTAAATAACCTGTAATCCTGACTTGATATTACAATATAGAGCAATCTCTCTCGTGTAAATAACCTGTAATCTTGACTTGATAATACAATGTAGAGTATTCTCTCTCATGTAAATAACCTGTAATCCTGACTTGATAATACAATGTAGAGTAATCTCTCCCATGTAAATAACCTGTAATCCTGACTTGATAATACAATGTAGAGTATTCTCTCTCACTTATTTGGTTTCAAACGAGACTAAAGAGCCTATCACAACAGGTCTCTAAGATCAATTTGCCTTTCAGAGATATTGATGACTTTTTATTATTTCCATCGTATATACCCGTCGAAGTTGTTAATCACGACTGACTATTCCACATTTGCAGCTTATCTTTATCATTTCTTACCACGAACCCAATATGGACAGGTTTCCATCAAGCTGTATGCTAAGTGTGATTATTTGAATTCCCTTTTGTGAATTTTCTTTTCTGAATAGTTGCATGCCTCCATCCCAAGCCAATTGTGGTTACAGGTCGAAGTTGATTCGATATTCCAGAGCTTGTATCCCAATATCATGATTTTTCTGAAAGGTGTCAAATGACAGATGTACTAATGACGCAGGGTTTCAAATTAATGGAGGTTGATGGAAATTATGGTTTATGTTTTACTGTCCTTATATAGATCTCATTGAGAAATATTCTAGTTATTTGTGTGATATGAAGTTGCACGTGTTCGAAGCTCGTTAGTTTGTTGTTGTTTACCTTGTTCTCATTTGCGAACCTGACATTACTTACGCGAAGTGACCATATTCATATATGATTATGTTCACAGGTAGGTATTTTCTTGCTGTATACGTCGAAAGCTTACTATGTACACTTATTTTGATGTATAGCGTATAGTTTGGAAATTTGATTTAAATGTTGAGTGTGTTATGTGACAGGTTACCACTGGTTTCCTAGGTTCCCCAGGGGTCCTGACAGCCCGGATCATTTTTGTGTAATGTGACAGTTTATCACTGGTATCACAAGGGTCATTAACATACAGGCTTCACATGTCCATCCGCTCTTGTTAACCCTTATCACGTTAGTTTTTTATACCCGCTGATCTTCTTTGGTTGATTAAGATTCTAAAGCTAACATTCAGCTTGAAAACACACGAAACAGCACCATTAGTGCACTTGAACAGATGCAATTAGCTGCCTGTCATCGAACAGTATAAAAACTGTGCTCGTCAGCACTCTACTTACATGTTACGGTTTGTTATCCACGACTTAACTAAGGCTAAAGGTTAGGACTGGTAGCTGAAAGATGAAAATCACTCGTAGTACGTACGTATCCCTAATATCGGTAGGGTGACGTGTTTACTTCTTAATTTGTATGTCTTAGTGAAAACAGTTAGATATTTTAATGTATGGGTATCTACTTCAGAGAAATTTTAACATTTTACGGCTAATATCAATCGTCCTACACCAATTGACCTCGGGAGGTTGAGACTATTTTAACTTAAATTTGTCAAAATTCCATATGTTTGCATTATTTCCTGTTCATTGAGTCTATTTGGTATAATAACGTATTATGTATGGGATAATGAAGAGCTAATTGACTGAGTGTATGTGTCGAGGACGGCGAGCTTGTGTAAGGAGATCCCGTCCTATGTTCACTGTTGATGACAAAACCTGACAAAGACAAAGTGCTTACAATAGAATTGCAGTATTTAGTTGTATAGAGTCTACTAGCTTAACAATATTCTTAAGTAACTCATATTTCACAGACAAGATCAAAACAGAGGACCTGTTTGTCATGAAGTTGAATTTATTCACATCATAAGTAAATAACGAAAATCATTAATGACGTTTGGGGATATTTTGTAATAAAATCAAGCCAAAACACCAACTGCCTTTAGCACCAAGCTTGACAATATTGTACACTTTGGCCTCGGGTCAGGTAAGCTGCAAATGAAGCGTAAATCAAGGTGGCGTTTAAAGATTTAACAAGGCAGATACATTCATTCCTGTGAATTCCAGATTACTGAATTTCCGTGATATACTTATAAATATATATCAGTATAGCATTACAAAGTTCACCTGACGATAACACGTTATCATGTGCGTGCTCTGACACACACTCATACATTCCGTATTCAGATGCATGTGATAATATTATGACACATTAAATGTCTTATTTTTTTAATTTTGACACTTTAAAGTGTTGAATAACCCAGATTGAAATACGCATTCCATGTCATATTTGTACTTTCGTAACTCATTGTGTTATCACGTAGATAACAATGAACAGACAGTCAGATTTATCTCGTTTAACATATACAAGTAGTGGTATAAAGTGTTCAATGAGGGGGACAGTTTTATGTTAGTGCTTAATATCCGTCAGCTTGCAATGAACGAAAGAAATGGGTTTCGTATGGAAAATTGCTAAGAGAGTAACACAATGAGCACGCATTACATGAACAACGTATATGAACAATATACATGAACAATTCTTCGGCGCCGATAGAGAAAGCGATACCAAGACTGCACTCTGTTAGATTGGTAGTAAGTCAACCGAAAACAGTGCAATCTTTAAACTATTGCATTCCTGGTGCAATAAACATTAACCACGACAATTAAATATACTTTGTTTACTCTAAATATATGTACATATGTAAACTTTATCATCATTTACGTGACCAGTTAATTTACTATCTTGAACACTCGTTAATTACTGACAACCTGTTATGGTAGGGGGATACAGTCACTGGTGTATATTTTGCGCAATATTGTATTTGTGTAATATACATATATGTATGTGTGTTAATGGTAAATTCTCCACTTTTTTCTGATAACCTGAGATATATTCTCGCGGACGAATACCTAGCTGATAAATGTCTAACCGAAATGTTTTGGCCTATGGATATCGGTTAATCTGGATATGTCACCTAAAACAAAGCCTGTTGTTCGAATGCTTTGATCCAAGTTTGTATTCGTGAATGAGAAGAGGAAGTATTTGACCTTTTACCTACAAAGCTATCAATCCGGATTTTGTTCGTCTTATTCCACATGCAAGCATGCACTGTATCAATACAATAGCGCGTTGCAATCGCCTGTATCGGTCTGGCTTATCACTATTTAAACCTATCTATTATTGATGTCTTATTGCAAAACATTTCTCAAGGTATTTTTAAGGGTATACCAACGGACTTAGGTCAGGACTTACCGATTTAAACAGGAGATAATTAGGGCGGTATTTATGAATGGGTAGACGGTCTGCTGTGTCACGTGTTGGCACACTATGCTGTGATTTATGTTCGCATATTTAGGAACCGTGTTATGGCGTCTGGTGATGACCTGTTACCCGGATATGCACGAAAGTGCAGTGCACGAATTATACAACCATTGCCGACAAAAGATCCTGCAGTACAGGCAATGTCGTTTTACATCCTTCTATTGTACACGAAGTAAAACTATTTATGTAACAAAAGGTGTGCAAAGATTCAGGAAGCATTCGCATTGTTTTCGATATTTTTGGCATTATATATCACATTCCCGTAGAATGCGAATATGATGTATCACTGTACAAGATAAGTGGTAGCTTCAATAACAAAATACACTACAAACACAACATTCCAGCACAAAAATAGAACATAAATTAAAGGACATTACGTTCGGATCATCAAATGTCACGATACGAAGTTAACAAGTCCAGCTGTTTATATACATATATATATATATAGCTACGACCCAAAAGGAAAACGTGCCTTTTTTTCTTTTGAACAATCAAACCCCCCTTCACTACTAAAAAGGTCTGTTTATAACCAATTAAAACCAACTTGATATTATGATTATGATATCAGCCTTTACATTAAGTATAACTCCTGTACGAAGGGAAGTGAGATGCCATCCCGAGAGGAACTGCAAAATGTACCAATCACATCTCCTAGTGTCTCTCCAGGTACCTGGTATGTTTAGTAGCCATGAAGACTCTCTTTTTCAGACAAGCTTTAAGCGATATACTTGTTATACTTGTTAGGGATATACTAAATTAGGAATATACCTACATCGTACGGCTGAAATCAAGAATCATTAAAATCCGAATTGAATATTAGGTGACTTACTTACAACCTATTAAACGACTATTATCGAATTATGAAGATGTATGATTGTCTAACACATTCTTTTTTATTCATTCATATTCATATTAGTTCATATCAACAATAAGCATTAAAACAAAAGCAAAATACTTGTAGTCAGAAGTCTAAACGTGAAGACCATCTGTCATTCTGTACTATCACAGGCGGCCTTAGACTTAAAGACAGCTCTGATACCATCGGCCTAATTGTTTATGTTGACTAGACTAAGATCAAGACACCATATCATTTCTGGCACCATTACTATGATGTGTATTTTGTCGAGATAAGGTCAAAACACCATGCCATAGATATAACATGTGAAGGTCGAATATTTGTTCTATCATTGCTATTTATTGACAATAAATAACTGTATTGCATTTGTCATTTCTACTATCATGGCTATTTACTGTCAGAACACAGCTGAATATTACCTGGTATTTCTACTATCATGGCTATTTACTGTCAGAACACAGCTTGATGTTAACTGTCATTTCTACTATCATGGCTTATTACTGTCAGAACACAGCTGAATATTACCTGGTATTTCTGCTATCATGGCTATTTACTGTCAGAACACAGCTGAATGGTACCTAGTATTTCTACCATCATGGCTAACTACTGACAGAACACAGCTGAATGGTACCTAGTATTTCTACCATCATGGCTAACTACTGACAGAACACAGCTGAATGGTACCTAGTATTTCTACTATTATGGCTATTTACTGTCAGAACACAGCTGAATATTACCTGGTATTTCTGCTATCATGACTTATTACTGTCAGAACACAGCTTAATGTTAACTGTCATTTCTACTATCATGGCTTATTACTGTCAGAACACAGCTTAATATTACCTGGTATTTCTACTATTATGGCTATTTACTGTCAGAATATAACGGAATGTTACATGTTATTTTTATTATCATTACTATTTACTGACATACCTCAATACTTTTTCTTTTATTATTATTCATTTCTGACAAAATTAGGGTAATGTTATATTTTATTTCTACTACTATCGCTATTTACTGCCATATTTTAAACACATATTACCGTCCTACACAGCGCACTTTATATACCTGACACGTTATAACTACACAGAGCTAAGTCCCTTTGGTAGATCTATAATGAGAACCACTGATAAACGATCGGCTTGGTCAGCACATTTTCAATTACCGATGCTAATCATAGGAAACATGTTTCTTTGTTAATTTTTTTCACCCTTTGGCTATGAATGTTGGTAACAAAGTATTCTGCCCTAATAGTCATGTTGAGCAAGAGTTTTCGGTGTGAATATGTTGACACACATAATGATTTTTCTACTCTTTTTTCCATTTTTAATGAAAGCATGCTTTACATTAAAGTCAGCATGGAACATTACAATATATTATCATCATGTTTTTCCTGCCGTTTTGCTATCGAACAGTCCTACCATAACCACTATGGATAAATTACCACTTTTCTTATTAACACAATGGTGAGATCCATTGTGATAGGGGGTTTGTTGTGTTTTAATCCTCAGACGAGTCGGGCCTTACACCTTGAGAGACATATTGGCGACAGGGAGTGAGGACAAACCCGCAGGCACCACATTATCGCCGCCTTTCCTTACAATAACTCTCTAATGCTCTGTGCGATAAGATTTCATTTGTCACTTTTTTAAAATTAACTTGTTGTTCGTCGTGATACTGTCTATAGCCGACTATGATTTCAATGTTTATATAGACACAGAAGCAGCCATATGTTGTTGTCCGAATATGTACACTGACATTCACTCCGTAAACCCATTAATGATAAGCAATTAACAATATCATAAAGATGAAAACGTTGATGTATGAGAGACGATCTATATCGCATTATAATAAACGTCACACAAGTGCAAAGAGAGTATCAATGGATCCCAACATCTTAATGAAGATATAAACAACGCCAACTTCAATATCTTATCTAACATTGTACGTTAGATCCTCGCTTATTACCTACGGATACCCTGCTGACCGATCCATTATATACACTTATCATACTATGCTTTATATCATATTCTGCCGTTGTTACTGATAGATTCCCACTAACTGACCATTATAAATGATAGATTCCCACTAACTGACCATTACTAATGATAAATTCCCACTAACTGACCATTATTAATGATAGATTCCCACTAACTGACCATTATAAATGATGGATTCCCGCTAACTAACCATTACGAATGATAGATTCCCACTAACTGACCATTATTAATGATAGATTCCCACTAACTGACCATTATAAATGATGGATTCCCGCTAACTAACCATTACGAATGATAGATTCCCACTAACTGACCATTACTAATGATAGATTCCCACTAACTGACCATTATTAATGATAGATTCCCACTAACTGACCATTATTAATGATAGATTCCCACTAACTGATCATTATTAATGATAGATTCCCACTAACTGACCATTATTAATGATAGATTCCCGCTAACTGACCATTATTAATGATAGATTCCCACTAACTGACCATTATTAATGATAGATTCCCGCTAACTGACCATTATTAATGATAGATTCCCACTAACTGACCATTATTAATGATAGATTCCCACTAACTGACCATTATTAATGATAGATTCCCACTAACTGACCATTATTAATGATAGATTCCCGCTAACTGACCATTATTAATGATAGATTCCCACTAACTGACCATTATTAATGATAGATTCCCACTAACTGACCATTATTAATGATAGATTCCCACTAACTGACCATTATTAATGATAGATTCCCACTAACTGACCATTATTAATGATAGATTCCCACTAACTGACCATTATTAATGATAGATTCCCGCTAACTGACCATTACGAATGATAGATTCCCACTAACTGACCATTATTAATGATCCGCTATGATAGATTCCCACTAACTGACCATTATTAATGATAGATTCCCACTAACTGACCATTATTAATGATAGATTCCCGCTAACTGACCATTATTAATGATAGATTCCCACTAACTGACCATTATTAATGATGGATTCCCACTAACTGACCATTATTAATGATAGATTCCCGCTAACTGACCATTATTAATGATGGATTCCCGCTAACTGACCATTATTAATAATGGATTCCCACTAACTGACCGTTGTTGATAATAGATTTCCCGCTAACCGACCGTTGTTAATAATGGATTCCCACTAACTGACCATTATTAATGATATATTCCCGCTAACTGATCGTTGTTAACAATGTATTCCCGCTAACTGGTCGTTGTTAATAATGGATTCCCGTTAACCGATCGTTGTTAATAATGGATTCCCGCTAACTGACCGTTGTTAATAATTCATTTCCCGCTAACCGACCGTTGTTAATAATGGATTTCCCGCTAACCGACCATTGTTAATAATGGATTTCCCGCTAACCGATCGTTGTTAATAATGGATTCCCGCTAACTGACCGTTGTTAATAATTCATTTCCCGCTAACCGACCGTTGTTAATAATGGATTTCCCGCTAACCGACCATTGTTAATAATGGATTTCCCGCTAACCGACCATTGTTAATAATAGATTCCCGCTAACCGACCGTTGTTAATAATGGATTCCCGCTAACCGATCGTTGTTAATAATGGATTCCCGCTAACTGACCGTTGTTAATAATGGATTCCCGCTAACCGACCGTTGTTAATAATGGATTCCCGCTAACCGATCGTTGTTAATAATGGATTCCCGCTAACTGACCGTTGTTAATAATGGATTTCCCGCTAACCGACCATTGTTAATAATGGATTTCCCGCTAACCGACCATTGCTAATAATAGATTCCCGCTAACCGACCGTTGTTAATAATGGATTCCCGCTAACCGACCGTTGTTAATAATGGATTTCCCGCTAACCGACCATTGTTAATAATGGATTTCCCGCTAACCGACAGTTGTTAATAATAGATTCCCGCTAACCGACCGTTGTTAATAATGGATTCCCGCTAACCGACCGTTGTTAATAATGGATTCCCGCTAACCGATCGTTGTTAATAATGGATTCCCGCTAACTGACCGTTGTTAATAATGGATTTCCCGCTAACCGACCATTGTTAATAATGGATTTCCCGCTAACCGACCATTGCTAATAATAGATTCCCGCTAACCGACCGTTGTTAATAATGGATTCCCGCTAACCGACCGTTGTTAATAATGGATTCCCGCTAACCGATCGTTGTTAATAATGGATTCCCGCTAACTGACCGTTGTTAATAATGGATTTCCCGCTAACCGACCATTGTTAATAATGGATTTCCCGCTAACCGACCATTGTTAATAATGGATTTCCCGCTAACCGACAGTTGTTAATAATAGATTCCCGCTAACCGATCGTTGTTAATAATAGATTCCCGCTAACTGATCGTTGTTAATAATAGATTCCCGCTAACCGACCGTTGTTGATAATAGATTCCCGCTAACCAACCGGTGTTAATTAGAGATTCCCGCTAACCGACCGTTGTTAACTATAGATTCGCGATATCCTACCGTTGTTAGTAATATATTCCCATTAACTGACCAGTTATTAAGGATAAATCACCACTAACCCATTAGTTATTTTAATACATCCCTACTTATATTTTCTCCCAAAATCTGAGAACTTTAACGAGTTTCCATTTCATATAAGATTTTATGAAACATTTTTTGTAAATTCATTGTTCTTTTTATTGAGAGCACATATAAAGATTAATGAAAACAAATCTAAGATATATCTTATCACACAACTCATAAAAATGGATGTTTTAAATATTAAAAATGTGAAACACAAAATCAAACGAATGCAGCCATTTTGTTTAACCATAATCCATGTCATCCTAATCATCACTAGAGTGACAATGATTTCTAACTCACGATTTCCACGCGTCTATACCACCTTTTCCCTGGTATGTAATATCAATTCCGTTCAACAGAACGTCTGTTGTGTAAAAGTCCATGCCTTTCCACCTCGCCGTCCCTTTTTCTGTAATACTGAGAGAGATTCATATACACATACCTAAACAATCCTAGTCACTTTCTGTGTACAAACACACACAATAGTAAGCATCAACCTGACATAATACGTACAAAAAATGACAGATTACATAAAGGTATTTAACTCAAAAAGCAATCACTGGCATACCAAATAACGTAACAACACCAACCACATTTTACTGTGTCCAATGAAAAATGTAACTATGTATAGACCTATATAGTCATCTTTACTGTGCGTTTATATCCGAACTACATTACGATATTCTAGTCCATAGGCGATAAGAATGCCCAACAAGTACATTTGAACAAATATTTGAAATATATGCGTGCCGTTCATAACTAATCCATTCTTTTATCCTGTCTTCAACTCATGATGTTGCTGCATTACACTTTGATCTGCACGCCACGTGTTAATTCATTCGAATAGAGGCACTGTTTAGAATATACACGTGTACTTGATGTTATTCTAAAATCATCAGATATATGAACATTACGATATTACTGAATCTTCGCTCTAGCACACCTCCCTACCTAGATTTTGACATTTCTTTCGATCACTTTGGATTTTCCTGAGTCGCTTCCAACGTGTAACATTTTGGTCCTTAGCATAACTGACGAGTCCTAGAAGGAAGAAACAGCATTAAGATATAGAGAATTAATTGTTTGGCTCTGCTGTTTCTTATCTAGTTTTGTATTAAATGGTGCTATTTACTTGTGTTTAGTTTTATTCCAGTCTGTATATTGGTAAATCTTCAATGACGTGTCGTGTATTTTACACCGACCGTCACCCACATGCTGACGATGGTTCGTCATAAAAAAGGACCTTGTAATGAAAACAACGAGAAAATACCATCGTGTAAACTTAATTATAATTCAACTTTAATACAATGATACTAGGGCAAACTATGTACGAAAGAAAGATTTCCACAGAGACCCATGAAAAATGTTAAAATATAATAAGACCAGATGTTCCGGAAGAGTAAGGGTTTTTTACTTCATCGACGACATAAGTTATGACAATCTTGGTCAATGCAAGTAAGAAACGTCACGTTATCAAATCAACAACGGAAACAATAGAACCAAACTAACTAGCATCAAACACGTCTAGTTTCATATCGCACAAAAAAACAGAATATTTCTCAATGAGATCACTATAGCGATCGTACAACTTCCTCATACTTTTTATCATCCTGCATATCTTGAAACCCTGTCATGAGTGTGTTTGTCAGTTAGCGACTTCTTGCACGAAAGTCGTATTATTGGGAACAGGTTCTTGAAAATCAAATCAATCGACATGTAAACAGGCATATTAATAATCTGAAAGAGAAATTAACAATGGGGAATTATTAAAATCATCACGCTTATCTCACAATTTGTTAAAAAAAAAGTTGTTCATGTTGATTTCAATGTTGGAAAAGATCGAGATGTAAACCATGTCCTTAATTTCCAATTTAGGTGAACATTTATGACGGGCATAGTAACTAATATCTGGTTATATAAAGATAAGAGGTCATCAATGTATCTGAAAGTAGAACTAGATGACTTCACAAAGTCTTTGTGATCTGATTTGAGAAGCTCTTTGATAAATTAAGCTTCGTATGAAACAAAATCATGTCGGCCAACAGCCCAAACATAGGTAAGCATTTATACAATGGTTCCATACATTAAGTATTCAAATCTAAAATAACATTAATATGTATGGATGAAAAAATGCATTTCATTATACCATACCTGTGTCTAAAATTTACATTTAATATTATCATTACATTCATTATGCTAAGTAGTTTTTAAAACACCAGTAAAGGTACAAAAATGTAAACCTTTAATGCAATATAATGGTTGAAAAATGCAAATTAATGGATGAAATAAGTATTACGAAATTTTTGATACGGTGGTGTAGGAAACCAGAACTCCTCTAACTAACTACATATGGCATTGATCTTTTTATCACAGTACCTCAAAGGACTCTTTCTTCAATCGGTGGTTTTCCTTTTTCTTTCCGTCAAATCAAATTCCGAAACACTGAATAGGAGTTTCTTTATCACACATATGTTGTTTTATCATTTAAAATTATTTATCAAAAAATATTACTATATTTATGTTTGCCTGAACAGCCAAACGTACATCATCAGTATTCTGAACTTTCGTGATATTAAGCACAGGTAAGTTGTCGTAGAGGTTTTCAGGATAATGGGGAAGTTTTACGGTCGTCATGATAATCTCGTTGCGAATTTTTTTTATTTTTTTTAGTGCGAAATGAAGTATGATGTTTACGTTGTACATGTATGCCTAGTAGTGCCATTACTGTTTCACTTGCTCTCATTTTGGGACGTGACATTACTGACCTGACTAAGATTGGCATAGCGGTTGTCGTCAATGAAAATGCTCACTCTTCAGGAACACCTGGTCTAATTCTCGTTGTACATTTTTATGAATCTCTGTGTAATTCTTTCTTGTCGTAGTGTCATTGAATTTCTGTTTAAGTTAAGATTCTGTAAACAAGAAGATGTTTTGTTTATTCAACCTGCATGAATCCTTTCCTTTGATACAAATATATATGATAAACAGCAATTATAATTGATACGGTAGAGAACAAGCTGAATTTTGTTTCTTGAAAAAAAAATTAATTGATTTAAACAAATTTGTTTAATATAACATGGGATTAGGAACAAATTATCACAACTTAGAAATTCTTAAGTACGTGTCACAACAGCTATATTTCCCTAACCGTTATGACTACAATACAGCTTTATCGACGTATATTCAGCAGACACAAGTACTAGTAGTAAACGGTTATCATGGAGACGTGAAACTACAAACAAACATCGCCTTGGTCTGCTTCCATTGTATTGCGCTGACATTCTGTCACAGCGTTCACGATTTCAAGTTTTGATTAATGTTTATAAGTATAGGATCGCATTTTCTAAATGTTAATTTAAAACGGTATTATTTATTCTCTTCATCTTTATAAGTGCTGAGAGTGCGGAGATTTGGGGAGATATTTTATTTTACGGAATTTTAAAGTTAATACATAGATTACGTAACTTAACTAAGCACAGTATAAATGAACTGTCTGCAGTCAGCATTAAATTTAACAAGACATCGTCTACTTCATTCTAAATATGATTATCATAGTAATTCTACATCGACGCGAGGAATGCAGAAATTACACAGCAGAAATGTGTATAATGCATATATTGGTTTGTCTTTATCACGGCGCGTGCAGTACCGAGAGCGATAAAACCTGGAGTCTAATACAACTTACGAATGGCTCGTAGAAAGTCAATTAGCAGATATGATATCCCTGGTTTAATCATCTAGAGAATCCAGGTATTTTGTGTCGTTTTAAGTTTAATCACACGTATTTGTAGCGTTAATAGATGTTAATTGATCAGATGCATGCAATGTATTAACTTATCTGTGGATTCCGTGCGGCTCCCTCTGATAAGTATCAAGTGTACGAAACGCCTCGCTATTATCCGTCAGTTCATCAAGTGAGCGTCTTCAGACCTTTTGTTTATTTCTAGCCCTACTACTTCAATCGCATTACATTGTTTTAATTTTCTATCTTCACATTGCGGGAGGTAGAACCTATAATCTCCAACTCATGGAATTCTGTTGAAGTTCAGTTAAAATGTAGATTGAATGATACAGATTGTACTCAATCTAATTTAATTAAATGTAAATATAATCTTGTAGATGCTGATTATATAATCTGTGATGACTGAGAGAAAAGTTCAACTTGTTTGGATAGGATATTATGATAATGACGACATATTTAGTTATTGGCATTTTAACCTAGGCCGACGCCCTCTAGCGGACAACCTTTAGTAAACATCGGTCAGTGAGTGCACAACGTATCAGAGGCTTTTAACCGAATAAAAATACCATTCCGATAAAATCTCGACCAATTTGTGTAATGGACAGGCGTGTTTCCCATTAAATATGACAGTTGACACAGCTTGCCAGATTTCTACAGCTAACGCTAAGCAAGCACATTTTCATTGCATCGTTGTTACTTTTAAAAAGGAAATCCATGCGGGAGAAATCAAATGACTTTGTACTCCAAAACAGGCCTTAGGACATTTAGTTACATTTTCTATATAATATTAAATAAGGCAAAAACCTTGTCGTGCCATAAAGAATTACACGACTAGCTAATACACTGCGTTTATACAAAGCAGTCAATAAAAACGACTAAAGTGTAATCAATGGTTAAAAGTTTTAACAAAATTACACTCAGACTAAAAGAGCAGTGAGAAGTACGACCAGGTGTTTTAAAATTGAAGCGATTTTGGCTTTTTGTTCATTTATTTTTATTTACAAAAGTGGCTAAAAAAGCGAGCAAAATATTTATGACTTGATCACAAAATCTTAATTCAAAATTGAACTCGATGATACTGAGATAAAACACAGAGCCGTTGGAAATGTTCAAGGATAATAAGACCATGTTTTCCGGAAGGGAAAGCGTCTTTTGCTTCATCGACGGCACCTTATATTTAAATCCAGGTCAATCTTAGTATGTAACCAAAGCAAAGAACAGCGGAACCACCAGATATTCTTACGAGTATCAAACACGTCCAGCTTCAAAGAAATAGAATAGAACATAGTACAGTTAATAGCACATCATCTACTAGCTTGAGTATGCTGTAACACTGAATAATAAATGCGATTTATATGTGCGGGTATAGGAGGACGTACGTAAGATGTACATTCGTAAATATGAAACATGCCAAGCAGCGTTTAAAAAACTACCGGCCATTGCATTTCATATTGAATGTTGCCTTGAATGTAGCCGTTTTATTAAACCTCATTTGCACCAAACAACATTTTATATGTGTAAATAGCATTGGAGTAAACATTTACATCCTGAAACATATTGTAAACTAAAACCTTTGCAATAGCGTGATTTTCTTTTCAATTTGTTCTTTAATTAATTCTTAATTCCTTTTGTAAAACTGACATACAGAAATTGCTCATTTTAGGATGAACATAATGCCGATAAGAATAAAAAGAAAAAAGTGAGGGTTGGGAACTTACTATTGTGATACATACAAAAATGAGTCTGTCTGGTGACATGCGTCGATGTAAATCGAATGGACTGTCAACAGGAAATATTCTTTACAGACAGTTGATTTCTATCATGCGATATCTTGACTTCCTGTTTTTGTCACGCTGTAGTAATTATTGTGATGTCTAATGTGTTTATATGCTTGTGACGTTATAACGTTGGTTGACGTTGTCTCAAAGGAATGGAGTGACCTGTATTCCATTCAGTTCAAGAGTATACTTTCGATCCATGCTTATAAGAATACTGTTTCCGGTTTAAAGACCTTTTTAGGGGATAACACATATGGGAAGGGAGGCAAATCTGTTTACCTGAAGGCGTGTCTCACTTTAAGAATGAGGCTTTCCATGAATGCCTTATAGACCATGCAGTTCCTCCTTTCGCGTTATATCACTGCTTATTTTCTCTGAGATATTAATTCTTTTCCCTCGACAAAGATTTGATTTGGTTTACTATTATATCATGATATGTACAAAATGTATATGTAGTTGATTTATGCTAGGAGTTGTGCTTATGATGTTCTTTTCAACAATCCTTTGTTTCAACATTGTTCAATACTTTGAGGTCTTATTATGAATTTTTCGATGAAGCATTCCCTGTTTAGACAAGACTGCGTGAATGTTGTTATAGAGGGCATGAATATTATAGAAAAAAAATAAAAGCCTTTTTACTTAATTTTTTTTTTTTTCATTATTCTTTTATATTCTACAGATTTTGCAATTTGTTTTAAAAACAATTTGCAAACAGCAAAAGAGAATTTGGAAATAAAAAACAAATCTTGCAGCGATCGCTTAGAACTTAGAAGGATTCATACTTGTTATTTTATTTAATATGTTTGTTAAAGTAGTCAACTACTTGAGTAATTGCGAAGGGAGATAACTCCATGGCGGGAATAACCATGGAGCCCATCCTTTCAATTAAAATTGCTGGTTTGATATCCTTTGACTTAGTGATGTTTATTTTTATTCATTAATTGATTTTTTATTGATTTATTGACTCACATGGACAAGAAAGGTTGCATTTGATTATCTAGCACATGCAAAATGTGGACATGCATTTCAGCTTTGGCGACCATTGAGGAATGGTTGCAATCAAGTCAATGTTCTTCTCTTGTTTTTACAGCGCCATGGATGTCATTTTCTCTGTTTGCTGAAACGATTTGTAATTATCAGCAGTCTATATTCCATAGAATAAATTGCGTTTACAAAACAATGGATAGAGGCAAAGATTTTAATCTTGCCGTCTAGTAAGGATGGCTGTCATGGTTACGTATCGTTTTCTGAGTAACCTGATAGTACAACATGAAAGTTTAATAGATTGAAGTGTCAGTTTTGTGTAACATACAGCATTAGGAGGTTTCGGGGTGAGTGACCTAGCATCGTGGACTACCTTGATATGGAATGTTAATTGTAACACACTATTTCATATCGGTATACAACTAAAAAAACGTATTATATGGTTTAAGTTTCCATATGAAATTACAAATGAATTTTAGATGTTTGACAAACCCGAAGTTGACAACTTGAAACATTCTCTGATAAAACTGATGCTTAA
Organism: Ylistrum balloti; assembly: GCF_031769215.1. Taxonomy (NCBI): domain Eukaryota; kingdom Metazoa; phylum Mollusca; class Bivalvia; order Pectinida; family Pectinidae; genus Ylistrum; species Ylistrum balloti. The sequence continues at coordinate 130,770 of NW_026782679.1, read as the reverse complement.
AGTACAAAAATTAATGTCTTCTGTTTGGTGAATCTCTTCAGTTTACACACCGATTTGAACAAAACAGAATAGGTTCTTCTCAGCGTTTACCGGTGTGGTGTCATCTTACCTTACAGCTGAGACGGGTATTCCCCGTCAAAACAGTGGTGATGAAACATTTATTGTATTTGATGAAATATCTCAAATTATTTGCCGCACGTTTTTCACATTTTTATCAAAGGTGTTTCTACTTTTAGAGATACTAATGTACAAGGGCTGATTGATAAGTTGTGAGGCTCATATGTAAGGGTTTCTTGACCGTTAAGAAGGTTGTCCACTGCGTGTATGACGTCACCACATGACCGAAAGTGGGTACTGGAAATAGCCTTTTTCCACTATTGGAAATAGATGAAAGTCTGATGGAGCGAGTTCAGGCAAGTAAATCGGATGCTCAATTGACACAAATCCACAATCGTCAATGGCAGCCATAGCAATGGCAGACTTGTGAACAGGAGCAATGTCCTGGTGGAAAAACCTACCTTTATAAGTTAAATATTTTCTCTTTACTGCCTAGGAAGTGATGCATAACACGTGTCATTATTTGATTGTTCCTTTTGCACATAATCTGCCATCGAAATACCATTACCATCCAAGAAAATTTACGCATTAACCTTTCCAGCTGATAGAACAGTCTTTGCTTCCATTGTTTAGTCTGTGTTTGGCCTCTGGGATGAAATGATGGACCAGGTTTCATCCATAGTCACAAACTTTTTCAGAAGGTTAGCAGTATCTGTCTCTAAACGGTTAAGATTAGCACGCGACAAAGTCCGCATGGTGTGCTTCTGATCAACTCTCAGACGTCTTGGTAACCAACGGACTGAGAGGTTTCTCATTGCAAGATCTTCTGTATAGAACAGAATGTGCTCTTTCCTGTAAAATCCCAACTGTACTGGTTATTTATCTCTCTGTAACTCGCCTGTCAGCCATAACAATAGCATGGACTTTATTGACCATTTCTGGGGTTGCACCAGTCATCCACAATGCTCTGTCTGCCACCCTTAAATTACGCCACCTACCTTTCCAGTGTAGCATATAAAGGGACATCATTCTCTAGTTTTGTTATGCTCATTTTGTAAAGGTAACTTACCTTGTTTACTTTATAGTGCTACCTCTGCGTCCTTAACTGAAAAATGAAGCAGTTCTTTCCGCCTAAAAATTTGTTGATTATCTCGGCCTTGCTGGCCATAATTCTTTTTCGTTTCATTACATAGGTAATACCACGGTAATAGTTGGTAATAGTTGACAAAAACAGGTATCTCAGGTTAGTTTTAGCGATTACATATTGTATATAGATTAATCATGGTGCTAATTTTCAACCTCATATCATACTTCCTGGTGTATTTGTCGGATGTATAATGAAATAAACATGATGTCTTTACGTCGTTTTGATAGTATTTGACATATAATGTTCATAAATCAAACCGGGTTTAATGGTGAACGCTCACACCTAAAATAGTCACCACGTTGAATTATGTCAGAAGATCTGACTCTCCTTACCTTAAATCAAACTACGTCTTTTTATTTTCTTGTTTAGAAGATTTTTTTTCAGGAAACACAAATGGCATTACATATCTTAAAATGATACTTTTTATAGCTTTACACCAATATCAAGTTTTAAGGAGAGTCAACATCACATTAAATTAGAGTAGAAAATGCAAGCGCCCAGCCCAAAATTGAAATACTTAGGTCCATGCTGTTTTGGGAATTTTTTTTTTCAATGGTGAAAATTGTTAGTCTTTCCTGTTGCTGAAATTATATTCATTGTTGCAGAGTAAATATCGTCTTGCATAGCCTTCTAGAAATAAGAAATGACCTTTGTACCTCTGTACCTACCTGGTTAAATATGATCTAGAAATAACAACAAAAAACTAAATACATATACGTTTGTGCAAAAGACTTACGATATACATATTGATAAGCTGTATTATGTAATAAATGTCGTATAAAATAGACACGGTGATATAACCATACCCGTGTATAGCTTTATAGATTTAGACAGTCACACGTGCTGACTAACCATGACAATCAAATTTCCATGGAAACGATATTGGGAAAATAACATATCTGATTTTTATCAACAATCGAGAAATATAATATAAATTGAATTGTTTAAATTGCTTATCGGCTGCATTTTTAAATACGATACATTTTTTTTCTAACATGCATATTTTTCGTGACATCACCATCACCAAATCTGTATATAACAAGTCATTGTGTACCCGTCGGGAACCGTAACGTCATACTAGGATTAGGGTGCAACATGACCCGGCAAGGTGAGGGGTGCGAAACTGATGGAATGGCAGATAGCTTTAATTGTGCTAATCTTATGTAAAAGATCTTGAAGGGTTCCAATGGAGCTAGAATCAGATAAATAAAGCGTTTAGTAGAGTAATGAGGTAAGTTTATATACACTTATCTGACATAGATTCTGTCAAGTAGGAAAAAACGTATCATCGGGATGAGGTATGTCAGATGTACACGTGTTGGATATTTATGATAAAACTGTTAATCTTACACTTTTATATTGCTTTGTCATATTATTCTACTCTTTATCAACGAATAAATGTCTGAAAAGTCTGTATCAGAAGTCTGAATACTCCGTGCTGTCTCCTAATGGGTTGAATTACTTAATATGATACTGGCCCCCCGTATTGCAATAGGTCAATAGGTCATTTGAAATTGATATATGTAAAGAAACCATGGGAATTTGAAACATTTTTTTTACATACATGTATACAAATAGTTTTGTTCTGTATAAAAAGTGCAGAAAGTCGGTTACATATTGTAAAACACCTGGTTATAGATATACAGTGGTGTATGCACCACTTAGTCCCGGTTCAGTATATGAAACACCCTACACAGCGTATCCTGATAGCTTCATTGACCTGCTTATGTAATAGATGTTTTACATATCAATTGCCGTTTGACACGATCTGTGGGTGTTGAATTGTTGATATGGGACTTTGATCGAATGAATTTTTGTGCCTTTTTTAGTTTTTCAAATCTCCTACTCTATCCTTAGGATGTACAATGATATAAGATATCACGGAACATCTTGTGAGGTGTCATGGCTGTCATGGCAATGGACGCGTTATAAATGGAATGATATTCCTTTATTCAAAGCGCCCAATGTCCGGAATCCGTCAGTACGTCCGAGCATAAACAATCGTCGATAACAATATTCCTTCACATGTACAGGACGGATCTCTATCCTTTTTCATTAGCATTCAAGTCTCACCATTTGTACAATGTTTAATCCTTTTCCCTAATGATGCTCCGGGCCACATTTGGTTAAATTTCGCCCAGTCATTCATGACTAGTGGTGATTTGTTTAAAAAAAAAAAAGAGACGGAGGGACGACGGACAGTGCGGTATGTCTTCCGGCAAGGTTTTGAAGATTTGCAACCCTTGATACTGTATTATAGGGAAAAGGACCATAGACTGAGAATTCGTGTCAAATACCAGTGATTTTAACATACAGTTTGCACTCGCGTCTTACACATATCCCGATACACTAAAGGGGAAACACTGATGTCAGTATATTTAGACAGTGAAGATCTCAGCCCCTTCGGATTTCCACAGATGCACAAAACAAATACAAACTTCCTGGACAGTGTCGAAGTTGGACGAAAACGGCGTTAACGGGCAATGTCTCCACCCTCTAGTACTGATGTAGACAGCATTGCATCTTCTACCATCATTACTAGACACAAGAAAAACATATTAAAACTTCTGACCTTAGAAAATTATGTGACTGAAGTGTTCACCACTTGCACAAAACATACCTGAAATGAATTGTCCCAAATAACAATGTTCCATACCAGTAAGACATTGGAAAAAAGGAAATCATTTTCGATAATCAAATTTATTTGGTCGCCGTTAGTCCCCAAAAGAACATCCATGTCAAAAAATAGTATAACACATTATCTGGCTGAAGTGTTGACCGAAGAAGAAATCCGCACCAAACTTTATACAAAAAGAAAAGGCAAAAACAAAACCCAAACAAAATCAAGACCGAAAAACGTTAAGTTCCAAACACATTAAAATTTTGGAAAGCAAGAATTATTTTCATAAACTGAGTTTGGTTCATAATTGACAAACCCAAAAAGAACATCCAACCTAGACATTCGGGTCGTAACACATTATCTGACTCAACCGTGCCATGTGTATACCACTAAAAATCTAAAATAAACTTCAACCAAAAGCCGCCTTTCGAGTTAGTTAAAAAAAACCGACTTTAAGACACGTGCTTTTTACAGTTTTGTTAGCCCAAGGCATTTCATGTCTGTGCAGTTAATAATAGTCTACTATCAATGCATAATTCTATTTTGAATAGACACTGTAACGATGAAAATAAAGAGAAAAGGTGACATCAAACATCAAAAGTAAGTTTCTCTTATTTCAAACTTCCAATATTTGAAGGTTGAAAAAAACCGTCTCAGATCTTTTGATAGGATTATGGGATAGCCGTCACCCCAGAGGCTCATTCACTCATGATTTTAACACGTAAGAATTGTTTTACAATGACTGTATCAGCTGAAACTATATTTGAGTATTTGAGTTTTAAAAACAACAAAAAAGCACATATAAAACCATCTAACAATGTTGAATTAAACATGTTTCACGGGCTTAACACGCGTTTACAATCGGTTGCTTTGTATTTCTACCTTTCTGCTCTTTAGTTCTCGTTCTTTTAAGTACGTAATAAAGGATCTGAGGAAGGTTATCGTATCACGTATATAAAATATGATCCTATCTAAATTTATTGAGATTTTGTGATAGCGACTGCAACTAACCTTTCCAATCAATCACAAAACAAACAAAATAGGATAAGAAAGCAAAAAATATGAAATTTGATAATTTATCGAAATCCAAGATACATTTATTCTTTTGTAGACTTGTTCTAGGTGGTACCTATAACTGAACTGAAAAGGATTCCTCCATTTCTTTAAAGAAATAGTAACAAAAAGCCTTTTCGACAATAATCTAAGAACAGTATTTTGCTCATCGATGGCACAGTCCTAAAATTTTCACAGCTACAGACGGGGAAATCTAAACTTGAAGAGAATAATTTCTAGAGCTCTTCACAAGAAATAGCAATAAGCAATCTTCCCCGGTCACTTGAACTGAAAAAATTTCTCTCTCTCTCTCTCTCTCTCTCTCTCTCTCTCTCTCTCTCTCTCTCTCTCTCTCTCTCTCTCTCTCTCTCTCTCTCTCTCTCTCTCTCTCTCTCTCTCTCTCTCTCTCTCTCTCTCTCTCTCTCTCTCTCTCTCTCTCTCTCTCTCTCTCTCTCTCTCTCTCTCTCTCTCTCTCTCTCTCTCTCTCTCTCTCTCTCTCTCTCTCTCTCTCTCTCTCTCTCTCTCTCTCTCTCTCTCTCTCTCTCTCTCTCTCTCTCTCTCTCTCTCTCTCCCTCTCTCTCTCTCTCTCTCCCTCTCTCTCTATCTCTCTCTCCCCCCTCTCCCTCTCTCTCCCTCTTTCTCTCTCTCTCCCTCTCTCTCTCTCTCTCTCCCTCTCTTTCTCTCAAGGCTTATTATCACCATAGTATCAATATTGTTCTCCTACTAGTTATCAATTGACCAGTATATATTACTGTAACATAGAAAAAATTTGGATAGTAAAGTCAGATGACGGGCCCACAGGCGTGAAGACTGTCCTCACGCTAATACGATGCTGTATACATTCATTTTTATAGTACAATTTATTTTCAACACTATCCTGATTTATTTCCAAACAAATTCATCCATATCAGCAATTTCTGTTTAAAAGATTGTAAAAAACAAAATACACATTTTAAAAGATTTTCTTTAATAATGCCTTTAAAAAATCGTTCGAAAAACGCCATTGAAAATAGTTTTGAAAATTTGAAATACGCCGACTTAAAAATCGTTTAAATAAACATAAGCCATATAGAGTTACAAAACAAAGGTTTTGAAAATATCATGATTCTATAAAGAATCTTGTTAGACAGCTTCGAAAAAACGTCGTAAATACTAATGACATCATACATAACATCATGATAACCGCATCATTGTCGCCATCTTTATTGCTCAGCAATAAAAACGGCATTACGGCCGTCATTTTAACTGCTTCCATAGTAATGGCGTCGTCAAGGCTGCAATTTTGACTGTTAGAACATTCATCTTCCAAACCTCTACTTATAACAATTAACAACCCGCAGTGAACATACAGGTAAGAAACTTCTACAGGCAGTCCACTGATAAGACACCTACAGGGTAAGACCGCAGTCACTGCTCCAACAATAAACAACCCACAGACAACATACTGGTAAAACTTCTACAGGCAGTCCACTGATAAGACACCTACAGGGTAAGACCGCAGTCACTGTTACAACAATAAACAACCCACAGACAACATACTGGTAAAACTTCTACAGGCAGTCCACTGATAAAACACCTACAGGGTAAGACCGCAGTCACTGCTCCAACAATAAACAACCCACAGACAACATACTGGTAAAACTTCTACAGGCAGTCCACTGGTAAGACATCTACAGGGTAAGACCGCAGTCACTGTTACAACAATAAACAACCCACAGACAACATACTGGTAAAACTTCTACAGGCAGTCCACTGGTAAGACATCCAGGGTAAGGCCGCAGTCACTGTTACAACAATAGACAACCCACAGACAACATACTGGTAAAACTTCTACAGGCAGTCCACTGGTAAGACATCTACAGGGTAAGACCGCAGTCACTGTTACAACAATAAACAACCCACAGACAACATACTGGTAAAACCTCTACAGGCAGTCCACTGGTAAGACACCTAAAAGGTAAGACCGCAGTCACTGCTCCAACAATAAACAAGCCCCAGTCAACATACAGGTAAGAACCTTCTACTACAAGCGTCCATGACAACAGCTGCAGCAACACGTAAAAAATTGTTTCAGTTCTAAGTAATGATATATAACGTTGTCCTCCATATAACGGCTACCATAAGCAGTGTAAGGCATCAGTGGAGACGAGTTGCTGGGCTATCGCATTTAATTGAGGCAGGCGTCACCGCTGTAAACAGTAAACACATAACACGTATATGTATTTATGCGAAAGAATTAGACATTGTTTATTCTATATTTCATGCCATTATGGCGAAAAATAAGATTTGAGATATGATAAAGTGACTCTCGTCAACCCGTTAACGAAAACTCCTACGTCATAATCAACGCGACGTCATGGATTTAGGCATCGCTACAATGTAGAATTACATATATATAAGTCCGTGTTAAGTTTCAGGAAGCGACAACAATGTGTCCAGTGATGTCAAGGGCTTCAATGTTAAAAGCATAAGAGGCAACCGAAGAAAATCAAGATGGAAAGAAACGTCAAAATCTAGATAAGAGTCGCACTTACCGCTTACCCATAATGCAATAAACTAAATATAGATGAATGTCCGGTAGCGGTGTATTATCATTAGCTGTAGATATCACCAGAGATGGGTGGTACATAAACATATATAAATGTAGTACTTTCGAGTCTAGAACGAAATACAGAGGAAAGTTATTAACAGAAAAACGAATACAACACTTCTACTTGAACTGAATTTTGGACAGAAACGTTTTAAAAACCGAGCCACTTGCACGAGTTCATTAGAACTTAACATTGCGTGTGGCAAAGGACCATAAATTGTCACGCATGGCAAAACATGGAATTGTGGCAATGATATATAACATAAAAGCTTGGCAAGCAATCCACTTCAGTTAGGTCATAATAGAGGACTATGTCGGCCGACAACATACCATGTAATCATATACACAATTATGTCAGTGACACGAACGATTTCCAAAGCGTTGTAGTACATCCTAAATTGACCTCGTGCCGTATTGAGGTTTGTACTTGATAGCCACCACAACATTTTTAGGGTTTGTACAACTTATACCTAATAGTTCTGCATAAAAATATGCTGACAGAAGTCTTTACATACTCATCATGGAATTGTACATAAAAGAAAAACGATAGATAGTTACGAAAAACACGTGTGGTCTCGTGCACGAAGCCAAAGCAGCCGTTCCAAACCGTTTGAGGCTTCTTATACACTGTAAACGATAACAATACATACACATGTTGCCTATTTCACAAACTTGTCATCAGAAGGTACATTAACCCTACACTCGTGAGTACATTGATCGAGTGAAGAAAATAACCAAATATTTATAACATTATATTTTCCATCTTATGGCATCGCTGTGTTGAAAAAACCTTATTAAAGTCTGTCAATGGCGAATAGACACTTAAAGTAATGTAAGCGATCTGAAAGCGTCATAAATATTCTTACAATAACACAGATATACAGCTTCATACAAGGATCGAACGTCAAACAGTTATCACAACGCACGTGTTGCCATTTAAACAATTCGAATTTCAGAACAATCACTACAAACACGTGTGACCTTGTAAATGGATCGAACGTAAGAACAGTTACCACAAACATATGTGGCTCCGTACACGGATCGAAAGTCAGAACAGTTACCATAAACAAGTGTGGTCATTTACAAAGACCGAATGTCAGAATGGCTGATACAAACACATGTAGCTTCGTACATGGATCGAACGTCAAAACAGTAAACACAAGTCCGTGTTGTCATTTACACACACTGCACAGTTCCATAAACACGTGTGACTTCATGCATGGATCGAACGTCCGAACAGATACCATAAGCACGTGTGACTTCATGCATGGATCGAACGTCCGAACAGATACCATAAGCACGTGTGGCATCGTACACGTATTGAACATCAAAACATTTACCACATGGTGTCATTTACCAACACCGAACGTCAGAACAGTTACAACTAAAAGATTATCATACCAAACTGTCCCTAACTACTACATGTAACATTGTAAACGTTACCACAATGAAGACTTCCCTACGATTCCGCGTGATGCCTTTAACGATCTCTTACACAATTTTTTCACTAAGTACCTTGTGCCATCGGTCATAATTGAACCACAATGGTGTCTCCCATATAGCAACCATCAAATACCCGTAAGACTTGGTGCCAAAAACATACAAGAAGGGTTGAAGTGTGTTTGTCCTTGCTCAGAGAACTTTGAGTTCTTTTGACAAATGTATTGTAGAGTGTAAACCTTGATCGGAATTGTCTGGAAGTGACTAGGTGCCAGGGTAAGTACATTGGTAGGTCAAGTGTTGCTCAAGTCCTATTTACTTGTAAACTAGTATTTTTCCTTTGACCTATTTGTGTGAGAACGTTCGCGTTAGTTTACAGGGTATCTATTGTGATGTAAACACTATTACATATGTCACCTGTTTCTGTCACATTCCAGGTAAGATATGTGCCCACCTGTCCTACACTGGGCTATACGATATCCTTGCCACCCCAGTACACATTCCGCACAGAATTCGCATCGTCACCGACACGAGTTTCACTCGTTAACCTTCATATGATAAGATGTATGTGTACGTCTTGAATAAAATAACAAAACGTTGAGATAGCCCTTTTAAATACACCGCTGCCCTGTTGATGATGTGTGTATTGATGTCTATTTGTACTTCTATACGATATATAAATTTGACTATCTAGCTTGCAGCTTTTTTGAGCTATCGGTTTACCAGTCAGAGCACGAGATGTTTCAATAACCTTGAGAATTCTCCATTTGTTGGAATATATTTTTCTGGTATTTCCAGGTAGTTTCCTATGATACATGGAACATTTTTGAGTGATTATATACCTGACAACCACGCTGAATAGTCACAAATATATATATAGTGACCACGCGATGTCAACCTTCTCGAAATGGACGTACGTATGAACGAGGAAGTAAAATGTAAATAAAGAGATGTAGTTCTGATAAGATTATTGCTTTCTAGTCAACAATATAGGGCCAAAGTTACCTCTGGCCGTAATTTTGACAGTATTATCAGACTAAAAACACTTTCACTTTGTTTTTTCCACCATCGTATGGTATTTAATACTACATCTCATAAAATCTTCTGTTACAATTAACGGGCCAAATGTTTTCTAATCGAAGACCTGACAGTTTCCTGTGACGCTGCTATATGTCGTTGTGAATAATATTAACTTTGCTTTTGAAACTTGGTAGACTTGTCCTTGTCAATGACTTTGTTTGACCTTGTCACGTTCCGCTGTCCAGATGTGTTTACCAAACTGTTGTTGACAAGCACCTGTTTACCTGTGACTGTACCTACAATGTATATTATTTTCACGAATGACGACCTATTAGATTTTTTTACAGATTCTTGGCATTTCTAAACATATCAAAATATTAGTACAGTCATTTTGAGAGAGAAAAAAACCATCAATTTGTGGCGCAAGGATATAGATTCAAAGACGAAATAAAATCCTGTTTATTGCGTTGGTGGTCAATTTGCAAATAACATCTAGAAAGGGTATGAAACAAAACACGTGAAACAATATTATGGCACTCGAAACAATACAAGCCATCCTCGTGTAATTTGATTTATAGACATATATACCTAGAGATACAGAACGTAGTTAAGTAGCTGGTCTATCACTTATTCGTCCACGCCGCGTTATTCACGTTACATACCCAGTATATCTACCTGCCAATGTACAAATCTTTATCCAGCTTGGTTACTGTACTCAATGACACTCGTTTGGTATCTACCACTTCCCTGTAAAACTAGTCCCTAAATCACAATAAATGATCAATAACTGGAGTTTCATGTTCTCGTAAATCATCAGATCCATGTAATATTCACTTTTATAAGGGCCTATAAAAACATCACATTGAACCACCGTGCCCAGTTAATGTGCGAAAGTAGTCTCACCACGATTAACTAATTCTTTCAATGGGCACCGAGGCACCAAGTTATCCTAACTAAGCGTAACGATGCCATGCCGCTATGGGCTTTAGGTGTCCATTAAGACGCGGTGCAATCTCTGGTAATTACTCAATGTCGGTCGGATTCTAGGCGATTTCTACAATATTCGTTAAGATGAAGTTTTAGGTAATTATACAATGGCACGTCACTCTTGGCTTTAGGTTATTGTACAATAGTATACCGCTGCAGGTCCTAAGTAAATATAGATGGCACTCCGCTCTGGGCTTTAGGTGCCGATCTTGGCTCTAGGTTATTGTACAATAGTATGCCTTGCAGGTCCTCGGTGAATATAGATGGCACGCCGCTCTGGGCTTTAGGCTATCGTATAAAAGGGTGCCGCTGCACATTCTAGGTACACTAACTACACGATGATATGCCGCTCGAGGCTGAAGGTATTGGTTTAACTTATGCCACTCGGCGCACAATGTACAGTCATTATGTAACTAACAAGGACAACGTTCTGGGTGCGTAGATAATTATTCGGTGTCATTCCGATCGGGCTTATTTGTAATTATGAAATAGCATGCCACCTGTGGCATAGGGTAATTATAAAATGCCACAAGCGGCTCTGCGTTCTCACTAATTGAACATTGGTATGCCGCTCGATGCTTTAGTAGCATTGATTTACACAATGGCACAGAGCTCTGGGCTCTATATCATACAAAAAGGCAAGGTTCTAACTATATATATACAATGCCACATGCTTTTGACAATAAATTCCAAAGTACCTCGGGCGATATGCCATTATCCAAATGGATGCCTTACGGGTCCCGAAGTTATCATAGTTTCAAACGCTGACACGCTATGACATGCCATCTCTGAACTGAATGATAATAGTACTGTGTCACCATCTCTCAGGCATTTCTGTCCTTGTAATTGATTCTAACGAAGGTGCTCGCACATTTTTTTTTCTTTTTAACCACTTTCAGTTGTAATATATGTTATTATTATATATGGACACTATTTACATGAACTTATGAGTTCACCATTATGTTTTCTCTCTGAAGCCTGGCGACCAGTTATAATGACGAACACTTCATAACTTACCATTGTAGGGTTTCATAGCTTAATAAAGCGATTCTCAAATAATAACACAATTAAAGTTATCATCTTGAATCGTCCGAATTGATATTATTTATGAAGCGGATATATTAAAATAACAATATTTACCTTCTCCAGCAATATGTAATTTACGCATATAGTTAAAAAATATGGACATCCGGTTAATTGAGAAGCTATTCTATCGAGCCACGATTACATTCCGTAAATCATCTCCTGCTACGATGTATTAATACTTTATACTGTCATAATGTGCATTCTTGTAAAAAAAAAAGAACTTATGGATGTGACTTATTTCACCTACTGACATGAAATTATTGTCACAGACAATTTCACAAATACTCTCAACTCGTGGGAATTCCGTTTTCAACAGAATTGTCGATGCCACACAACAGCCCAGCTACCATGTACATACACCGACTAGAGAGGGAAGTGATAATACAGAATGGATAAGGTTAATCACCTCCAGTGCCGATGTTCATAAATAGTATATACACTTAAGAAAACAGTCAATATCTTTATCAATACTTGAATACATTATACGGCACGTTATAAGCGAGTGCAGTGGAGGGCGGTGATGAGTGACAAATATTAATAAGATGTCAGCAGGTACACCCACTAAGCATTACGTGTACCTAAGTTCGAACGAAATTTTAAAATGATATTGTATAAGTTTGAGTAATAACTGCAGTAGTATTTACCTGTAGTTTTGTAGTCCTGCGTACACTCATGTATGGCCACCAAAGACATGCATCCGTGTATTTGTCTGATCATATAATTTGATTTGTTAAAAATAAAAATGTTTGTGGGGTTTTTTTTTATTTACAGAGTTAATCAATTCTACTCGTTCAACCGCGGGTCATTGAACATTGCATATATATCACACATGCATAGCGATGAGTATAGTAATCATAGCACTGAGTAACCCGACTGATCTCACATCACCTCAGTACCAACTGACTTACTGATGCAGTAACACTGACACTTGCTAAATTAAAGACATGGGAATGAAAACGTATAATGATATCTATACAAAACTTGTCACAATGTTAACGTTCCTCGCTGTAAAAGACAAAACTAGTCCATCACAATGTTAACGTTCCTCGCTCTTAAAGACAAAACTAGTCCATCACAATGTTAACGTTCCTCGCTCTAAAAGCCAAAACTAGTCCATAATAGTGTTAACGTACCTCGCTCTAAAAGACAAAACTAGTCCATCACAATGTTAACATTCCTCACTCTAAAAGACAAAACTAGTCCATCACAATGTTAACGTTCCTCACTCTAAAAGCCAAAATTAATCCATAATAGTGTTAACGTACCTCGCTCTAAAAGACAAAATTAGCCAAGCATTATGTTAACGTTCCTCGCTCTAAAAGACAAAACTAGTCCATCGCAATGTTAACGTTCCTCACTCTAGAAGACAAAACTAGTCCATAATAATGTTAACGTTCCTCGCTCTAAAAGACAAAACTAATCCATAATAGTGTTAACGTTCCTCGTTCTAAAAGACAAAACTAGTTCAGCACAATGTTAACGTTCCTCACTCTAAAAGACAAAACTAGTCCATCACAATGTTAACGTTCCTCCCGCAAAAAGAAAAAAATAGACAATAATAAAGATAACGTACCTCGCTCTAAAAGACAAAACTTGCCAAGCATTATGTTAACGTTCCTCGCTCTAAAAGACAAAACTAGTCCATCGCAATGTTAACGTTCCTCACTCTAAAAGACAAAACTAGTCCATAATAATGTTAACGTTCCTCGCTCTAAAAGACAAAACTAATCCATAATAGTGTTAACGTTCCTCGCTCTAAAAGACAAAACTAGTCCATAATAGTGTTAACGTTCCTCGCTCTAAAAGACAAAACTAGTCCATAATAGTGTTAACGTACCTCGCTCTAAAAGACAAAATTGGCCAAGCATTATGTTAACGTTCCTCGCTCTAAAAGACAAAACTAGTCCATCGCAATGTTAACGTTCCTCACTCTAAAAGACAAAACTAGTCCATCACAATGTTTACGTTCCTCACTCTAAAAGACAAAACTAATCCATAATAGTGTTAACGTTCCCCGTTCTAAAAGACAAAACTAGTTCAGCACAATGTTAACGTTCCTCACTCTAAAAGACAAAACTAGTCCATCACAATGTTAACGTTCCTCACTCTAAAAGCCAAAATTAATCCATAATAGTGTTAACGTACATCGCTCTAAAAGACAAAACTTGCCAAGCATTATGTTAACGTTCCTCGCTCTAAAAGACAAAACTAGTCCATCGCAATGTTAACGTTCCTCACTCTAAAAGACAAAACTAGTCCATAATAATGTTAACGTTCCTCGCTCTAAAAGACAAAACTAATCCATAATAGTGTTAACGTTCCTCGCTCTAAAAGACAAAACTAGTCCATAATAGTGTTAACGTTCCTCGCTCTAAAAGACAAAACTAGTCCATAATAGCGTACAAGCATTGGCCAAGCATTATGTTAACGTTCCTCGCTCTAAAAGACAAAACTAGTCCATCGCAATGTTAACGTTCCTCACTCTAAAAGACAAAACTAGTCCATCACAATGTTTACGTTCCTCACTCTAAAAGACAAAACTAGTCCATCACAATGTTAACGTTCCTCGCCCTAAAAGACAAAATTACTGGTTTGGTCTGGTGTGACGTATTTTTTCATTGGAAAACGATAGCCTTTAAAATAGGCGATATTCTGAATCCAGGGCTCAATTTCACCTTATAATATCGCAACGAAATAAAATCACAAAACATAGTATTATCTCCTACCTTTATTCTATATAGAATGATACATAAATAACAAGCTTCATTTGACAATGTACTGACAACTTCGGATGAGTTTCCTGTAAGGATGTCTTACCGATGCCTCTACACGATGTCCACTGTTGATCGATTGACTTCAGTGAAAAAATATCTTTACCATTCAGATATCAAGGTGACGAATTAAGGGTATGTACACCAGGATTTGATAATAGATTTTTGTTGTTTTAACACTCGACGTAAAAGCGAAATTCATGATGTCAAGTATATCCATTAAAAAATGCATACTATCCCCTAAACGTCCTATTCAGTATTCGCACTAAGTACAAGCATACCATCCCCTAAACGTCCTATCCAGTATACGCATTAAAAACAAGCATACTTTCCCCTAAACGCCCTATCCCCTAAACGTCCTATCCCCTAAACGTCCTATCCAGTATACACTTTTAAAACAAGCATAATTTCCCCTAAACGTTCTATCCCCTAAACGTCCTATCCAGTATACGCATTAAAACAAGCATATTATCCCCTAAACGTCCTATCCCCTAAACATCCTGTACCCTAAACGGCCTATCCAGTATACACATTAAAAACAAGCATGCTATCCACTAAACGTCCTATCCCTTAAACGTCCTATCCAGTATACGCATTGAAAACAAGCATACTATCCCCTAAACGTCCTATCTCCTAAACGGCCTATCCAGTATACGCATTAAAACAAGCATTCTTTCCCCTAAACGCCCTATCCCCTAAACTTCCTATCCTCTAAACGTCCTATCCAGTATACACATTAAAACAAGCATAATTTTCCCTAAAAGTCCTATCTCCTATACGGCCTATCCAGTATACGCATTAAAACAAGCATATTATCCCCTAAACGTCCTATCCCCTAAACATCCTGTACCCTAAATGGCCTATCCAGTACACGCATTAAAAACAAGCATACTTTCCCCTAAACGCCCTATCCCCTAAACGTCCTATCCCCTAAACGTCCTATCCAGTATACACATTAAAACAAGCATAATTTCCCCTAAACGTCCTATCCCCTACACGTCCTATCCAGTATACACATTAAAACAAGCATACTTTCCCCTAAACATCCTATCCAGTATACACATTAAAACAAGCATACTTTCCCCTAAACATCCTATCCAGTATACACATTAAAACAAGCATACTTTCCTTTAAACGTCCTATCCAGTAAACACATTAAAAAACAAGCATACTCACCCCTAAACGCCCTATCCCCTAAACGTCCTATCCCCTACACGTCCTTTCCAGTATACACATTAAAACAAGCATACTTTCCCCTAAACGTTCTATCCCCTAAACGTCCTTTCCAGTATACACATTAAAACAAGCATACTTTCCCCTAAACGTTTCTGTTCCTTAAATGTCCTATCCAGTATACGCATTATAACAAGCATACTTTCCCCTAAACGTTCTATCCCCTAAACGTCCTATCCCCTAAACGGCTTATCCAGTATACACATTAAAACAAGCATACTTTCCCCTAAACGTTTCTGTTCCTTAAATGTCCTATCCAGTATACGCATTATAACAAGCATACTTTCCCCTAAACGTCCTATCCCCTAAACGTCCTATCCAGTATACACATTAAAACAAGCATACTTTCCTCTAAACGTTTCTGTTCCCTAAACATCCTATCCAGTATACGCATTATAATAAGCATACTTTCCCCTAAACGTCCTATCTCCTAAACGTCCTATCCAGTATACGCATTAAAACAAGCATACTATCCCCTAAACGTCCTATCCCCTACACGTCCTATCCAGTATACGCATTAAAACAAGCATATTATCCCCTAAACGTCCTATCCCCTAAACATCCTATCCACTAAACGTCCTATCCAGTATACGCATTATAACAAGCATACTTTCCCCTAAACGTCCCATCCCCTACACGTCCTATCCAGTATACGCATTAAAACAAGCATATTATCCCCTAAACGTCCTATCCCTACACGTCCTATCCAGTATACGCATTAAAACAAGCATATTATCCCCTAAACGTCCTGTCCCCTACACGTCCTATCCAGTATATACATTAAAACAAGCATACTTCTCCCTGAACGTCCTATTCCCTAAACGTCCTATCCAGTATACGCATTAAAAACAAGCATACTATCCCCTAAACGTCCTATCCCTTAAACGCCCTATCCAGTATACGCATTAAAACAAGCATGTTATCCCCTAAACGTCCTATCCAGTATACACATTAAAACAAGCATACTATCCCCTAAATGTCTATCAACACCTCACATCATTTAAGGATAGTCACCTGATGTATGTGAGATGAGTGTGTCTGTTGAACGTGTTTTTGGGAGACCGCGACGTATGTGTAGGTCACCTTGTGACAGTACAACACTAAAGCATACTACCGAGTTCCTCAACAGGACACACCAACAAGTCACCTTAATCTGACAAACGGCGAACCACTTATTACAGTAGTAACTGCCATTTTAAAGACTTATTTGTCTCTGCCAACTCTCAAAGAGGCGAAAGCTCAACTAAAAGGCAAAATGTGGGCACTGTCAAACAGACACCAGGAAAAAGAAAAGAAATTCAGACTCCTAGTTTAGTCACATCTTACGATCATGTAAAGGGGAACATGAGATGAGTCAATCAGATTGGAGCAATGTTGTGGGTAACCATAGAAAACGTAATGAATTGTTTGACACACAGACAAGACATCTAGGTTGTCTTACACATCGTGTGCATCTTACAATAACCGGTGAGAACTCGGCTCTGATTGGACAGTACCGGCCATCTTCGATGAGATATTGCCAGGCTTTGTAGCGCCTCACGCCACCATCTCGGCTCATTTGCATGATATTCCTATACTTTGTGGTAAACTGCCTTTACCATTTGCATTTACTCTGGAATCGTACATAAAGTCGTTCAGAGTGTCAGGAAAGAAACGCACCGGTTGACCTCGTGTCAAAACTTATGATAAGACTCTGCAGAAATTCGTGCTCGGGGATTCGTGTTTTAATTTAGAAATGGGTATTTGGTTCAAAGCATTCCAAATTGATAAGATTATGTGATATTTTAGAGAGCTTTCTGTCAGTAAGACGGCGACATGGCCATAATGTGGACGATTTACACTCACAGGACTGTTAGCGCCTGTCATGTGGAGTCTCCCTGATGGCACAGATCCATTTCCATTCAATAAAATAAGAGATAGTAACATGCACAGTTATTGGTTTTTTTGACAATAAGCGATAGGAGCTGATCCTTAGAATATAGTGTACGTAATGACCCTACCCTCGACGCGGCCCCCGGGGATGAGACTGTCAGGAATTACGATGACAAGGATAATGTCTCGAGACATGGCACGTGATGGAGATGTACCGGCTGACCTGATGGTGTTGCAGAGTGGTATGGTTGACTGATAAGTTCAGTGATATGGTAAGTGGCTAATAGTTCTATACCATTACTTTGCATACTGAATGCAATTGTTTTACTATAATGTGAAAATTAATGAAGTTTCGAACTTTGGACGAGAAAATGCTGCCAACATGTTTTTGCTACTTGAATATTCCTGTCTTGTTAAATCCAAATGACGACTGATGCAAGCATTTTAATTTACATTGCAAACGACAGATATACGAATAGTTTGTTAATAAATTATTAACAGCTATTATTCCCAAACAACAGTCGAAATGGGTTTCCTACAAACCGTAAAAGCAATCACCAATGACATGTTTCTAATCAGCCAGGAAAACCAAGGCATGCAGCAAATATTGGTGCATCATCATAGCATTGAGTATTGGTGGATCATCGTAGCACTGAGTACTGATAATTATTGGTGGATCATCATAGTATATAGTACTGACAATTACTGGTGGATCATCATAGCATTGAGTACTGACAATTACTGGTGGATCATCATAGCATTGAGTACTGACATTTACTGGTGGATCATCATTGCATTGAGTACTGACAATTACTGATGGATCATCATAGCATTGAGTATTGGTGGATCATCATAGCATTGAGTACTGACAATTACTGGTGGATCATCATAGCATTGAGTACTGATAATTATTGGTGGATCATCATAGTATATAGTACTGACAATTACTGGTGGATCATCATAGCATTGAGTACTGACAATTACTGGTGGATCATCATAGCATTGAGTACTGACAATTACTGGCGGATCATCATAGCATTGAGTACTGACATTTACTGGTGGATCATCATTGCATTGAGTACTGACAATTACTGATGGATCATCATAGCATTGAGTATTGGTGGATCATCATAGCATTGAGTACTGACAATTACTGGTGGATCATTATGGCATTGAGTACTGACATTTACTGATGGATCATCGTAGCATTGAGTACACGCAATAACTGGTGGATCATCATAGCATTGAGTACTGATATTTATCGGTGAATCATCATAGCATTGAGTACTGACAATTACTGGTGGATCATCATAGTATTGAGTACTGACAATTACTGGTAGATCATCATAGCATTGAGTACTGACAATTACTGGTGGATCATCATAGCATTGAGTACTGACAATGACTGGTGGATCATCATTGCATTGAGTACTGATATTTATCGGTGGATCATCATAGCATTGAGTACTAACAATTACTGGTGGATCATCATAGCATTGAGTACTGACAATTACTGATGGATCATCATAGCATTGAGTACTGACAATGCTGGTGGATCATCATAGCATTGAGTACTGATATTTATTGGTGGATCATCATAGCATTGAGTACTGACAATTACTGATGGATCATCATAGCATTGAGTACTGATATTTATCGGTGAATCATCATAGCATTGAGTACTGACAATTACTGGTGGATCATCATAGTATTGAGTACTGACAATTACTGGTAGATCATCATAGCATTGAGTACTAACAATTACTAGTGGATCATCATAGCATTGAGTACTGACAATTACTGGTGGATCATCATAGCATTGAGTACTGACAATTACTGATGGATCATCATAGCATTGAGTATTGGTGGATCATCATAGCATTGAGTACTGACAATTACTGATGGATCATCATAGCATTGAATACTGACAATTATCGGTGGATCATCATAGCATTGAGTACTGACAATTACTGATGGATCATCATAGCATTGAATACTGACAATTATCGGTGGATCATCATAGCATTGAGTACTGACAATGACTGGTGGATCATCATTGCATTGAGTACTGATATTTATTGGTGGATCATCATAGCATTGAGTACTGACAATTACTGATGGATCATCATAGCATTGAGTACTGACAATTACTGATGGATCATCATAGCATTGAGTACTGACAATTACTGATGGATCATCATAGCATTGAGTACTGACAATGACTGGTGGATCATCATAGTATTGAGTACTGATATTTATTGGTGGATCATCATAGCATTGAGTACTGACAGTTACTGGTGGATCATCATAGCATTGAGTACTGACAATTACTGATGGATCATCATAGCATTGAGTACTGACAATGACTGGTGGATCATCATAGTATTGAGTACTGATATTTATTGGAGGATCATCATAGCATTGAGTACTGACAATTACTGGTGGATTATCATAGCATTGAGTACTGACAATTACTGGTGGATCATCATAGCATTGAGTACTGACAATTACTAGTGGATCATCATAGCATTGAGTACTGACAATTACTGGTAGATCATCATAGCATTGAGTACTGACAATTACTGATGGATCATCATAGCATTGAGTACTGACAATTACTGATGGATCATCATAGCATTGAGTACTGATATTTATTGGTGGATCATCATAGCATTGAGTACTGACAATTATTGGTGGATCATCGTAGTATTGAGTACTGACAACTATTTGTTGACAAACTCAGTGCTGACAACTTTAGATGGCTAGACACGGCCAACTAGAAATCATTTATCCCAGTCCCAGTAAAGAGTTAGGGATGTTACCAATTAATATAATTAAGAATCCCCCCATCCAGAAATGAAGTTTTAATACATTTGTAGCAATGAAATCAGAAGGAAGCAAAAAATTACAAAATGGCATATATCATATTTCTTGAGAGCAGGGCAAGGTTCGTGACGAGCATGTAAGACACAAGCCCTAGAGGGACGAACGATTGTAGACAACTCATACCTATAACCCAACCGGTAAAGCTTCCATTCAGCATTCCCAATACCATTGAAAACAAGAGCACACAGATCTAGTTAAAGGAAGCTCGACATAAACGACAAACAGTAGTTTAATCAATAACAAAAGGCTACAATTCTTTATGACATTAGCGCCAAACCACGCAGATCTAGATTTGGAATCTGTTTTCAATTATAAACAATGCGTTGAAATAATTAACCACACGCCTAGCATTTTCATTTCTGTTATGGGTTTCTTAAAATACTAATCAGTGCCATATATTTTGTAAATCTTATAAAACGTCGTATTATCTCTATCTTTCAGTTTGACTATCGGAATACGTGTTAAGTCTCTGGTGGGGAGTTTGAGCTTTGTTACAAGTTTGGGAACTTTTTATCGATGTTTAACAACACCTAAAGGGAGATTAAAGATATTAAAGCTAGATTAGACTTTAATTCATTTACAAAATCAAAATCGAAATGGGCACTCATCGCTTTTCTTTCATTAGATTAGGACTCGGCAGTAGACATGTTGACGCTGCACTCGCTGCTAAAACATACCGAGTGATTTAATGAGTTTAAAGTTTTAATCACAACTACAATACTTTGATTTCTCTCATAGTAGCCGTTTTATGTCTTAACAAAAATAGGCGATGCCAATGCCGTCGTCCTTCGGGCCTTGCTAGGCACAAGGTGTGGCTGGTTTCAGGATTTTGTTTTTATTGACAGTCTCGCGATATAAAGAGGACGGCGTACAGAAGGGTGTGGCTGGTTTCAGGATTTTGTTCCATTTTGGCAGTCTCGCGATATAAAGAGGACGGCGTACAGAAGGGTGTGACCGGTTTCAGGATTTTGTTTTTATTGACAGTCTCGCGATATAGAGAGGACGGCGTACAGAAGGGTGTGACCGGTTTCAGGATTTTGTTCCATTTTGACAGTCTCGCGATATAGAGAGGACGGCGTACAGAAGGGTGTGGCTGGTTTCAGGATTTTGTTCCATTTTGACAGTCTCGCGATATAGAGAGGACGGCGTACAGAAGGGTGTGACCGGTTTCAGGATTTTGTTTTTATTGACAGTCTCGCGATATAGAGAGGACGGCGTACAGAAGGGTGTGACCGGTTTCAGGATTTTGTTTTATTTTGACTGTCTCGTGATATAGAGAGGACGGCGTACAGAAGGGTGTGGCTGGTTTCAGGATTTTGTTTTTATTGACAGTCTCGCGATATAAAGAGGACGGCGTACAGAAGGGTGTGACCGGTTTCAGGATTTTGTTCCATTTTGACAGTCTCGCGATATAGAGAGGACGGCGTACAGAAGGGTGTGACCGGTTTCAGGATTTTGTTCCATTTTGACAGTCTCGCGATATAGAGAGGACGGCGTACAGAAGGGTGTGACTGGTTTCAGGATTTTGTTTTATTTTGACTGTCTCGTGATATAGAGAGGACGGCGTACAGAAGGGTGTGGCTGGTTTCAGGATTTTGTTTTATTTTGACTGTCTCGTGATATAAAGAGGACGGCGTACAGAAGGGTGTGACCGGTTTCAGGATTTTGTTCCATTTTGACAGTCTCGCGATATAGAGAGGACGGCGTACAGAAGGGTGTGACCGGTTTCAGGATTTTGTTCCATTTTGACAGTCTCGCGATATAGAGAGGACGGCGTACAGAAGGGTGTGACCGGTTTCAGGATTTTGTTTTTATTGACAGTCTCGCGATATAGAGAGGACGGCGTACAGAAGGGTGTGACCGGTTTCAGGATTTTGTTTTATTTTGACTGTCTCGTGATATAGAGAGGACGGCGTACAGAAGGGTGTGACCGGTTTCAGGATTTTGTTTTTATTGACAGTCTCGTGATATAAAGAGGACGGCGTACAGAAGGGTGTGACCGGTTTCAGGATTTTGTTTTATTTTGACAGTCTCGCGATATAGAGAGGACGGCGTACAGAAGGGTGTGGCTGGTTTTAGGGTTTTGTTTTTATTGACAGTCTCGCGATATAGAGAGGACGGCGTACAGAAGGGTGTGACTGGTTTTAGGGTTTTGTTTTATTTTGACAGTCTCGCGATATAGAGAGGACGGCGTACAGAAGGGTGTGACCGGTTTCAGGATTTTGTTTTATTTTGACAGTCTCGCGATATAGAGAGGACGGCGTACAGAAGGGTGTGACTGGTTTTAGGGTTTTGTTTTATTTTGGCAGTCTCGCGATATAAAGAGGACGGCGTACAGAAGGGTGTGGCTGGTTTTAGGGTTTTGTTTTATTTTGGCAGTCTCGCGATATAGAGAGGACGGCGTACAGAAGGGTGTGGCTGGTTTTAGGGTTTTGTTTTATTTTGACTGTCTCGTGATATAAAGAGGACGGCGTACAGAAGGGTGTGACCGGTTTCAGGATTTTGTTCCATTTTGACAGTCTCGCGATATAATGAGGACGGCGTACAGAAGGGTGTGGCTGGTTTCAGGATTTTGTTCCATTTTGACAGTCTCGCGATATAGAGAGGACGGCGTACAGAAGGGTGTGACCGGTTTCAGGATTTTGTTCCATTTTGACAGTCTCGCGATATAGAGAGGACGGCGTACAGAAGGGTGTGACCGGTTTCAGGATTTTGTTCCATTTTGACAGTCTCGCGATATAGAGAGGACGGCGTACAGAAGGGTGTGGCTGGTTTCAGGATTTTGTTTTATTTTGACTGTCTCGTGATATAGAGAGGACGGCGTACAGAAGGGTGTGGCTGGTTTCAGGATTTTGTTTTATTTTGACTGTCTCGTGATATAAAGAGGACGGCGTACAGAAGGGTGTGGCTGGTTTTAGGATTTTGTTTTATTTTGACTGTCTCGTGATATAAAGAGGACGGCGTACAGAAGGGTGTGACTGGTTTCAGGATTTTGTTTTATTTTGACTGTCTCGTGATATAGAGAGGACGGCGTACAGAAGGGTGTGACTGGTTTCAGGATTTTGTTTTATTTTGACTGTCTCGTGATATAGAGAGGACGGCGTACAGAAGGGTGTGACTGGTTTCAGGATTTTGTTTTATTTTGACTGTCTCGTGATATAAAGAGGACGGCGTACAGAAGGGTGTGACCGGTTTCAGGATTTTGTTTTATTTTGACTGTCTCGTGATATAGAGAGGACGGCGTACAGAAGGGTGTGGCTGGTTTTAGGGTTTTGTTTTTATTGACAGTCTCGTGATATAGAGAGGACGGCGTACAGAAGGGTGTGGCTGGTTTTAGGGTTTTGTTTTATTTTGTCTTTGGATATGAAAAGGTAGATGTAAGGAATGGAATGCCCATCTTAAATTAATGGGTTTTTTTTCTAATTGATAATGAATGTTTTAAGTTATTGAAGACAAGTTGTTAGTCCTTGGCAAAACGGACCATTGTTAGAAATCACTAGTGTTAATCTATTACAGACAATGAATAGTCAGTGTTAATCTATACAGACAACAAATAACTAGTGTCACTCTATACAGATAATTAATAACTAGTGTCATTCTATACAGGCAGTAAATAACTAGTGTCACTCTATACAGACAGTAATTAACTAGTGTCATTCTATACAGACAGTAAATAACTGGTGTTACTCTATACAGACAGTAAATAACTAGTGTCACTCTATACAGACAGTAAATACCTAGTGTCACTCTATACAGGCAGTAAATAACTAGTGTCACTCTATATTGACAGTAAATAACTAGTGTCACTCTATACAGACAGTAAATAACTAGTGTCAGTCTGTACAGACATTGAATAACTAGTGTCTCTCTATACAGGCAGTAAATAACTAGTGTCACTCTATACAGGCAGTAATTAACTACTGTCATTCTATACAGACAGTAAATAACTAGTGTTACTCTATACAGACAGTAAATAACTAGTGTCACTCTATACAGACAGTAAATAACTAGTGTCACTCTATACAGACAGTAAATACCTAGTGTCACTCTATACAGGCAGTAAATAACTAGTGTCACTCTATACTGACAGTAAATAACTAGTGTCACTCTATACAGACAGTAAATAACTAGTGTCAGTCTGTACAGACATTGAATAACTAGTGTCTCTCTATACAGACAGTAAATAACTAGTGTCACTCTATACAGGCAGTAAATAACTTGTGTCAGTCTATACAGACAGTAAATAACTAGTGTCTCTATATACAAACACTAAATAACTAGTGTCACTCTATACAGACAGTAAATAACCAGTGTCACTATATACAGACAGTATTAACTAGTGTCACTCTGTACTGACAGTAAATAACTAGTGTCACTCTATACAGGCAGTAAATAACTTGTGTCAGTCTGTACAGACAGTAAATAACTAGTGTCTCTCTATACATACACTATTTAACTAGTGTCACTCTATACAGACAGTAAATAACTAGTGTCTCACTATACAGAGAGTAAATAACTAGTGTCACTCTATACAGACAGTAAATAACTAGTGTCACTCTATACTGACAGTAAATAACTACTGTCACTCTATACAGACAGTAAATAACTAGTGTCACTCTATACAGACAGTAAATAACTAGTGTCACTCTATACAGACAGTAAATAACTAGTGTCACTCTATACAGACAGTAAATACCTAGTGTCACTCTATACAGGCAGTAAATAACTAGTGTCACTCTATACTGACAGTAAATAACTAGTGTCACTCTATACAGACAGTAAATAACTAGTGTCAGTCTGTACAGACATTGAATAACTAGTGTCTCTCTATACAGACAGTAAATAACTAGTGTCACTCTATACAGGCAGTAAATAACTTGTGTCAGTCTATACAGACAGTAAATAACTAGTGTCTCTATATACAAACACTAAATAACTAGTGTCACTCTATACAGACAGTAAATAACCAGTGTCACTATATACAGACAGTATTAACTAGTGTCACTCTGTACTGACAGTAAATAACTAGTGTCACTCTATACAGGCAGTAAATAACTTGTGTCAGTCTGTACAGACAGTAAATAACTAGTGTCTCTCTATACATACACTATTTAACTAGTGTCACTCTATACAGACAGTAAATAACTAGTGTCTCACTATACAGACAGTAAATAACTAGTGTCACTCTATACAGACAGTAAATAACTAGTGTCACTCTATACTGACAGTAAATAACTAGTGTCACTCTATACAGACAGTAAATAACTAGTGTCACTCTATACAGACAGTAAATAACTAGTGTCTCACTATACAGACAGTAAATAACTAGTGTCACTCTATACAGACAGTAAATAACTAGTGTCTCACTATACAGACAGTAAATAACTAGTGTCACTCTATACTGACAGTAAATAACTAGTGTCACTCTATACAGACAGTAAATACCTAGTGTCACTCTATACAGGCAGTAAATAACTAGTGTCACTCTATACTGACAGTAAATAACTAGTGTCTCACTATACAGACAGTAAATAACTAGTGTCACTCTATACAGGCAGTTAATAACTAGTGTCACTATATACAGACAGTAAATAACTAGTGTCACTCTATACAGGCAGTAAATAACTTGTGTCAGTCTGTACAGACAGTAAATAACTAGTGTTACTCTATACAGGCAGTAAATAACTAGTGTCACTCCATACAGACAGTAAATAACTAGTGTCAGTCTATACAGACAGTAAATAACTAGTGTCACTCTATACAGACAGTAAATAACTAGTGTCACTCTATACAGACAGTAAATAACCATAAGCTGGTCATAGATCACTCACAACACTAATACCAACCATCTACACCCCGATCCTTACAGCGCCAATACCAACCCATCTACACCCCGATCCTTACTCACAGCGCCAATACCAACCCATCTACACCCCGATCCTTACTCACAGCGCCAATACCAACCATCTACACCCCGATCCTTACTCACAGCACCAATACCAACCCACACCCCGATACACAACCCGATCCTTACTCACAGCGCCAATACCAACCCATACCAACCCATCTAACCCCGATCCTTACCAACCACAGCGCCAATACCAACCCATCTACACCCCGATCCTTACTCACAGCGCCAATACCAACCCATCTACACCCCGATCCTTACTCACAGCGCCAATACCAACCCATCTACACCCCGATCCTTACTCACAGCGCCAATACCAACCCATCTACACCCCAACCCATCTCCTTACTCACAGCGCCAATACCAACACATCTACACCCCGATCCTTACTCAATACCAACCCATCTACACCCCGATCCTTACTCACAGCGCCAATACCAACCCAGCTACACCCCGATCCTCACTCACAGCGCCAATACCAACCCATCTACACCCCGATCCTTACTCACAGCGCCAATACCAACCCATCTACACCCCGATCCTTACTCACAGCGCCAATACCAACCCATCTACACCCCGATCCTTACTCACAGCGCCAATACCAACCCATCTACACCCCGATCCTTACTCACAGCGCCAATACCAACCCATCTACACCCCGATCCTTACTCACAGCGCCAATACCAACCCATCTACACCCCGATCCTTACAGCGCCAATACCAACACATCTACACCCCGATCCTTACTCACAGCGCCAATACCAACCCATCTACACCCCGATCCTTACTCACAGCACCAATACCAACCCATCTACACCCCGATCCTTACTCACAGCGCCAATACCAACCCATCTACACCCCGATCCTTACTCACAGCGCCAATACCAACCAATCTACACCCCGATCCTTACTCACAGCGCCAATACCAACCCATCTACACCCCGATCCTTACTCACAGCGCCAATACCAACCCATCTACACCCCGATCCTTACTCACAGCGCCAATACCAACCCATCTACACCCCGATCCTTACTCACAGCGCCAATACCAACCCATCTACACCCCGATCCTTACTCACAGCGCCAATACCAACCCATCTACACCCCGATCCTTACTCACAGCGCCAATACCAACCCATCTACACCCCGATCCTTACTCACAGCGCCAATACCAACCCATCTACACCCCGATCCTTACTCACAGCACCAATACCAACCCATCTACACCCCGATCCTTACTCACAGCGCCAATACCAACCCACCTACACACCGATCCTTACAGCACCAATATCAACCCATCTACACCCCGATCCTTACTCACAGCGCCAATACCAACCCATCTACACCCCGATCCTTACTCACAGCGCCAATACCAACCCATCTACACCCCGATCCTTACTCACAGCGCCAATACCAACCCATCTACACCCCGATCCTTACTCACAGCGCCAATACCAACCCATCTACACCCCGATCCTTACTCACAGCGCCAATACCAACCCATCTACACCCCGATCCTTACTCACAGCGCCAATACCAACCCATCTACACCCCGATCCTTACTCACAGCGCCAATACCAACCCATCTACACCCCGATCCTTACTCACAGCGCCAATACCAACCCATCTACACCCCGATCCTTACTCACCGCACCAATACCAACCCATCTACACCCCGATCCTTACTCACAGCGCCAATACCAACCCATCTACACCCCGATCCTTACTCACAGTGCCAATACCAACCCATCTACACCCCGATCCTTACAGCGCCAATACCAACCCATCTACACCCCGATCCTTACAGCAGCAGTACCAACCCATCTACCCATCTACACCCCGATCCTTACTCACAGCGCCAATACCAACCCATCTACACCCCGATCCTTACTCACAGCGCCAATACCAACCCATCTACACCCCGATCCTTACTCTTAGCGTCAATACCAACCCATCTACATCCCGATCCTTACAGCGCCAATACCAACACATTTACACCCCGATCCTTACTCACAGCGCCAATACCAACCCATCTACACCCCGATCCTTACTCACAGCGCCAATACCAACCCATCTACACCCCGATCCTTACTCACAGCGCCAATACCAACCCATCTACACCCCGATCCTTACAGCGGCAGTACCAACCCATCTACACCCCGATCCTTACAGCGCCAATACCAACCCATCTACACCCCGATCCTTACTCACAGCGCCAATACCAACCCATCTACACCCCGATCCTCCAATACCAACCCATCTACACCCCGATCCTTACCAGCGTCTGCACCCCGATCCTTACTCACAGCGCCAATACACACACCGATCCTTACAGCGCCAATACCAATACCAACCCACTACACCCCGATCCTTACCAACCCATCTACACCCCGATCCTTACTCACAGCGCCAATACCAACCCATCTACACCCCGATCCTTACTCACAGCGCCAATACCAACCCATCTACACCCCGATCCTTACTCACAGCGCCAATACCAACCCATCTACACCCCGATCCTTACTCACAGCGCCAATACCAACCCATCTACACCCCGATCCTTACTCACAGCGCCAATACCAACCCATCTACACCCCGATCCTTACTCACAGCGCCAATACCAACCCATCTACACCCCGATCCTTACTCACAGCGCCAATACCAACCCATCTACACCCCGATCCTTACTCACAGCGCCAATACCAACCCATCTACACCCCGATCCTTACAGCGCCAATACCAACCCATCTACACCCCGATCCTTACAGCGCCAATACCAACACATCTACACCCCGATCCTTACTCACAGCGCCAATACCAACCCATCTACACCCCGATCCTTACTCACAGCGCCAATACCAACCCATCTACACCCCGATCCTTACTCACAGCACTAATACCAACCCATCTACACACCGATCCTTACTCACAGCGCCAATACCAGCAAATCTACACTCCGATCCTTACTCACAGCACCAATACCAACCCATATACACCCCGATCCTTACTCAGAGCGCCAATACCAACCCATCTACACCCCGATCCTTACAGCGCCAATACCAACCCATCTACACCCCGATCCTTACTCACAGCGCCAATACCAACCCATCTACACCCCGATCCTTACTCACAGCGCCAATACCAACCCATCTACACCCCGATCCTTACAGCGCCAATACCAACCCATCTACACCCCGATCCTTACTCACAGCGCCAATACCAACCCATCTACACCCCGATCATTACAGCACCAATACCACCACATCTACACCCCGATCCTTACTCACAGCACCAATACCAACCCATCTACACCCCGATCCTTACTCACAGCGCCAATACCAACCCATCTACACCCCGATCCTTACTCACAGCGCCAATACCAACCATCTACACCCCGATCCTTACTCACAGCACCAATACCAACCCATCTACACCCCGATCCTTACTCACAGCACCAATACCAACACATCTACACCCTGATCCATACTCACAGCGCCAATACCAACCCATCTACACCCCAATCCTTACTCACAACACCAATACCAACCATCTACATCCCGATCCTTACTCACAGCACCAATACCAACCCATCTACACCCCGATCCTTACTCACAGCGCCAATACCAACCCATCTACACCCCGATCCTTACTCACAGCGCCAATACCAACCCATCTACACCCCGATCCTTACAGCGCCAATACCAACCCATCTACACCCCGATCCTTACTCACAGCGCCAATACCAAACCATCTACACCCCGATCCTCACAGCGCCAATACCAACCCATCTACACCCCGATCCTTACTCACAGCGCCAATACCAAACCATCTACACCCCGATCCTTACTCACAGCACCAATACCAACCCATCTACACCCCGATCCTTACTCACAGCGCCAATACCAACCCATCTACACCCCGATCCTTACTCACAGCGCCAATACCAACCCATCTACACCCCGATCCTTACTCACAGCGCCAATACCAACCCATCTACACCCCGATCCTTACTCACAGCGCCAATACCAACCCACCTACACACCGATCCTTTCTCACAGCGCCAATACCAACCCACCTACACCCCGCACCATTACCAACCCATCTACACCCCGATCCTTACTCACAGCGCCAATACCAACCCATCTACACCCTGATCCATACTCACAGCGCCAATACCAACCCATCTACACCCCGATCCTTACTCACAGCGCCAATACCAACCCATCTACACCCCGATCCTTACTCACAGCGCCAATACCAACCCATCTACACCCCGATCCTTACTCACAGCGCCAATACCAACCCATCTACACCCCGATCCTTACTCACAGCGCCAATACCAACCCATCTACACCCCGATCCTTACTCACAGCGCCAATACACAACCCACCAATACCAACCCACACACCCGATCCTTACTCACAGCCAATACCAACCCATCTACACCCCGATCCTTACTCACAGCGCCAATACCAACCCATCTACACCCCGATCCTTACTCACAGCGCCAATACCAACCCATCTACACCCCGATCCTTACTCACAGCGCCAATACCAACCCATCTACACCCCGATCCTTACTCACAGCGCCAATACCAACCCATCTACACCCCGATCCTTACTCACAGCGCCAATACCAACCCATCTACACCCCGATCCTTTCTCACAGCGCCAATACCAACCCACCTACACACCGATCCTTACAGCGCCAATACCAACACATCTACACCCCGATCCTTACTCACAGCACCAATACCAACCCATCTACACCCCGATCCTTACTCACAGCACCAATACCAACCCATCTACACCCCGATCCTTACTCACAGCACCAATACCAACCCATCTACACCCCGATCCTTACTCACAGCACCAATACCAACCCATCTACACCCCGATCCTTACTCACAGCGCCAATACCAACCCATCAACAACCTGGTCCTTACAGCGCCAATACCAACCCATCTACACCCTGATCCATACTCACAGCGCCAATACCAACCCATCTACACCCCAATCCTTACTCACAGCACCAATACCAACCCATCTACACCCCGATCCTTACTCACAGCACCAATACCAACCCATCTACACCCCGATCCTTACTCACAGCGCCAATACCAACCCATCTACACCCCGATCCTTACTCACAGCGCCAATACCAACCCATCTACACCCCGATCCTTACTCACAGCGCCAATACCAACCCATCTACACCCCGATCCTTACAGAGCCAATACCATCCCAGCCATACCCTGATCCCTACTGACAGCGCCAATACCAACCCACTTACACACCGATCCTTACAGCACCAATATCAACCCATCTACACCCCGATCCTTACTCACAGCGCCAATACCAACCCATCTACACCCCGATCCTTACTCACAGCGCCAATACCAACCCATCTACACCCGGTGATCCTCATCTACACCCCGATCCTTAGGACTCAGTGAAGTTTAGGATCTAACTTTAGGACTCAGCGAGACTGAACTGTTAGGTTTCGGGTTTCTATAAACGAATGACAAGATAAATAGTATTACACATTTTATTCTGTAACTTGAGATATTGTCTTTCAGCTGTAAAATTTAACGTAAAAAACAAATTCTGATACAGTTACATCCAAAGTGTCCTATATGTCAACTTTTTAATCTTTGCTTCCACTATCTGACTGAAAGCAATTAAATCATTACAGCACTGTTTGTTCCATCATAAAGGAAAGCCCAACGGAAGATTGGTGATAGTAAATGGTCCATTTAGGTCTCACTAATGAGAGAAAAGGTAGTATTTAAAATTGTGAATTACGAAATATGTTTCGGCTTTGAAATATTGTTATAAAGGGGTTTTTTTTGTTTTTGTTTTTTGGATTTTTTTTTTTTTTTTTTTTTTTTTTTTTTTTTTTTTACTAATAATAATCTAAGGTATTACAGTCACGTTGTTTGAGCAGAAAGTTCTTTTTTTATCTTAATTTTTCAGCTTTATCATATTCTCCTAACGATGATTCAAATTTCTCCGGAGAATTACTTACATCCTCCTTTATGTAAGTTAGTGACTATAGTTATACGTGCACGACTGTTTGATCAAGCTATTCTTTATATAATATGCTGAAGGTATTGCTGTGTTTTACAGCCAACAAAGAAAATACCAACATTTCATTCAAACTACTCATTAAAGTTTATGGGGAAATGTAAAAGAAGAACTATTAAAACATGGCAATTCGAAATTGTATCCATTCAGACATGAATGACTAGTTTTGTATTCAATAATGTCTGACCATCCAGGTATGTATAAATGGTTTTGTATATAATAATGTCTGTTCATTCAGACATGTATGACTAGTTTTGTATTCAATAATGTCTGTCCATTCAGACATGTAAAACTAGTTTTGTATTCAAAAACGTCTGTCCATCCAGACATGTATGACTTGTTTAGTATTTAATAATGTCTGTCCATTCAGACATGTATAACTATTTTAGTATTCAATAATGTCTGTCCATCCAGACATGTATGACTGGTTTAGTATATAATAATGTCTGTCCATTCAGATATGTATGACTAGTTTAGTATATAATAATGTCTGTCCATTCAGATATGTATGACTAGTTTAGTATATAATAATGTCTGTCCATCCAGACATTTATAACTAGTTTTGTATTCAATGTCTGTCCATCCAGACATTTATAACTAGTTTTGTATTCAATGTCTGTCCATCCAGACATGTATAACTAGTTTTGTATTCAAAAATGTCTGTCCAGTCAGACATTATGTCTAGTTTAGTATTCAATAATGTCTGTCCATTCCAGATTTCCGAAAATCACAAGCTACATTTGCTTATATGGCACAAAAATAAAAAGAAAAAAAGAATATATCTATATATAAGTGGATGAAATAACATGCTTCAGTTTTTATAAAACGCCTTGTATCGACCATATTGTAACATTTTCATAATACTTTTGACATTGTATTCAGGAATCGTTTGACAGGAAACTTGAATTAGTCCTTGTTATTTGTTAATATCCAAATACTGGGATATAACAGTACGTAGCCAAACTTAAATCATGTTCAAAAGATATATAAATAACACTTATATTTTAGATGATATTAGTGATTCATATTTACTTACATAACGCAATGTACTCTGTACTTAAGACGTGATTTTTATATTCAGGGCGGAAAATAAAGCGACACGATTATAGATAATTGGCAGATATCGTACCCGTAGTTTCACTGATAATGTTGTATATCAAACACACAGACCCACACACCGAGACGAGTCTTCTTTCCCTTTCCCTTATTAAAACAGCATTTTTATATTTATAATGATAATATAACAATTTAGAAATTTCATGGGATTTTGCTGCATTACGGATACGTAACAAGGTTTTGTAGTATTGTATTACCTGGGTGGTCCTGTCACTGTCAGAACAGCAACAATAAGTTCGCTTAATACTATGAGTCTACCTACTCTGTGGGTATATGATCACTAAAAGGTCGGTGCAGGTGACTAACAGCTATAACAAACAGTGTTAAAAACGAAATAAGTAAAGTCAATGTTTCAGTTATCTCTCATAAACAATTGTTATCGAAGAAGTTAAAAAGGCGTTTCTTTAACATACAGTATAGGGGAGCTCAAGTTTTCACGCGGGACAATTCATTTAGGACCTTAGGGACAAGTCAAGATCCCTTAGGTGTGCATCATTCCATCCTCGAGAAAATGCCTCCATTTTTGATTATGACAAATCAAGTGATAAAAAGTTTTAAAGTCAAATGTTAATGTCTTGACTGATACGGATACAAGAATTTGAAACAGGAACATTTCGATTTTGAATTTAAGATGCAAACACGTATCTTTTCCCAAATCAGATGAGAAAAGACATGAGGTCACCTTCCCGATCGTGTGGATTTGCCGTGATTACTCTAATTTCAGTTCACAGTCAGGCTCCCGCTCACTCCCATTGAAGCGTATAACTTCCTTATTGATTCAGAATAATGTTTATTTATTGCCTATAAACCGGATCAGAAATGGACTGTTTACGATGTGTGTTTTTCGTTCATAACGTTTGGTATGAGGGTCAAAAGTGATCTTACATTTAGCAGGATTCTGGTTTTATGTTTCTCCCTAATTTGTTTTGACTGGTGTATAGTCTGTAAGGAAAGAAACTTCACAAAAAATTTGAAGGTTGTTGAGAGATTTTGGAGTTGTATGGTTGATAAATCAACAGAGCGGCAACAAAGCATTATTCATGAAAAATTTAACAAGAAATTCATTGCCAGAAGCGACATATCTGTATATCAACAACGCACCAAGGAAATTTTTGGTGACAGCAACAAAAATAATAATTTTTTTTTTTACAGTAAACAGCTAAAATAACTCTTAATTTACTGAAACAACGATAACACCACTACACAGACATGCACCAGAAGCAACAATAACACCACTACACAAACATACAACTTTAGGAACCCTAGAGTAATCAAAGGCCTGTTAAATATATATATATGAATAACAGATAAATTTTTGTCGTTGTAATAACATTGGTAAAGACGATTATAAGTCCATCAATCTCCACATTACATACACCTGACACTCTGAAGTGAATATCTAATATTGTAACGCGATTTCGATGCTGTTTTAAATACATGTCACTCGAGCTGTGATGACAAGATCAAAGTAAAGTGTATGATGTAGATCTTCACACGGGTTGATCAGAAATAGACCTTTACACAATGTAATACACTCATCTACAGTTCGTGTTTTCTTTACTTTTCCTTTCAAAACCTTAGTTATCAGATTGTTTTTGAAGGATATGAAATCATTCTACAAGAATATAAGGTTCTAGGTAAGAAATCGATGTTTTCTAAAATGTGGATGAGAACAAGTATTTCTCCACTGTCACACACCCGACTTTGTCAGTATTATCACACACTTCACTTAGTTAGTATTGACCCGCTGCTGACGTATCTGTTGGCCCTATATTATATTCAATGATTAAAGATAATCAGTGTGATGATCAGAAAACAGAAATTAATAGGCCTTAAATCATTGAGTATATATCCTAACCTGTCAGGGTAGAGGCAGCTCCGCCCATTATATAATACACTTCACATGTTTGAGTCTATATAAATAGATAGTTATTTGAAATTAATAGTTCTTTTATTGGTGAAGCGATCTGACTACAAAAACAGATATATATATATAGTTTACGTCAAGAAGTCAACCGGAGTAAGTCAACATATGCGAGTCAAGTGAGAAGGTATTGAAGGATGGGACCGAAGTTCCCACGCATAGCTACTTATTACTCACCTTACAAATCTAGTTTAACATTAAACTTTTGAAGTTTTATCGTAATATATATATTTATCTTTTGGCTTGACTGAGATTTTTGTATTTGCCATGCTGGGAATTTTTCAAAATCTCTCACATATTTCGTTGATTTGATATTTTCAGATTAGACCATTGAACATTTCTTTGGTGCTAACGTGATAAATTGTCAGCAGTAATTGTTGTTTATTAAGGTTTAGCTTCACTAACTATTAGACTTGTTGGTCAGACCTTTTGCTTCACTAACTACTAGATGTGCTGGTCAGACCTTTTGCTTCACTAACTACTAGATGTGCTGGTCAGACCTTTTCCTTCACTAACTACTAGAATTGTTAGTCAGACCTATTGCTTCACTTAATACTAGATGTGCTGGTCAGACCTTCTGCTTCACTAACTACTAGATGTGCTGGTCAGACCATTTTCTTCACTAACTACTAGATGTGTTGGTCAGACCTTCTGCTTCACTAACTACTAGATGTGTTGGTCAGACCTTTTTCTTCACTAATTACTAGATGTGCTGGTCAGACATTTTGGTTCACTTAATACTAGATGTATTAGTCAGACCTTTTGCTTCACTAACTACTAGATGTGTTGGTCAGACCTTCTGCTTCACTAACTTCTAGATGTGTTGTTCAGACCTTCTGCTTCACTAACTTCTAGATGTGTTGGTCAGACCCTTTTCTTCACTAACTACTAGTTGTGCTGGTCAGACCTTCTGCTTCACTAACTACTAGATGTATTGGTCAGACCTTTTCCTTCACTAACTAATAGAATTGTTAGTCAGACCTATTGCTTCACTAACTACTAGATGTGTTGGTCAGACCTCTAGCTTCACTAACTACTAGATGTGCTGGTCAGAACTCTAGCTTCACTAACTACTAGATGTGCTGGTCAGAACTCTAGCTTCACTAACTACTAGAATTGTTAGTCAGACCTTTTGCTTCACTAACTAGATGTGCTGGTCAGAACTCTAGCTTCACTAACTACTAGAATTGTTAGTCAGACCTTTTGCTTCACTAACTACTAGATGTGCTGGTCAGAACTCTAGCTTCACTAACTACTAGATGTGCTGGTCAGAACTCTAGCTTCACTAACTACTAGAATTGTTAGTCAGACCTTTTGCTTCACTAACTATTAGAATTGTTAGTCAGACCTATTGCTTCACTTAATACTAGACTTGTTGGTCAGACCTTTTGCTTCACTAACTACTAGATGTGCTGGTCAGAACTCTAGCTTCACTAAATACTAGATGTGCTGGTCAGAACTCTAGCTTCACTAACTACTAGATGTGCTGGTCAGAACTCTAGCTTCACTAACTACTAGATGTGCTGGTCAGAACTCTAGCTTCACTAAATACTAGATGTGCTGGTCAGAACTCTAGCTTCACTAACTACTAGATGTGTTGGTCAGACCTTTTGCTTCACTAACTACTAGATGTGTTGGTCAGACCTTTTGCTTCACTAACTACTAGAATTGTTAGTCAGACCTTTTGCTTCACTTAATACTAGATGTGTTGGTCAGACCTTTTGCTTCACTTAATACTAGACTTGTTGGTCAGACCTTTTGCTTCACTAACTACTAGATGTGCTGGTCAGAACTCTAGCTTCACTAACTACTAGATGTGTTGGTCAGAACTCTAGCTTCACTAACTACTAGATGTGTTGGTCAGACCTTTTGCTTCACTAACTACTAGAATTGTTAGTCAGACCTTTTGCTTCACTTAATACTAGATGTGTTGGTCAGACCTTTTGCTTCACTTAATACTAGATGTGTTGGTCAGACCTTTTGGTTCACTTAATACTAGACTTGTTGGTCAGACCTTTTGGTTCACTAACTACTAGAATTATTAGTCAGACCTATTGCTTCACTTAATACTAGACTTGTTGGTCAGACCTTTTGCTTCACTAAATACTAGATGTGCTGGTCAGAACTCTAGCTTCACTCAATACTAGATGTGCTGGTCAGAACTCTAGCTTCACTAACTACTAGATGTGTTGGTCAGACCTCTAGCTTCACTAACTACTAGATGTGTTGGTCAGACCTCTAGCTTCACTAACTACTAGATGTGTTGGTCAGACCTTTTGCTTCACTAACTACTAGATGTGTTGGTCAGACCTTTTGCTTCACTAACTATTAGATGTGTTGGTCAGAACTCTAGCTTCACTAACTACTAGAATTGTTAGTCAGACCTTTTGCTTCACTTAATACTAGATGTGTTGGTCAGACCTTTTGCTTCACTTAATACTAGACTTGTTGGTCAGACCTTTTGGTTCACTAACTACTAGATGTGTTTGTCAGAACTCTAGCTTCACTAACCACTAGATGTGTTGGTCAAAACAAAAGGACGATTGAAAGGTTTTATGCTTCATCAAAGATACCCTGCCATGTGAAAAAATAACTGTTAATCCAAGAAATGCAAGATTCTCAAAATGGCAACCAAGTTAATACCGATAGAACCACTCTGTGTATTTGACATTGTATACTGTTTCTAGAAAAGCAAACACGACCAGCTAAAATGGAAAATCAATTTCTGATTAGCAGTTATATTTCTGAACACGTTAACCGTTGCAGGAAATATGACACTTGGAATGGCGTATTATTTTTTCAGAAACAAGTACACAAATTGATACATTTTAGTTACGGAACAAAAAACCGAAGGGGTGAAAATTTATTTATTGTATAACAGAGAATCTGATTATTGATCAGTTATCATACAATGTTTTATTGGTTAGGACCGATAACACCGACACATTTTTATTGGTTAGGACCGATAACACGGACACATTTTCTTATTGGTTAGGACCGATAACACGGACACATTTTTATTGGTTAGGACCGACAACATGGACACATTTTCTTATTGATTAGGACCGATAACACGGACACATTTCTTATTGGTTAGGACCGATAACACGGACACATTTTTATTGATTAGGACCGATAACACCGACACATTTCTTATTGGTTAGGACCGATAACACGGACATATTTTTATTGGTTAGTACCGATAACACGGACACATTTTTATTGGTTAGGACCGATAACACGGACATATTTTTATTGGTTAGGACCGATAACACGGACACATTTTTATTGATTAGGACCGATAACACGGACACATTTTCTTATTGATTAGGACCGATAACACGGACATATTTTCTTATTGGTTAGGACCGATAACACGGACACATTTTTATTGGTTAGGACCGATAACACGGACATGTTTTTATTGGTTAGGACCGATAACACGGACATATTTTCTTATTGATTAGGACCGATAACACGGACTTATTTTTTTATTGATTAGAACCGATAACACGGACACATTTTTTTTGGTTAGGACCGATAACACGGACACATTTTCTTATTGATTAGGACCGATAACATGGACACATTTTTATTGGTTAGGACCGATAACACGGACACATTTCCTTATTGATTAGGACCGATAACACGGACACATCTTTATTGGTTAGGACCGATAACACGGACACATTTCTTATTGATTAGGACCGATAACACGGACACATTTTCATTGATTAGGACCGATAACACGGACACATCTTTATTTGTTAGGACCGATAACACGGACACATTTCTTATTGATTAGGACCGATAACACGGACACATCTTTATTGGTTAGGACCGATAACACGGACACATTTTTATTGGTTAGGACCGATAACACGGACACATTTTTATTGGTTAGGACCGATAACACGGACACATTTCTTATTGATTAGGACCGATAACACGGACACATCTTTATTGGTTAGGACCGATAACACGGACACATTTCTTATTGGTTAGGACCGATAACACGGACACATTTTCTTATTGATTAGGACCGATAACACGGACCATCTTTATTGGTTAGGACCGATAACACGGACACATTTTCTTATTGGTTAGGACCGATAACACGGACACATTTTCTTATTGATTAGGACCGATAACACGGACACATTTTTATTGGTTAGGACCGATAACACGGACACATTTCTTATTGATTAGGACCGATAACACGGACACATTTTTATTGGTTAGGACCGATAACACGGACACATTTCTTATTGATTAGGACCGATAACACGGACACATTTCTTATTGATTAGGACCGATAACACGGACACATTTTTATTGGTTAGGACCGATAACACGGACACATTTCTTATTGATTAGGACCGATAACACGGACACATTTTTATTGGTTAGGACCGATAACACGGACACATTTTTATTGGTTAGGACCGATAACATGGACACATTTTTATTGGTTAGGACCGATAACATGGACACATTTTTATTGGTTAGGACCGATAACACGGACACATTTTTATTGGTTAGGACCGATAACACGGACACATTTTTATTGGTTAGGACCGATAACACGGACACATTTTTATTGGTTAGGACCGATAACACGGACACATTTATTATTGGTTAGGACCGATAACACGGACACATTTCTTATTGGTTAGGACCGATAACACGGACACATTTTTATTGGTTAGGACCGATAACACGGACACATCTTTATTGGTTAGGACCGATAACACGGACACATTTTTATTGGTTAGGACCGATAACATGGACACATTTTTATTGA
Organism: Ylistrum balloti; assembly: GCF_031769215.1. Classification (NCBI taxonomy): domain Eukaryota; kingdom Metazoa; phylum Mollusca; class Bivalvia; order Pectinida; family Pectinidae; genus Ylistrum; species Ylistrum balloti. The sequence continues at coordinate 90,169 of NW_026782679.1, read as the reverse complement.
TTAGGACCGATAACACGGACACATTTTTATTGATTAGGACCGATAACACGGACACATTTTTATTGGTTAGGACCGATAACATGGACACATTTTTATTGGTTAGGACCGATAACACGGACATGTTTTTATTGGTTAGGACCGATAACACGGACACATTTGTATTGATTAGGACCGATAACACGGACACATTTTTATTGGTTAGTACCGATAACACGGACACATTTTTATTGGTTAGGACCGATAACACGGACACATTTTTGTTGGTTAGGACCGATAACACGGACACATTTTTATTGGTTAGGACCGATAACACGGACACATTTTTATTGGTTAGGACCGATAACACGGACACATTTTTATTGGTTAGGACCGATAACACGGACATATTTTTATTGGTTAGGACCGATAACACGGACACATTTCTTATTGATTAGGACCGATAACACGGACATATTTTTATTGGTTAGGACCGATAACACGGACACATTTTTATTGGTTAGGACCGATAACACGGACACATTTTTATTGGTTAGGACCGATAACACGGACACATTTCTTATTGGTTAGGACCGATAACACGGACACATTTTTATTGGTTAGGACCGATAACACGGACACATTTTCTTATTGATTAGGACCGATAACACGGACACATTTTTATTGGTTAGGACCGATAACACGGACACATTTCTTATTGATTAGGACCGATAACACGGACACATTTTTATTGGTTAGGACCGATAACACGGACACATTTTCTTATTGGTTAGGACCGATAACACGGACACATTTTTATTGGTTAGTACCGATAACACGGACATATTTTTATTGGTTAGGACCGATAACACGGACACATTTTTATTGGTTAGGACCGATAACACGGACACATTTTTATTGGTTAGGACCGATAACACGGACATGTTTTTATTGGTTAGGACCGATAACACGGACATGTTTTTATTGGTTAGGACCGATAACACGGACACATTTTTATTGATTAGGACCGATAACACGGACACATTTTTATTGGTTAGGACCGATAACACGGACATGTTTTTATTGGTTAGGACCGATAACACGGACACATTTTTTTGGTTAGGACCGATAACACGGACACATTTTTATTGATTAGGACCGATAACACGGACACATTTTTATTGGTTAGGACCGATAACACGGACACATTTTTTTGGTTAGTACCGATAACACGGACACATTTTTATTGGTTAGGACCGATAACATGGACACATTTTTATTGGTTAGGACCGATAACACGGACACATTTTTATTGGTTAGGACCGATAACACGGACACATTTTTATTTGTTAGGACCGATAACACGGACACATTTCTTATTGGTTAGGACCGATAACACGGACACATTTTTTAATTGATTAGGACCGATAACACGGACACATTTTTATTGGTTAGGACCGATAACACGGACACATTTTTATTGGTTAGGACCGATAACATGGACACATTTTTATTGATTAGGACCGATAACACGGACACATTTTTATTGGTTAGGACCGATAACACGGACACATCTTTATTGGTTAGTACCGATAACACGGACACATTTTCTTATTGGTTAGGACCGATAACACGGACACATCTTTATTGGTTAGGACCGATAACACGGACACATTTCTTATTTGTTAGGACCGATAACACGAACACATTTTCTTGTTGATTAGGACCGATAACACGGACACATTTTTATTGGTTAGGACCGATAACACGGACACATTTTTTATTTAGGACCGATAGGACCGATAACACGGACCGATAACACGGACACATTTTTATTGATTAGGACCGATAACACGGACACATTTTTATTGATTAGGACCGATAACACGGACACATTTTTATTGGTTAGGACCGATAACATGGACACATTTTTATTGGTTAGGACCGATAACATGGACACATTTTTATTGGTTAGGACCGATAACACGGACATGTTTTTATTGGTTAGGACCGATAACACGGACATATTTTCTTATTGATTAGGACCGATAACACGGACACATTTTTATTGGACACATTTTTTGGTTGGTTAGTACCGATAACACGGACACATTTTTATTGGTTAGGACCGATACCATGGACACATTTTTATTGATTAGGACCGATAACACGGACACATTTTTATTGGTTTGGACCGATAACATGGACACATTTTTATTGATTAGGACCGATAACACGGACACATTTTTATTGGTTAGGACCGATTAGGAGGACCGATAACACGGACACATTTTTATTGGTTAGGACCGATAACATGGACACATTTTTATTGATTAGGACCGATAACACGGACACATTTCTATTGGTTAGGACCGATAACACGGACACATTTTTATTGATTAGGACCGATAACACGGACACATTTTTATTGGTTAGGACCGATAACACGGACACATTTTCTTATTGATTAGAACCGATAACACGGACACATTTTTATTGGTTAGTACCGATAACACGGACATATTTTTATTGGTTAGGACCGATAACACGGACACATTTTTATTGATTAGGACCGATAACACGGACACATTTTTATTGATTTGAACCGATAACACGGACATGTTTTTATTGGTTAGGACCGATAACACGGACACATTTTTATTGGTTAGGACCGATAACACGGACACATTTTTATTGGTTAGGACCGATAACATGGACACATTTTTATTGATTAGGACCGATAACACGGACACATTTTTATTGGTTAGGACCGATAACACGGACACATTTTTGTTGGTTAGGACCGATAACACGGACACATTTCTTAATGATTAGGACCGATAACACGGACACATTTTTATTGGTTAGGACCGATAACACGGACACATCTTTATTGGTTAGTACCGATAACACGGACACATTTTCTTATTGGTTAGGACCGATAACACGGACACATTTTCTTATTGATTAGAACCGATAACACGGACACATTTTTATTGGTTAGGACCGATAACACGGACATATTTTTATTGATTAGGACCGATAACACGGACACATTTCTTATTGGTTAGGACCGATAACACGGACACATTTTCTTATTGATTAGGACCGATAACACGGACACATTTCTTATTGATTAGGACCGATAACACGGACATATTTTTATTGATTAGGACCGATAACACGGACACATTTTTATTGGTTAGGACCGATAACACGGACACATTTTTATTGATTAGGACCGATAACACGGACACATTTTTATTGATTAGGACCGATAACACGGACACATTTTTATTGGTTAGGACCGATAACACGGACACATTTTTATTGGTTAGTACCGATAACACGGACACATTTTTATTGGTTAGGACCGATAACACGGACACATTTCTTATTGGTTAGGACCGATAACACGGACACATTTTTATTGGTTAGGACCGATAACACGGACACATTTCTTATTGGTTAGGACCGATAACACGGACACATTTCTTATTGATTAGGACCGATAACACGGACACATTTTTATTGGTTAGGACCGATAACACGGACACATTTCTTATTGATTAGGACCGATAACACGGACACATTTTTATTGATTAGGACCGATAACACGGACACATTTTTATTTGTTAGGACCGATAACACGGACACATTTTTATTGGTTAGGACCGATAACACGGACACATTTTTTTGGTTAGTACCGATAACACGGACACATTTTTATTGGTTAGGACCGATAACATGGACACATTTTTTTGGTTAGGACCGATAACACGGACACATTTTTATTGGTTAGTACCGATAACACGGACACATTTTTATTGGTTAGGACCGATAACACGGACACATTTTTATTGGTTAGTACCGATAACACGGACACATTTCTTATTGGTTAGGACTGATAACACGGACACATTTCTTATTAATTACACACATTTTTAATAACACGGACACATCATTAATACACGGACACATATTTCTATGAGACCGATAACACGGACACATTTTTATTGGTTAGGACCGATAACACGGACATTTAACACGGACACATTTCTTATTGGTTAGGACCGATAACACGGACACATTTTTATTGATTAAACAATTGGACACATTTTTATTGGTTATTTTAGGACAAAACACTTTAAATTTCATTATTGGTATAGGACGTCCTGATAAAACAATTGATTTCAGAATTTCTTTAAATTTAGTGAAAGAAATTCATTTGTGAAATATCTTATGTACACCGACAGACCGAAGATATACTATACCATTAACAGTACAAGGGAAGCTACTCTCGGATTATCATAGCCATTCTGAATGAGGTTCACAATAATATATATTTTTTTATTTATTTTATTTTTCAAGGCATTTTAAACATTTGTACACCTCATGCATCTTATCATTGTACAATCATCATCATCATCATCCTCATCCCATATACAAACATCATCATCATCCCTTGTACAATCAACAACATCATCATCATCATCATAATCATCCCACATACAAACATCATCATAATCCCTTGTATAAATCATCATCACCATCATCATCATCATCATCATCATCATCATCATCATCATCATCATCATCATCAATCATCAACGTCATCATCATCATCATCATCGTCATCATCATCATCATCATCATCATCATCATCATCATCTACAAACATCATAATCATCCATTGTATAATCATCATCATGCCATGTACAATCATCATCATCATGTCATGTACAATCATCATCATCATGTCATGTACAATCATCATCATCATGTAATGTACAATCATCATCATCATGTAATGTACAATCATCATCATCATGTCATGTACAATCATCATCATCATGTAATGTACAATCATCACCATCATGTCATGTACAATCATCATCATGTAATGTACAATCATCATCATCATGTCATGTACAATCATCATCATCATGTCATGTACAATCATCATCATCATGTCATGTACAATCATCATCATCATGTAATGTACAATCATCATCATCATGTAATGTACAATCATCATCATCATGTCATGTACAATCATCATCATCATGTAATGTACAATCATCATCATCATGTCATGTACAATCATCATCATCATGTAATGTACAATCATCACCATCATGTCATGTACAATCATCATCATCATGTAATGTACAATCATCATCATCATGTCATGTACAATCATCATCATCATGTCATGTACAATCATCATCATCATGTAATGTACAATCATCATCATCATGTAATGTACAATCATCATCATCATGTCATGTACAATCATCATCATCATCATCATCATCATCATCATCATCATCATCATCATCATCATCATCATCTACAAACATCATAATCATCCATTGTATAATCATCATCATGTCATGTACAATCATCATCATCATGTCATGTACAATCATCATTATCATGTCATGTACAATCATCATTATCATGTCATGTACAATCATCATCATCATGTCATGTACAATCATCATCATGTCATGTACAATCATCATCATCCCATGTACAATCATCATCATCATCATCATCATCATCATCATCATCATCATGTAATGTACAATCATCATCATCATGTCATGTACATCATCATCATCATGTCATGTACAATCATCATCAATCATCACAATCATCATCATCATGTAATGTACAATCATCATCATCATGTCATGTACAATCATCATCATCATGTAATGTACAATCATCATCATCATGTCATGTACAATCATCATCATCATGTCATGTACAATCATCATCATCATGTCATGTACAATCATCATCATCATGTCATGTACAATCATCATCATCATGTAATGTACAATCAGTATCATCCATGTACAATCATTTTCATTTTGTAAATGAACAACCAAGAGAAATACAGATTATTCTATAAATATATACCTGTATACAATGAAAAGATGTCAAAGTTCTTCAAATGTACCCTGGAAGTTCACAAATATATTAACAGATGCATTAGTCTGAGATTTCTAACAATTTCTCCCATTTTATCCATTCAGCCCTAAACTTCTGTTGGGAAAGTTTCCCTTCACTATAAGCAATACTTTTTGACACATATAATACTCTTTAATTGAACTGACTAAAACTGTCAGATTTTAGGCTTTGTGTAGACATCTTGTTTTGTATATGTAAAATTTGATTAAAATCAAGATTACATTATCTGTCTTATTACCTATATCATTGCCATTATTTTATAAATTACCAAAGAGAAATCTTGGTTTATTAAAAGAAAATGGGATAAGGAGTACATCAAAAAGGGTTTCTAAACTTTGTAGTAATGTTTGTGTTTCATGGCACTCCCATAGAACATGAATAATTGTTTCCCGTTCCATATTACAAAGGTTACACATAGGACTATTAGTTATACCAGCTTTAAACAAAAATGAATTAGTTGTTAATATATGTTGTATTATCTACCACTGAAACCACTGTAGTTTGGTGTTTCTTGTAACTATGAAGAGAGTTATGTAAGTGTCGGACCAGTTCAATTCATTATCTTCAAAAGTCCTCTCCCATTTTGTTCTACCAGTAAAAATAATCACTTTTTTATCATCAGATTACAAAAATCCCTACAACCTCTAGTTCTATTTAAGAAAACAGCAATGTTATTTGGAATTAGTGGGTAGACAATTAATTGCTTATCAAATTCAATATTGCTTTTTTGCAAATATACCTTGACAGAAGCAATTAAACCCTGATATTGAAGAAAGTTAGTATTGAGGTTCACAATAATATAATGTATTTTCAATTTATTGCATTACATTAACATATACATCAATATAGATAACAATAATTGATTACTTACATTAACATATACATCAATATAGATTAAAATAATTGATTACTTACATTGACATATACATCAATATAGATAACAATAATTGATTACTTACATTAACATATACATCAATATAGATTACAATATTACTTACATTAACAGATACATCAATATAGATTACAATAATTGATTACTTACATTAACATATACATCAATATAGATTACAATGATTGATTACTTACATTGACATATACATCAATATAGATTACAATGATTGATTACTTACATTAACATATACATCAATATAGATTACAATGATTGATTACTTACATTAACAGATACATCAATATAGATTACAATAATTGATTACTTACATTGACATATACATCAATTAGGTCCCGAAAAAATGTATCTACTTGTTTCTTGATCGTGGAAGAAATTGACATCTGAGTAAAAATTATGAAAAATGAAGCACAGCGTTCACTCTTTTTCAAATTATAAAGGAAACTATCAAGGCATCAGGTTTTAAAAAATGGTCACTATTTAAAAATTTATAGTATTTTACTGCCGTGCAGTTTGAACTTGAGAAATGAAATAAGAAAATACAGCATTTTCATATTTTTTTCTCATAATCCAAGTATCATTGTTTCGAATAGATATAAGAACCATGTTTGTAATGGACTTTCTTTCTCGGAGTCATTTACAGACTAGTACATACGGACGTTACGCGGGGGTCCATCATTCACAATGTCATATAACTACGCACGCGTGATATCATCATGCAATATTGAAGCATTATGGGGAAAAATGCAAGATTTCTTTACGAATTACAATACCTCCGGGACGAAACAAAATTCTGAAGAGGGATAATAAAACTGTACTGTATGAGGCATGATCTAATTTTATGTACACTCTGTGGAACACATTACTTCTTTTACTCCATTACAAATAATCCTCACTTAAAACTTAGTCTGCGAAAATGGAAGACATACCTCTTATGATGCAGTGTTATTTTTTTTCAAATGTAGGTCAAATCTCATGGTCAAAGTCAAATGTGGGAATTTTTTGGTACCACCGGAAAGGTCTTGTCTTAAGGAACACATGCCAAATACGAAAGCCATGCCTCGTACGGTGCAATAGTAATGGGCAGTGCTGAAGTTGACAACAGACAAACAAACAAACGGACAATGTGTCTCGATCTTTCTAGACTTCGGAACAGGCCTAGAATAAATGAATAAAGTACATTTACAAAGGAAAAATTTACAAAGGGAAATTAGAAAAACGAACGAATGATGTTGAAAATCATCAAATGACAAAAACATAGGTTGTCCTCATTCCTTATTCCCGAGTCACATTTATCTTACTGTAGTATTGCTTCAAAACCGTATTCAAAACAACTGAGATGGTTACAGTAGAACTAGAGTACATGTAGATGTAGCACAGTACAAATGTAGCTCCGCTTATTTCTTTGGTCGACTTCCTGTGAAAACGATTAACAAGAGTGAGCTCCCGCGGACTGAATGACGACTGCATTGTACAATATCAAAGAATTTTGAAAACGTGGTTTTTAGTATGGTACTTCTCTATGTTGTTTGTGAAGCGGTTAACAGTTAAATAGCATCAACGATAACACACTTTGTTAGTTGTCGCTAGGGAAGGTGAGAGTTTCTCCTCTACTCCCATTTCCTCTCATGTTAAATGAAAGTCCCTTCATCATTTTATATACCGCTATCATATACAAAATTAATAATTGTATGACGTTTCATGGACAATGTATTTGTACAAGCTGTTGCCATATTTAAGGAACGAGAACAGTAACCTTTTATCACTGTTACAAAACACGAAATCGTAACACTAAAAAAAAAAAAATTAAGGTAAGCACTCAGCAATATATACATTTAAAATCGCGTTGATATATCTTTGCCAATAACTCAGGGATATACAATCGTTTCCAAGTGCCCACATGCTGTATTACAGTAAGGAAATAAAAGATTTCCAAAACGATATGGCATTTTTCTTATCATCATTACATGTGTTTTCAGATGACACTTTCGGTAACATTGAAAACGTCAGGAAAATCCACCCGAAACGTATCAAAGATGGAATCATGTTTTCCATTGACCAAAACATTGATAAGAATTTTTGGCGATGCCCCAGAGATTTTTTTTCTTTCCCAAGTCTGACAACACTGATAGATCTGTTCCCTCACATTGTTTTGGTAGTTGTTCTTCATTTCCATGATGCTTGTATCCGCCTCATCCACATTAAGTCCAGACTCTAAATAATGAAAAGAATGACGTCACTAAATGTCAGATGTCGGTAATATGTAATCATGAACGATATATAATGTCCTTACAGATCACGTAGAATGTACATGCGTAACCCAACAGAAAGTTTCTTCAGTAACATAAATTAATGTGCCTTAGAGCATACGCTTTTTCGCCGTAAGACTCGCTATTACTGACGCTTTTAATCTACAAACAATCAAAGGAAAAGAAACCAAACATCATCAATTACTCATTCTGATATATACATACACACATATATATATATATGGTACCCATTCATTCATAATTTACTCTGTTAGATAATTAAAGACTCATGTATACCACTTAAAAATGTTCACCACAAACATAAATGCATTTATGCGAACTTTTTAGATTTTCCTACATAAATAGGCATTGCTCTCAGATTTCAATCTAGTTTTCTCTTTGTCTCAGATTCAAGTTATTTTCATCATGATATGTGCTATACGCAAAGCATTGTGGGATACGAATGCTAAACATAGCGGCATAATTAATTTGATTAGTGAGATAAGGATTCCCTTCATTAGTTATGTAACCAGGTATTTTTCCGGACGTCAGTGCAACACAGCAGTCAATTTCATTTTCTTCACTGATGACCACTTTTAAACGTAACGAATGGGATACTTGTGTCTTACCCTGATACAGACAACGTATAAAGTCTTCCCAGTTCTGAACGCTAATCAGTGAGTAGCTCAGCTTCCTCATTATATCGTCTCTCTTGCCGTGCCATTCATCAGATTGGTTAAATGATGCTGTAGATGGCGGGAGTGATGTTGTACTCGATTGCGAATGTTGTCTCTCAAGACTAGTGACATCTAGTGAATTCGTAAAATCAAATTGCTCTACAAAATTTTTCTGGGACATTTGATATGACTCTGACCTGTAAACATAAATGGAAAGACATAAGTACAACACCTCTTAGCTCGTAGCGTGTAGTTTATGAATTCTAGTACAATAAGAATATGTACATACTTTATAACTCCAAGAATCCGACCATGTTTCCGAGCTCTGTCAATTTAAGTGTTATAACGACTATGTTTTTGCTCTTGTTTGCACTTAACGAACAGAGGCAAACTTTAATTGCAAATAAATCTAGGAACTCATTGTAGTTTCTGTACATTGATTCTGTATATACATAATATAGGTGTGTTAATCAATATTTGAGTTTATCGATACAAATCTAACATTGTGCTCCAACTTGTGTATACCTAGATTATAATAAGAAAATGTAGAAGCATATCCCCCTGCTAAATTATTACCTTTTTTAAACAACGGCTCGAGTTTCTGTCTGCGTGAAAAGAAACTAGAAAGTAACAGTTTTTAGTACAATGTGTGTGTATCTTTACTTTGAAACCTAGGAGGCGACTTCGGGAAAATTCACATAGATCGAAAGAAATGTCTAAACTTTGACGGGAATGTGAACTAGTCCTATAATTAAATAGGTGAAACAACTGGTGGCAATGAGTATAAAAACATGTATGTAGTAATTCATGATATATTGACAAACGTTCATGACGTATAACATGCATTCTAGAGTGACCATCTCAATAAACATCAGGATCCTTTGGATTCTTCCTATTTCAATCAGAGTTCTATCACGGACGGAGATATAGATACGTTTCTGACTCTATCGCGTCTGGTTTTAATCATTTTGGAAAAGCATCAAGTTAGGCTTCCTTAACCACTTCAACACCACCATCTTATGTCCACCATATCATGTAACATCCCACAAAACCTACCAAATCTAACTAAAGATTGCTGCTCGAAACAGAAGTACATGAATACAACACAAGACAGAAGTTCGTCTCCAAGCACTACTTTCTGAACGTAGTAAGCCTAAATACTGTATTAGCACAATGCAATGCAAAACTTCGGCTTCAGATACACTTCACTACATCTAACAAACATATTCATACGCCGGTACTACTTTTTAGCGATATCCCCTCTGTATCAAATTACTTAATTCATTAGATATATACAGTATTTCATCAAAACACGTGTAAGATCATCTATATATTGTTTATTGACTATAAACAGAAGTAGAGCAAGACGTGACGTAAAGACATACTGTATATAATCAGGTGAATATGACTCGTGAATGTTTGGTGTTTGAAGAAAGGGGAGTTGTCGTCTAAAGACGTAAATCAAAGGACAAATTAAAACTCCTCCAAGTAACAAAACGCCAAGCACAGCGATGACAACATGTTCAGTTATACATGTATCTTTATCCGCATCTGAAAAGACAGATGAAACAGAAATAAGGTTTTACAAATAGTAGAAAGCTCATTCTTACAGGAATGACACATATATATAGCTTGATTTGACATATATCGGCTATCAATTTATTTAAGCATTTACAAAATCTTGGTAAATTGCTAAGAGATTAGAATTATGTCATTGTAAAGTGTGGACACAAAAGTAACAAGATAATACACATTAAGGATATCATCCATTGAGTTTGACCGGAAGTAAGATATAATTATTATTCGTGATAACCTGACGTCCTGTGCACTTCCTCGCCAAGTTGCTATTTTTCGAGTCAAATCTTTGACACATATTTCATTCTGACAACTGAAATGTGCCCAGTATCATTCATTACATTCCTATAAAGTTATCGAAAAAAATCACTTAGATACTGTTTAGGCGAAATTCCCTGCAAAAGTGATTTCGCTCCGTCGCTAATAAAACGAGAAGGTTGGTCCACGTCACCATCTAACTTTGTATTCTTCTATCCAATCACATGATTGTACCAGAATAAGGATATGACATATTGTTGAAGAAGTGATAAACTTTTCACAAAGGTGTCTTTTTGAGGCCTGATTTTTAGGACGTATAATTCCTATCACATAGATGAATGTTGAATCACTTGGTTCCCCACACAATGTCTAAAACATCCATGTCTTTCTGTGAGTATCGCCAATCGACGTCGTTCAAAGACAGCTAGTGGACGTTTGTTTGTGTGATAACACCGCCCCAATCCAATTTGATATGCATTACATGTTACCACATGGAGAGAAGACCTCACCGGAGTAAATTTTAAGTGGCACAATTGTGGAGTGGAGTCTCTCCTTCATAAAATGTGATCTGATGTAGGGACAGTTCTGATGCGGTATCTAACCTATGTTACTCGATACCATTGGATAATTTCAACTTGACCTCAAGTATCAACTACGACGTCGTATAATTTGCATAACAAATGTTTTCTACAACGTATAAATTATGTGTTCTAAGACCTGGAGTTCCATTTGCAGTTGTGTGTACTTGGGAAAGGAATGGATATAAGCTCGTAGCTTGTTTTCCTATCCAAAAAAAAAACAAAATATGTCTGCTTATTTTGTTGTTACATTGAATAATATATTGTTTAAAATAAGTTTCTGTTCGGCTCTCCTAAGACTAGCAATAGATAATAATTCCATAATTCAAATGATCTTTTCTTCACCGACGGCAAAGACTTGTTTCATTACGTGCCCCATCACCTTGCCTTAAACATGCCTTCTTGGTATAACCTTTCAACATTCCTTGCATTTCTCAGTTTTATATAAACTATCCTTTGTATTTCATCTCTTTGTAAACAAGCATAACACGGTTTAGTGTTTAACCTAGCAGATTTGTTAGCCTGTTTGATTGTCCCACGACACTAGTGACATTACTATTGTACACTTCTTTATCTTACGATTCCAGCTCAACAACAACACGATTAGCTGTGTCTACAGCTATTTCCAGTTTATTTGGGATTGAGATCCTGCACATCCACCATAGACACGGTCACAAATATTCCAAAGGCACGACCACCTATCACGATTATTCTGTAGACAAGGCCACCTGTCACATATATTCTATAGGCACGGCCACTTATCACGAATATTCCAAAGACAAGGCCACCTGTCACAAATATTCCATAGGCATGGCCACTTATCACGATTATTCTATAGACAAGGCCACCTGTCACATATATTCTATAGGCATGGCCACTTATCACGAAAATTCTATAGACAAGGCCGCCTGTCACATATATTCTATAGGCACGGCCACTTATCACGAAAATTCCATAGGCACGGCCACTTATCACGAAAATTCTGTAGGTATGGCCTTCTGTCATAAATATTTCATAGGCAAGGCCACCTGTCGTAAATATTCCATAGGCACGGCCACCTGTCACAAATATTCCAAAGGCACGACAACTTATCACGAAAATTCTGTAGGTATGGCCTTCTGTCACAAATATTCCATAGGCACGACAACTTATCACGAGTATTCTATGTATGGCCACTTATCACGGTTATTCTACAGGATGACCACTTATCACAAATATTCCATAGGCACGACCACCTATCACGAATATTTCATAGGCACAGCCACCTGTCACAAATATTTTATAGGCGCGGCCACCTATTTGCCTATTCTAGACAGAAAAGAGATGCCACGTATTGCAGGAAGTTGGAAACAACAACCACATGAATTTCTTACAAATTATCGTACTTACTTGAAATCATATACCCGCCGTGGTCAAGTGGTACATCACAAATACGATTGTGGGTGCTGTTACATTCAACTTTAACATTAAACTGTCCACAGTTTGTACACGGCTCACATCTATCTGACGCTGAAGTGGACGCCGAGTAGGTTTTTCCTACGTGACATCTCTCGCACTCGGTGTTTTGATCAGATGTTGCTAAAACAAAATATCAGCTTACAATAATGATAACTCTTGGTGATTAAATAGTAATGAAGTAAGAACTGGAATGAAAACAGAAATAATGACGGTAATTAAACATATGGACCAAAGGTTTCTTTGACAAGGTAAGAAATTGAATGAAAACATACATAATAACGACAATCGATAAAACGATGAAGTTGACTTTTTTTTTGTATTTGACACCTTCTCGTGTTCCATGTTGAAATGTTTTTGGACATCGAATTATTAATTACAAATCAAATTTTCTTTTCTCCTGTCAATGTATGTGAGGAGACGGTACCTAAATCAAGTCTGTTTGATAATATACTACAATAATTACAAAATTTTCTGATCAAACTACAGGCATATTGAAGGTTATTCTATCCTATGTACGGGATTCGTGTGACTTTTCATTAAAAAATCGGTCAACAACGACATTTGAACTTGTGTTCAAGAAATATCTTATACGCAAGGATTTTATTTGGGAAATTGTGTAGGGTGACCTTTGACCTTGATGACCACCAAACTTTACCTCCATGTACAAGAGATTTACATACCGTGAACTTTACCTCCATATCCAGGAGATTTACATACCGTGAACTTTACCTCCATATCCAGGAGATTTACATACCGTGAACTTTACCTCCATGTCCAGGAGATTTACATACCGTGAACTTTACCTCCATGTCCAGGAGATTTTTCATCCCTGAACTGTAACTCCATTCCCAGGAATTCTGCTCACTGTGGCTTTTATATCCATACCACGGATATCTACTTACCCTGGTCTTTAACTCCGTAACCTGGTCCACATTCATCATACGCCACACACTTTGCACGATACAAGTCCATGAGGTGACTATTTATGTTGTACTTTCCTTTCGGACAGGCACATTCAGTATCAGACAAAGGTGTGCAATCTGCCACCTTTACAAGGTCTGGATGTTCACAGTTTCTTTTACATGGAAAGCAATCTATGGCGATGCTGTAATGCGAATTGAACGTCCCATCCGGACACCGCTTACAATGGGCAGATTCGTCATCTTTGGCACAGTGGTCAAGGAAATACGTGCCAGGAGCACATTTGGTGCATCTCCTTCCATCGTACATGTACGTTAATTGTATGTTGGGCTGTCCACAAACAGTAATATAGAAATCATCATGATATGTATGAAGCAAATAGAATGTGTCAGACTGACCCTGGTCAGTGATACAGAAATCATTGATAGATGTAAACAATCTGATAGGTGTCAGACTGACCCTGGTCAGTGATACAGAAATCATTATGATAGATGTAAACAATCTGATAGGTGTCAGACTGACCCTGGTCAGTGATACAGAAATCATTATGATAGATGTAAACAATCTGATAGGTGTCAGACTGACCCTGGTCAGTGATACAGAAATCATTATGATAGATGTAAACAATCTGATAGGTGTCAGACTGACCCTGGTCAGTGATACAGAAATCATTATGATAGATGTAAACAATCTGATAGGTGTCAGACTGACCCTGGTCAGTGATACAGAAATCATTGATAGATGTAAACAATCTGATAGGTGTCAGACTGACCCTGGTCAGTGATACAGAAATCATTATGATAGATGTAAACAATCTGATAGGTGACCCTGGTCAGTGATACAGAAATCATTATGATAGATGTAAACAATCTGATAGGTGTCAGACTGACCCTGGTCAGTGATACAGAAATCATTATGATAGATGTAAACAATCTGATAGGTGTCAGACTGACCCTGGTCAGTGATACAGAAATCATTATGATAGATGTAAACAATCTGATAGGTGTCAGACTGACCCTGGTCAGTGATACAGAAATCATTATGATAGATGTAAACAATCTGATAGGTGTCAGACTGACCCTGGTCAGTGATACAGAAATCATTATGATAGATAAACAATCTGATAGGTGTCAGACTGACCCTGGTCAGTGATACAGAAATCATTATGATAGATGTAAACAATCTGATAGGTGTCAGACTGACCCTGGTCGGTGATACAGAAATCATTATGATAGATGTAAACAATCTGATAGGTGTCAGACTGACCCTGGTCGGTGATACAGAAATCATTATGATAGATGTAAACAATCTGATAGGTGTCAGACTGACCCTGGTCAGTGATACAGAAATCATTATGATAGATGTAAACAATCTGACAGGTGTCAGACTGACCCTGGTCAGTGATACAGAAATCATTATGATAGATGTAAACAATCTGATAGGTGTCAGACTGACCCTGGTCAGTGATACAGAAATCATTATGATAGATGTAAACAATCTGATAGGTGTCAGACTGACCCTGGTCAGTGATACAGAAATCATTATGATAGATGTAAACAATCTGATAGGTGTCAGACTGACCCTGGTCAGTGATACAGAAATCATTATGATAGATATAAACTATCTGACAGGTGTCAGACTGACCCTGGTCAGTGATACAGAAATCATTATGATAGATGTAAACAATCTGATTGGTGTCAGGCTGACCCTGGTCAGTGATACAGAAATCATTATGATAGATGTAAACAATCTGATAGGTGTCAGACTGACCCTGGTCAGTGATACAGAAATCATGATAAGTAGGAAGCAAAATACATGTTTCAGACTGACCGCGGCTTTTAGGTTTAAAATGCAATACCTATGGAAGACTGGCTATTTTCAGTGATATAAATATTCTCATCAATGGAATAGATTAAACAACAATTCGCGTGAATCATTACTTCCTGAATATAGTCTCAAAAGGATTGGTAACAAAACACATACAGGTACAAGGTTTATACTATAACGAAGAAATCAAATTTAAAACAATATCAAGAAAATAAGGTCAATATTTCGTTACGCCTGGATTAATCATCGATATCGATTTTGAAATTCATCTTATGCTTCCCTCTGTTTTTTAAATTTAACAACCAACAGGCACTTACCTTGGAGCACAGTCTAACACAACACAGCAGTAGAGTTAGGAGTGTTAGGATCTGTTTAGACAGACCCATTTTCTGCGGAATAAATAAATAAACAAACATGTGACACGTAAACTAGCGAACGTAACTAATTTCAATGAAAAATAATGTAAAGAGAGATGATTAAAAAATATCTATCACATCCAGGGCCACTTTCATTATTAAAATATAAACAGCCGTACAATATGAAACCCAGAAAAGGGTAAATATTGCGACATAGAGAATGTAAGATCATTTAGGATTAAAATGTCGTTAATGTACCCAGTGACCTTTTATTGCGGAACGCTTTAAAATCATGTTGAATGTTGGAAAGGATTTATCACGTTAGAGAGGATCATTAAAAAAGACATTAATACATGTCCCTGTAGCGTATAGCTGTAACTGTAGCGTATAGCTGTAACTGTAGCGTATAACTGTTACTGTAGTGTATAGCTGTAACTGTAGCGAATAACTGTAACTGTAGTGTATAGCTGTTACTGTAGTGTATAGCTGTAACTGTAGTGTATAGCTGTTACTGTAGTGTATAGCTGTTACTGTAGTATATAGCTGTTACTGTGGGGTATAGATGTTACTGTAGTGTATAGCTGTAACTGTGGGGTATAGCTGTTACTGTAGTGTATAGCTGTTACTGTGGGGTATAGCTGTTACTGTGGGGTATAGCTGTTACTGTAGTGTATAGCTGTTACTGTGGGGTATAGATGTTACTGTAGTGTATAGCTGTTACTGTAGTATATAGCTGTTACTGTGGGGTATAGATGTTACTGTAGTGTATAGCTGTAACTGTGGGGTATAGCTGTTACTGTAGTGTATAACTGTAACTGTAGTGTATAGCTGTAACTGTAGCGTATAACTGTAACTGTAGTGTATAACTGTAACTGTAGCGTATAGCTGTAACTGTGGGGTATAGCTGTTACTGTAGCGTATAGCTGTAACTGTGGGGTATAGCTGTTACTGTAGTGTATAGCTGTTACTGTGGGGTATAGATGTTACTGTAGTGAATAACTGTAACTGTAGCGTATAGCTGTAACTGTAGTGTATAGCTGTTACTGTAGTGTATAGCTGTAACTGTGGGGTATAGATGTTACTGTAGTGTATAGCTGTTACTGTGGGGTATAGCTGTTACTGTAGTGTATAGCTGTTACTGTGGGGTATAGATGTTACTGTAGTGAATAACTGTAACTGTAGCGTATAGCTGTAACTGTAGTGAATAACTGTAACTGTAGCGTATAGCTGTAACTGTAGTGAATAACTGTAACTGTAGCGTATAGCTGTAACTGTAGTGAATAACTGTAACTGTAGTGTATAGCTGTAACTGTAGTGTATAGCTGTAACTGTAGTGAATAACTGTAACTGTAGTGTATAGCTGTAACTGTAGTGTATAGCTGTAACTGTAGTGTATAGCTGTAACTGTAGCGTATAGCTGTAACTGTAGCGTATAGCTGTAACTGTAGTGTATAGCTGTAACTGTGGGGTATAGCTGTTACTGTAGTGTATAGCTGTTACTGTGGGGTATAGATGTTACTGTAGTGTATAGCTGTTACTGTAGTATATAGCTGTAACTGTAGTGTATAGCTGTAACTGTAACTGTAGCTGTAACTGTAGCGGATAGCTGTAACTGTAACGTATAGCTGTAACTGTAGCTGTAACTGTATCGTATAGCTGTAACTGTATCGTATATCTGTAACTGTAGCTGTAACTGTAGCGTTAGCTGTAACTGTAGCGGATAGCTGTAACTGTAGTGTATAATTTTAACTGTTATCACAGTGAACATGCTAGATGTTGACATCTTTATCATTGGGATGCTGCATCTCCCCGTCTAGATTTTGACTTTTCTTTTGATCACATTATAGTTTTCGTAGTCACCTCCTAGGCTTCAAACTTTAGGCCCTTAACATCAATAACGAGTCCTAGAAGGACGAACCAGCTGCATGATGTAGTTAAATTCATTGTTTGTTTTACAGTATCTAACTCTAAAGTGTGAAAGTGTGTTATTCGTTTGTGTGTCTGCAATTCCACATTGCATCCGTTCGTATGAAACATGAGAGAGAAATATATATACATCTGTACAGGATTATCTGCTGCTGATTAATAAGCCAAAACATAAAGGAACATTCTATACATTATTCAAGGTAGATTCGCCTTTGTCCCTTAACAAAGTGGGGGCAAAATGTTTTTGCTCGACTTCTGTCTCTGGCTAGTCAACATAACCTGTTAGCATTCGATTTTGTTTGTATGCAAGATTTTTTTTTTTTTTTTTTCATCATCGGTATATTTCTTCTTTAATCCGGAAGTACTGTTTTCACATTCATTAGGTATACCCAATAGAATTGGAAATCAAGGACAATGCTGATTCTACAAATGTACATCAACAGGTAACTAGATATATTTCTACGGGCGTCTTTCGACCAAGCTGTATAATAACCGTGGGTATTTCAATTTCACTATGGTAAATTTCGTAACATCAACCTTCCCGTACCCCAAACTTGTGGTGTTAACATGTCACAATAGACTCGGTATTTACAGGTTTTATCCAAGCATCTTACAATTTTGTGCAAGATGTCGATAATTTACAGATATACAAGGTTTGAGTAATCTCAATATTAAGACTGTTTGTTTGTTGGTTTTATTTACCGATTTAGTGTATTTACTCTCCTTCATTAACTCAGTAGAGGTCGGAAGTGTTTTTATGGAAACATTGAATGTAAAACCACTTGTGATATTGAGTGATTTTTAAGTTTTGAAGACAATATTGGCTGAAAAATCGAAAAATGTGCATGCCGTTACCCTTGTAAAATTATTTGCCTAAAATAGAAGTAAGCTGAATACAGTAGGGACATCACGTCACGTCTATTAATAGAGTGGTTCTCACAAATATTTAATGTAAAGTCATTGGTTACCAAGTTGTCATCAAATTACGATTGTTGTTTTTAAATACCGTAAGCGCCTGTATATTTTTAGTATTCGTATAAGAGAAAATATCTGTTTACACAATCAAGCAAAGTTCATGAGGAGCTGGTATGAATTTGTCCAATATGATAGCGGCGATTCTCTGAGAATGACAGCAGTAGTCTGTTTTAAAACACGTCAGCCTCCGACGTCAAATAGTACATTTCTATGTCTATCTACCTGGTCTGAAAAACGGAAAGCGATGTCTGCTTACTTACTTGTCTTAAATCATAACACGATAACTACAAGTTAATGGCGACAGTCTGGACTCCTGTTAAAGTTGTAAACAGCCTTCTGCATTGGCGAGCCAGGTACTTGTACTCAGGTGTATGTGTATATACCTGAATGTATATCAGAATATCGAATGTCACTTTGTTATCTTTAAATGTCTGCACTTATAACATGTATGTATAAACATGTGCACACATACTAAGTTACGATTTAACATTTGATACAGACTCCACCACAAGCTAGAAGTACACACTTTCGGACCCTCAAACATTAGCGATACAGAAAAAAAAGATATTATTCATTCCTTACAATATCCGCAGACAGGTACAAACACGTGCCGAAAGTGAGTATAATTTCCCCGACGTTATTTAACATCCGGATTCATTCTTAATGTTCATTTGATTGTTTCTCTTCTGGTATGGAGAAATTATCGCTTTTCTTACACCCACTTCAGAGGTCATACTGGTACGTCACCGGAAGTATACAGTCGTCTGCTTTGTTAACTCTTGTTCCTGTCAAAATAATGGCCGAAAAACGGAGGGAGCTCTCTCTGAGGGAAAGAATTATAATTTGCCCATTGTTTTAAGCCGGAATCGGAAAGAAAGACATATCGGCACCATATACAAACTGCTTATCGCGTTATTCAAAAGTTTAAAACAGTGTTGATCGACAGTGAAAGCCAGACCGTGTCGTAGGTCAAAATCACACTCATGTCGGGTATTGCGGTATTGTTAATGCTGATAGAAAGCAATCTCTAGATTACATAACCAGTATTTTCAATAAAAACAAAAACCAGAAAGTGCCCAAACGAAATTACAAAGAAAACATTATGAAGAATTTCGTAACCGTGTTGTCAGGAAGGCTATTAGAAATCGTGATATTGACATAAAAAGCGTGTGACAAGGAGTAAATCGAATAGATATAAAGTTGTTGAAGAACTTGGGCGAAAATATTATAGTGATGAATGCAAAGTTGATATAAATTCAGAAAATCGTGTTATGGTGTGGCGACGACCAGGTGAGGAATGGACTCCTTCTGAGTTCAATGACACGGGGTTGTATCACATGGCATGATATGGGAACCCTCACTGCTGTTATTGGTAATATCAAGCTAAAATCTATACATATATATGTGAACATTTTCTATGGCCTGTAATTGCTTTTCATTAGTCCGACAATAACTTAATATTTCAATATGACATTGCAACCGTGCACAGTGCTCGTATAGTAAAGAAATTTATGTATATTTTTTGCGGGCAAAACATTAATCGTTATCATTTCACATAGATTATGTGTATGAGAATCTATTTGGAACAAAATATATGTTGTTGTCGAATGGTAACTTTCGTGTTTTATTATGTGTTTAAGTACAATGTACAGGTACAATGTAGAATATGCTACATAAAATGTACAGGTGCGTAATGAAACATACATATAATGAAACGTAATGATACAAACATTATGTACAAGGTACGATGATGATAGATTAAACCACATACAACTGTTTCCATCTCCTTAGACTCGTGAGCGGTGTTAGCGCCCTAATATTAGGAACATTATGAGAACCAAAAATGGCCAAAACGAATTATAATAGTATAAGGTGGACACATACCTGTACTCTAACGTTCTAGTTCAGTTAATTTCCTATACTATCTCACTAATGCTATGACTAGTCAGGATCTAGTTTATTTACCACACATATACCCTATCTCACTGGATAAGCAAAACAATAATAACAGATAACAAATGACCTGTTTTATTTAATCTGTTGGAACGATAGTTCCCCACATCACTGGTGAAATGATGAAGTAGATAATCATATCAAAACTATACAATGTTAGGACAAGCTTCATTGTGGGATCAGTCTATACTATCATGTCACAGCCTCTCAAAAATCTCACGCGCTCATCAAATGCACTCACTCAGAGATGTCAATAGGACATTAAACAGTACAAAACAGAACCAAGTTTTTTTTTCTTTTTTTTTTTTTTTTAAACTACGCTATTTGAGAAAATAATCAAATCGCGTTTAATTCGGGAAAAAAATGACACGATTTGAATTTTGTTACAATTTGTTTTATTTAGCTCAATGCAAATCGGAAAAAGAATGATACATCGTTTCAAATCGCGTTCCACAGGAACATTGATATGCTATTTGAAGCAATACTTACGGGAACGAAATCCTGACTCTACAAAATCTAACTCTGTCCATTGAGTTGATGATAGGAAAGTCACAAGAGGACACAGTTGCTCTGTGTA
This sequence comes from Ylistrum balloti, assembly GCF_031769215.1. Lineage (NCBI taxonomy): Eukaryota > Metazoa > Mollusca > Bivalvia > Pectinida > Pectinidae > Ylistrum > Ylistrum balloti. Next base: position 67,974 of record NW_026782679.1, on the reverse strand, counting down.
TGCTTTGAAAGTTTGTTTCGACTTATGCGGAAAATATCTCGTGAAATTCACTCTGACAAGTTAACTAAGGCAAAATAAGTTCTTAGGTCACGGACATAACGTTTTAAGGTCACATTGTTTACATCAAGGCTTTCCGCATTCAATACTTTTAAGAATGTACACATGTACTTGACGTTCTTCTAAATTTATCAGATGTGTGTAATTTAAGAAGTTGTAAGGCTACTGCACCTTCCCAACTAGATTTTTATATTTCTTCCAATCGGTTTAGATATTCTTCAGTCGTTTTCTAGGTTTAACGGTCAGGGCCTTAGCAACCATAACGAGTGCTAGAATGACAAAGCAGCTGTAGGATATAATTTATTTCACTGTTTGGCTCTAACCACCCGTGTGACTTTTGTACAATCCTGAACCCGTTGGTGGTTCCGTCTTTATTTTATACTTGCATAGCGTTATAAAATCATTGTTGGTCAAATGATCATATTCAGTACAAATAGATAGTTTTAAGTGATATCGTAGAATATCTAAATGCCTTCCTGGTTTTATATTTCTGAAGTTTTTTACGACCTGTGTCTGCCTTCATGATTTACGTATTTTCCTTAATGCACGTGACTTTTATAATCAATAAGAAAATTTCAATTGTTGTTGATCCTAACACATTCCTTAATTAATACTCAAACAGTGTGTATGGTTATTATTTATTTTTCAAACTTAATATTTTTTAATGTTTTACATACGTTGTTTTGGATATATACCTGGACACTAACGTTCTAGCTCAGTTTATTTCTAATAATATTTAACTAATGCTTTGACTCAACAATCGGTAAATACATCAACACATTTCATTGGTGTACCTCTTAACATAACTTAATTATAACAACTTACCCTTGTAGTGTTCTGTAGGTTTACCAGTAACGTAGACTATAATCAAATGATGACGTCAGCATCTAGTTTATTTACCACACATATTTTTAAATTTTGATTATTCTACAGTCATTTCAGTTTACTTGAGATTTCTTATTTTGTGTTTATCTCTATAACTCGTGTCTTACTTTTCATGCGATAATACTTTATCAGAACAAAATGTTAGGAAATCAAATATTCACATTAACTGCATCAACAGACCATTCAATTCCTCACACTAAAACACTAATCCGTCCTCGGGGTTATCGTCATCATCAACTTACTAATCAATATGGTTGTAGATTTACAATGGATTAAGATGTGTTCTATTCACGTCTTTTATCCTCGTTGTTTTGAACCCGATTTTATGACGTCACAATATCTACTTTGATTAACGAAGGTTGCGGATATCGTTGAGGAGAGAGACGACATCTTTCTGGACTAACCAGTTTTATTCATTCCCTTTGTAATTTTCCCGGGGACTCAGAGTAAATCTTGTTTTTTACATGGTTTTTACTGTTTCAGAGTTTTATAGTATGAATTAAGATTAAGTTGACATGTCTTGACATTTCAGAAATCCACCAAACATTTTACACAATAATCAAACATGCTGATATTACAACTATCAGTATATAAGATTCACAGTACAGTAGACAGGTACTACAGTACATATTTTCAGGCTTCTGTTCCATTCTTCACCAGTAATAATACACAGTAAAGTGTAGCAGTATATTATCAGATACTGTAACATTCAGACATCTATAACAGGATGTCGTGTTATATGTACCCGTATAACATCTGTCAAAAAGTAAAAGTAAATAAAATGACATGTTAAAATTAGGTATAAATGTCATTATTACTTTCTTTAAGCAACCTAACATATACTCTGTTCTTTTAGTAGACACCAATCTCTCCAAGAGTGAATTTCGGAACCCAATTTTATTGTGACTGTTAAGGAACGACAACTCTGGTAAAGATTGTCTACGTACTGCAAAGAGATTCGTTTTCAGATGTAACGTAGTTGATTGTTAAGGTTCGTAGCCTTGGTTTTATAATGCCATTAACACATTTGTTAATCTTACAAATTCTAGGACATGCAATCATAACGTAGTTTTAAAGTCATAATTACAAAAACAGATACTTCGGGACGATCTTTTTAAAGAAAATCACTTATTTAGATTTATTTCTGATTTTAAAGGGTCGCGGTGGCCGAATGAATAGAGTGTACCCTGAACGAAACTTGAGATGAATACATTGTTATTCTATATGATCCTAATTTTAAAAAGTTGAAACCCGTATCAAAATCGGGATATTGACATGTAAAGTGTACGGTTTTCACATGCCTTGTAGTACTAATCAACACAGGCGTGCATTTCACGCTTATTAGGTCGACCCTATCGGGTGTTACGTCACAAGCTCAACGACGGTAGTAGCCATCATGGAAAGAATAGGCGGATTGAGAACAAATATGGTATGAAACGTCAGATGAGATTTCTTTCCCTTTTCTTTTTTCTTTCTTTTTTTTTTTTTTTTTTTAATCTTGTGGAATTTTAAAATGGTGCTGACGTATGTAGACGGTATCCAGCCTTATGAATTTTTTTTTAATTTTCAGGTTTTAAGTTTATTTGTAAACAAACAGTCGACTTGCTGGTAACAAAGACTGGTGGCATTGAATACAGTTTCTTAGGACTGATGAGAGGAGTTTGTCTAGTAATCGAGTTTTGAGGGAAATAAAATAATTTTCAATTTTGTTGATAAAAAATAATTTATTGTTCTTAATTCGATACCAAAATTACGTTTACCATCGTTTATTTACTCTACAGAGAATTCATATTCCATATCATGTCGCATCCTCGATACTCCAGGCGTTACAATCACATTCGCTCAATTCACCCCTGGAACTTGTCATGGCAAAATTGAAGGTTTCATATGTGGACAATACGAAAAGACTAGTTAGGTCCTTTGATGTACATCAAAATAATCTCGAGGTCACGTAACAGGATCTTGTAATGGCTTTGAAGTTCGATGTTGCTGCTTTGTAATCTTCAAAGTATAAGCTCGTGATTGGTCAGATTTTTTTCTTCTGGAACCAATCAAATTATTACACTTGTGCCATCACTTTTGACGTGATATGTTTCCAGGGGTACAGAGAGCGAAAGTGATTTTAACCCTTAGATTATCGAGAATGGGCTTGTCGTTGATATCATGTCGTTATAGCCAGAACATCTACATTTAAAAATTACATTGTACCGAATTGTAACCTGAATTTGTTACATGTTGCAGTTTGTGAATTGGTGTAGATTATATATTATCTGATTTCAGGCATGATATTAGGAAATGAGGACCAGTTTGAGGAAAAAGCTTGTTAATAAAATGCGTAAGTCTGACCAAGTGGTTCATTGATACATTACTTTTCTTTGTGAAACTCGAACGGACAGTTCACTATCTGCAATATTGTTGAAATTCCTTTGTAAATTTCTGGATTGCAAAAACATAGAAATAACGAAATGATGTCTTTCCCATACCTCTAATCATAAGTGCTACCACTCATTATGAGTAAAGATTAATTTAATACAGTAAATTTGAACTGGGGCATTCCTACACCACTCAAACTTGGCATGGCCTTAAATGACCCTGACCGTTGACCCTGGCCGTAAATAGAACGTAGAACAGCAAGAAACAAATTAAACACTTTTTTTTAAAACGTAAAATAATCACTTCACGATTTCATAAACAGCCACATCAACCATTGTACATCAAAGACAAGACACGTCTGAAGGTATTCATGATTCGATATAACTGTATTCAAAACCTGAATTATCAGGAATCTTGTCAAGGATCGAAAATATGAAACTCAAAATGTCCTTCAGATTGTCAGTGTGGAGGATATGCTTGCTCTCACTATCTACAATAACCCAGAACTATCCTCAACAAAGTGATTTCTAAGAGACACTTCTACGCTGTCTGTTGTTATTATTGAGACTTCAGTTGAGTAGATTTTTTGATGTTTATTTTTATTTTCAATTTTCCAAATATCAACATCTACATTTAGTAATAGAACAAAAGTTGTGTAAATGAATATAAATGATTTCGGATCTGACTTAATTTTCATCGCCCTAAAATGTTTCTATTACTATCTTCTTTTTGATCTGCACAACCATTGCATGGTGTTAAATATTCATATGTGTGTTCGGGAGTATCTTGTATGATTCAGCTTGTGTCCTCAGTGAAGTAGTAAACTACATAAAAAACATTACATTATTAATATGAAATTAAAAAAACAAACATCGGAACGAGGACCAAACTCTGGGGTACCCCTGCATTCGGATAAGGCACTTTGTTTCCTGCCATCAAGAAAGAAAAATAACCCGTCATGAGGCAAAACCACGGACAAAGTATTGTGTTGTATCATAGATACGCTCTACTAAACTCAATGCTGCATTGTAAGTTATGAAGACATGAAAACAAAATTTCTCAAATGCTAGCGGTGTGAACTTGCAATACTGATATGCAAATGATGATGCTCTAAGGTCGTTACAGAATGCAATATTCATAAGTTCGATAGTCATTTATTGGACTAACGTTAAACTTTCCTCCTAATAGCCCTCAGTCTTTGTTTCATTCAGTATAATATCTGATGGTATGGCTGTATTCCACTTGTATATATTATTCAACTGTTGAACATTTTCTATTCTATATAATCATTTAATGTGTCACAAAATCATGAACTCGTCATCAATTTAGAAATAACCAACATGCTTTGGGAAAGACGTGAGATAAATATAACATATTTTCTGTCTATAAATTTGTCCTCTTCCACTCAATAACCAACATGCTTTGGGAAAGACGTGAGATAAATATAACATATTTTCTGTCTATAGATTTGTCCTCTTCCACTCATGTAATGTTAATTACATAAATTTCAAATGAGAACTTTTCCGGACAGGATCAAAGCATATTATGTGCGAGGAGGAAGCAGTCCAAATTGCAGATACGACAGTAACGATTTTTCGGAATGCCATTCACCATAGTTAAAGCCTTCCTTATCTGTTCTGTCCTGGAGAAAAACACATTGCCGAAGTACATCAAGGCCTTGATTGGTACGTCTTCGGTGTAAAACACTTCCACAGTAACTTTCAAAGTAACGAGAACAATTTCAATTAATCCGAACCTATGCCTGATGAGAAAAGGATTGTCGTATTGATTCAGCAACACGAGCCGTTGTCTGCAGAAGTGGTCACTTGGGCTGCCTTTGACCGCAATGACAATCTGGACTTTGTGGTTCACAGTGTGACAGTAAATGTCAGAGAAGTACATGTTCATGTTTGAGTTCAACAGAAAGTATGTCGGGACATGTAGCCTCACCGATCCGAAATATGACCTGTCTGGGGGAAGATGTGTCACTGGGTGTACATAAGCACTGAAGAACAGACCCTGTATTTGTCCGTTGAGTGTTGAAGCCTGATCCCCTCCCCAGTTTTTAATGTACTTGCGCATGACGCCATCTGTGTTCATAATTCTACTGTAATACTCATCCGACTTATTTCGATAGAAGACGGAGATATTTGAAAATTTTGGCGGCAATGTAGACATGAAATATACAGCTTTGTGGTAAAGTTCCATAACCTCGCGTTGCGTCATATCTGAAAGGTGACAAAGGTGACATTGATTCAGTACACGATTCCCTTTTTGTAATGAGCAATTAATAGTTAACACTTTTGTTGAATAGTTTATCGATACAACCTTATCATGATATGTTAATTAACAAGGACATAACCATCCAGATCCCCCGCCCATGTTCATCTGTTAAATATATACATTTAAAGTGAGCAACATGGAAAACTAAAATGTTGAAACCATTTACTGTTTATCTTCAGTTTAAAGTTCCGTTGATCAATATACGAAATCAGAAGCATAATACTGTGAAAATTAAAATCAGCTGATCATAGCTTTATATTCCCTTCGTTTACCCACTGATAATGATATAGCATTTGTCACATAAGTTCGGTGATGCTGGGTCAATTAATGATTATATCATTATGTTATTATATGACAAAATAGTGAAATGGTTTATACACAATAACAAAATACAATATAGCATCTAATAGTCATATATGTAAAATTACAAGTTTCTATCAGTAAAACTAATCATAACCGATGATAGTACAAAATCACTTCGTACATTAGAGTCCTAATACATTTTGAAGATTCACTATTATAAGTTTATAAGGGTTAAAAGGACCCATTTTTATTGTTGTGTATCTTATTCTTATTCTTCTTCCATGATTGTGTGGCGTCTTAAGTTTCGAATTGGTAAGAGATATGTTTATAATCTTTTAAAGGTCTCTTATTAGTACTGCAGAAGCTATCATGTGCAAAGCAATCAGCAATTCAGATCACAGCTGCCTCATTATTCGCGGTATTAGCCGATAATCTAAGTAAAGAGAAATGTTAAGAGTCTCTGAAAAGTCTCATAAAACTTATCGTTCCTTTGAAAGAAGTGTGGAAAGCGATCCTCAAGGCTGTTTAAAGAAAACAGCAAACCAGACAAGAGCATCTTGAGTGAGGAGATTATATAATAAGTTTACCAAGCAAGTATAATCAAATTCATTTGTCCCTTCATAAGACAATGCTCAGAAAACATTCCCATAGAGTGATTAAAGAAATCAGTCAATCAGGTCGCAAAAGCCTCATTAAACATACGCGAAATTCGCCGTTAATCAAACTTGGGCAAGGGATTAAGATGACAAGTGTACCAACCAAGTTTCATCGAAATCCGACCAGTCATTCAAAAGATATCATGCGGACGGACGGACGGACGGACGGGTTGAAGAACGGATGGATGGAACCAATTTGAATAATTATGGTTTAAACTATTATGTAGTTTCTTTAGAGGCATTGATAACAAACACACAATGATGTCTTTAATCTTACCAGAAAATATTTATATTACTTACCTATGAAACAGTCTGGGTACTGCCTGCTAATTTTGTTTTGTTTGAAATAATACAATATTTATCTTTAATATTTTACTTATAGACTGAGCACACTCACATGTGGTAAATGAAGTAACAGTCGATGAAGAAGTTCCAATGTATGCATTCTTGATGGCTTGTGTTGTACGGACCCTGAAGAGCTGTAACTTGTATTCAGTGGCGGGCTTATAGACGGGGATCGGAAAAGTCACATCTGAACCACGATGTATTATCATGCACGAGGATGGTGGATAGATTTGATGAAGGAAGATGATAAGACTGTCTGTGTGTTCGCTCCGGTGATCAATGTTTGTCAGCATGTACTTCTCTGGGGAACTCTGGACTACATCAATATGGTAAGGTATCTGCAGCAAACAGCACACTCTGATAATTTCCTAGTATTTGATGTAATACCAAACTTTTGATGGGACCCCTAGTATTTGATATAATACCAAACCTGTGATTGTATTCCTAGTATTTTCTATAATACCAAACATCTGATGGGATTTCTAGTATTTGATACCAAACCTTTGATGGTAATTTCTAGTAGTTGATATAATACCAAACCTTTGATGGGATTTTCGAGTATTTGATAGCATACCAAACCTTTGATTGGATTCCTAGTATTTGATATAATACCAAACCTTTGATAGGATTCCTAGTATTTGATATGATACCAAACCTTTGATGGGATTCCGAGTAGTTGATAACATACCAAAACTTTGATGGGATTCCTAGTATTTGATAACATACCAAACCTTTGATGGGATTCCTAGTATTTGATATGATACCAAACCTTTGATGGGATTCCTAGTAGTTGATATAATATCAAATCTTTGATGGGATTCCTAGTAGTTGATATAATATCAAATCTTTGATGGGATTCCTAGTAGTTGATATAATATCAAATCTTTGATGAGATTCCTAGTAGTTGATATGATACCAAACCTTTGATGGGATTCCTAGTAGTTGATATGATACCAAACCTTTGATGGGATTCCTAGTAGTTGATATAATATCAAATCTTTGATGAGATTCCTAGTATTTGATACCAAACCTTTGATGGGATTCCTAGTAGTTGATATAATATCAAATCTTTGATGGGATTCCTAGTAGTTGATATAATATCAAATCTTTGATGGGATTCCTAGTAGTTGATATAATATCAAATCTTTGATGAGATTCCTAGTATTTGATACCAAATCTTTGATGGGATTCCTAGTAGTTGATATAATATCAAATCTTTGATGGGATTCCTAGTAGTTGATATAATATCAAATCTTTGATGGGATTCCTAGTAGTTGATATAATACCAAATAATCCAGATACAATTTTTTATCTTTAGCCAATTAATGTTGGAAAAATTGATAAATATTTTCTCCAAACTTTCAATGATGAAGTTAAATTGAATGGTCATATCATTGACAGACATTGGAAGACATATAAAAGAATATTTGAAGAACGATAAAAATACGAACTTTTTAGAAAAAAAACTATTTTCATTTCATATATTCAAGACTTTATCTAGGATATGCTGAATCGTATGGGACAATTGCTCATTATACTTAAAAATATTTGGATAAGTACAATTAGAAGGTTTGAGAATAATAATAGGACTGTACTGAGGTGTATGGTATTTCAAATAAGCAATTAGACTGGGATTCCTTTGATTTCAGAAGAAAACAACAAGAATGAGTAATAATGTATATAATTGTAAATGATCAAACCCAAAGTTATTTTATAGAAATTATTGAACCACATCGGCATAATGCAGCTCTAAATATCCTCCCCATACTGTTAGAACAATTGATTCACTTCTTTGTTGAATAGTCACTGTCTTTTATATATTTCCACATCAATATGTATTAGTTCAATAATATGGAAACAGACTTACAAAATGTTAACTTTTCTAATTTATATTAATTTCTCCAAATACAATTATTTCAGATGTCTTTAAATCTACTGTGAAAGAGAAATTGATATCATATTAAGGCAATAATAAATTGATGTAGCAATTTAAACAATGATCCCCATAAAAAGACCTTTAGAATAGTCTGAATCACGAGATGTGACTACAAATTCTTTGTCACATGTTTCTTTGAGTGTAAGAACTTCACGTATATTCGAGTCAAATTATACTATGTTGTGCATGAAACTAGATTTATTGCTGCAAGACTTGCAATGAAAATGCAAACAGAAATATTGTTCTTGCTATCTCAGATATTGTTATTAGAGCAGGATGGATCGATATATAACGGATATATAACTTGTCCATCGAATGTCTTACTAAAGGATTATTTAACCTTAACCCTAATTGATAAACCTCTGGATCGGCGTTATCACGCCTACTCTTTTTCGAAAAACCACAGAGGGGTCTTTATGGTGCTAAGATGGATAGTCCTCATGCAGGCCACCTTTTAAAGTCCCGTCCGGCGGACTATGGCTACTAGTTAGTGGTTAGATCGATGCTTTTATTATTAACACTTGCTTTTGGTTGTCCCACCTTGAATCCTTTACAAGCATTCGACTGAATTACTTGACCACTTAGCTAATGTCCATTGCTTTATGATAATGCTTTCAACCCAAGCTTCAAACAAATGTTCACTACTCTGAGTTAGCCTAAGGCAAGATAAGTGACGTGGAAATGCGATAAAGGGATGGAATGAGCTAGGCCAATTTACGTTTTGGAGAATCTGAATCACTACACGGCTAGGATGGTAGGTTATGTTTTCGTTTAGAAAGAATACTTTGCTAATTCTAGTTGCTTATTTGATGTTGAGAAGAAACATTCATTGATCTATTATATCACATATATTACTACATACATTTTGCTTTATTCAGAGTTTTGAATTTAAGTGATATATGTGATTTGGTGAGAGATGGGACTGGGGAGAGGGTGGAGACTTGGTCTTGCATGGTGTGTGTTCTGGATATGTTACTTGTATATCTAATCCTCTATTTACCTAATATTGGTACAGTAGTGGGTGCCAGTAAAACATAAATATCCGTCTTAGGCCAGAACTAAGATGTTGTTACATTGTACTATCGTTGGTCGAACAGGGTAGACGAAGCAAGCCAACCTACATTCTTTGCTATGGAACAGTGTGAAAAAGATAAAAAGTTTTATTTGATTTGGCTATACTTTGACATAGTTCGGTTATGTATTTGAGGTTTAAGCTTATGACATTCTTTACCTGATTTGGACCATGTGCATGCAGGCCGAAGTATGTATCTAAAGGTTGTATTGCCATCACAAGGTAGTTCTTGACCGTTTCTGAAAAATAGGAAGAAAGTATCAGAGTAATTGTGATCAGTAATACCTTCACTAACTTCATTCGTATCCATATGCAAAAATTACTGACATTAAATAGTTCAACAATCACACTGTAACAGGACTTACCTCCCTTGATGGGCACTGTCTCCTTGCCTCCCATGACAATGTTGTACCAGACATTGCTGTTTTCCTGAGACTTTTGCACACCATGTACAGTAACGGTTGCTAATGAAGTCTTTAATATGTCAACAGGGCACTTGTAGGAATGGTACTGCGTGGAATCACTTCTAATTAATGCGTGAAATATCACCGAACTTTCACTGTTGGAAACGCGTAGCAGCAGAAAATCAGGGCGAGGTTCTCCTTTACTTGTGACATGTATCCGGAGTATTGATTGTGGTTTTATTTCCTTGTCCATTAGGGAGATTGTAGTTGTAATCTGTAACCGACAGTCATAGCAAATCAAAATAACATTTCAGACTCATCCATCCTTTAACTTTAATGCAATGACAGTTTTTAATAAGATATATCATTTCAACACTAAAACACATTAAAACATTGGATACACATAGCACGATAATTTATACACAATAACAACTTTGAACAACATATACTATCGTAGAAAAACAACAGAAATTATTTCGAGTCTTTCTTTCGAAAAAACTTAAATACACATAATATTGTTTAATCACTTTGGGTTTTGGATCATACGTCTTTCATGTATCACTGAACCAATTTAAATGGCAATGTAGCATGGAGCATTGACGTGGCTACTGGACGCTTGCCTCACCGATACATAGTGACCCAAGACTCACCAGTACAGTGCATAACATCCACCTCAGCAGTACTTGCAGTCACTGCGTTTGCAGGTGATGTCTTCATTGCTTTGGGCCGGAGTGTAAAGAGTTTGGCCTCAACTGGAACTTAAACCACCGCTTTCTAATTCTCAGTAGTCACAGCCTCAAATTTATAACTGTTAAGATAACCAAACATAGAAACTTTGATATAACTGTTAAGATAACTTAACGTTTCTAAAGTGACATATGTGAGTTATACATACTCTGTTATTTCGAAGGCAGCTCGTATTGTCCAATGGCTTCTCGGTTTCGACTATCATCTCGATGCCTTTGTCAAAAGTGTGTCCTAACTCCGATTCAGCCGACTCTCCACTAATGTGTCCTTCATGCGATCCAGCTGAATTGTTTGAAGTGTGAACATCATTCGATCCATCTGACTTATCAAAAGAGTGATCTTCCTTTAATCCAGCGGACTTATCAGAAATATGTATCCCCTTCGATTTAGCTGACTCGTTTAAAGTTTCTCCATGCTTCAATTCAGACCTGTTAATAGTGTGTCCTCCCTGAGATGCAGCTGACTTATCAAAAGTGCGTTCTTCCTTTAATCCAACGGATTTGTCAGAAGTGTGTCCCCCCTTCGATCCATCTGACTGATCCAAAGTGTGATCTTTCTCTAATGCATGTGACCTGTCAAAAGTGTACTCCTTCTTGAATGCTGAATTCTGTGGTGTTGTCTGTCCCGTGGATGTTGGAGTGGAACTAGAATTCTGTGAGTTGTTGTTTGAAGAAGCAGAGCAGTTCTTACTGTTCATTGGTTCTGTTTGCTTTGAAGATGAATTCTGTGGTGTTGTCTGTCTCGAGGATGTTGGAGTAGAACTAGAATTCAGTGAGTTGTTGTTTGAAGAAGCAGAGCAGTTCTTACTGTTCATTGGTTCTGTTGGCTTGAATGCTGAATTCTGTGGTGTTTTCTGTCCCGTGGATGTTGGAGTGGAACTAGAATTCTGTGAGTTGTTGTTTGAAGAAGCAGAGCAGTTCTTACTGTTCATTGGTTCTGTTTGCTTTGAAGATGAATTTTGTGATGTCTGTCTCGAGGATGTTGGAGTGGAACTAGAATTCTGTGAGTTGTTGTTTGAAGAAGCAGTGGCGTTCCTACTGTTCACTGGTTGTGTTGGCTTGAATGCTGAATTCTGTGGTGTTGTCTGTCTCGAGGATGTTGGAGTGGAACTAGAATTCTGTGAGTTGTTGTTTGAAGAAGCAGTGCCGTTCCTACTGTTCACTGGTTCTGTTGGCTTGAATGCTGAATTCTGTGGTGTTGTCTGTCTCGATGACGTTGGAGTGGAACTAGAATTCTGTGAGTTGTTGTTTGAAGAAGCAGAGCCGTTCTTACTGTTCATTGGTTCTGTTTGCTTTGAAGATGAATTCTGTGGTGTTGTCTGTCTCGAGGATGTTGTAGTGGAACTAGAATTCTGTGAGTTGTTGTTTAAAGAAGCAGTGCCGTTCTTACGGTTCACTGGTTCTGTTGGCTTTGAAGATGACTGCCGTTGTGTTGTCTGTCTCGAGGATGTTGGAGTGGAACTAGAATTCCGTGAGTTGTTTGAAGAAGCAGAGCAGTTCTTACTGTTCATTGGTTCTGTTTGCTTTGAAGATGAATTCTGTGGTGTTGTCTGTCTCGAGGATGTTGGAGTGGAACTAGAATTCTGTGAGTTGTTGTTTGAAGAAGCAGTGGCGTTCCTACTGTTCACTGGTTGTGTTGGCTTGAATGCTGAATTCTGTGATGTTGTCTGTCTCGAGGATGTTGGAGTGGAACTAGAATTCTGTGAGTAGTTTTTTGCCGAAGTTGAGCCGTTCTTAGTATTAATTGGCTCTGTTGGCTTGAATGATGAAATCTGTTGTCGTGTTTGCCCCGATGATGCTGAAGTGAAAGTAGAAGTCTGTGAGTTGGAATTTGTCGAAGGAGAGCTGTTATTAGCTTTACCCGGTTTCGTTGGCTTGGAAGATGAAATCATTGAATGTTTCTGTCCTGAGGACGTTGCAGTGGACGTAAAATTCCTTGAGTTGGTATTTGCAGAACCTATGCTATTCTTAGTTTTATCTGTTTTGTTCGGCTTGACAGACAAATGCTGTGCTTGTATATGTCCTGGAGATGTTGAGGAAGAAGTAGAATTTCGTGAATTGGTATTTGGAGAGGAAGGGCCGTTCTTAATGTAGACGGGTTTTAATGGGTTGAAAGATGAATTGTTTGGCTGTGTCTTTCTCGGTAATGTTGACATGAAAGTTAAAACCAGTAAGTTGGCATTCGCAGAGGCAGAGCCGCTCTTAGTGTTAACCGGTTTAGTTGGCAGGGAAGATTTCTGCTTATGATTATATCCTGGCATTGCTGAACAAGAATTAGAAATGTAGGAGGCCGTATTTTCTGAGACGTTTTGTGACATGGAATGTGTTAGCTGTGCCCTCTCATTGCACGACTGTGTTACAACAGGATGTGGAAATGGTAGCCGCGGGTTTACAAATGGTGTCGAAATTAAATTTCCGATATCACCTATATATTCCGATTTGTTAGTTTGTGCAATGACGTGTTGTTTCTTCGACATCAGGAAGTTAAGATAGTTACATTAAGAATTTATAGCAGGATAACTTCTGAATGGACGTCGCATGTCATACCAATATATTCAAAGGTCGGTATGCCTCGGACAATACAGTAACAGGTTATGTCAACACGGCCTTCAGTGAACCAAATCCGTTATTTTATTCTGCTACCAAGTACATGTAACGCTTCCAGCTGTAGTGCGGAATCAGCAGCTTGAAGTCGGTTGAATATGTCAATGATAGATTCCTTCTAAAATGAAACGAAACAACATCCAAATAGTATAAATGCTATAGAAAAAATTGAATAATAAATTTGAAAGTGTACTAACTGTAGCAGACTTGAATGTAATTCATAAAGCATCGTTTCTATTGACAAATAATGCAAATGAATGAACATTTCAATTCAATTGCTCCATGTTTATCTGCTCTTTCATGGGTAATAGTTCATTGAAAAAGGATTATTTCATCTCAAATCAATTGCAAAAGAATTCAATTTGTCTCTGTTTAAAGATTGGTATATTAGTTTTAACAGAAAAAAAAGGTCTTCAAAAGCCAATATTTGGGAAATTGTTTTCTCAAACAAAATAGGATCAGGAAAATAAAGAAAATTGCTCACTGAAACAACTGTGAAGTAGAAAATATCTCTTGTATACGAGAAATAATTACATCGGTATTCTATCCAAAATCAACCAATATGTAATACAGATAACTCAAATCCTTTGATATCAATATCAATTCTACTATAATATAATATGGCATGGTTTTTTCTTTATTATTTATTTATTTATTTATTTTAATGGGAGATCCTCCTTTCAGTTTCACCTATTAAAATGAATCTTCAAAACTGGCCTTGGGATTGATATTGGGCTGTTTTTAATTAGAAATTGAACAGTATTTCAAATGAAGCATGCTGTCAGTGACATTTGAACAGCAATAATATCAGTACATTTTTTGTGTTTTATCAGATTTCTAAATGTTTATGAAGAAAATATCACTATAGCATTCTCAACCACGTGGAATTAAGGTTTACTGGATTTCTTAAATTTACATATTACTATCTTCCCTTTCCTTTCACCTAATTGTTCAGAATGGGGGACATGAATTTTTTATTCAAAAGCAGCGATGTGAATGAACATTCGTTGTATGAAGATTTAATTAGCAAAATCATTTGTCAATCAGACAAAAACTGTATGAAAATATAAAAGTTTTTAGTGTAGAGGCAAAATTACATTACATAAAGTTTTCATTACGTGGTGCATATACACAAATGAATTTCAAATGATGACTAAATATTTGCTCATTCTTTTTGTCCAGATCATAGGTTTCAGAAATATGTATAATGTTCAATTTCGGCATAAATGGCTTCAAGGTGGTACAGCTGACCAAATTTGACATTTAATTTTCCTCTTTCTTTCTTTCCATATTATTTTAATGAATGAACATTTGGTCACTTATGGTGATTAGATCAAATATATTAAAAAGAGAAAGGTAAATTAATACTGCTATTGAGATAAAATAACTGCATTTTCTATATCTAAGAATACAACAGCCAATAATATCAAGTTTCCGCCTTTTCTTCCATTTTGATAGTCTTATGTTTTTCTATTGCTATGGAATATTTTAGCAAATATTTATATTAGTTGGTATTGCAATACCGTTTTTCATTTATTGATATTTGCATTAGGGAATGATCTTACACTTCAAAAGTACTTAAATATGTGATTTGATTATTGTCCGGAAAAACTATTTTCCCAAAATTCGATTTTAGACGCCTTTTCTCTGTCATAACACTAACATAAGTTTGAGGTCAGAGCCCTTTTCACAGTAAAATGAATGGCCTAAAATAATACTGACACTAAATGATATGACAGCTATTTCAATATTTTACTACATACTTGCAGATGTAATAATACTAATCTATCTGTTTAGGGTGTTTAGTCAACATTATCGTGTCACAAAAAAGTTGAAAGAGTTTCATTTTTGATACTCGGTCAAAGACAGGACGATAAAGAACATTTCATGTATATGCTCACCAAACACGAACAGCTTCATATTGCATAAAGATTAAGAAAACGATAGAGAAATATAACACATGATATATAATACCTGTGTTACAGTATATTACATGTGAGAAGAGATTTAAAAATGTATATTACTACGAGGGCTGATTGATAAGCTGTGAGCCTTGTATTGAAGAACTTAAGAAGGTGTGTCCTTTTTCAGTTCTATATTCCGTTTCAACGATGGCTTTGTACCAAATGATTGGTGTCCTTTGGTGAGTTTATGTCAAAGAGGTAACACTCTAAAGTGAAAAAGGCAGGTGACTTTTGCAAAATGGACAAAATCGCTGAAAGAACAGTGCTTCATTAATTGCATAAGAAAGGCTTAGCAGGATATCAATATTATTATGATAGCAACACTAAGGAATGATGACCCTTCATATAAAGTGAAAAGGTGGATGGTGGAATTTAAGCGTGGAATCTTGAGGCTGACACCTATCATTGAAGGCTGATCAGCAGCACAACAGAAGGACTTTTTCGAATGCTAATCTGAACATTTTAGAGGCAAACTCCTGCTAACTTTCTGCAGACGTGTGTGGTTATGGGTGAACCGTCGGTTCATAATTTCACCCTAGAAGCCAAACAACATTCTAAACAATGGAAGCATCCTGATTCATTCCCATCGAAGAAGGTAATGACTGTTCCATCAGCTGGAAAGTTTATGACATCGGTTTTCTAAGATACTGATAGTATTTTATTGGTACAGTTGTGGGATTGCACAACGTTACACGATGTGTGATGTGCATGCGATAGGAAACTTGGATGAAATCAGCTATCACACATTTGTGCGCACGTTGTGCAGTTCTACCGCACCAATGTGCGATTCTATTGTTGTTGTTATAAACTCAGAAATGACTTTTTAATAAGTGTTGGATAGTGTTTATTTATTTTCTAAATATATAAGAATTAAAATAAGTATATTTCCTAATTAAGCCATTAATACATGTATATAGGTTGGACACTTGTAGATATATTAGATACACACTGAATAGTTAGATACGTTCGTAATTTGACATGTTTTGTTTACAAAGAGCAACACGTGATCAGCCTTAATGTTCGGACATACGCTATATATACAATATATATGTAAACATTAAATGGTCGTCTCTTTAAGACAGAGCAATGGATCATTTAAAATCTCGTGTCGTTAGAAAGGAAAATTTGTTTTCATTTAGCCGTGGTTACAATTTCCCACCAATTAGTGTATCGACGACTCTCCAGACAGTATCGCCGTATGCACAAGGTGTATCATCTCCGCCAACACAACCCCAACCCCCCTGGATCGGGGAAATGTTTAGCCGATTAAGTAACATCGAATCACAACTGAAAAAACTAGATATACTTGAAACGAACTTTGAAAAGGAAATGGGGTCATTACGAGCAGTGATCAACGATTTACAAAAAAGTAACACCGAACAATGTGAACGCATGGGAAGTGTCGAATTTGATCTTGCTAAAACGAAATCGGAAATGGAAAGCCTTACGAAGAAATGTAAGATATTGAAGAATGTTATGACTGACATGCAATCTCGGTCTATGAGGGACAATTTGGTTTTTCTCAATATAACTGAAAATGATACAAAAATAACTGAGAATGTGTTAAAAACTTTATTGAATAGGATCTTAAAATGCCCAGAGCTGAAGTTGAAGCGCTGAATTTTGATCGTGTGCATAGGTCAGGTGGATTCGTACCAGGAAAACCGCGAAAAATAGTAGCAAAATTTCGTGAGTATAAGCAACGGGAATCCGTAAAATCTTTGGCAAAAAACCTAAAAGGAACTAACTTTTTCATTTTTGACCAATATCCCCCTGAAATTATTGAGCAGAGGAAACCTCTAACACCTGCTATGAAAGCAGCTCGCCGTGAGGGTAAGTCGGCATACATCTCTTTCAATAAATTTTACATCGACGGCAGGTTACAAGGGTCCAGCTAAGGGGACTCGGAGGCTGGCTACTGTGATAATCTGCATATTGCCTCGTGGAATGTGGAACATATAATTTGCAAATAAGGAAAAATGAGGCTGAATTTAGAAGCTTGATTACGGATCATGATATAACATTCTGTTTAGAATATTGGTGTATGTCAGATGTCGAATTTGATGATCGTGAATTTA
The DNA here is from genome assembly GCF_031769215.1 of Ylistrum balloti. NCBI lineage: Eukaryota > Metazoa > Mollusca > Bivalvia > Pectinida > Pectinidae > Ylistrum > Ylistrum balloti. The sequence goes on along the minus strand of NW_026782679.1, from coordinate 50,268 downwards.
TGTCACTGGAAAGATCAAAAGGTAAAGGCGATGGTTTATCCTTGATTTACAAATCAACTTTGAAACCGTACATCGAAATAATTAAGTGCTGCGCTGACACAATTATATGGATTAAAATAGACAAGAAGTTATCACATGATTGTAAAGATTTACATATATGTTTTACATACGTACCACGAGAGGGAAATGTCTACCACAGAAATTATGATATTGATGTCTATAATTTACTTGCCGAGGATGTAAGCTTATATAGTGAAAAGGGCCATGTTGTTCTTATGGGGGATTTCAACTCCCGTGTTGGAACGATCATCGATTGTAATTACAACGATTCATTATACCTGTCTGCCTCTGACGTCTGAAACAAACGTCATGGTGTACACTGCAGATGTCGTACTTACTAACAGGGTCTCGGAAGATACTACAGTTAATCCGATGGGATGACGTTGAATAGCCCTATGTAAAGCCACCCGCATGCATATTCTAAATGGTCGGGCAAAAGGGGATTCAAATGGGAAAATAAAGTTCTATAATGATAATGGGGCATCGGTGATAGATTACGTATTGGTACATGAGAGTAACTATGATCTGTCCGTGAATTGTAATGTGCTTGATTTCAATCAATTTTCCGATCATGCTCCGATCAGTCTAAGTTCAACACAACAATCAGAGTAATAAGTACCCACGAAACGTTATATTTGGAAGAACGAACATCGCCAGGAATTACAACAAAAGTTATTAAATAACGCCGATATACTATGGAGGTCGGTAACGGACATAAAGGAGTCCCAAAACAGTGTGGATGTAGGGGTTCTGAATTTTGCTGAAAAATCTTAAATGATATTTGTAGTGAATTTGGCGAACATGAATTGATAAAGTAACAATAATCACGATAAGCCGTCGAATTGTAGTGGTTTTAAACCTTGGTTTAATGACGAGCTCATACGATTATATCGACGTTATAAAAACGCTTTGAAACAATTTAATTGGTCACGAAATTTACATAGCCGTAATCGGCCTATGGTCTGCAAACGTAAATATAAACAATTGGAACGATGTTTGCGTAACAAATATAAACGTCAAGAAGGGAATTTTATTGAAAGTTTAAGAAAGGTTAATCCAAAACAGTACTTTAAATTGTTTAAAAAAGCTAAGAAAGTAACAAACAATTATAAATTGTGAAGATTTTTACCAATACTTCAAAACATTGTGTACTTCCGACACAAGCGAAAGTGACATTATACAAGATATTCCCGACTGTGTGTATGATGAACTGGACGCTGTAATAACAGAGTCTGAAGTATTGAGAGTATTAAATTGTACCAAGAATGATAAATCCCCAGGTGCTGACAATTTATTAAATGAATACTTTACACATGCGAAGGAAATGTTTGTACCTTTGTTATGTAAAGTATTTAACATTATATTTAAATCTGGGTTTTTCCCTACATCTTGGGCGGGAGGTATTGTTATCCCTTTGTATAAAAAAGGGGACAAAAACGATGTGAATAATGACAGAGGTATAACACTTGTTAGTAATTTGGGTAAAATATTTACATTAGTTTTGAACACCAGACTGTTAAACTGGTCAGAATCATACAATGTCATATTAGATTCACAATATGGTTTTAAAAAAGGTTATGTCACTGTAGATGCAATTTATGCATTACATGGTCTCATAAGCAATTATGTAACAAAGAAAAAACGTCTCCACTGCTGTTCTGTTGATTACCAGAAGGCGTTCGACATTGTGAACAGAACTTTCCTGTGGAAAAAACTTACCTAACAAAATGTAACTGGTAAAATGCTAGAAATTATACAACCATTGTATACTCATGTAAAAACTCGTGTCAGAACAGATGGATTATTATCTGATGATTTTTCTAGTAATCTCGGATTGTATCAAGGTGAATCGTTATCTCCAATTTTGTTTTCTCTGTACGTTAACGATCTAGAAAATGATTTATTTCATAATTGCAATGCAATTGTGAAGTATCTCTTATGTTATTAATGTATGCCGATGATGCGGTTTTATTTTCTGAGACTGCAGAAGGCTTACAGTCTATGCTAATTGTAATTATTGTAATAAGTGGAAGTTATCTGTAAATATAAATAAAACTAAGGGTATGATTTTTAGGAATGGTGGTAATGTTAGAGAGAACGAACGATGGAATTATAGATTTATACCTGTTGAAATTGTACCATGTATTTGTTATTTATGACTTGTATTCAATTACAATGGTAAATTTACTGCTACTCAGAAAACCCTAGCTTCATAAAGCAAAAAAAAGTTGTTTGGTTTATAAAAATATTTTAGAGAATATCAGTCTAATGTCATTACTAAACTGTAAATTTTGTACACATAAGTTACAAGTATACTTACCTGTGGTTGTGAGGTATGGGGTTTTCACGCCGCCAAAGATATAGAAAATGTACATTTGTATTTTGTAAGAAAAATTCTGAAGGCTCCTTCAAGAGCTTCAGATATGATGATTTACAGTGAGCTTGGATGAGTGCCATTGTACATTCACAGAAATGTCCGAGCTATTTAATATTGGTTAAAAATTTGGATACTGACAACTGTATTTTAAAGGGTATATACCAAGAACAACATTTGTAATGCAAATCCCGATAGAATTTTAAACTGGGCAAGTCATATTAAACACAACCTGTGTACTACAGGATTTATGTATGTATGGGAAATTCAAGGTATTGTATACTCTGACAAAAAAGTATTTTTAAAAACTATTAAATTGAGACTGAAGGATATTTTCTTCCAAAATATGTTATCAAGTTTTGAAACATCGATTAAACGTGATTTATATAAATATTTAATTGATAACCGTAGTTATTCACTGCAGTATTACTTATCAAAGCCTATTCCTTACCATTTACAATGTGTATTGTCTAAATTTAGAATGTCATACCACCCTCTTCGTATAGAAACTGGTCGTCATGCTAATATTGAGCGAAGTCAAAGATTATATATATATATTGTCAATTACAAGAAATTGAAGATGAGTACCATTTCATGTTAATCTCTCCTTTATATTCTTACCTACGGAAAAATATGTAAAAATATTTTTTTTTATAATCACCCATCAGTGTACAAACTTAGTAAGTTATTAACAGAGGAAAACTATAAACAACAACTCAATATATGTAGATTTCTGAAGTCAGCCATGGATTTAAGAAATGTTACAAATACATAAATTATTAGATTATCAAAAAGTTGAATATTTCCAGTAGATGATATTGTTAACACTAAATTGTCAATTTAATTGTGTATGCTATTGTATCCACCCTCCATTCTGCCACTTGTATATTGTATATGATTATGTATGTAACAAGTGGTTCAAATAAAAAAAGCAACCATAAGACGTGGCTTCTTCCGTCACCGTTTTTATATACACAAAAGACCTGAAACAAGGAAATAACACTCTGGGTTCTCTACCAGAAATTGTACAACAAATCTCCATATCTTTTCACAGTGGCCTTAGCCCTCCCAGAACGGCGTGTTAGGATATCACCTGATAACGCTAATCCCTTCCCCGGGGTTCTGTCGAGTTTGTCATCAGCGTCGTCACACTCCCCGTCTGACCCCGTCTCCGAGGAGGACTCTGTACTTGGGCTGGGCGTCGCCTCATCTGGAGGTCGAGATACTGGGGAACCTACTGACTGTACTGTCCGGGGTCGGGCCGTGTCCCCTAGGGAAGAGGGAAGATACCCTTCGGCGCTGTGGGATTATATACCTAGCCGTTTGACTAGTATCAGAGCTGTTAACACTCTCCCCATCAGAAGAGGTACATATACCACTATCCTGTTGACGTTCCCTTATTTGACGGGATATAGGTAGTTTCAGGGGAGCTTTGCGACTCGCCTAAACCGTTTCGTTAACAAGCAGGGCATGGAATGGCAGCAACATATTTCTATGTAGCGCGCGGACCGGCCCAGTACCGTCTTCCCTTTCTACCTTGTTCACTGGTACACTGGGATCTGGTATATCTCTAACCCTATATGGTTCCTTATCCTACTTGTCAGCAAGTTTGTGTTGACCTAGATACCCAGCCTTACGTACTAAAATTCTGTCATTGATCTCTAACTTGGCTTCCCGAACTCGGACATCATACCTGTCCTTGTTTTTCTTTGCACTTCTGTTGGCTTCATTAGCCGCAGCTTGATAAGCATATTCAAGCGTTTTTCTAAGTCGATTGACGTAAGCCCCGTGACTGTCAGTCTTGCCTTTACCTGGTTCTATACCCAGAAATGCGTCCACCGACAGTCTCGGATGCCACCCAAACATCAAAAAATGTGGGGAATAACCTGTGGCATCACTCCGAGTAGTGTTATATGCCTGTACCATTGGAGACGCATGTGATTTCCAATCTGATTTCTGGTCCTCATTTAAAGTAGCTAACATTTTGAGGAGGGTCTGGTTAAACCTTCGACTGACCCGTTACACTCCGAATGGTATGGAGTCGTTCGAGTTTGCCTCACCCCGGCAAGTTTGCAAAGGTCCCTTATAACCTCACTCTCAAAATTCCGACCTTGGTCGCTATGTAGCTGTTCTGGGAAGCTGTAATGAACAATAATATGTTCATATAGCGCCTTAGTCGTGGTATATGCTGTTTGGTTCCGACATTGAACTGCGTGAGCAAAGCGTGTAACGTGATCCGTAATTACAAGAATGTTTTCATAATTACGTTTTGACTTCTCTAAGCTAAGAAAGTCAATACACACTAGCTGCATAGGTCTGGAGGTTTCAATAGGTACCAAGCCAGCTGTCGGTCTAGCTGGAGACTTTCTCCTAATACTCCTGTTACAATGCTCTACCTTCAGTTCAATGTCTTTCTCTAAACCTGGCCAATAGAACCTATGTCTTGCTAGCCATAAGGTTTTCTCCTTGCCCTGGTGGCCGACATCGTCATGCACACCATTTAGTGCCTGGGGTTTGTATTTCTCTGGGAGTAGTAATTACTTAGCCTCACACCCATATACCGTAACTACCCAATAGAGAATGTTTTCATCAACGCGAATACGTTTTCTCTCTCTAAGATACCTACGCACCTCTAGGGGCTCACTCCGCAACCCTTCCCCCTGCGGAAAAAGGTCGCTACTGTCTTTACCTTGCTCCTCTGCCCAATTGATACTACTCAACTTACTATAAACTTCAGCCCCATCTCCGGCCGAAAGAAGGACATCAGCTGTAACAGACTCGACTAGTGGTACTGATGCTAAGGAGGCATGGCATATGGATTTTACTGCATCTGAGAACATACGAGAGAGTCCATCCGCATCACTTTTTAACTTACGTGACCGGTATGTAATGGTAAAGTCATTATTTGCCAATGCGGCTACCCAGCGATGACTTGTGGCATCTAACTTGGCCTCATACAGTATATATGCCAGGGGATTGTTGTCTGTGATCACAGTAATTTTTTACCCACATAAATAGTCATGAAACTTATCTGGAATTGTCCATTTGAACGTCAAAAACTCTTACTAGTGGGCTGGATAGTTTTCGTCGCTTGACCGAATACCACGACTAGCATAAGCTATGACACGTTTATGACCTCCTTGCTCCTGATATTACACGGCACCAAGGCCTGTGCCTGATGCATCCGTGTGTAATACAAATGGGAGTGAGTAGTTAGCGTAACCTTGAACTGGTTGTGTGAGTAGTTTTTCTTTGACAGTATCAAAAGCTAACTGCTGTGCGTCCCCCAACTCCACTTTGCAGGAGCGACCTTAGGTTTGCGGCTAGTTTTCTGCCTAGTTTTCTTTTTACTGACACCGTGACCCTTCATTAATCCATTGAGTGGTTCAATGATTTTGGAATAGTTCTTAACAAACCGCCTATAGTAACCTACAAAACCAAAGAATCGCCTCAACTCCTTGATATTTTTGGGGACTGGCCACTCTCTAACAGCCACTGTCTTTTCAGGGTCAGTACTGATACCATCTTCTGACACGACATGACCTAAATATGTTACCGACTTCTTAAATAGTTCACATTTTGTCGGCTTTAACTTAAGACTATGCATTTCAAGTTTCTCAAAAACTGACTGTAAGCGACGCAAATATTCCTTAAATGTCTTGGAAAATATAAGAGTGTCGTCAATAAAGATGAGACACTCACGGAGAAGTAAGTCACCCATACACTTTTCCATTAGACGCTGAAAGGTTGCGGGGGCATTTGTTAATCCAAACCCCATGCGATTACACTTATAAAAGCCTAAATTGCCAACAGAGAAAGCTGTTTTATGTTTGTCACTCTCCTCCATCTCAACCTGCCAGTATCCTGACCTTAGGTCTAGTTTAGATAAGTATCTTGCCCCCTCAAGTGTGTCAATAATGTCGTCAAACCTTGGTAGCATATTTGCATCATTTTTTGTCCGCGCGTTTAACTGCCTATAGTCTAAACAAAACCTGAGGGTGCCATCTTTTTTCCTCACCAAGCAGACATTGGAAGAAAAAGAATTTTGGCTTTCCCTTATGACACCTTCATCTAACATGGATTTGACATGTTGTCTAACTTCCTCGAACATTGCTGGTGGAACTCATCTATACGGTTATTTGAATGGACTATCATCCGTCAACTCAATCTTATGTTTGATAGAGTGGTTCTCCCCAAATCGGTTGAAGTTTGACAGAAAATATGTTACCAATTACCTAACAGGCTTTTTACCTGCTCATACTGTTCTCCTGTCAAGCTTCCCTATCTTGACACCCCAAGTCCTGTGGGTTAGATAACTCAGCTTTACCCATCTGAGATGCCAAATTATCCACAATCTTGACTTCCTGTACCTGACCAATACATGATTTCGGGCCAATCACGACCGGTTTGGCTGTCACGTTACATACCTTAATCGGTACTCTTACTACACTAGCTCTCCCTTGAGTTTTAACTACACTAGGACAAACAGCTAAAGTCAAATTACCATAGCACAGATTTTCTGTCACTACTTCAGTAATAGAAGGGTCGAAATCCCTGATAAGACCACTAACAACTGTCATTTCATAGGGCTGAATAACAACTGTTTTTTTGCGATTTTACCAGATACATGCTACACCGCACACCATCAAAAGCTGTAGTCCATTCACTAGGCATATCAACGGATTCATCACAACCCTCGACGAAGTCTCTATATCGTCGAATAACATTCGTTCCTACCAAAACCGGACATTGCCTGTTATATGGTGTATCTGGTACTACCAAGACAGGAACAGGTATTTCAACCATAGGAAAAATTGGTATCTTTATCAAACATTCAATGTAGCCAATATAAGTCATCCGTGACCCATCTGCAGTATGTATTTCAAACCCTAGGTCTTTCAAGTCCTTAATATCTGGTGGAAACTTTAAATTTCTAAATGCAGACTCCGCTATAGTTGTTACCATTGACCCACTATCAATTAAAGCTTTCAACTCTGTATCCTGTACAATGACACTGCTCTCATTCGCTACACCTACCATTCCGTCCAATAAATCCTGGTCATCTCTAGAGATATCGGTCCCTACTTGACCAACAGTGGGGACCATTCCTAGTTTGGGGTTTGCCCTTGTTTGGTACCCTTACTTTGACCTTGAGTACCACCATGACCTTGACTTTGACCATTTTTATGACCTTGACTATTTCCTCTGTGACCCTGACCTCTATAATTCCCTCTACCCCCATGACCTCTATTTCTTCTAAGGCCATGGTTGGCATAGGAATTCTGATCTTGACCTTGGGAGTTTTGACTGTTCGGGTCACTAGAGTGTTTAAGCACATTCAAAATCTTGTCAAGCTGACTTTGGAACCTCTGTTCCATCTTTCCTATTCTATTTTCAACTGATGACTTCACATCTGTTGTCAGCGACTTTTGATGTGCCCTCTTACTGCTTTCAACCGATGATTTTGATTCCTTATCAGAGCTTTGTACAGCGCTGTTAATATTAATCTCATCACAACCATTTGTAGTTCTCTTAAGAGTTGATCATAATCCCTAAGAGAATCATACTTGTGCCTTGTTTGAGACTTCAGCTGATCTGATGACAAAGATGTCCAAAACTTGTGCCTTAATAACTCATTCTTAGCACTAGGTTCTAAATAACCATGCTCTATGGCAATTTGCATAACCGACACCCGAATGAGGTGACAGATTCATTCTGTTGCTGAGTAGCATTAACAAATTCCTGCATAATCATTCCATTATTAGACACATATCCAAATAGAGTATCAAATTTCTTAAGAATCTCAGAAACACTCGCTTTGTCACCTAGAGTGGTCATTATTTTCCTTGCTGTACCCCTCACTAATTTTCTTATCCCTAGTACCAAAGAATGCGATGAATAAGCAGGGTCTCCCTGTATGGCCCCTACATCACTGCGCCATTCCCGGTATGAAACATCTCCCTTTTGAGGGGGGAACATCACCAGAGAACTGGGATATCTTTGGAGGATCTGATAACCTAACACTTACTCTACCACCCTGATCCCCAAAGGAATGACCCCTTGGAGTACTGACATATTCTGGGCACTGGGGGGTAAAAGCCTCTATAGGAGATCCAACTACCTGCTGATGACTGGGTGTAACCATATTTAGGTTTCCTCTGGCTGATGTTGCCATGCTTTCATATTCTCCATTTCCTAGCCTCAAACTAGAACATCTCTGCTCTATTTCATTTACCTGGGGAAATTGTTGATTGAAAACCTCATCACCTACTTTAACATTTGGTCTTGCAGCAGCCTGTGCTATTTCTTTACCACTGGGGTGGTCAAGCCTAGTACTCCCTGGGTCTACACTAGCCCTTTCAGTACCTTGTGGTACCTAGTGAACCTCTAAATTGGTACTCCCAATCCAAGGGTCTCTGTCATAATTACTAGTAGTAAACTGTGTATTTAAACCGGATAGATTTGTCAACAACTGATTAACTACTGGGTACTCTGATGGTGAAGTAGGCATAACTAAATATCTTCCAGATTCGGACAGTTTACGTAAAACCTCCCTTTCATTTTCGGAAAGCAAATCGTCCATCTTGCACTAATAATCAAATATAACCAAACTAAAGAATCAGAATATAAATACAGATAGAGTTAGCAATATATACCAAGTACTAGGTGATTGGGCCCCCCTCCCAAGTACTTGGTGATTGCCCCCCCCTCCCAAGTTTATAGGTGATTGGGCCCCCCCTCCCAAGTACTAGGTGATTGGGCCCCCCCTTGGGCCCCCCCTCCCAAGTACTAGGTGATTGGGCCCCCCTCCCAAGTACTAGGTGATTGGGCCCCCCCTCCCAAGTACTAGTTGATTGGGCCCCCTCCCAAGTACTAGTTGATTGGGCCCCCCCCTCCCAAGTACTAGGTGATTGGGCCCCCCCTCCCAAGTACTAGGTGACTGGGCCCCCCCTCCCAGGTACTAGGTGATTGGGCCCCCTCCCAAGTACTAGGTGATTGGGCCCCCCCTCCTGGGCCCCCCTCCCAAGTACTAGGTGATTGGGCCCCCCCTCCCAAGTACTTTGTGATTGGGCCCCCCCCCTCCCAAGTACTAGGTGATTGGGCCCCCCCTCCCAAGTACTAGGTGATTGGGCCCCCCTCCCAAGTACTAGGTGATTGGGCCCCCCCCTCCCAGGTACTAGGTGATTGGGCCCCCCCTCCCAAGTACTAGGTGATTGGGCCCCCCTCCCAAGTACTAGGTGATTGGGCCCCCCCCCTCCCAAGTACTAGGTGATTGGGCCCCCCTCCCAAGTACTAGGTGGTTGGGTCCCCCCCTCCCAAGTACTAGGTGATTGGCCCCCCCTCCCCCCTACCTACAAAGCACAAGGTACACCATTGCCATTTACTCTATATAAAAGTACTACAACGAAATACACAGATAAACTTTATACACTATGCTGAATGAAAGAAAGTACAAACTTCTTCATCCAACACCTTGATAAAAGTTGAGATGGATGAATACCATCCTTGTATAACTCAAAATCAACTGAAACTCTGGAAGAGTGTCCCTTTTTTCCTATATCTGACTAAATCTACCCTTAAACAGGGTGATCTGACAGCTAATACTGAATTAACCTGATGTATGTAGTCATTAAGATTCAGTAATCTTTCTCTTACCACCTTGTCCTGCTCTATGAATGACTCTGGGTCCCTATGGCCCTTAGACCTATTCCAGGTACGATAGAATAAGGGGGAATCTCAACAAATACCAACCTAACTGAAGGGAACTGTTCAACAAACGTTAGATACCTATCAATGAAACCAATCAAATATTCAATGGCAGATTCATCAGAGTGGTGACGGAGTGATATAAATTTACCTGACTTCACTGTTAGATCACACGTGCCTAGCCAAATATATAATGTGGTCTTATTAACCAGATTAACCAGAAGCCAAGGCCAAAAATCTGCAAAACGCGCACGACAATCATTTTGAGTGGTGAAATATTATTATACACCTTTTAGAACAGAAGATAATTGAGTTTATATTTCCCCTATCCCAATTTTGAGTTATACAGAAGTACAAATGCAGAACTTGACATGCCAACTTCAAAGGCGAATCACTACCATAAAGCTGTGAGTTCTGGATTGCTATCACGTGGTTTCATAGTCCATAGATATAAAATTTGTCCCTTTTTTTTACCAATTTTCGACTCAGCACATGGACTATTTCACCAGTCAGGTGAAGCGCTACTGTCCCGAGGTTGTTACGTCAACACAACACATGAGTACAGTTCACGCAGGACTTCACATAAGCATGTAACAACGTGTGCAGTGACACCACAACATACCTATAACATATGCGTAATATGCAACCCTGGGTTACATGTATGTGTACCTACAGGCCGTGCGGCCTTTGGTTTTATTTCAGCATAACTCTCATATTTCATTGATTTAGTAAACAAAAAATATATGCTCATGTAAATGTTAAGTATTGTGTTTATAACACGGGCGACTCAGCCGGCACGGATTCAGAACTGCCACGCATATACCCTTATACAGGTAAACAATTTGTTGTCCGGGGCTCCACTACTCGCCACTTTCTGAGGTTTGAAACTAATTAATGCAAGTTCCAGAGTAATTTCGAAAACTGTCGAATTAAAAATGACTCTTATAATCACCGATCACTTTTATCATTTATGTGGTCGCTATTTAGTAATACCTTCACGAATATCCGTTTAATTTTCAATCCGTATGTCACAGGGTCACTTGTTTGTACCCGTATCGCTATATGTATTTTACGTCCTTGTATGCTAACAATGCTGTGCAGTTTACAGTACATGTTCAGTTACCTGTGTGTAGGGGATTTCCCTTGTCGCATTGTTTATGTCATGTATATACCCTGTCTATAACCTGTTCGTCCAGTCTTAACCTGGAAGTGAGTTGGAGTGGGGAATGCATGCTAGTGCTGACGTGTAAGAGGTGTGTAAGGGCTAGAGAGACTTCTCTTTAGCTAGATTGGTTGAGCGTCAGACTAGTAAGCCTGGGGTCCCGGGTTCGATTTTAGCGGAAGCATTGAGATGAAAAATGACCCCTGTCACACGTAATATTATTAAAATTTTACTAAACCGCATAAAATGTGCTATCCTATCGCACAGTTATGCGCACGATAATGTATCGTGCGTGTGTGAGCACAATGTTTTTGGTGTGTTGTGCGTTACCAAAGCTATAAATTATCTACAAATGGGACAAATAATCAATGACAAATATTATGCAGCACTTCTTCGACAGTTAAGAGAAAATATCAAACTCAAGCGCCACGGAAAATTAAGTAATGGTGTTTTGTTCCACCAGGATAATGTCCTTTGTTTACGAGTCTGCCATTGCCATGGCTGCCATTAACGATTGTGGCTTTAAATTGATTGAGCATCAGCCTGATTGCCGGATCTCCCTCATTCAGACTTTCAACTATTTCCAAAATTAAAAAAGCCATTCCGTTACCCATTTACGGTCAGGTGATGACGTCGCACATGCATTTGAGGACGGTCAAGAAAAGGACACCTTTAAAAGTGGAACTGAGGCCCTTAAATATCACTAGCAAAATAATGCAATATATCTGCCAAAGGTCAAAGGTTAAATATGAGGCTCACAAATATCAATCAGTCCTTGTATGTCTACGATCCATGCTTTTTAACTATATCACTTTTGTAATATGTGAAATCGAAAATTTTTTTTAAAAAATGAATATAAACAATTTAACAATTCAATAAAAACAAAGAACATGAGCAAAATAGAAATAACACCAATTACGTACAGCTTCATATTGCACAAAGACACAGAATATCTCTCAATAACATAAATTGTGTCCAATATATTTTATATGCTGTTTATATCTTCTCAAGACTTTAGGTATATAATCATTGTTTTGGAATATTCTATATCAATAATAGCAATATTTAGATGATTTTCATGCAAACCATTCATCAATCACTCTCACAAGAAAATAATCCTTGTGCCAATTGTACTGTATAGTGACATAATGTTATCAATACTGAGCCAAGAGTTTCTAGTACCGAGAACACCTTACAAGTACAGGTAATCATACAGAAAATAAGGAAGTGTTAGGTTATATAGACGACAAGATGATTTTTTTTCACTCCCTGTTATGGTTTGTTTGAGTTAGGAAGTCACTTATTGCCTGATATTTCGTCACTTGGGACTTCATACATCCATTGCAATCCTTTGTCACTCAATAACAATAATCTATTCTGTAAGGAGTGTTTCATACCACTCGGGTAACTCCATGGTCGTTGTTTACGAACCACTCACCAGTGCTGTGACAATATTAGCAAATTTATGTAACAGGAAGTAATAGCAGAGGAAAGAATTTTTTGTCTTGATATCAGTCATATGACAAAAAATGTATATTTTGATTATCTATACACGAACAACTGATAGTGATAGCAAGCTTACCTCAGTGTTACGTCAATGTCCTTCCTCTGGTATGTTGTATTAGGTCTAAACATGTACCATCATATCTTTGGCCGACGAGGAGCATGTTTACAGGTAGCTTACCGGTAATATCTCAACTCTCCTCAAAAAAATACCATACCTGGTCTCGTGTATTTGTCTTTTTAGATAATAATTTCTTTAAAACCCAGCTGAAATTCGTACAGTGTACAATAACCAAACATGGTGGATAACATAAGGTCAACAACAACACTAAACCGTTCCCATATCATACACTACACATGTAGATAAAGAGGTATACTTCGGCAAAGAATGCACACTAGTTATTTTTATGCCGTGGCTAGTGCATTTTTTCAAAACATGAATGAAACATAATCTTTATCGTTCCATATCATTTCACAGCTGTACATTTGTTAAGACAGGCCAGATTGATTGATTTTTATTTTTCATTTTGCCTTGAATATTTTTGTATTTCTGTGCCACAAACTTTTTTCTCAAACCTCTGGCTAACTTAAATTAACCTTTGTTTAAAAAAAATTCTAATTACTGTTTAATTAAGCAACGAGGGACAGTTTGTATTACTCTCTACGTCTCTCGATGGTAAATTCAGATTCCTGTTTCCACCTGCCTTGATATATGTTCCAAGCATATCATACTCTTTGTAAATAATGGATACCTTGCCTGCGTATGTCCATGATATTACGACAGAAAAATGCTTCAAAGTAAATCAATACTTTAATAGTGACAGTTTGTACTGTATTTACCTGTGATTAATGAAATTTTATACATCTATAAAAACAAATATCAAAACTAATTATTTCCTTTTTTCTATTTTTTTTTATTATTATCTTTAATTCACATTGTATCACACAAAAAAACAACTACGTGATTTGCATCTTTAAAAAGGTTCACATATAAACACACCTCACACATTCAGTATTGACCTGTACATAGAGGTAACATGCTTACACACAATGCAAAAACATACTTCATTAACATACTTTCATATTACAGAATCTAATATATACAGAAATGAAATCGAGGACAAAAAAGTAACAAAAATATTAGATTTTGATCAACTGGAGGAAATGGGAGATGAGAAGCAGAGGGATGGAGATGTGAGAGGTAGGGGCTGTTTTACTTGAGGAATGTCAAGGATAATTAGTTGGAAATATTTAGATATCAAGTTGAATTAGGTTTTACCATTTACTCCAGGTTTTTCTAATTGTTTTCTTTCAAAAGTCAATTTTGTTGTATACTTCTGTAAGTTATAGTAATTTTTGCAATTGTTGACTAAAGCGTTGATATTTAAAGACTTATTAAGGCATCTGTTTCCACAGAAAGATATTGTCTAATGATTAGAATGATTACATCATCAGCATTAAAAATAAACCTGAATAAGAAGGATTGTTTTTTATTGATATATAAAGAGCATCTAGGAGTGTTTTTAGACTTTTCAGATTTTGTACTTTCTGGCATTCCCTTATTAAAAGATTTATAGTTTCCCTTTCTGAATTGAAAAATGAATCCAGCGAACAAGCAACTATACCGACTTTAAATAGTTTAGAATTTGTGGGAAGAATATGGCGTGGTATTCGAAATTGAAGCCATTGAAATTTAGTATTTTTTGTGACTTTATACTGAATTGTATAAATTTTATTCCATTCTCTTATATTCTTGCCATTTTATTCTGCCAGTAGCTATGATATTATTTCGATTAAGAATGATTTAGATAAACTTGGATACTAAATATATTTTGCAAATAGATCTTTATATTTTTATCTAAGAAATGGCGAATAACTGGTTTCAAATTTTTTGTTAAAGGGTCTGGCAGAAATTTCCGAATCCCAGAAATTAATCTCTGAACTTGAAGAAAATTTGTATGAAGTTGATATTTTTCATAAAGTACTTCAAAGATATAGAAAGGAAAAGTTATCTGTATTCTTGATCAGATCTGAAAGAATGCGTATTCCTGATGTATACCATAAATGATAGAAGACTGATTTACCTGCAGTAGCAATACATTTTTATGCCAGATATTTTGGGTTAAAAGTGACCTTTCCTCAAGTTCTCCAATTTCTTTTGAATTATTCAATTTTCAATTTGTACCAAGCTTCAAACACAAACTTTGTTAGTACATATATTACAATATTTTGATATACATTCACCACCGAAATTCATCAACACCATATCAATTTGGCCTTTCCTTTTCCCTTTGAATGATTTCATAGTCTCCTAACACACCCAAGTTTAAGAGAGTCAATAAAAATATACAAATTAACCATCTTCAATCCGCCATCGCAATATTTTTTATTTTATCAGTTTTACTATTCCATAAAAGTTTTTAAAGTATGGTATTGATTTCTTTACTCATCTTTTCACTGGGGTTTGGAAGGGACATAAACAAACGATAGAACTGGAATATCAATAATTATTTAATTACATTAATCAAAACAATTGCAGTTAATTTCCTTTTTGTCCAGATTGCGATTAGACTTTTCTATTTTTATATCAAAATTCAGCTTGTAATGTTAAGTTTACATCGAATTCTATACCGAGTATAGTAAATTTGATTTTCCCCGCTGCTGATTAAACTCGGGAAGCATTTTATCTTTACTGCATTTCTTGCTACCAATTCAAATCATTTCAGTTTTATAAACATTTATTTTTTAGCTGTATACATTTGCAAATCTGTTTAATTCAATGAGAGTTTCATGAAGTGACTTCTCTGAATCATCTAGTACAAGAAATGTATCGTATGCATATTGAGATATTAGGGTTTCAGAATTATTTGTCTAAATTCTTTCATGTGACTGTTTTTCCTCAAAGTTAAAGCTAAACTTTCCACACACATAATAAAGATATAGGGGGCAATTGGTTCATCTCGATGACAAGATCTTTTAATTTCGAAAAAAGCTTATTAAAGTTCCCTCCTTGGTTAATTGTAGATGAAACATTGTTACGTAATGTATTAAACCATCTTGAAATATCATTACCAAAGCCAAAAAATCAAGTCTTTTCTAATATAATTCCAAGACACAGAGTCGAATGTTTTTTTCAAAATCTATCATCAAAATCATACCAGGTATATCTTTTTCTTCATTTTTCATGACATGATATAATTAACATGTGTTCTCCCAATTGTACCTTCCAGATCAAATCTCAGTCTAATAATAACTAAATTTTTATTCTGTATGAGATAACCACTGATGCCATTTTATATGCTACATTCAGTAATGATATTGGACGCCAGTTTAGAAAAAAATTCTAGATTTATCACTTTTTGAAAAGCCTGTTAGCACCCCTTGTCACTGAGATATTGATAGTTTACCTTTTAAAAAGCTTTTAGTTATCTTACTACAAATTTACCAATTCTAATCCAGAAAAAAATGAAAAATTCCACAGTGAATCCATCAGATCATGGACTTTTATTATTTTACATATTTTTTTCCAAAAACATACTTGCTTCTTTGAGAGAGCTTTAACCTACTGTAGACTTTGATTCCTGATTCCGAGTCTATGAATTTAGGTAGGTTATTTAAATTAAGATAAATTTCTAGGTCAATGTCATTTAAGTTTTTATTATCACGATATAGATATTTATAAAAGTATCAGACATTCTCTAAAATTTCCGGATTATTTTTTAAATATATGTACTATTCCCTAGGTTAAAAAAGTAACTGGAAGGATTTTCCTTCTCTTTCCACTTCCCACTCTATATCTTCTTTTTAATCTATAAAGACGAATAGTTTCTAAATCTTTTTTTTTTTTCTTGTCATTATCACTTAATTCTATATTTATCTGAATTTCTAGATGTGTACAGATTATATCTACTCATTTTCTCTCAAATCGCTCTGCTTTTCTTATTAGAAGAGTAAGAAATTGTCTTACCACTAATGTTCATTAAAAGAGTTTCAGTAAATAATTGATCACCAATGTTAAACTGTAAATTTTCCTCCTGTATATCATTTATCCGAATGTGATTATAAACAGGTAAACTATGTTGTATTTTTGTATCAGTAATAGTATCATTAACTAATTTAACATATTCTGTATCAAACAGAAGAGAATTGTTGAACTTCAGAGACCGCTTCCCCTTTCCTTTTAATTATATTTTGTATGTGATATATGACACTGATATAAGCATCTGCATTGTGGTATATAAATAATTAGTTAACAGGTAACAGATATTTTTTATGATATAATGCATAGTGATGTTTCCTCCTACTAACCTCCTGCTTGATTGTATATCAATAACCGACATAAAGAATTATCATTGTTTATTATGAGCGAGGAGAAAGCAATTTAAATTACAAATTTGACAGTCTCTATTTTTTGGAATACCGTTTACCATGGCCAAAGCATTTCCTGTCTGTTTTGTTTGGGAGAAAAACGCGTTGTCGTTAAGCACCAAGTCCCTGATAGGTACGTTCTCGGTGTAAAACACTTCCACGATAACATTGTTTGTTACTTTCACTGTTTCTCTGTATCCGTATTGAACCCTGACGAGAAACGGATTGTCGTATTGATTCAGCAACACGAGTCGTTGTCTGCAGAAGTGGTCACTTGGGCTGCCTTTGACCGCAAGGACAATCTGGACTTTGTGGTTCACAGTGTGACAGTAAAAGTCAGAGAAGTACATGTTCATGTTTGAGTTCAACAGAAAGTATGTCGGGACATGTAGCCTCACCGATCCGAAATATGAACTGTCTGGGGGAAGATGTGTCACTGGGTGTACATAAGTACTGAAGAACAGACCCTGTATTTGTCCGTTGAGTGTTGAAGCCTGATCCCCTCCCCAGTTCTTAATGTACTTGTGCATGACGCCACCTGTACTCTTGATTTGTTGGAAATACCTCACCGACTTATTACGATAAAAATGAGAAATGTGTGAAAAATGTGGAAATCTCGACAGGAAATTAAAAGCCTTTCCGTATAATTCACGCACTTCATCCTGTGTCATGTCTACAATATAAAGACAGGTAAAATAGTGAACAAAGACAGCACATATTGCATGTCTATAACCTACATAGGCTTCTTTGATTGTTGTCTTTTCAAATAAATATAACTGAGTCAAAAATGCTGATGTGTCTCCCCCTCTTTAGCCTTTTGTAATTCATTTTCATGTCACATACAATGTATCTAAACAAAAACCCTATTAGAAACAAATATTGATCTTCACCGTACACACTAACACAGTCACATCTACACAGTACACACTAACACAGTCACATCTACACAGTACACACTAACACAGTCACATCTACACAGTACACACTAACACAGTCACATCTACACAGTACACACTAACACAGTCACATCTACACAGTACACACTAACACAGTCACATCTACACAGTACACACTAACACAGTCACATCTACACTGTATCACTAACACAGTCACATCTACACTGTATAAACTGTCACAATCACATCTACATTGTACACACTCACACAGTCACATCTACATTGTACACACTAACACAGTCACATCTACATTGTACACACTCACACAGTCACATCTACATTGTACACACTCACACAGTCACATCTACATTGTACACACTAACACAGTCACATCTACACTGTATACACTGTCACAATCACATCTACACACAGTTACATCTACACTGTATACACTAACACAGTCCCATCTACATTGTACACACTCACACAGTCACATCTACATTGTATACACTCACACAGTCACATCTACATTGTACACACTAACACAGTCACATCTACACAGTACACACTAACACAGTCACATCTACATTGTACACACTCACACAGTCACATCTACATTGTACACACTAACACAGTCACATCTACACTGTACACACTAACACAGTCACATCTACACTGTATCACTAACACAGTCACATCTACATTGTACACACTAACACAGTCACATCTACACTGTACACACTAACACAGTCACATCTACATTGTACACACTAACACAGTCACATCTACACTGTATCACTAACACAGTCACATCTACACTGTATCACTAACACATTCATATCTTTAAGTAAACTGTAGAATCAACTCAATGATCTTTTTGCGCGAAACGATATCAAAACCGAAATAAAGTCACAAGGACAGAATTGATGACAAATCTGTAAATCTTCCGCTAGCTCTACTGATTTCATCAGATAATACTGCATTTTGTTTCATATTTATTTTAAGAAGTTATAATGTAGTGCTTGTAAGTTCCTTTGTTAGAATTGATATTAAATTTCTGTTGGTATACAGGAATGTCATTATACATGTATTAGACTTACGTACATGTGGTAAATGTGATGACTGTAGAGAAAGAATTTCCAATGTACATCTCCCTGGTGTTGAGTGACCGAACGGTATTAAACAGTTGTAATTTATACTCTGTCGCCGGGTTCAAGTCGAAGGGTATTTCAAACTTTGTTGCTAAGCCTTGTTTTAACATTATGATCCAAGCGTCAGGAGGGTAGATTTGATGGAGGATAACGATGAGGCCTTCCGTTTGATGGCAAATGCTCTTTAGGTTAGTCAAAACGTACTTCCGTGGGCCAATACTATCCACATCCACAGGATATGAGATCTGAAGATAAAGTCAAACGGCTCCACAGTATCCACAAACATGCAATGTGAACCTCATCAAAAACTTCACTGTAACCATAATCACAAAACGTGAACCTCACAAATATATATATATATATATATATATGTGTGTGTGTGTGTGTGTGTAGAACATCATTCCACAATATCTAAAACTCATTACCCTTCCTTTCGAGAAATGAAGTATGAAAAGGAGTGAAACTTGTTCAGCCTTGCTCTACATTAATTCAACAATTTTCAGTATTCGGAGCTCATCTAAACTTTTCTGTTGCATCAAATTAAAATGAACACCCAACGATGGTCCTTTGTTATCGTTTCCGGTCAAAGAAAGTCCCCTGTCTTTTCCCGTCCAAGAAGACCATCTATAATTGTTTCCCGTCAAAGACGGTCCCCTGTTATTGTTTCCCGTCCAAGAAGACCATCTGTAATCGTTCCCCGTCAAAGAAAATCCTCTGTTACCATTTCCCGTCAAAGACGGTCCCCTGTAATTGTTTCCCGTCAAAGAAGATCGCCTATAATCGTTTCCAAACTTAATTCATAGCATACCTTGCTTGGAGCATCTGCCAGGAGGTCTAAGTATGTTGTTAACGGCTGTATAGTGACCATAAGGTAGTTAGTTGTTTCACCTGTTTTGTTTTAAAATGAATTATTTATATGTATCTGCTTACAATCTCTCTTAAGTGAAAAAAATCAATGATATTAACGTACAACACAAATACTCAATAGACAATTTTTGAAAAAGTCGATCATGAAGTTGTAATTCTATGAATTTACATTATATGGTTTAAAGACGTTACCTCCCTTGAGTTGAACCGATCCCTTGCCTCCCATCACTATTCGGTACCAGACACCTGTGTTGTTACGAAAGGTCTGTACACTGTACACAATCACAGTTGCTTCACAACTCTTGACTACGTCATCAGGACACGTACACACACATTGTGACGTGTAGAGAAAGGCATGAAATAGCAGATAACTCTGGCTATTAAATAGTTGTAAGTATAAAAAATCAGACGGAGGTTCTTTTCTACGTTTGATGTCTATTTGGAATGCAACTTGGTTGTTGTTTCCATGTCTTTTCAAACTGACGGTCGTTATCTAGGAATAATAAGATGCAATATTTAACGGTATTTTAACGTCCGCACAACAGCCAATGTCACGTAAAATTATCATTCGCATAAGTTAGAAGTTCTGTGTCTACGGTTAAATGGATTGTTGTATTCCTTGAGATTCCATCATTGATATCTGAAAACGTTACCTGACTTATTTAAATTGACTGTGTTTTCCATTGCTTTAGAAAGATGTACTGATAATGTATAACAATGTACAATGGTCTACCTCGTCTTGTCCGTTATTTACAACAGGTTGCAATCGTCTGTTGTAACTCGCCATGTTCGTTATGTTAGTTTTACATCGGCATTACAGCTTTCTTCCTGATAGTAAATAAAATGAATGCATTGTGTGAATATTAATTTATCTAATTCAAAACTACTTTAACGAGGATTGCCTACAGTCCGAAGACAAATAGATTATCTTACCAACGTCATTTAATTACCGTTTGCTGTTCAAATAAACACTATTACGTCGTTTAACGATAAGTAAATTAAGGAAAAAGTAGCGACATTATTTTCAGAAGAGTTCACTTTATTACACATAGAAAATATAGCACACATATATACACATACGTACAGACGTTACTCTTTGTTCAATGTGACTGTTCTTGTACGACACGTTGATTATCACAATTATCATGACTGGTCATGTCCTCTAAATCATTAGTCCTTAGAATATGATAAGATATGCCGCTGTCTTTCTAAGTCAATATTATAACATTCTTCCTCGATATTATAACCATTTTCATTATATAACTTACTTTATCATTAACTTCCTCTGGCGCTGTTAATCTTTTTTTAAGTTTGAATTTTAGGTATAATTGAGGAAGTAAAATTTCCAGTCGCCGTAACGGAATTACACTTGTTACAGTATCTTTGACAGTGTAACTGTTTGGTGTTTTTTATATATTGCTAATTATGAAGTGAGCTGAAGGCAGGAAATAAAGTTCTCCAGATCTCTTTTACCTGTATTGCTAAAATGGAATTCATTTATATTTTACAAATACTTTTCACACCATTGATCTTCATACCACGGTTGTACAAAGACTGGCTAGAGATAACCTATGTTCAGTAAACATTTCCAAATATGAAGAAAAGAACAAAACCGTGTACACTCTTAAGTGTTTCCCTGTTATAACTTTGTTGACAGGTAAAATTGATGTTTTTTAGTATGACTACGGTATAACACACCACGGTATGACTATGGTATAACACTTCGCGGTATGACTATGGTATAACACACCACGGTATGACTATGGTATAACACACCACGGTATGACTACGGTATAACACACCGCGGTATGACTACGGTATAACACACCGCGGTATGACTACGGTATAACACACCGCGGTATGACTACGGTATAACACACCACGGTATGACTACGGTATAACACACCACGGTATGACTATGGTATAACACACCGCGGTATGACTACGGTATAACACACCGCGGTATGACTACGGTATAACACACCATGGTATGACTATGGTATAACACACAACGGTATGACTATGGTATAACACACCACGGTATGACTATGGTATAACACACCACGGTATGACTATGGTATAACACACCGCGGTATGACTACGGTATAACACACCTCGGTATGACTACGGTATAACACACCGCGGTATGACTACGGTATAACACACCGCGGTATGACTACGGTATAACACACCATGGTATGACTATGGTATAACACACAACGGTATGACTATGGTATAACACACCACGGTATGACTATGGTATAACACACCACGGTATGACTATGGTATAACACACCGCGGTATGACTATGGTATAACACACCGCGGTATGACTACGGTATAACACACCGTGGTATGACTACGGTATAACACACCATGGTATGACTATGGTATAACACACCACGGTATGACTATGGTATAACACACCTTGGTAAGGCCACGGTATAACACACCATGGTATGACTATGGTATTAACACACCACGGTATGACTATGGTATAACACACCGCGGTATGACTATGGTATAACACACCGCGGTATGACTACGGTATAACACACCATGGTATGACTATGGTATAACACACCGCGGTATGACTACGGTATAACACACCTTGGTAAGGCCACGGTATAACACACTTAGATATAAATACAATATAACACACCACGGTATAACACACTTAGATATAAATGCAATATAACACAAACCTCGAAATTCCTTATAATACAATTTGATATACAAGAACTAAACGGTAAAATATATGACATACTTAGCCACTCTATACATGTTCTGTTCCTGATACAGACGTCTAACACCCAATCTCCTTCACAAAATAAAAGTTATAAGTTATATGCAATCTATTTATATCACAATCTTTGTACTAGTTTAGTCTACATACCGTCAATCTGTTGACGTCATCAAAAACCCACAAAATGAATTCTCCGAATTTATACAGGTGGTTTTCAAAAAACATCTTATCTAAACAAGCAGTCAGTTCAAAAAGTAAACTGATTCAAAGTGCTGTGACAATATTAGCAAATTTATGTAACAGGAAGTAATAGCAGAGAAAAGAATTTTTTGTCTTGATATCAGTCATATGACAAAAAAAAGTATATTTTAATTATCTATACACGAACAACTGATAGTGATAGCAAGCTTACCTCAGTGTTACGTCAATGTCCTTCCTCTGGTATGTTGTATTAGGTCTAAACATGTACCATCATATCTTTGGCCGACGAGGAGCATGTGTACAGGTAGCTTACCGGTAATATCTCAACTCTCCTCAAAAAAATACCATACCTGGTCTCGTGTATTTGTCTTTTTAGATAATAATCTCTTTAAAACCCAGCTGAAATTCGTACAGTGTACAATAACCAAACATGGTGGATAACATAAGGTCAACAACAACACTAAACCGTTCCCATATCATACACTACACATGTAGATAAAGAGGTATACTTCGGCAAAGAATGCACACTAGTTATTTTTATGCCGTGGCTAGTGCATTTTTTCAAAACATGAATGAAACATAATCTTTATCGTTCCATATCATTTCACAGCTGTACATTTGTTAAGACAGGCCAGATTGATTGATTTTTATTTTTCATTTTGCCTTGAATATTTTTGTATTTCTGTGCCACAAACTTTTTTCTCAAACCTCTGGCTAACTTAAATTAACCTTTGTTTAAAAACATTTTCTAATTACTGGTTCGAATTACAATAGTTTTCTGGCCAATACAATGTATACTACTACAAGCTTTGAGTATCTAAATTGTAAAACTACCAGTATTGTTTATGGATTAATATATGTTGGTGAACCAAAGTACAGTTAAGACAACGTATGAATGGTCATCGTTCAGCAGTGAACCGAGGAGAGAATCAATATTTGTATCAACATTTCAATTTCCCGGACCATTCCACGCTGTCAATAAATGTCCGTATGTAGGAAAAAAATGACCACCGTACAAATGACCCCACATTGACCACACCCTTCCGTAGATAACATGAGGAACACTTTATTAGACTGCTTGTCACTGCTGCGCCATATGACTGCAATGACCGCGTGGACTCCGTAGGAGTCTTAGAAAATATTTTTGTTAAAGAACTTAATAAAAACTCATTATTATTTTTTTCTACTATTTAAATATGTTCCCAGTAAGTATGCGTCAATAACAACTCCGTATATTTCATGTTTAATGAAGCAACGAGGGACAGTTTGTATTACTCTCTACGTCTCTCGATGGTAAATTCAGATTCCTGTTTCCACCTGCCTTGATATATGTTCCAAGCATATCATACTCTTTGTAAATAATGGATACCTTGCCTGCGTATGTCCATGATATTACGACAGAAAAATGCTTCAAAGTAAATCAATACTTTAATAGTGACAGTTTGTACTGTATTTACCTGTGATTAATGAAATTTTATACATCTATAAAGACAAATATCAAAACTAATTATTTCCTTTTTTCTATTTTTTTTTTTTTTTTTTTTGTTTATTATTATCTTTAATTCACATTGTATCACACACAAAAAACTACTACGTGATTTGCATCTTTAAAAAGGTTCACATATAAACACACCTCACACATTCAGTATTGACCTGTACATAGAGGTAACATGCTTACACACAATGCAAAAACATACTTCATTAACATACTTTCATATTACAGAATCTAATATATACAGAAATGAAATCGAGGACAAAAAAGTAACAAAAATATTAGATTTTGATCAACTGGAGGAAATGGGAGATGAGAAGCAGAGGGATGGAGATGTGAGAGGTAGGGGCTGTTTTACTTGAGGAATGTCAAGGATAATTAGTTGGAAATATTTAGATATCAAGTTGAATTAGGTTTTACCATTTACTCCAGGTTTTTCTAATTTTTTTCTTTCAAAAGTCAATTTTGTTGTATACTTCTGTAAGTTATAGTAATTTTTGCAATTGTTGACTAAAGCGTTGACATTTAAAGACTTATTAAGGCATCTGTTTCCACAGAAAGATATTGTCTAATGATTAGAATGATTACATCATCAGCATTAAAAATAAACCTGAATAAGAAGGATTGTTTTTTATTGATATATAAAGAGCATCTAGGAGTGTTTTTAGACTTTTCAGATTTTGTACTTTCTGGCATTCCCTTATTAAAAGATTTATAGTTTCCCTTTCTGAATTGAAAAATGAATCCAGCGAACAAGCAACTATACCGACTTTAAATAGTTTAGAATTTGTGGGAAGAATATGGCGTGGTATTCGAAATTGAAGCCATTGAAATTTAGTATTTTTTGTGACTTTATACTGAATTGTATGAATTTTATTCCATTCTCTTATATTCTTGCCATTTTATTCTGCCAGTAGCTATGATATTATTTCGATTAAGAATGATTTAGATAAACTTGGATACTAAATATATTTTGCAAATAGATCTTTATATTTTTATCTAAGAAATGGCGAATAACTGGTTTCAAATTTTTTGTTAAAGGGTCTGGCAGAAATTTCCGAATCCCAGAAATTAATCTCTGAACTTGAAGAAAATTTGTATGAAGTTGATATTTTTCATAAAGTACTTCAAAGATATAGAAGGAAAAGTTATCTGTATTCTTGATCAGATCTGAAAGAATGCGTATTCCTGATGTATACCATAAATGATAGAAGACTGATTTACCTGCAGTAGCAATAATTTTTTATGCCAGATATTTTGGGTTAAAAGTGACCTTTCCTCAAGTTCTCCAATTTCTTTTGAATTATTCAATTTTCAATTTGTACCAAGCTTCAAACACAAACTTTGTTAGTACATATATTACAATATTTTGATATACATTCACCACCGAAATTCATCAACACCATATCAATTTGGCCTTTCCTTTTCCCTTTGAATGATTTTATAGTCTCCTAACACACCCAAGTTTAAGAGAGTCAATAAAAATATACAAATTAACAATCTTCAATCCGCCATCGCAATATTTTTTATTTTATCAGTTTTACTATTCCATAAAAATTTTAAAAGTATGGTATTGATTTCTTTACTCATCTTTTCACTGGGGTTTGGAGGGACATAAACAAACGATAGAACTGGAATATCAATAATTATTTAATTACATTAATCAAAACAATTGCAGTTAATTTCCTTTTTGTCCAGATTACAATTAGACTATTCTATTTTTATATCAAAATTCAGCTTGTAATGTTAAGTTTACATCGAATTCTATACCGAGTATAGTAAATTTGATTTTCCCCGCTGCTGATTAAACTCGGGAAGCATTTTATCTTTACTGCATTTCTTGCTACCAATTCAAATCATTTCAGTTTTATAAACATTTATTTTTTAGCTGTATACATTTGCAAATCTGTTTAATTCAATGAGAGTTTCATGAAGTGACTTCTCTGAATCATCTAGTACAAGAAATGTATCGTATGCATATTGAGATATTAGGGTTTCAGAATTATTTGTCTAAATTCTTTCATGTGACTGTTTTTCCTCAAAGTTAAAGCTAAACTTTCCACACACATAATAAAGATATAGGGGGCAATTGGTTCATCTCGATGACAAGATCTTTTAATTTCGAAAAAAGCTTATTAAAGTTCCCTCCTTGGTTAATTGTAGATGAAACATTGTTACGTAATGTATTAAACCATCTTGAAATATCATTACCAAAGCCAAAAAATCAAGTCTTTTCTAATATAATTCCAAGACACAGAGTCGAATGTTTTTTTCAAAATCTATCATCAAAATCATACCAGGTATATCTTTTTCTTCATTTTTCATGACATGATATAATTAACATGTGTTCTCCCAATTGTACCTTCCAGATCAAATCTCAGTCTAATAATAACTAAATTTTTATTCTGTATGAGATAACCACTGATGCCATTTTATATGCTACATTCAGTAATGATATTGGACGCCAGTTTAGAAAAAAATTCTAGATTTATCACTTTTTGAAAAGCCTGTTAGCACCCCTTGTCACTGAGATATTGATAGTTTACCTTTTAAAAAGCTTTTAGTTATCTTACTACAAATTTACCAATTCTAATCCAGAAAAAAATGAAAAATTCCACAGTGAATCCATCAGATCATGGACTTTTATTATTTTACATATTTTTTTCCAAAAACATACTTGCTTCTTTGAGAGAGCTTTAACCTACTGTAGACTTTGATTCCTGATTCCGAGTCTATGAATTTAGGTAGGTTATTTAAATTAAGATAAATTTCTAGGTCAATGTCATTTAAGTTTTTATTATCACGATATAGATATTTATAAAAGTATCAGACATTCTCTAAAATTTCCGGATTATTTTTTAAATATATGTACTATTCCCTAGGTTAAAAAAGTAACTGGAAGGATTTTCCTTCTCTTTCCACTTCCCACTCTATATCTTATGATACTCCCTTTTAATCTATAAAGACGAATAGTTTCTAAATCTTTCTTTTTCTTGTCATTATCACTTAATTCTATATTTATCTGAATTTCTAGATGTGTACAGATTATATCTACTCATTTTCTCTCAAATCGCTCTGCTTTTCTTATTAGAAGAGTAAGAAATTGTCTTACCACTAATGTTCATTAAAAGAGTTTCAGTAAATAATTGATCACCAATGTTAAACTGTAAATTTTCCTCCTGTATATCATTTATCCGAATGTGATTATAAACAGGTAAACTATGTTGTATTTTTGTATCAGTAATAGTATCATTAACTAATTTAACATATTCTGTATCAAACAGAAGAGAATTGTTGAACTTCAGAGACCGCTTCCCCTTTCCTTTTAATTATATTTTGTATGTGATATATGACACTGATATAAGCATCTGCATTGTGGTATATAAATAATTAGTTAACAGGTAACAGATATTTTTTATGATATAATGCATAGTGATGTTTCCTCCTACTAACCTCCTGCTTGATTGTATATCAATAACCGACATAAAGAATTATCATTGTTTATTATGAGCGAGGAGAAAGCAATTTAAATTACAAATTTGACAGTCTCTATTTTTTGGAATACCGTTTACCATAGCCAAAGCATTTCCTGTCTGTTTTGTTTGGGAGAAAAACGCGTTGTCGTTAAGCACCAAGTCCCTGATAGGTACGTTCTCGGTGTAAAACACTTCCACGATAACATTGTTTGTTACTTTCACTGTTTCTCTGTATCCGTATTGAACCCTGACGAGAAACGGATTGTCGTATTGATTCAGCAACACGAGTCGTTGTCTGCAGAAGTGGTCACTTGGGCTGCCTTTGACCGCAAGGACAATCTGGACTTTGTGGTTCACAGTGTGACAGTAAAAGTCAGAGAAGTACATGTTCATGTTTGAGTTCAACAGAAAGTATGTCGGGACATGTAGCCTCACCGATCCGAAATATGAACTGTCTGGGGGAAGATGTGTCACTGGGTCTACATTAGCACTGAAGAACAGACCCTGTATTTGTCCGTTGAGTGTTGAAGCCTGATCCCCTCCCCAGTTCTTAATGTACTTGTGCATGACGCCACCTGTACTCTTGATTTGTTGGAAATACCTCACCGACTTATTACGATAAAAATGAGAAATGTGTGAAAAATGTGGAAATCTCGACAGGAAATTAAAAGCCTTTCCGTATAATTCACGCACTTCATCCTGTGTCATGTCTACAATATAAAGACAGGTAAAACAGTGAACAAAGACAGCACATATTGCATGTCTATAACCTACATAGGCTTCTATGATTGTTGTCTTTTCAAATAAATATAACTGAGTCAAAAATGCTGATGTATCTCCCCCTCTTTAGAGTAAGCCTTTTGTAATTCATTTTCATGTCACATACAATGTATCTAAACAAAAACCCTATTAGAAACAAATATTGATCTTCACCGTACACACTAACACAGTCACATCTACACAGTACACACTAACACAGTCACATCTACACAGTACACACTAACACAGTCACATCTACACAGTACACACTAACACAGTCACATCTACACAGTACACACTAACACAGTCACATCTACACAGTACACACTAACACAGTCACATCTACACAGTACACACTAACACAGTCACATCTACACTGTACACACTCACACAGTCACATCTACACTGTATAAACTGTCACAATCACATCTACATTGTACACACTCACACAGTCACATCTACATTGTACACACTAACACAGTCACATCTACATTGTACACACTCACACAGTCACATCTACACTGTATCACTAACACAGTCACATCTACACTGTATACACTGTCACAATCACATCTACATTGTACACACTCACACAGTCACATCTACACTGTATACACTGTCACAATCACATCTACATTGTACACACTAACACAGTCACATCTACACTGTATACACTGTCACAATCACATCTACATTGTACACACTCACACAGTCACATCTACATTGTACACACTAACACAGTCACATCTACATTGTACACACTAACACAGTCACATCTACATTGTACACACTAACACAGTCACATCTACACAGTACACACTAACACAGTCACATCTACATTGTACACACTAACACAGTCACATCTACACTGTACACACTAACACAGTCACATCTACATTGTATACACTAACACAGTCACATCTACACTGTATCACTAACACAGTCACATCTACATTGTACACACTCACACAGTCACATCTACATTGTACACACTAACACAGTCACATCTACACTGTACACACTAACACAGTCACATCTACATTGTATACACAACACAGTCATCTACACTGTATCACTCACATTCATATCTTTAAGTAAACTGTAGAATCAACTCAATGATCTTTTTGCGCGAAACGATATCAAAACCGAAATAAAGTCACAAGGACAGAATTGATGACGAATCTGTAAATCTTCCGCTAGCTCTACTGATTTCATCAGATAATACTGCATTTTGTTTCATATTTATTTTAAGAAGTTATAATGTAGTGCTTGTAAGTTCCTTTGTTAGAATTGATATTAAATTTCTGTTGGTATACAGGAATGCCATTATACATGTATTAGACTTACGTACATGTGGTAAATGTGATGACTGTAGAGAAAGAATTTCCAATGTACATCTCCCTGGTGTTGAGTGACCGAACGGTATTAAACAGTTGTAATTTATACTCTGTTGCCGGGTTCAAGTCGAAGGGTATTTCAAACTTTGTTGCTAAGCCTTGTTTTAACATTATGATCCAAGCGTCAGGAGGGTAGATTTGATGGAGGATAACGATGAGGCCTTCCGTTTGATGGCAAATGCTCTTTAGGTTAGTCAAAACGTACTTCCGTGGGCCAATACTATCCACATCCACAGGATATGAGATCTGAAGATAAAGTCAAACGGCTCCACAGTATCCACAAACATGCAATGTGAACCTCATCA
Source organism: Ylistrum balloti (assembly GCF_031769215.1). Classification (NCBI taxonomy): domain Eukaryota; kingdom Metazoa; phylum Mollusca; class Bivalvia; order Pectinida; family Pectinidae; genus Ylistrum; species Ylistrum balloti. The sequence goes on along the minus strand of NW_026782679.1, from coordinate 19,805 downwards.
AAAACTTCACTGTAACCATAATCACAAAACGTGAACCTCACAAATATATATATATATATATGTGTGTGTGTAGAACATCATTCCACAATATCTAAAACTCATTACCCTTCCTTTCGAGAAATGGAGTATGAAAAGGAGTGAAACTTGTTCAGCCTTGCTCTACATTAATTCAACAATTTTCAGTATTCGAAGCTCATCTAAACTTTTCTGTTGCATCAAATTAAAATGAACACCCAACGATGGTCCTTTGTTATCGTTTCCGGTCAAAGAAAGTCCCCTGTCTTTTCCCGTCCAAGAAGACCATCTATAATTGTTTCCCGTCAAAGACGGTCCCCTGTAATTGTTTCCCGTCCAAGAAGACCATCTGTAATCGTTCCCCGTCAAAGAAAATCCTCTGTTACCATTTCCCGTCAAAGACGGTCCCCTGTAATTGTTTCCCGTCAAAGACGGTCCCCTGTAATTGTTTCCCGTCAAAGACGGTCCCCTGTAATTGTTTCCCGTCAAAGAAGATCGCCTATAATCGTTTCCAAACTTAATTCATAGCATACCTTGCTTGGAGCATCTGCCAGGAGGTCTAAGTATGTTGTTAACGGCTGTATAGTGACCATAAGGTAGTTAGTTGTTTCACCTGTTTTGTTTTAAAATGAATTATTTATATGTATCTCCTTACAATCTCTCTTAAGTGAAAAAAATCAATGATATTAACGTACAACACAAATACTCAATAGACAATTTTTGAAAAAGTCGATCATGAAGTTGTAATTCTATGAATTTACATTATATGGTTTATAGACGTTACCTCCCTTGAGTTGAACCGATCCCTTGCCTCCCATCACTATTCGGTGCCAGACACGTGTGTTGTTACGAAAGGTCTGTACACTGTACACAATCACAGTTGCTTCACAACTCTTGACTACGTCATCAGGACACGTACACACACATTGTGACGTGTAGAGAAAGGCATGAAATAGCAGATAACTCCGGCTATTAAATAGTTGTAAGTATAAAAAATCAGACGGAGGTTCTTTTCTACGTTTGATGTCTATTTGGAATGCAACTTGGTTGTTGTTTCCATGTCTTTTCAAACTGACGGTCGTTATCTAGGAATAATAAGATGCAATATTTAACGGTATTTTATCGTCCGCACAACAGCCAATGTCACGTAAAATTATCATTCGCATAAGTTAGAAGTTCTGTGTCTACGGTTAAATGGATTGTTGTATTCCTTGAGATTCCATCATTGATATCTGAAAACGTTACCTGACTTATTTAAATTGACTGTGTTTTCCATTGCTTTAGAAAGATGTACTGATAATGTATAACAATGTACAATGGTCTACCTGGTCTTGTCCGTTATTTACAACCTGGTTGCAATCGTCTGTTGCAACTCGCCATGTTCGTTATGTCAGTTTTACATCGGCATTACAGCTTTCTTCCTGATAGTAAATAAAATGAATGCATTGTGTGAATATTTATTGATCTAATTCAAAACTACTTTAACGAGGATTGCCTACAGTCCGAAGACAAATAGATTATCTTACCAACGTCATTTAATTACCGTTTGCTGTTCAAATAAACACTATTACGTCGTTTAACGATAAGTAAATTAAGGAAAAAGTAGCGACATTATTTTCAGAAGAGTTCACTTTATTACACATAGAAAATATAGCACACATATATACACATACGTACAGACGTTACTCTTTGTTCAATGTGACTGTTCTTGTACGACACGTTGATTATCACAATTATCATGACTGGTCATGTCCTCTAAATCATTAGTCCTTAGAATATGATAAGATATGCCGCTGTCTTTCTAAGTCAATATTATAACATTCTTCCTCGATATTATAACCATTTTCATTATATAACTTACTTTATCATTAACTTCCTCTGGCGCTGTTAATCTTTTTTTTAAGTTTGAATTTTAGGTATAATTGAGGAAGTAAAATTTCCAGTCGCCGTAACGGAATTACACTTGTTACAGTATCTTTGACAGTGTAACTGTTTGGTGTTTTTTATATATTGCTAATTATGAAGTGAGCTGAAGGCAGGAAATAAAGTTCTCCAGATCTCTTTTACCTGTATTGCTAAAATGGAATTCATTTATATTTTACAAATACTTTTCACACCATTGATCTTCATACCACGGTTGTACAAAGACTGGCTAGAGATAACCTATGTTCAGTAAACATTTCCAAATATGAAGAAAAGAACAAAACCGTGTACACTCTTAAGTGTTTCCCTGTTATAACTTTGTTGACAGGTAAAATTGATATTTTTTAGTATGACTACGGTATAACACACCACGGTATGACTATGGTATAGCACTTCGCGGTATGACTATGGTATAACACACCACGGTATGACTATGGTATAACACACCGCGGTATGACTATGGTATAACACACCGCGGTATGACTACGGTATAACACACCACGGTATGACTATGGTATAACACACCACGGTATGACTATGGTATAACACACTACGGTATGACTATGGTATAACACACCTTGGTAAGGCCACGGTATAACACACCACGGTATGGCTATGGTATTAACACACCACGGTATGACTATAGTATAACACACCACGGTATGACTATGGTATAACACACCACGGTATGACTACGGTATAACACACCTTGGTAAGGCCACGGTATAACACACTTTGATATAAATACAATATAACACAATCCTCGAAATTCCTTATAATACAATTTGATATACAAGAACTAAACGGTAAAATATATAACATACTTAGCCACTCTATACATGTTCTGTTCCTGATAGGGACGTCTAACACCCAATCTCCTTCAAACAATAAAACTTATCAGTTATATGCTATCTATTTATATCACAATCTTTGTACTAGTTTAGTCTACTTACCGTTAATCTGTTGACGTCATCAAAAACCCACAAAATGAATTCTCCGAATTTATACAGGTGGTTTTCAAAAAACATCTTATCTAAACAAGCAGTCAGTGCGACATTGATTTTAAAGGAGAGCGATAATATCTGTGTAAGTCATCACATGTGTTAACACAATGCACTTCGGAAGAAAATTTCAACATTGTGTTAATCTCCTGCAGATTTTTTAGATAACGAGGCCAGTTCAAAAAATAAACTAAATCAAAGGTAAAATTTCTTTTTTCTGATATCATCCGGTTGATGTTGTCCTGTCATCTCTACCTAAATCCCGACGGATGTTGTCCAGTCATCTCTACCTATATTCTAACGATTGTTGTCCTGTCATCTCTACCTATATCCCGACGGATGTTGTCCTGTCATCTCTACCTAATCCCGACGGATGTTGTCAAATTATCTCTACCTATATTCTAACGATTGTTGTCCTGTCATCTCTACCTAAATCCCGACGGATGTTGTCCTGTCATCTCTACCTAAATCCCGACGGATGTTGTCCTGTCATCTCTATCTAAATCCCGACGGATGTTGTCCTGTCATCTCTACCTATATTCTAACGAATGCTGTCCAGTCATTTCTACCTATATTCTAACGAATGTTGTCCAGTCATCTCTAACTATATCCCGACGGATGTTGTCCTGTCATCTCTACCTATATTCTAACGATTGTTGTCCTGTCATCTCTACCTATATTCCGACGAATGTTGACCAGTCCTGTCCTGTTTACAAAATTCGGAGATGGAGAATCTATTTCAGCATTTTTTTTATGTATATGGCCTAAGGAAAAAGAATAGAAATCTGCAAAATGGCGGCGTCCAGTGATGGCTAACGCGAGGTGAGTGCAAATATTTGATAATATGAGATTAGAAATGAAAAAACTCTTTTCTATATGGGTATGTAGGATAGGGATATTCCATCCGAGGGGTCACAAAATGTGGTAAAACCCGAGGCTTGCCGAGAGTCTTATAATATTCTGACGGATGTTCTCAACACCAGGGCGACCGTTCGCATTGGATTGAAATTTTGATCAAAATTGTTCACATTTAAACATTTTCATTTTCTACTCTGTAAACTAACATGACATATTCTAAGTAATGTTTTCTCGCTCTATGATTCCTGGAACTTTCAAAAGAAACGTACGTGATACTGCAATTCGTGTTTGTGAATTCTACTGGAGCTTATTTAGTAGGCGTAAATTCAAGTACTGAAATTCTTGCTAACAATATCTTATAATGGATACTTAGAATGCCCCCTCTACTTTCTGGTTCTTTTACACCTCATGATATCTAAAGTAAAAAGGAGCTTACCAAAACTGTTCAAAAAGACATTTTCAAATCCTCCAATGGCAAAGTAAGTATAAAAGACATGTTTAGATTTAAACTCTATAAAAAGTACAAGGAGAATAAGACCAGGTGCTCCGGAAGAGTGTCTTCCATTTCATCGATAACACCCAACATATAAATTTCGGTCAATCGAAGGTAACTTCATGTTCTCAAACAAGATCGATGTTAACATCTAGCACACTCACGAGCATCGAACACGTCGAACTTCCTATCGTATTAGAATGGGATAAAATATGCCCCTAGAAGAGGATTTCGAGCCAATAAATCTTCTCCATAATCTTCATCAACTTGTATTTCTTAAACCTGTGTTGCGAGTATCGGATTCTCTGAAACGTAAAATAACATTACCTTTGTCATTGTTAAGATTCTCACTCCCGAAGGTGACAAACACTTTAAGACTGACTCAGATTTATACTGTGGGATTTTGTGATGCGACAGGAGACACTTTCCATTCTCCAGGTCTTCACCCCCCCTTGATATCCAGTTTGATTTCATGAAAATATCCATAGTGATTTTGATCGTATCTTAGTTATATCTTAAATAGAGCATTGTCTGATATTCCTGTATGAAGAATCTGTAATGGAGGAAGATCGGTAAGGTTAATATCTGGTACGGTATTCATATAAATATCAGAAATAAAACTGATTCGTTCATAAGGAAAGTATGTCAAGTCATGTAAAAAGGTGCGAGAGAAGACTTAGACAACAGGAAATCTCGCGATCAATTTCATTCCACTACAGAGGGCCACATTTGCTGTGCCAGATAGTCTCTCCTTCAAACCCGTAGTTAAATGTCGTTACTTTCGTCAAGTGTCCATTTGGAAAAGAATTGTTGGCGTATTAAAATCATCATTTTTATCTTTACTTTCAGCGACGTTAAGATCCCATACTCTTGTATTGTTAGAAATAACAAATCAAAAAGTGAAGCTGTGCTGCTAATGATGAGATAAGTAATATGTACCTGCCGTCGGACATTAACCTCTCGACAAATTAAGATTCATAGGTTAACTAAGCACAAGTTATAAACGTTATTTATTTTATAACAATTGCGAAGCAAGCTTTAATCTTAAGGCAATCACTTTTGTTGGCCGTGATGGAAGCATGCAAGGGGTCTTAGAGTGGGCGTAAACCGGATTGTCTGGGGGGAAACCCACGTGGTCACGGAATCGAACCCCGCATGCCTGGGTGAAAGGCTTTACCACTGCGCCACCCGACCACAACCTAATCGACTGCAGTACATGATTACAATCTTGTAAACTTTTTACCATCTTGTTACATTTTTTCTACCTAAGTGTACATAGGCTCCGATTACAGCCAAACACTTGGTCAATTTCTTACAATCTCGTACACTATGTACTTCACTATGTTTCACGCTTGGCATTTGTCTGATAAAGACGGCAGTGTAGTCATCAAAGTGTCTTACTTGAATATTCTACAGGTTGTGTTTTAAGAACATTTGCTTTATGTTATCAACATCTGTTTTTTACGTAGTCATTGCCAATCAATAGTAAACATGCCAACAAGAGAAAATCCACAGATTCCAATAACAGCTCTGATTTCACCAACAAATGTCTTATTCATCTAAGTTTTCAATACACAAATGTAAGTAAATAAATCATCACAATCATGCCTCTACCCTAACAGATATATCCGGTATAGATCTATAAATAAATTTGAACACGCATTGGAAACTTCTAAAGGACTTAAACAAAACTAGTATGTTCGTTGTACAAATGTATAAAATATGTTCTCGTAATTCATACAGGAAATATCATTTCACACTATCTCATCCAACGGAACAGTATATATACATCGTCAGTCTCAATTCACCCTACATGTACTTCACCCAAGAGAACAGTAAACCCACATTATTAGTTTACCCTACCTCCCCTGACATAATTGTACAACCGCACCATCAGTGTCATTTCATTCTACCTATACTGACATAACTACACATCTTGAACGTAATTGTACAGTGCGCTTACACAATGTCTTTCGTCCTACATCCGCTAACAATACACTCAATATCCAGTATCAATAACACACATAACCTGCATCATTTCGACCTTGCTCTCCAGTACAATACACTGATAACAACGCCCAGAACACCAACAAAAGCTGGAATGGTCTTCTTTAGCATTCTCACAAACATTAAATTCGCCGCTTTCTTAAATTTCTGACGATTCTGTTGGACGCTTTTACGATTACCCACACGTTGATAGTAATCGTTAGCCAGAGGACGTTTGGAGGTCACGAAGTACCGTTCTTCCAACCCAAGAAAGTTGAGACGGTCCATCAAGATGGTAAGAAAGATGTCTGCCATAGTGAATCGGGATCCGAGAAGCCAGCTATCTGTCACTCCTTGCTCTGTAAAACATGTATCGCTATATTAGTACAGGTACCTTAAGACAAACTTTCATCGGTCTTACTTGTACAGGTAGTTCATTTCAAAGTTATCTACTTCTCGCCAGTATAAGTAACTAAGGTCAATGTTATAAAGGTCAACGTTGCACTGGTAGCTCAGATCAAGGTCATAATGGTTTAAGTTGTACAGGTAGCTCAGGTCAAGGTCATAATGGTCTTAGAATTACATGTAGCTCAGATCAAGTTTAAAGAGGTCAACGTAGCACTGGTAGCTCAGATAAGGTCATAATGGTTTAAGTTGTACAGGTAGCTCAGGTCAAGTTTAAAGAGGTCATGGTAATACTGGTAGTTTAGTTCAAGGTTAAAAAATCTTACTAATTCACCTAACTCAGACATAGGTTAATTAGGTCATACATTTACAAGTAGATCAGATCAAGGTTAAAGACGTCATACTATTACAACAGTCACATTACTTTAAAGTCATTTGTCGCTTAACACCATGTAAATTATACTTACATTTAGAAAGGCAATTACACAATCAGTGACATGACACTTGGAACAAGATCAAACTAACCACTTACCTTTACGCGTTTCCGCCAATGTTGATTCGATCTGATCAAACAGTGTATCCAGCTCATTCAGTGCCTGAATGACCACCTCTTTATTTTCCATTTTAGCTAATCGTTCGGTTTGCAAGCTAACTTTAGCGAGGAACTCTTCCCTGAATTCTGGATATTTCTCTGCTTTTTCCTGGAGTGTCTTACTTCCCTTCCGCATGCCTTCTTTTGCTGTCATATAGAATAAGAAGAAAACAGTAAAACCTATATATATATATATATCATATATACGCCTTTCAGATTATCTAAATTTATCGCCACCAATTTCTAGATTTACTGAAACCAAAGGTCAACAACATAAAACAGGATTTTCTAGGTTTTCTGGCACCAAAGGTCAACAACACAAAACATGATTTTCTAGGTTTTCTGGCACCAAAGGTCAACAACACAAAACAGGATTTTCTAGGTTTTCTGGCACCAAAGGTCAACAACACAAAACATGATTTTCTAGGTTTTCTGGCACCAAAGGTCAACAACATAAAACATGATTTTCTAGGTTTTCTGGCACCAAAGGTCAACAACACAAAACATGATTTTCTAGGTTTTCTGGCACCAAAGGTCAACAACACAAAACATGATTTTCTAGGTTTTCTGGCACCAAAGGTCAACAACACAAAACATGATTTTCTAGGTTTTCTGACACCAAAGGTCAACAACATAAAACAGGATTTTCTAGGTTTTCTGACACCAAAGGTCAACAACATAAAACATGATTTTCTAGGTTTTCTGGCACCAAAGGTCAACAACACAAAACAGGATTTTCTAGGTTTTCTGGCACCAAAGGTCAACAACACAAAACATTATTTTCTAGGTTTTCTGGCACCAAAGGTCAACAACACAAAAAAACATGATTTTCTAGGTTTTCTGGCACCAAAGGTCAATAACATAAAACAGGATTTTCTAGGTTTTCTGGCACCAAAGGTCAACAACACAAAACATGATTTTCTAGGTTTTCTGGCACCAAAGGTAAACAACACAAAACAGGATTTTCTAGGTTTTCTGGCACCAAAGGTCAACAACACAAAACATGATTTTCTAGGTTTTCTGGCACCAAAGGTAAACAACACAAAACAGGATTTTCTAGGTTTTCTGGCACCAAAGGTCAACAACACAAAACATGATTTTCTAGCTTTACTGACACCAAAGGTCAATAACATTACACTTGAATTTCTAGGTTCAAAAACAATACACAAGCATGAACAAGAACCTAGACAGCAAAAGCTAAAAACATTCAATCAGGTTGAAATAATATTGAAACAAAACAATATGAAACGTACAAAGCTAAAAAAACGATACAAACAAAACAATAATTCTAGTTAGTAATAGTTACATAGCCCTGTCCAGAGTAGAAAACATATTGATGTGTTACTTTATATTCTGGGCCATCTAGACTCCAGGATCACCATATTGCGAGAGATTCATTCCAGATTTACACTTTATATCCACGAAGAGTATTAGAAAATATGGGAGAACAAGATTTTGTCTACAACCAAATTCGAAATCATGAAAGAAAATCTCCTCACGTAGTTTGTAACAACACTCCATGATCTTGGGGCATCTACTTGTAATAATAATCCTTGTCTATCTAATTCTATTGCAAATTGTAAAGCCACATGTTTTGTCCGATTTCTCCCGAATGAACCTCTAATATCATCCCTCTCATTTTCACATGTTAAATCAATAAGTGTTTCGTTAGACATAGTTTTTTTGTATAAAATATTAAATGCCAGGGTTATCAAAAGGTTCTGAACCTCACAATCTTTCCGGTTGGATGGTAAATGCCCAACCCTTTATCATTGTCATATCAATGTAACATTTGTGATTTCATGTAAGATCATGTTGTTTACTGCTTTTGTTTATAATAACAACATTTTGTTCGAGTAAGCTGGTAAAAAGAACGTTTCTAGTCCTAGAAGGTTAACCTGCCAAACACTGAGCGATTTTCGTGTATGGGGAGTCTTCTCCTTTTTCTGCAACTATTAAACACTGGGTGAAAGATTTCCAGCATGGCAGAAACTTTATAGGATGTCCCCAGATCAGGACGGACATAAACCAAATATGGCCCCCGTTATCAATGTGCTCAAACCACCAGTGAAGGAAAACTATGACTTTTTAAGTTAGTAGAACCAAACAACTTCCGAGAGACCTACGGCGTACTTCGTAACAAAGACAAGGTATGTTCATGATTGTCCCAAAGTAACTTTCGGATGACAAAGCAATCGATCGGCAACCGTCAGTGGAGCCTTGTTAGCTCGATTAAAACACACATCAAGATAATTTTATTTTAGGTTTGTATCCTGTAATGAAACAGGACTTTATCATTATGAGAGTAGACAAATCGACATAATGAAAGCATGTCATAACTCCAAAAGACAAAGAAGTTTAAAGCCCCTTCCCTCAGACAATAATTGCGGCATTTTTGTAAGAAAGTGAAGGAGTGATTCACATTGACTACCTGACCCATAGGAAGACAATAAATAGGGAGCGTCACATTAACCTACTGAATCAGGTAACAAACTACAGTCAAACTTCGATAATTCGATATTCAAGGGACCGTCATAAAAATATCGATACATCGGGACTTCGATACAAAAATAGTTCAGTCAAATAGCTGGTCCACGTATTTAAAAGTTTTTTTCATTATGTTTTAGACAAAAGATAACAATTATGTGTGTATTAATGATTTAAATAAAGACTCAACAATCAAAAACAGTTAAATTGAATTTTATTACGACCAAACAACAATAAATAACATGAAACATTCGAAGTACATGGCAATGAAGTATCACACGTAAATGACGAAATGGGTAAATGTATTTTACGGTAGATAGTGTGTTTTGTGGTACCCCGTACTTGTTGGCAACAGCTTTATCAGGGTGAAGCGTGGAAAAAATGTCGCGAGATTCTGCTTCACAGAGGCAACACGCAAGTCCACACCAGTCGAGTTGTGATGGAAGCTGTACGCGAGTGTGGCTATGAACTTTTCCACACCTTTTCTCCAGACCTAGTCCTTTGTGACTTCCGCTTCTTTCTTAGTCTGATAAACAAATAAAAACAAAACAAAAACTTCGGAGCCGGAGATTAGAGGAGGATAATTCGTGATGCTTTCCAGGGACTGTTAGTGGACCAAGATGTCGAGGTCTTCCAACCGGATATCAAGGACGGACAAACTAGATAGTTAAAAGGAAACTACGCTGAAAGACGTATAAATCCCGAAACTATGCTGAAAGACGTATAAATCCCGAAACTATGCTGAAAGACGTATAAATCCCGAAACTACGCTGAAAGACGTATAAATCCCGAAACGATGCTGAAAGACGTATAAATCCCGAAACTATGCTGAAAGACGTATAAATCCCGCTATCTTTCTGTATGAGGCTCAAAACTTTTTGAAAGTTCGTATCCATAACCTGTTGGAACAGCGACTCTTAATGTACTCCATAGTCTTGGTTTGTAGAGGTGCTTATCCTTTTTGTACTACTGAATGTTCCACTGAAATGGGCGGGTCAGTTTGAGAGGATTAGTTAACTATGCTATGACACACGATAAGTGTTTAGTTTATACCATAGACAGAGTGGCTACACAGAGAAAAGTTTCTGTTCCCGATGAAATAGCAGCTAACAAATTTATCAACTTTATGGTTTAAATTTTACATGTGTAAATAATTATATATATAAACTTTTATTAGTGAGGCCACACAGATAGAGACAAAAATATAAGAAAGGGAAAAATGACAATAATATTCCGATATAAAATTAATGGTATATTGTTATATATACACGTACCTCAGATGATTACAGGACATATAAAATCTTACCTGACTGGAGCCCTTTTTTCATTGCAGACGAGACTTTCATCCCAGTTTGTGACAGTTCCGGATGGAACACTATTCCGTACGTAATAACTGCTATGTTTAAGTCGTTAAAAATTCGTCGCCACTTATCGACTTCCTGTCCAATCTTGGATGATAGATCTGGTATAAGTTTTATTCCTGTGGACGAGACAGTAGATTGAGTTTTATAGAATACACTTTTCCGAAACTCTTTTAACTAGAGATTTTCCCGCAGGAAATAATTTGATCACATTCTTTAATCTTCTCATTTGAGAGTATGCAAATGGAAATACTCCTGGTAATCTCGAGCTGTTTGAAAACAGATGTGACCTGTTGGTGATATATTCAATGTGAATACCAACTGATACATTTCGTATTAAACATACACTGTATCATCAACCTGGTGTAATCAAAAGAATATGAAAGAGAGAGTAGAACAAAAAACATAAATAACAAAAATCGTACAAAAATCTTAAAGCCAAGTAACCGATTTAGTTTACTGAAATTAACCCCTTTCGGTCTCCATACTGTAAAAAAAATACATTGTAACACTTCACTTCTTCTGTTTTTTTACTTCACTTCTTTCACTATTCATCCTTAAATACTTAATTGACCGTGGCGATTCGCTACTGATTGAACATGCTCAAAAGCCTAATCATTCTGAGGGGTCCGGACGCTGCCAACACCGAAACCATGGTAACTGTATTAGCTCCTCTATTCCACGAAAAGGCCAGCGACACGAAGATTAAAAATTATTGGACACAAGATGAAGTAAGGCTAAATCAACATTCTCCCAAAACAGACACAACGTTGAGAAGGGAGGCAACTCTAATTGATTAAATCTTTATAATTCGTAAGGGTTTATTAAAGTACTGTTTCTCTTAGCAAAAACGACCTGATGATTTCGTTATTATCTTTGGTCTATTTGATTCTCCGTCCCTTATACAACAGCGTCTATATCGGACAAACAGGAAGCGTTACGGATGAACATATATATATATAATACATATCCCACGATAGAACAACAGACAACGGAAAACATTAACTGTTTTTAAAAAATTAGTCTCCATAATTTTTGAGCGAATATTTTTTTAGTCGTAACAGTAGCTAAAGAGATAGATGATATTTTATACACTTACAAATGTACTGAAACGAAAATTCCAGAATGTAAATTCTTTGTCAAATAATCCCGTTTTATATTATTACATACACTATTATATATTCATGGATTTTGCACTCATAAATATGTATCTTGCTTAGTACTGTTTACGCCATAACGTAAGAGTTCGAGAAGCCAGTGATGTGAAACGAAGTCTCCTGTAACAAATGTCGGGACGCACGTACAAGTATAAATGTGTAGAAGCAACTGTGACTTTTATAATCTAAAAAAAAAATACCGACATCTTTAAGGACTATGTAACTTGTACATCAGAATAATTTATCATGACCTAAACGCTAAATAGACGGTATGGTATAGATCTGTATAGATACCCGAATGGGGGTATGCTATATCTGTATAGATACACGAATGGAGGTATGTAAGATCTGTATCTGATACACGACTGGAGTTATGGTATATCTGTATAGATACGCGACAGGGGTTATGCTATATCTGTATAGATACACGACAGGAGTTATGCTATGTCTGTATAGATACACGACTGGAGTTATGTAAGATCTGTATAGATACACGACAGGAGTTATGCTATATCTGTATAGATACACGACTGGAGTTATGTAAGATCTGTATAGATACACGAATGGAGTTAAGGTATATCTGTATAGATACGCGACAGGGGTTATGCTATATCTGTATAGATACACGACTGGAGTTATACTATGTCTGTATAGATACACGAATGGCGGTATTTAATATCTGTATAGATACACGAATGGAGGTATGGTATAGATATGTATAGATACACGAATGGAGGTATGTATGATCTGTAAAGATACACGAATGGCGGTATTTAATATCTGTATAGATACATGAATGGAGGTATGGTATATATCTGTACAGATGTACGACTGGAGGTTTGGTATAGATCTGTATAGATGCACGAACAAAGCCAGACAAGAAGTAAAACCTAAGGATGCCGTTTAGCAAAATGATTTATGTGTGGGCAGTATGTATTTGTTAAGGCAGAAAACACACGTGTACATTGTAATATGACCCATCATTTTACTGACGTAGAACTCCTTAACTATTGTAGTCGCTTGGCATTGAGGAAAAAAATAGCAAGCCATTTTCTCTTTTTGTCGCCAATTTATCTACCGGAAGTAAACAGGTTAACAAAAAGTAACAACAAACAAATCGGTAACCGGTCTGGAATTTTCGGATAATCAATGTTTATCGTCTCCCGACTTGACCAGTATTATAGGTTAACATAACACTATTCTCACCAGTATCCAGCTCTTTGTCCAAATAAGTTACGATATCTTCCGAGTCGGTAAAGACCTTTCCCTGGGCTTCAAGTGCCGGGACTGTTCCTTTTGGAGTCACTTTCAAGTACCAGGGTTCGTTCTGCTCGCCGGCGTGGATCATAATCACTTGCTCCCGAAATTGTGCCTCTTTCTCGAACAAAGTCAGCAACACCTGTGTTTCCAAAGCAACACACGTTAACCTTCGTCAACCAATGAAAATGAAATTGTATCCACAAAATTAGAATAAGGTGCAACAGAGTTAAATAATTAAAACTGCATCATACAACTATTCCGTACATACAGGACTTTCAGAGATGCCATGACCACATGTGGAGAGATCAAAGAAAACAGTCGGGAAAATTAATGCCGATATTTTACAAACTTTATGTAATTGTAGTTTGTTCAACTTCCATATTGATTTTTTTAATAACATCAAATATTTGTGTATTTCATTAATAAATAAACTTTGTCATTATCGGTTTTCAAAAATACTTCTGACAATACGGCAAAATTTCGAACGAATGTACACAGGACACACTGTTCCCCTATCAAACAAAGTTAAAAATTGCAGAGTTAAAATTGAGTTGTTGGATGGAGAAGTAACGCACCGGGTTCAATTCCCTGAATTTATCTTGTATGTGAAAAGGTCAAAGGTCATCTGTCCGACCCTACTTTGGTATCCTCCCACGTTAAGACCCCAACGATTGAAATCGATTCGGGCAAACAAGAATAATTAGTAGAAGCTGGTATAACTTGTTTTGCAATTACTGTTAAATAAATAATTGTTTTCATTAAAATGTATACGCCACATGCAGGATACGTCTCGCAGACTTGTTCTAAGGCTTCGCTAAAACCTTAATTTGGGACTGAATGGATGCCCCCTTTTCATAAAGAAAATGATTAGCAATAGTTTTTTACATATTTACATACCCCATGGTGCGCGCTATTCACTGACGCTATGAAAATGAAAAAAATAATAAAATCCATTCTATTAATTTATTTACATTTGGAAAAAAAATAATTGAAGAAAAAGCAACAGCACTTCTGTTAATTTCACGATTTGAATAGCTACATCGGATTAAAAAATAATCAGTTTAATAGTTCTAGATCGGTAGCCGTTTTCACATTTAGTGTTATTTACTTCTTAACGGAAGTTCAATTGAATCATTTTGTGATGCTAGATGAAGGGAGCTTACTCTTACTATAAAAAAGTGCAACCATATCTAAACAGAACATCCTTTCTTCACACTTTCAACTCATATTTCTAGCCACCAATGTGTCTACTATCATGGTTACCGACGAATTTTAATCTTCATATTTACACAAAAGGCCAACACTCACCAGTCTAGCGCAGACGTACAGTGTGATCTATTTTGAGTGTGAGCGAGAGTCGAAAACTGTCCATCATTTTACATCGAAATAGAAGATGGAAGCAGACTCACAAAACACTGTACTTTTTCATGTTATTGGTGATTTAGGGTTAAATTGATTTGAAAATTTGCCTTTAAAAATGACAGAGGAATGAAGTGACAAATAAAACCGATATCACCATTACAAATTAGTAAATAATAACTACATAATTATCTGCCCTCCCCAAGTGTGCCGTCTTCTATCGAGAAAATTGGCTTTTATTATATTACTGTGGATAACGAAACTGACAAGGCCGAGTTCAGCTCTTCACTGTAGTTATTTCTCTCAATAACACATACTACACGCGTACTTCTACAGAACAGGTACGTAGTACATTTTACATAGTGTACCTTATATGACTAGCTGCAGAAAAGGTTTAACTCGGTACAAACAAGAGGCTCATAAGGTCTGTTGGCTGAAATTGCTTCATCCATATTCAAAGATACTACACAAACTACTATAAACTCCCCATTGGGTCCCATTCCTCTGTCCTTGCATGTCAGCCAAACCATTCATGATCAAATTTTGACATAATCCTGCGGGCCAGGTGAATTAAAAAATAGTTACTATTTCCCAATTTATTTGAGTAGTTTTATGTTACGAAAATCTTTTGACTGAATACCGCCTTTCTTTGTTACTATCTGTCTGCACTGCGTTGATAACCCGCGACCTGAATATTGACCCGTTCAGGCCACCGGCGACCTCCACTAAACATGTGTTTGCATAATGCCGATACACTGAAAAGTTGACTCGTAAATCTAACAAGTGACTAGGCATATGTGACCGTATATACTCTTGTGTTAATTATCAGCGTTGGTATTTAAAACAGACATTTACCTTCTGAGAGAAGAATGAAGTTGGAAAGTAGTACAGCTTTAGGTCCGCCATGATAAATTCCCAGGGTTAACCGATGACTTATATAAATTACCACCACGTGTTAATATTTGCACATGGAAGTTCCGAAGATGAGTGTAAATGTCACGTGTCGTCACCTTCTTCTCTAAACAGTTCGGCGGGAGTTGTCAGTTCAGTGATAGGCAAGGTTAGGCAATGCTGGTTCCATGTACGTTTACACGTTTGTAGTCGCCGTGAACTCGCCCCTCAAGGTAACCCGAACACGTGCCACAGGCACATATATATGACACTGTTCAAATATACACCACACACTGTACCGACACGGTAACATGTTCTTCTTCAAAATGACGTTCAACTAACAGAGCTGGTATCGGTATACTGCAACTGTAGGTAGTAAAGAGAAATTTTCCCAATCTCGACCTTTAATCTACAGTGGTGCCTGAACTAGCGACCTTATGAGGTACATTCAACAGACCAATGTGAGATGTGCTTCTTCAGTAATCTTTTTTATTAATTCAACTTGTTTTTTATATCCTTTGTATATTTTCCTTTTAAACCCCACACTTATTTTTTAAGTATTTATATTCTAAATGAGATTTATTTTTCCTTGAAATTCTATACTTCATCATTGTATGCTAAGATTAATTATTGTTGTCTTAAGAAAGCATTTGTATTGTTTACTTTGGGTTATTTATAAAATCAATATATGTTCGATATGACTCGTCGTATCCTAAATGATCTATTTGTGCACACGTAAAACTGTTTGTATTTAATAACTGTCATGACGATTGTATCCTGATTGTACTAGAATTCAAAGCCGTATTCCATTTGTATTGTAGAAACAAAAAGAACAGAGCAATGAAAATGATATAGTATGAATTATTATTATCAATATGTTACAGCATAGATTGCAAATTTGAAATATAAGACTTCTAACCAAGTTTGAATTAAAAGAAATTTCACTCAAGATTTAAATTTTCATATGTTAAATATTCCATCCAAGAACAGTAGATCATCTTTTCTGTAGTAGACCCATTTTTGGCCTCTCCCATCAACCCCTGGGGGTCAGTCAAGGTCAATATTTTCATCTCATCAAACTGTCAGCTTATACAAATAAAAACTAAATTCTAACCACGTTTGAACTATTTCTGAAAAAAAATCAAATTGTGCTCAAAAATGTCATTTTCTCAGATAAACTATAGTAAATTTTAACCCCTCCCTGGGGCAAATGCGAGGCCCTGGGGTCATGAAATTTACAATTTTGGTAATCCTTGATTCTACCATACCTGGGATTTGAGAAGAAGATTTCAGTCAATTTGACCCATTTTTTACCCTTCTCAACAACCCCTGGGGGCAAGCCGAGGTCAATATGTACATCCCATAAAATTATCATCTTAAACTAATAATTCTGACCAGGTTTGAACTATTTCTAATCGAAAATAAAAGAAATAATTTTTAGAATGTGATTTTTCTATATAAATTATCATATATGAATTTTACCCCTCCCCAGGGGCAAATGCGAGACCCTATTGTCATGAAATTTACAATTTTGTTAAAACATCTGAAGGCCTTTCCATCCATGGAGAGTTCTTGACTCTACCATACTTTGAGAAGAAGATTTTTGAAATTTCAATCAATTTGACCCTTTTCGGCCCCGCCCCTCAAGCGCCTGGGGTTGGAACCATATAACTTACCATTTTGCTGCGCCTTTAGCCAAGGAAGGTTTTTGTAAAATTTCATTGAAATTGATTTAGGAGTTTTTCATCAGAAGTCAAAAATGTTGAAAGTTTACGACGTACAAAAGGGGATCGCAATAGGTCACCCTAACACTTTGTCTCAGGTGACATAAAATACAAATAACAAAAAGCATATTATGGAAGCTGCAATTTGGAATAAAAACTTTGCCTCTTGATCCTGGAATATTTAAGTATTCCGGGTTATAAATGCAGATCTTCATATTCGGTTCTCTGATCATTCCATTCCGAGGTTTGTCGCCTCTGTTGGAATATCACTTCCATAGGTGGCGCCACGTTCGTTTTTTCTTTAGATAAGTCGTATCGTGTGCAGCATTACAGAAGTTACAGAGCATTCCTACGGTAGCTGATTGGTGCTATTTCGTAATCTCAGTTTTTGACGTGAAATGACGAGAATTAAAAGTCTAAATTATCCTTCTTTCTTTTTTTGTCTCTCGGCGATTAGGCGAAAAGGTAACAAATTTTATGCGAAGTAAATACGCTCTAATTAGCTGTATTAATTCTCGTCCTTTCAGGTTTAAATATCGCGTATTTTCGTGTTTTCGTGCCGGAAGACAGAATATAAGCTGTATTAATTTTTTTTTTCGAGGGGAAAACACCAATGAAGAGAAATAAGATTTGCTAATTCTCCTCTTTTCGATTTTTTATTCTCGCCTTTTCGCGACGAAAGGTGAAACTGCAAAGTTGCACAAAGGAGCCACGTACTTAAATAACAATAAAGTTGATAAAGGAGAGTTGTTAACACAAACCTTGTTAATCTGATTTCCGATTACCACGGTATGAACGGGAAAGTGAATGTATACTTTGTCGCTAATGATAGATAAAGGGCGAGGGTTATTCGGATAGTGGACCGTATGATGGCCGAGTGATTGGATGCGCGTGAGCGATTTGGACAACAATGTAATGTCGAATGATGTAAAGGACACAACTGAATGATTTAGTTAGTTGGATCTATGTGTTAGCCCATGCCATTCGTTTATCATGGATCTCTCCCCCAACTGGTTAGTGAAACTTCTGGCATGACATTGAAATGGACTTGCCTGCATGAACCATGCCAAACATGTATGGTCTCTCATTAAACGCGGAGTTTATGTTGAAAATCAGGGAAATATTAGAAATATTGTTTTCACAATACACATGGAAGTTGTTGTTGAGAAAAAATGTTGGTAACCTGATTTTATAAAATGAATACTAATATTTCTAATTGACTGATGCATGCATTGCATGTCTATGTTGTTTCTTTAACATGATTATTATTATATGTATTGTGTATGTTTGTTTTGAGAGTTCACTCTTCATGTATGTCTGTAGGTAGGTACGTATCACTCTTCATGTATGTCTGTAAGTAGGTACGTATCACTCTTCATGTATGTCTGTAGGTAGGTACGTATCACTCTTCATGTATGTCTGTAGGTAGGTACGTATCACTCTTCATGTATGTCTGTAGGTAGGTACGTATCACTCTTCATGTATGTCTGTAGGTAGGTACGTATCACTCTTCATGTATGTCTGTAGGTAGGTACGTATCACTCTTCATGTATGTCTGTAGGTAGGTACGTATCACTCTTCATGTATGTCTGTAAGTAGGTACGTACATATCACTCTTCATGTATGTCTGTAGGTAGGTACGTACGTATCACTCTTCATGTATGTCTGTAGGTAGGTACGTATCACTCTTCATGTATGTCTGTAGGTAGGTACGTATCACTCTTCATGTATGTCTGTAGGTAGGTACGTATCACTCTTCATGTATGTCTGTAGGTAGGTACGTATCACTCTTCATGTATGTCTGTAAGTAGGTACGTACATATCACTCTTCATGTATGTCTGTAGGTAGGTACGTACGTATCACTCTTCATGTATGTCTGTAGGTAGGTACGTATCACTCTTCATGTATGTCTGTAGGTAGGTACGTATCACTCTTCATGTATGTCTGTAGGTAGGTACGTATCACTCTTCATGTATGTCTGTAGGTAGGTACGTATCACTCTTCATGTATGTCTGTAGGTAGGTACGTATCACTCTTCATGTATGTCTGTAGGTAGGTACGTATCACTCTTCATGTATGTCTGTAAGTAGGTACGTACGTATCACTCTTCATGTATGTCTGTAGGTAGGTACGTACGTATCACTCTTCATGTATGTCTGTAGGTAGGTATGTACGTATCACTCTTCATGTATGTCTGTAGGTAGGTAGCAAGGTATCACTCTTCATGTATGTCTGTAGGTAGGTATGTATGTATCACTCTTCATGTATGTCTGTAGGTAGGTAGCAAGGTAT